>NC_138773.1:322099248-322846748 GCF_965119305.1 Pelophylax lessonae
CGTCTCATCTTCATTTTTACACCAGGGAGAATGACAGGCGGCTTGTTTACATTAGCCGCCTGACTTTCTCCCTTCACCGGAGTGATCGTGAGTGACCGGCGGACGATCGGGTCCGCCGGTCACACGCACTGACTTGTCAGTGAACGAGCCGGGGCGGGCGCGCGCCCGCCCGCAATTGGCTCACAAGTCAGTGACAGGCGAGTGACATACCCCTACGTCACTCTGCCTGGCCGGGGCTGACCGCCGCAGTATATAGTCGTGCGGCGGTCGGCAACCGGTTAATACTCCTAAGATGCCACTGGGTACAATTTGCCAATCAGCGGTGTTACATTGTTCACATTCTAACAAGCAGCATTCTGATAAAAGGAGAGATCAGGGAGATGAGCTCATCAGTCTGCTGCTTCTCTTTCCACTGTCCGGTGTGGGGAGGAAGGAGACCTGTAGGTATTACTGAACTGCAGCAGAAAAGGGGGCTGTGTGGCAGAAATGTGTAACTCTCAGGACTGATGGACAGAAATGAGGATCCTTTGACAGGTTGTAAACACCCTGGGGAGGAACGCTGTACTGAGTGGCAGCGGCATTTAGGACCCTGCACATTCAGTGAGCAAAGTCTGGAATGCAGAAGAATTGCATTCTGGACCTTTGACCCTGAATGCACTATTTTTGTTAATTTGAAAAAAAAAAATTCCATCCCAAACCTTCAAATTTTCTTGTCACTGCAGTTGCAAACGAACATCAGTTTAGAAATTGAACAAATGTTCCTAAAACTATGATTTTTTTCCATGAAATTCTGCAGGTGTGTGCCGGGGGAAGATCTGTCAGAGCAGAGCTCTAAGTGTCATTTCTATCTGCCGCTTCCTTCCTCTGCTATCCGCTCACTTCTGACAAGTTTTCATGCCAAGAGAATGAAGCCAAGGATGCCTGATACCAAGAGAATAAAGGTGACAGGGGAGGAACCTCCAGCACACAGCCTGTGATTGACAGCCTCAGCTCTGTTACAGTGTTCTCTGTAAAGCGGGAGGGGGGGGGGGCACATGAAAAGTGATGGGGTACTTTTATGTGAAGGGGGGCCTCTAATGTAATGGGGGACTCTGATGTGAAGGGGGAAGCTGATTCTGCAGCTGTATTGGTGCAGCTGTTCACATGGAGGGGAAGCCCTGCAGTCAGTGATGCCCCCTCATTGTATGGGTGAAGGTCCACTTCTACCACTTGAGTACCAACCTGTAATACTCCTTCCAGTCTCCGCTATAATGCTGTGATACATTGACTGACAATTACTCCGCCATGCAACATTGTACCCAAATTATTTTTCTAACATTTTTTTTTTTTGGCAACAAATAGTTTAATCACCAGCTTTTACTCACTCTCTCCCTCTCTCTTTTCTATATATATATATATATATATATATATATATATATATATCTTTCTTCATCTCTCTCTCTCTCTCTTTCTCTCTCCCTTCCTCTCTCTCTCTCTCTCTCTCTCCATCTCTCTCTCTCTCCCATCTATCGCTCTCTATCTCCATCTCTCTCTCTCTATCTATCTATCTATCTTTCTCTCTAACTCTCTCTCTCCCCCTCTCTCACTCTCTCTTTCTCTATATCTCTCTCTATCACTCTTTCTATCTCTCTCTCTCTCCCTTTCACTCTTTCTATCTCTCTCTCTATATCCATCTCTCTCTCTCTCTCTCTCTCTCTCTCTCTCTATCACTGTTTTATCTCTCTCTCTCCCTATCACTCTTTCAATCTCTCTCTCTCTCTCTCCCTATCACTCTTTCTATCTCTCTCTCTCTATCCATCTCTCTCTCTCCTCTCTCTCTCTCTCTATATATATATATATATATATATATCCATATCCATCTCTCTCTCTCTATCTCCCTCTCTCTCTCACTCTTTCTCTCTCTATCTCCCTCTCTCTATCACTCTTTCTCTCTCTATCACTCTCTCTCTCTCCCTATCACTCTTTCTATCTCTCTTTCTCTATATCCATCTCTCTCTCTCTCTCTCTCTATCTCTCTCTCTATATATATATATCCATCTCTCTCTCTCTATCTCCCTCTCTCTCTCTCTCACTCTTTCTCTCTCTCTCTCTCTCTCTCTCTCTATCACTCTTTCTCTCTCTATCACTCTCTCTCTCTCCCTATCACTCTTTCTATCTCTCTCTCTCTCCCTATCACTCTTTCTATCTCTCTCTCTCTATATATCCATCTCTCTCTCTCTCTCTCTCTCTCTCTCTCTCTCTCTCTCTCTCTCTCTCTCTCTCTCTCTCTATATATATATATATATATATATATATATATATATCCATCTCTCTCTCTCTCTCTCGCTCTCTCTCTCTCTCTTCTCTCTCTCCCTTCTCTCTCTCACTCTTTCTCTCTCTCTCTCACTCTTTCTCTCTCTATCACTCTTTCTCTCTCTCTATCACTCTCTCTCTCTCTCCCTATCACTCTTTCTATCTCTCTCTCTCTCTATATATATATCCATCTCTCTCTCTCTCTCTCTCTCTCTCTCTCTCTCTCTCTCTCTCTATCACTGTTTTTATCTCTCTCTCTCTCTCTCTCTCTCTCTCCCTATCACTCTTTCTATCTCTCTCTCTCCCTATCACTCTCTCTATCTCTCTCTCTCTCTCTCTATATCCATCTCTCTCTCTCTCTCTCTCTCTATATATATATATATATATATATATATATATATATATCCATATCCATCTCTCTCTCTCTATCTCCCTCTCTCTCTCACTCTTTCTCTCTCTATCTCTCTCTCTCTCTCCCTATCACTCTTTCTATCTCTCTTTCTCTATATCCATCTCTCTCTCTCTCTCTCTCTATCTCTCTCTCTATATATATATATATCCATCTCTCTCTCTCTATCTCTCTCTCTCTCCCTCTCTCTCTCTCCCTCTCCTCTCCTCTCTCTCTCTCTCTCTCTCTCTATCACTCTTTCTCTCTCTATCACTCTCTCTCTCTCCCTATCACTCTTTCTATCTCTCTCTCTCTCCCTATCACTCTTTCTATCTCTCTCTCTCTCCCTATCACTCTTTCTATCTCTCTCTCTCTATATATCCATCTCTCTCTCTCTATCTCTCTCTCTCTCTCTCTCTCTCTCTCTCTCTCTCTCTCTCTCTCTCTATATATATATATATATATATATATATCCATCTCTCTCTCTCTCTCTCTCTCTCTCTATCTCCCTCTCTCTCTCACTCTTTCTCTCTCTCTATCACTCTCTCTCTCTCTCCCTATCACTCTTTCTATCTCTCTCTCTCTATCGCGCTCTCTGTCTCTCTATATCGCTCTTTATCTCTCTATCTCTCTATCTCTCTCTCTCTCACACTCTTTATATATATATATATATATATATATATATAGACAGTGGGTACAGAAGAGAATCACCCCCTAAAAAAATATATATAAAAAATAATCACATTGTGTTGCTTTCCAGCCTGAAATGAAGACAGACACACCTTTTGCTTTATCCAGCTGTATTTGCTCAGTGCAACCTAGAACATCCAAGTGAAACGTATAACACCAACATTTACAAAGATTCAAAAACAGAATCACTGTGTTGGAAAAAGGATCACCCCCCCCCCCCCCTTAAAAATAACTTGTAAACTCAATCAGGTGTAGCTAATCAGCTTCTCAATGGCACACAAAGCCATTTGACTTTCAACTCAGCTGTGGTCATTTTGATTAGCTCAGCATGTAAAAGAGCTTTCCTGGAGCATTTCAGTCCCTGGTAGTGCAACTGAAGCAAACAATCAACTATGGGTGGCGTCGGAATCTCCAGGATAAAGATGTGGACAGGCAGGAGATGAATGGAAAAAAGGCTTTATCAATGCTGGTAAAAACGGTAAGCCTGAGAAACAACACTGTCAAGTGGCAGGACGACCCCTCCCACTTCTTCTGAAAGCAATCCAGCGGCTAATTAGCCACTTGGATCACTTTTGTGAGAAAGCCAATCATTGGCTGAAAATAAAAATAACGAGGTTATGGCTGATTTATCGATTAACCTGGTAAACTTGGGGGGGGGGGGGGCAGGGGGAAAACTGCCACATACATATTGTGGTCGGCGAGTGGATAAGGTTCAATTGGTTGATGCACAGCGTGAGGGGGTGGATTGCCCCGCATTGCGATGTGCAGGAAAAAACAAAAAGTACCTTTTTTCAGGACTCTCCACCAGCACGCCACGGAAACATGATAGTGTGAATCTGGTGCAGCATTGTATGGTAGCCAATCAGCTTCTAACTTCAGTTTCTTCAATTAACCACTTGCTGACCGCCCACCGCAGTTTTACTGCGGCAGGCTGGCTCGACTGTGCGAAACGACTTACGGGGTACATCGGTCACGGGAGTGGTGCTGGGGGGCGAGCGCGCACCGCCGGCGGCATGCTCCCATCCCCACTAGGCAGCCGGGATGCCGATCCATGAGGCCGGCGGCTGCAATTGTAAACACATCTGACTGTTCTTCTCTCTGAAATGATCACAGAGCACCTGTGATCCTTCTATATAGGATCACAGGTCTCTATGGTCATTTCACAAGCCCATCCCCCCACAGTTAGAAAACACTCCCCTAGGCTTACATATAACCCTTTGATCGCCCCTAGGTTAACCCCTTCCTTGCCAGTGTCATTATTACAGTAACAGTGCATATTTATAGCACTGATTACTGTAGTAATGTCACTGGTCCCCCCAAAAGTGTCAAAAATGTCAGTCAGGGGTCGGATCTGTCCGCCGCAATGTCGCAGTCCCGCTAAAAATCGCAGATCGCTGCCATTACTAGTAAATAAATAAATAAATAAATAAAAATTACATAAATCTTTCCCCTAGTTTGTAGACGCAATAACTTTTGCACAAACCATTTAAAATACGCTTATTGCGATTTTTTTTTTACCGAAAATATGTAGCAGAATACAAATTGGCCTAAAAGGATGAAAAAGTTTGATTTTTTAATTTTTTTTTTTATTGGGAATGTCAGAATTGTCGCTCTTTTTTTGTTTATAGCGCAAAAAATAAAAATCGCACAGATGATCAAATACCACCAAAAGAAATCTCTATTTGTGGGGAAAAAAAGGACATCAATTTTATTTGGGTACAGCGTCGCACGACTGTGCAATTGTCTGTTAAAGTAAGGCAGTGCTGAATTACAAAAAATGGCCTGGTCATTAAGGGCAGGGCCATCTTATCAAATGGGCATGCTGGGCAGTTTCCCGGGGGCCCCACTTGCCCAGTGACCCAGCCCCAGCCAAGCAATAGTCCCGATTCCCCCGTGCATTCTGCCGCCGAACTTAGCAGATGACAAGCGCCTGTCGGCCCTGCGCTGCTGTCAGGCCACTTGGGCCGTGGAGGTGGAGACCAAAACTGCAGGAATGCCTGTCTGCCTCCATGGGAACAGGTGCACACAGGACAGCCGGGTCTGACTCCCGTCCGTGTGTGTGTTCACCGAACCTAGCCGCCTCCACGAGAACAGGCGCACACAGGACAGTCGAGTCTGACTCCTGTCCGTGTGTGTGTGTGTTCACTGGACCCAGCCGCCTCCATGGGAACAGGCGCACACAGGACAGTCGAGTCTGACTCCCGTCCGTGTGTGTGTGTGTTCACTGGACCCAGCCGCCTCCATGGGAACAGGCGCACACAGGACAATCGAGTCTGACTCCCGTCCGTGTGTGTGTTCACCGGACCCAACCGCCTCCATGGGAACAGGCGCACACAGGACAGTCGAGTCTGACTCCCGTCCGTGTGTGTGTGTTCACTGGACCCAGCTGCCTCCATGGGAACAGGCGCACACAGGACAATTGAGTCTGACTCCCGTCCGTGTATGTGTTCACCGGACCCAGCCGCCTCCACGGGAACAGGCGCACACAGGACAGTCGAGTCTGACTCCCGTCCGTGTGTGTGTGTTCACCGGACCCAGCCGCCTCCACGGGAACAGGCGCACACAGGACAGTCGAGTCTGACTCCCGTCTCTGTGTGCGTGTGTTCACCGGACCCAGCCGCCTCCATGGGAACAGGCGCACACAGGACAGCCGAGTCTGACTCCCGTCTGTGTGTGTGTGTGTGTTCACCGGACCCAGCCGCCTCCACGGGAACAGGCGCACACAGGACAGTCGAGTCTGACTCCCGTCCGTGTGTGTGTGTTCACCGGACCCAGCCGCCTCCACGGGAACAGGCGCACACAGGACAGTCGAGTCTGACTCCCGTCTCTGTGTGTGTGTGTTCACCGGACCCAGCCGCCTCCATGGGAACAGGCGCACACAGGACAGTCGAGTCTGACTCCCGTCCGCGTGTGTGTGTTCACCGGACCCAGCCGCCTCCACGGGAACAGGCGCACACAGGACAGTCGAGTCTGACTCCCGTCCGTGTGTGTGTGTTCACCAGACCCAGCCGCCTGTATGGGAACAGGCGCAAACAGGACAGTCGTGTCTGACTCCCGTCCATGTGTATGTGTTCACCGGACCCAACCGCCTCCACGGGAACAGGCACACACAGGACAGTCGAGTCTGACTCCCGTCCGTGTGTGTGTGTTCACCGGACCCAGCCGCCTCCACGGGAACAGGCGCACACAGGACAATCGAGTCTGACTCCCGTCCGCGTGTGTGTGTTCACCGGACCCAGCCGCCTCCACAGGAACAGGCGCACACAGGACAGTCGAGTCTGACTCCCGTCCGTGTGTGTGTGTTCACCGGACCCAGCCGCCTGCATGGGAACAGGCGCAAACAGGACAGTCGAGTCTGCCTCCCGTCCATGTGTGTGTGTTCACCGGACCCAGCCGCCTCCACGGGAACAGGCGCACACAGGACAGTCGAGTCTGACTCCCGTCCGTGTGTGTGTGTTCACCGGACCCAGCCGCCTCCATGGGAACAGGCGCACACAGGACAATCGAGTCTGACTCCCGTCCTTGGTGTGTTCTTTGGACCCAGCCGCCTCCATGGGAACAGGCGCACACAGGACAATCGAGTCTGACTCCCGTCCTTGGAATGTTCACCGGACCCAGCCGCCTCCACGGGAACAGGCGCACACAGGACAATCGAGTCTGACTCCCGTCCGTGTGTGTGTTCACCGGACCCAGCCGCCTCCACGGGAACAGGCGCACACAGGACAGTCGAGTCTGACTCCCGTCCGTGTGTGTGTGTTCACCGGACCCAGCCGCCTCCACGGGAACAGGCGCACACAGGACAGTCGAGTCTGACTCCCGTCTCTGTGTGCGTGTGTTCACCGGACCCAGCCGCCTCCATGGGAACAGGCGCACACAGGACAGCCGAGTCTGACTCCCGTCTGTGTGTGTGTGTGTGTTCACCGGACCCAGCCGCCTCCACGGGAACAGGCGCACACAGGACAGTCGAGTCTGACTCCCGTCCGTGTGTGTGTGTTCACCGGACCCAGCCGCCTCCACGGGAACAGGCGCACACAGGACAGTCGAGTCTGACTCCCGCCTCTGTGTGTGTGTGTGTTCACCGGACCCAGCCGCCTCCATGGGAACAGGCGCACACAGGACAGTCGAGTCTGACTCCCGTCCGCGTGTGTGTGTTCACCGGACCCAGCCGCCTCCACAGGAACAGGCGCACACAGGACAGTCGAGTCTGACTCCTGTCCTTGGTGTGTTCTTTGGACCCAGCCGCCTCCATGGGAACAGGCGCACACAGGACAATCGAGTCTGACTCCCGTCCTTGGTGTGTTCACTGGACCCAGCCGCCTCCATGGAAACAGGCACACACAGGACAATCGAGTCTGACTCCCGTCCTTGGAATGTTCACCGGACCCTGCCGCCTCCATGGGAACAGGCGCACACAGGACAATAGAGTCTGACTCCCGTCCTTGGTGTGTTCACCGGACCCAGCCGCCTCCATGGGAACAGGCGCACACAGGACAGTCGAGTCTGACTCCCGTCCGTGTGTGTGTGTTCACCGGACCCAGCCGCCTCCATGGGAACAGGCGCACACAGGACAATCGAGTCTGACTCCCGTCCTTGGTGTGTTCTTTGGACCCAGCCGCCTCCATGGGAACAGGTGCACACAGGACAGTCGAGTCTGACTCCTGGCCGTGTGTGTGGTAACCGGACCCAGCCACCAAACTTGGAAGCTGTCATTAGCTTGGCACTGCTGTACCAATAAATATTGCCTTATCCATAATTTGCATTTTTATTCTCGTGGGTGATGGTGTAGGTGGGGCTCCATTGCACTGCATTGCCCGGGGCCTTTAATGCTCTTAAGATGGCGCTGATTAAGGGGGAAAATCCTTCCGGTCCAAAACTGGTTATGCAACAAATGTAATAAAAAGGCTTAGGCATAAAGGGGTTAAGGGGGTAAAACCTTCTGGGGCTGAACTGGTTGAATCAAGTCTTAACTGCAATTCAATGCGATTGATTACATTGATGCGTTTTTCCACATCATACATTTGACATCCCGCCCCGTATTATCACGCCGCCACACACACGCTGCGACCGTCGAACGCTCAGGGTTAAGTCGAAATGGGAAATGTTACATTGTGCAATGGCGGTTTTCCGCTTTGTTAACCCCCCTCCCCTCCCCAAGCCCTGTGCGTTGTTTTGTTCGGGGGGCCGAGCGACCTCGGGACGGAGAGCTTAGCATAGAGGCAGAAGTGGAGGAAGGAGAGCGTGTTTTATCTGCGATGGGGCAGCGCAGAACTCCGTGTGGGGAAAAAATTTACATGAGAAATGGCCCCGCTGCAAAAGCCATTTCATCCCCATTGTTTCAGTAACGCAGCTGTCATTTGTGCTACATGACGCCTGCGTCCTTGTACCATGCTAATTTTTCCAGGGACAATTTTTCCACAATGAGCCGTGCGGCTTCTAACAGAAATCTCTTTATGGGCCGAGCCCCAGGGAGTTCCCAAGTCTGCCAGGCCGAACAATAGGCGAGAGCTGTAAGCGAGCATGTCTGTGGACATAATATGGCATGAAGGGTATTGAGGCAGCCTCCAATCTGCCCGCCGTTAACACCTGGTAAAAAAAAAATGCCTTCTGGAAATTAATCAAGATATCAATCAATGGCTGACAAAAAAACGCCGCGGCCCTTCCACGCCGTAAAAGCCGGCGGAGATGTCTTCTGTCACTAATAGTACATTACGTTTTACTAATGACCTTCCACGATGGCGAGATATAAAGAGCCGGGGGAAAAGGGGGGGCAGCTGGGGGGGCCACTCTGACCATGGAAAGGGGGCGACGGAGGGGAGAAAGTGACCACCATGGGGGTGGTTCAGCCATCAAACCAGCAACCAGATTCAGGGCCTCATATACACGGGCAGGAAAATCACTGCTTTTACCCACTTCTGGACCGCAAGGATTTGCCCCCTTAATGACCAGGCCATTATTTGCGATTCGGCACTGCGTTACTTTAATGGACAATTGCGCTGTCGTGCGACGCTGTACCCCCCTCTGTAAGTTCTACTCATAGGTAAGCCTTTAACCACTTCTGGACCGGAAGGATTTGCCCCCTTAATGACCAGGCCATTATTTGCGATTCGGCACTGCGTTACTTTAACAAACAATTGCGCAGTCATGCGATGCTGGACCCCCGCTCTGTAAGTTCTACTCATATGTAAGCCTTTAACCACTTCTGGACCGGGAAAATTTGCCCCCTTGACCAGGCCATATTTTGTGATTCAGCACTGCGTTACTTTAACTGACAATTTGCTCGGTCATGCGATGCTGTACCCCCCCCCCCCTCTGTAAGTTGTACTCATAGGTAAGCCTTTAACCACTTCTGGACAGGAAGGGTTTGCCGCCTTAATGACCAGGCCATATTTTGCGATTCGGCACTGCGTTGTTTTAACGGAAAATTGCGCGGTCGTGCGACACTGTACCCCCCTCTGTAAGTTCTGCTCATAGGTAAGCCTTTAACCACTTCTGGACCGGAAGGATTTTCCGCTTGATGACCAGGCCATTATTTGCGATTCGGCACTGCGTTACTTTAATGGACATTTGCGCGGTCGTGCGACGCTGTACTCCCCTCTGTAAGTTCTACTTATAGGTAAGCCTTTAACCACTTCTGGACCGGGAAAATTTGCCCCCTTGACCAGGCCATATTTTGTGATTCAGCACTGCGTTACTTTAACGGACAATTTGCTCGGTCATGCGATGCTGTACCCCCCCCCCCCCCCCTCTGTAAGTTGTACTCATAGGTAAGCCTTTAACCACTTCTGGGCCGGAAGGATTTGCCGCCTTAATGACCAGGCCATATTTTGCGATTCGGCACTGCGTTGTTTTAACGGACAATTGCGCGGTCGTGCGACACTGTACCCCCCTCTGTAAGTTCTGCTCATAGGTAAGCCTTTAAGGACTTCTGGACCAGAAGGATTTGCCGCCTTAATGACCAGGCCATATTTTGCGATTCGGCACTGCGTTACTTTAACGGACAATTGCGCAGTCGTGCGACGCTGTACCCAAATAAAATTGCTAGGACATTACAAATACCCCCCAAAATAATAATTTTTGGAACGTTGTTAGTCCAAGGTTTCTAGTAAGAGGCATTGCAAGCTCTTTAACGACTTCAGCCCCAAAAGGATTTACCCCCTAATGACCAGGCCATATTTTGCGATTCGGCACTGTGTTATTTTAACTGACAATTGCGCGGACGTGCGACGCTGTACCCAAATACAATTGATGTCCTTTTTTTCCCCACAAATAGAGCTTTCTTTTGGTGGTATTTGATCACCTCTGCGATTTTTTATTTTTTGCGCTATAAACAAAAAAAGAGCGACAATTCTGAAAAAAAAAAAACAATATTTTTCACATTCTGCTATATAACATTCCCAATACAAAAAAATTTAAAAATCAAATTTTTTTTTTATCATTTTAGGCCAATTTGTTTTCTGCTACATATTTTTGGTAAAAAAAAAAATCTCAATAAATTTTGATTGGTTTGCGCAAAAGTTATTTATTGTTTTTTTTTACTAGTGATGGCGACGATCTGTGATTTTTTTTTGCGGGACTGCAACATTGCGGCAGACAGATCGGACCCCTGACTGACATTTTTTACACTTTTGGGGGGACCAGTGACATTTCTACAGTAATCAGTGCTAAAAATATGCACTGTCACTGTAATAATGACACTGGCAGGGAAGGGGTTAACAGTGTGGGTGATCAAAGGGTTAAA
Organism: Pelophylax lessonae; assembly: GCF_965119305.1. Lineage (NCBI taxonomy): Eukaryota > Metazoa > Chordata > Amphibia > Anura > Ranidae > Pelophylax > Pelophylax lessonae. The sequence goes on from NC_138773.1 coordinate 322,110,357, forward strand.
TGTGACCCTAGGGGAGTGATTCTAACTGTGGGGGGGGGGGGGCATGGTTTCTGAGATGACCATAGAGAAATGTGATCCTGTATAGAAGGATCACAGGCGCTCTGTGGTCATTCCAGGGAGAAAAACGGTCAGATGTGTTTACAACAGCCGACCGTCCTCTCTCAGCGGAGAGCGATCGCGGGTGTCAGGCGGCAATCAGATCCGCCTGTCACACGCATCGGCTTCCCCGCTGACGATCGGGGGCGGGAGCGTGCCGTCGGCGGCGTGCGCTCGCCCCCTAGCTGCCACCAGGCGTCCAACAAACCGATATGTGGTTTTGCCTGTAGGAGCCACTCTGCTGCTGTATATACAGTGGGTACGGAAAGTATTCAGAACCCCTTAAATTTTTCACTCTTTGTTATATTGCAGCCATTTGCTAAAATCATTTAAGTTCATTCTTCTTCCTCATGAATGTACACATAGCACCCCATACTGACAGAAAAACACAGAATTGTTGACATTGTTGCAGATTTATTGAAAAAGAAAAACTGAAATATCACATGGTCCTAAGTATTCAGACCCTTTGCTCAGTATTTAGTAGAAGCCCCCTTTTGATCTAATACAGCCAGGAGTCTTTTTGGGAAAGATGCAACAAGTCTTTCGCACCTGGATTTGGGGATTCTCTGCCATTCCTCCTTGCAGATCCTCTCCAGTTCTGTCAGGTTGGATGGTAAACGTTGGTGGACAGCCATTTTTAGGTCTCTCCAGAGATGCTCAATTGGGTTTAAGTCAGGGCTCTGGCTGGGCCATTCAGGAACAGTCACGGAGTTGTTGTGAAGCCACTCCTTCGTTATTTTAGCTGTGTGCTTAGGGTCATTGTCTTGTTGGAAGGTAAACCTTCGGCCCAGTCTGAGGTCCAGAGCACTCTGGAGAAGGTTTTTGTCCAGGATATCCCTGTACTTGGCCGCATTCATCTTTCCCTCGATTGCAACCAGTCGTCCTGTCCCTGCAGCTGAAAAACACCCCCACAGCATGATGCTGCCACCACCATGCTTCACTGTTGGGACTGTATTGGACAGGTGATGAGCAGTGCCTGGTTTTCTCCACACATACTGCTTAGAATTAAGGCCAAAAAGTTCTATTTTGGTCTCATCAGACCAGAGAATCTTATTTCTCACCATCTTGGAGTCCTTCAGGTGTTTTTTAGCAAACTCCATGCAGGCTTTTATGTGTCTTACACAGAGGAGAGGCTTCCGTCGGGCCACTCTGCCATAAAACCCCGACTGGTGGAGGGCTGCAGTGATGGTTGACTTTCTACAACTTTCTCCCATCTCCTGACTGCATCTCTGGAGCTCAGCCACAGTGATCTTTGGGTTCTTCTTTACCTCTCTCACCAAGGCTCTTCTCCCCCGATAGCTCAGTTTGGCCGGATGGCCAGCTCTAGGAAGGGTTCTGGTCGTCCCAAACGTCTTCCATTTGAGGATTATGGAGGCCACTGTGCTCTTAGGAACCTTAAGTGCAGCAGAAATCTTTTTGTAACCTTGGCCAGATCTGTGCCTTGCCACAATTCTGTCTCTGAGCTCTTCAGGCAGTTCCTTTGACCTCATGATTCTCATTTGCTCTGACATGCATTGTGATCTGGAAGGTCTTATATAGACAGGTGTGTGGCTTTCCTAATCAAGTCCAATCAGTATAATCAAACACAGCTGGACTCAAATGAAGGTGTAGAACCATCTCAAGGATGATCAGAAGAAATGGAAAGCACCTGAGTTAAATATATGAGTGTCACAGCAAAGGGTCTGAATACTTAGGACCATGTGATATTTCAGTTTTTCTTTTTTAATAAATCTGCAACAATGTCAACAATTCTGTGTTTTTCTGTCAGTATGGGGTGCTATGTGTACATTCATGAGGAAGAAGAATGAACTTAAATGATTTAACAAATGGCTGCAATATAACAAAGAGTGAAAAATTTAAGGGGGTCTGAATACTTTTGGTACCCACTGTATATATAGTAAGCGCTCGGCACTTTTATTACTTTTTACCTATAGGTAAGCCTTTAATAAGTTCTACCTATAGGTACTGTAAATATCTCCTAAACTTTTACCATTGACGTTATTGGCGCATGCGCTCTGAAGAAACGGCCGCCCGTGCCATTTCTTCAGAGCCCTGTGCTGTGACCGGCGGCTCTTGCGCGCATGCACGGGAGTGACGTCACGCGGCTCCGGCCAGAAGCACAGCCAGAGTCCACAGTCCAGGAAGGAAGACGGCAGAAGATGGATGCGGCTGGGATGAGGGCTTCGCTGCAGGTAAGTGTCACATAATGTGCTAGTATGCGATGCATACTAGCACATTATGAATTTACTTTGCTAGGGGAAAAAAAAGGAAGAGGGCATGGCAGGGTGTGTTTCCTAAGACTGCATACTTTTGCTAATAGGTGTCCCTTGTTCCCATTTCAAAAAGTTGGGAGGTATGCTCAATCACATTTAGTAGACGGTCCGCAGCAGCATTATCTACATAATGAAAGCATTACGTGCAACTTGTAGGCACCATCTCCTTCTAACAGTCTCACCTTCCCCCTGGGGTCATTAGTACTCACAGGAATGGGATCTTTGTAGGCACCTCCTCCATGGGTACACCTCTCCTGGGATCAGCCTCAGTCTTGGCCTGGCCTAAAAGGCCTTTTGCAATCTACCAAATCTGTCACTAAGTCTACAGCCTTGGGCTCTCTTGCAGGTCTACTCCTCCCCAGCCTCCAGCTCTGTACAGGGCCTCCACGTGCAGGTTACATCTGTACTGGCAGGGGAGGACTGGGCAAGGGGGCAGGGGGGCAATTGCCCCCCGGGCCGCTCTGATGCCCTGCAAAAAGGCTGCACTACTAAAGTATTCCTGGTGAAGAGAAGTAAAAAGTCCCCACTGTTGACCTGCTGAGTGCGGGATGAGGACAAGGACAGAGCCCAGGCCTCCCTCCCAGCATGGATGGTGTAAACTGTGTCTGAGCAGAGGCTGGTTCCAGGCCCCACTGGAGAATCTCCTCCCCCAGACAGCCCCAACCGAGCTGTCCCAACTTCCCCCCGCTGGCCAGGTCAGGAACCCGGATTCGGCCGGTGAGTAGAGAGTATCTGGAGCGGAGCTTAGGCCTGGAATTGGGATAAAGAGGAGGCGCGGAAGAGGGAGAGTGGGAGGGGGGCTGAGTTGCTGCACCATGCTCCTGTGGTTTGTACTTGCCTTCTGGGCTGGAAGTTGCCAGTCAGCCCCTGTGTACTGGTATGGGGTGTTTACCTTCCATGCCCCAAGTACACTGGGGCTCCTCCCAACCTTGCATATACTGTAACTGGGCACTGACTCACCCATGACAGCACTGCAGGAGGGCTCTGACTGAAAGGGACCTAACACCTGATGACACTGTCTGCTGTAACCAGACACTATTCTGGAACAGAGCCATCTAGTGGCAAACTAGCTAACTGTGCCTTCCTACACATGCCGTACAGAATTACATGCCAAAACACCAGCTTTGTACCTTACAGAAAGTTCCAGGGCAGATAGAAGTATTTGAACCACTTCCAGCTCTTAGGCTGGGTGGAAGCAGTTATACCAAGATCATTGCTGCAGCCAGGGGTGGGCTTTTATGTAAAAGTGATCCAACAGCCACTGAATCACTTTTACAGGGGATAGAAGGGCCCCCAATTCTCCCTCCCCTCTGCTTCAATTCCCGGGGAGCCCCATACCACTGCAAACTGTCAGGATGGCTGAAGACAGAGGAGAGGGAGGAACATCCATTCCTCCCTCTCCTCTGTGATGAATGAAGCCACAAGCAGTGAGAATTTGATCACTTCTGGTTTCAGTTTTTTTTTTTTTTACTGGCCATTCCCAGCCAGTGAAAAAGCCAATCAGCTGCTCGGTTGATTTGTAGGGCAGAGGAGGGATCGAGATCTAATAGACCCCAGTTCTCGCCATAAAGAGTACCTGTCACTGCCCCAGCTATCAAAAGGGATGTTGTTCATCCTGTGTGATAGCAATAAAGTTGATCAAAAAAAAAATATATAAAAATCGAAAGACAGTGTAAAAAAAAATAATAATTTAATAAAATAAATAATAAAATAAAATCTAGCACAGCCATTGTGCTCACACACAAATGAATTGCACCACACGTGAGGTATCGCAGCGAATGTCAGAATAAGAGCAATAGTTCTACACTGGTAGCCTGCGTAGCGCTTTCCCCTCACAGTGGCCGCTGATGGTGATGGGTCCACGACTCTCTTAACCCCTCGATCCCCTCTGACACACTTGGTCATAGACTAAAAGCCGGTCACACCTGTGTGACTTTAAGCATTAGTACGCTACCCCTATATGATAATGCACAGGAATTAAGTCACAAGCTGTTTGGTGATAAAATAGTTAAACGTAGTACGGTAATGCAGACAAACAAGGTGTAAATCAATAAACAGGCAATTACCCGGACTTAAGGACACTATAATAGATAGTTGGTCAATAATCCACCAGCTTAAACCTAGCAAGGTTAAACTGAACTATACCAGATGCAACTGGAGTCTCTAGAATGGCACCAACTACCTTAAAAGATGAAAAAAAGTCCTTTTGTGCATGCTATGCATATCACCCTTATAGCAGGTGGTGTATGCATTTCTAGTGTATGTGGTACCCCTGAATCATGCTGAAAGTACCTGGCCCCTGATATTTAATGTTACCCAGCTTTTGGTGGGGCCCTTTTTTAGGTGGTGCACATAAACTGTCCCTCTGAGTGGGTGGGTAAAGAATGGCAGGTGGACTAATTAGTGGGAGCAGTCTTTGTTGTATTAATAGTGTGTAGTGGGCATTTAGGATGTGCAGTTAAGCTTACCCTTCCTGACAGGTGACTAGTCTGGTCCCAATGGCTTGGCGATCAGCAGGTTCCAGTAATCAGGTCACAGGGGCTCAGTCCTTCGGCCCAGATCCTCATACAGGTTACAGTCTCTCAGCTCCGATCCTGAAGACTCAGCGTCCCTGTCTTCCAAGCTCAGTCTCTGAGGGCAGCATGGGCCGACTCAGAAGCTGGTACTTGGCTCCTCCCTTTGGCTGTTTTGCCTGCGGATGTAGAGCACAGACCCTGGCAATAGGTCGGTACCCTTTGCCCTCCTCTCTGGACTGGCCTTGATCTCTCTCTCAGTTTGTCTGGGAAAATGATGAAGCTCTCTACCTATGGGTGCAGGGATTTGTGGGAGTTACAGTCTGGTAGCCATTAGACTGATGATAGATAGCACTGATAGGTGACACTGATGAGGAGGCACTGCAGGGCACTGAGGCTGCACTAATGGGGCGGCACTGATGAGGTGACACTGATGGGCACTGATAGATGGAACTGTTGGGCACTGATGAGGAGGCACTAATGAGGCAGCACTGATAGGAGGCACTGATGGTCACTGAAGGGCACTGATAGGTATCACTGCTAGATGACACTGATGAGGAGGCACTGCTTGGAACTGATGGGCACTGTTGCAGCACTGATGGACAATGATTGGCAACACTGAATGGCACTGATAGATGGGCACTGATGTGTGGCACTAATAGGCACTGGTAGACAGCACTGATGGGCACTGATAGGTAGCACTGATAGGTGACACTGATGAGGAGGCACTGCTTGGCACTGCTTGGCAGCACTGATGGGCACTTATTGGCAGCACTGATGAGCACTGATTGGCAGCACTGGTGGGCACTGATAGGTGGCACTGCAGGGCACTGATAGATGGGCACTGATATGTGGCACTAATAGGCACTGGTAGGCAGCACTGATGGGCAATGATAGGTGACACTAATGAGGAGGCACTACTTGGCACTGATTGGCAGAACTGATGGGCACGTATTGGCAGCACTGATGGGGACTGATTGGCAGCAGTGATAGGCAACACTGAAGTTCACTGATAGATGGGCACTGATATGTGGCACTAATAGGCACTGGTAGGCAACACTGATGGGCACTGATAGATAGCACTAATAGGTTCCACTGAAGAGGGGGCACTGATGGGCACTAATTGTCAGCACTGATGGGCACTGATAGGTAGCATTGATAGGTGATACTGATGAGGATGCACTGATTGGCACTAATTGGCAGTACTTATGGGCATTGATTTGTGGCACTGAAGGGCACTGGTTGATGGCACTAATGGGCACTGATCTGTGGCACTAATAGACCCTGGTAGGCAGCACTGATGGGCACTGATAGGTAGCACTGCTAGGTGACACTGATGAAGAGGCACTGATTGGCACTGATTGGCAGCACTGGAGGAAACTGTTGGAACTGCACTGATAATCAGGACACTGCTAATTAGTGTAGATGTCCCTTTATACTCTGTCACTGTGGTGTCAGCTCCATCAGCTCCGAGCGCGTAGCCTTTCCTGTCTGAGTGTTCTGGACTCCTTTTTATTGGTCTGATGTAATATTCTAATTATCTGAGATACTGAATTTTGGGGTGTCACTCGCTGTAAGCCGTAATCATCAACATTAAAAGAAAGAAATGCGTGAAATCTATCACTCTGTGCGTAACACATGTATAGGAAATATATGAGTTTACCTTTTTGAATTGAATTACTGAAATAAATTAACTCTATGATGATATTCTCATTTTTTTGAGATGCTCCTGTGTGTGCATTGCAGCGCGTTGCCTACGTTCAAAATGAATGACACCACAACGCACCAACACGCGTAATGTGTGTTAAGGCGCTGCAGCAGAGTGCATTTTAAAAGCAAATGAGTTTTTAACCACTTGCCGACCACATCACTTAGTTATATGGTGGCAGAGCGGCTCTCCTGTGCCTAGGTACGTGATCTGGCACTTCCAAGAAGGGAGCGCGCATGTGCCGCTCGGGCTGCGACAGTGCTGTGATTTGACACAGCAAAAGCCCATCAGTGTCTCCTCGATTCACGAGGAGACACATAGAACAGAGCGATCAGTGGGTGCCAGCCAATGGATGACCGCCGGCACCCGCTGATCAATGAGGAGACACATAGAACAGAGCAATCAGCGGGTGCCAGCCAATGGATGACGAGGAGACACATAGAACAGAGCGATCAGTGGGTGCCAGCCAATGGATGACTGCCGGCACCCGCTGATCGAAAAGGAGACACATACAACAGAGCTCTGCCCATATAAACAAAGGCAGAATTCTGTCCTGTCATGGATTTCATTTCTTTGCAAAACACATCCCTTAGTGCAGTGGCTGCTGGTGCTTAATTTACTTGGGGGGGGGGGGGGGGGGCGGCCCACAGTAAAAAAAGGCGAAAGTCCTGGAGTGGCCATCAAAGTCTCCTAAACTTAATATAATCGCGGTTCATGCAAGACCACCAAAGACTGCATGACCTGGAGCCAAGACGAGTGGGCAGCTCCACCATCCACAATAATTCGGGGTCACAAAGACAAATATTACAGAAGGCTGAACGTGGCCATTGATGCTAAAGGGGGCAACACACAACATTAAGAACTAAGAGGATGCAGACTATTATCCCCTTCACGCTGACAGTGTGCAAATATGCGGCCCCACTGGACTGGGCTTTTTTCCGCGGGGCCACATATTTGCATACCTCCCTTGTGCTGGGAGTGCTCCTAGCACAGAGACTGGGGTCTCACCAAGAGCAGGGAGATGTATACGGGGAGAACAGTGGGCAGTATACAGTGGGGGGGAGCAGTAAGCAGTATACAGGGGAGGGAGCAGTATACTGTTTGTGGGGGGGGGGGGGCAGTGGACAGTGGAGGGGGAGCAGTGAGCAGTATACAGGGGGGAGTAGTGAGCAGTAAACATTGTGGGGGGAGCAGTATACAGTTGGGGGAGCAGTGAGTAGTATACGGGGGGGGGAGCAGTGAACAGTATACACTGAGGGGAACAGTGAGCAGTATACAGGGGGGGAGCAGTGAGCAGTATACAGGGGGGGCAGTGAGCAGTATACAGTGGAGGGAGCAGTGAGCAGTATACAGTTAGGGGGGAGCAGTGAGCAGTATAGAGGGGGGCAGTGAGCAGTATACAGTAGAGGGAGCTGTGAGAAGTATACAGTAGGGGGATGGGGGAACAGTGAGCAGTATACGGGGGGCAGGTGTCAGTGGGCAGTAAACAGTGGGGGGACAGTGAGCAGTATACAGTGGGGGCAATGATCAGTATACAGGGGGAGGAGCAGTATGGAGGGGGGGAGCAGTGAGCAGTATGCAGTGGGGGGGGGGAGCAGTAACCAGTATACAGTGGGGGAGCAGTGAGCAGTATACAGGGGGGGGGGCAGTGAGCAGTATACAGTGGAGGGAGCAATGAGCAGTATACAGTTAGGGGGGAGCAGTGAGCAGTATAGAGGGGGGGGGCAGTGAGCAGTATACAGTAGAGGGAGCTGTGAGAAGTATACAGTGGGGGGATGGGGGAACAGTGAGCAGTATACGGGGGGCAGGTGTCAGTGGGCAGTAAACAGTGGGGGGACAGTGAGCAGTATACAGTGGGGGCAATGACCAGTATACAGGGGGAGGAGCAGTATGGAGGCGGGGGAGCAGTGAGCAGTATGCAGTGGGGGGGGGGGAGCAGTAACCAGTATACAGTGGGGGGGAGCAGTGAGCAGTAAACAGTGGAGGAAGCAGCGAGCAGTATACAGAGAGAGGAGCAGGGAGCTGTGTACGGGGGGGGGGGGGGTGATGCAGTGGACAGTGGACAGTGGAGGGGCAGTGAACAGTATACAATGGAGGGAGCTGTGAGCAGTATACAGTGAGGGGGTGCAACATTCAGTGGGGGCAAGGGGGAAATGAGCAGTATATGGGGGGGGGAGCAGGAAGCTATATAGGGGGAAGGGAGCAGTGAGCAGTATAGAGGGGGAAAGCAGTGAGCAGTATACAGTGAGGGGGGAGTAGTGAGCAGTATACAGTGGGGGGAGCAGTGATGAGCAGTATACGGGGGAGAGGAGCAGGGAGCTGTATACGGGGGGTGTCAGTGGGCAGTATACAGTAGGGGGGCCAGTAGGGGGGCACAGTATTTAGTTGGGAGCAATGAGCAGTATAGAGGCAGGGGAAGCCGATAGCAGTATACAGCAGAAGGAGCAGTGAGCAGTATATGGGGGATAGGAGCAGGGAGCTGTTTAGGGGGGGAGGGGCAGTGAACAGTATACAGTGGGGGGGGGGGGGGCAATGAGAAGTATACGTGGTATATGTGGTACGGACTAAGACTGGGATGCCATTAAAGTTCATGTGGGTGTAAAGGTAGGCGTCCCAATACTTTTGGTAGTATAGTGTATGTCCAAACATAGGTGGAAACTGCTCCGAATGATGGAGTTCAGGTGTCTCCTGTAAAGAGTCTTGTTAAAGCTACATCATACTAAGACATTGCAGACAATTGTCTCTTCCAATCTTCTGGTAACAGTTTCATGAATACCCTTTTCTGGAATACCCTTTTCTGGAATACCCTTTTCTGTTCCACCATGACTGTGCCCCTGTGTACAAAGCCAGATCCATAAAGACATGGTTTGACCAGTTTGGTTGGGAGGAACGGGAGTGTCCTTCAGAGAGGCCTGACCTTAACCCTACTGAACACCTTTGTTATGAACAGGGCAGCCATCAGAAAGTTTGGGGCCCCTTGTACAACTTTAGGCCTGGTCCCCTCGGGGCCTGACAACCAACATTCCCCAGGACCGGCACTCTGGACATCCCACCGAATCTGCCCGCTGGCCATCCCATCGAGTCCTTCAGTGCACCCACTTTTATTTTAACACTCTTACAACTTAATATATGAAAATGAATCCAATCCAGCAAAAAGACATCCCCATATTTTCAGCAAAGAGACATCAAATCCAGCAAAGAGACAGCCCAATCCAGCAAAGAGTCTTTCCCATATTTTCAGCAAAGAGACATCAAATCCAGCAAAGAGACAGCCCAATCCAGCAAAGAGCCTTTCCCATATATTCAGCAAAGAGACAGCCCAATCCAGCAAAGAGATGGCCTCATATATTTAGCAAAGAGACAGCCCAATCCAGCAAAAACATCCAAATCCATCAAAGAGACATCCCAATCCAGCAAAGAGTCTTTCCCATATATTCAGCAAAGAGACAGCCCAATCCAGCAAAGAGATGGCCTCATATATTTAGCAAAGAGACAGCCCAATCCAGCAAAAAGACATCCAAATCCATCAAAGAGGCATCCCAATCCAGCAAAGAGTCTTTCCCATATATTCAGCAAAGAGACAGCCCAATCTAGCAAAGAGATGGCCTCTTATATTTAGCAAAGAGACAGCCTAATCCAGCAAAAAGACACCCAAATCCAGCAAAGAGAAGACCTCATATATTCAGCAAAGTGACAGCCCAATCCAGCAAAGAACAATTTCTTTGGCTGTATCAGCTTACTCTGCGGCCACCCTGCTTTAGCAATTGCTAGTTACTACAGCAGCAACAACTTGATCTCATTGGTTGGGCCTGGGCTGCTGGGCCCCTTGGAATGCCTGGGCCCCCTATATGTGTATGGGCTGCCCCCCCCCTCATGGCAGCCCTGGTTATTATTTGGAATGCGAATATTGAGCCAAGTCTTCTCATTCTGCATCAGTACCTGTCATTGGAACCACTGTGACTTGGGCTCCTGGAGGGCCCTGGGGTGCAGCCTTCTTCCCACCGACTACGGACCCATGACTAAGGAGACCCCCCTCTTTGGCTTACAAAGGGTGGGCAACTCAATATTGAACCCTACGGAGTAAGACTGGGATGCCATTAAAGTTTGTGTGCGTGTAAAGGTAGGCATCTCAGTATTTTTGGTAGTGTAGTGTATGTCCGAACATACAGTAGGTGGACACTGCTCCGAATGATGGAGTTCAGGTGTCTCCAGTAGAGTCCTGTTAAAACGACATCATACAAAGATATTGTGGACAATTGTCTCTTACAACTTTCTGGTAAAAGTTTCATGAAGACCCTTTTCTGTTCCACCAAGACTGTGCCCCTGAGTACAAAGCCAGATCCATAAAGACATGGTTTGACCAGTTTGGTGGGGAGGAACTTGAGTGTCCTTCACACAGTCCTGACCTCAACCCTACTGAACACCTTTGTTATGAACAGGGCAGCCATCAGAAATTTTGGGGCCCCTCACATAGCTTCATGTGCGTGTAAAGGCAGGCGTCCCAATACTTTTGGAAATATATTGCATGCATTGCACACTTGTATAAAGTACTCAAAACCCATACTTGAGTAAAAGTACAAGTGCTCGATCAAGAAGTGACTTGAGTAGAAGTGGAAGTGCTCGATCAAAAAGTGACTTGAGTAGAAGTACTAAAGTATTCAACATTTTTTGTACTTAAGTATTGCAAATAGTTTTTTTTTAAATTTTGCTGCTCAAGTACTGAAAGTAAAAGTAAAAGTACTGTGTTATGTAGTTAAAGAAAGAAGTCAAAAGTTTGAAAATCATATTGTTTTTTATTATTTCAAATGATTAACCTAAAGGACAATCACAATTCATTTGGCTGTAACGTTTTGTGAACAAAAACAGATAAAGTTTGTCCCTCCCTTCCCCCTTTAAAGCATCCCTCCTTCTCTTCCCTGCCTGTTTTTTTTCCTCCACAGCTTATTGGTGCGCAAAATCATATATAAACCAATGTGATATACAACAATATATTCCAATAATGAAATAAAGGAAGAGTGTATGAAATCAAAGTCAATAAAAAGTCCATGTATATAATGCCATAATGCCATAATACCATATATATGCGACAAAACGAGATGAATATATTTTCAAAGGTGCAGGAATCAAACAGGTGCTATTCCAAATAATAGGTGAAGACTCCTCCCACCACCTTGTGGATTTCCCCCTTACCCGGCGGATGAAGGTAAGTGCAAAATAATATCCAAATAGACTCTTCCAGTGAAACAAAACTGCAAAACCTGTGCTCTCAACTTCCAGTGAAAAAAGCAAAATCAGCCTCTTACCAGAAAAAAGTTCTATGTACGCTTGTGACTCTCCTTGGTTGGGGTAGGTTCTCTTTCCCCTTAACAGCAGATATGTAAACCATTTTATTTATACATACAGTAGCATTTATTTTCGTATGCGCTGATTTACACATGACATTATACACATTTTTTGAACGTCATGAAACCTGCCATCTACTGTTCTGGCAGTGGTCATTTTTATAATTGTAACGAGTAACTATGCAGCACAAAAAAAATATATCGGAGTAGAAGTATTGAAATCATCAAAAAAATGTAGTAAAGTAAAAGTGGAAGTAGGAGAAAAAAATTCTACTCTAGGAAAGTACAGATACCGCCTTTCTGTACTTAAGTACAGTAGTGAAGTAGTTCTACTTAGTTACTATACATCTCTGATGCATTGTTCTTAAAGCGGAGTTCCGGGCACAAAATCGACCTTTTTTTTTTTTGTGCCCGTCCGCTTGGTCTCCTTAACCTGAAAAGGAATTGGATAGTTAGGTATTTTTTTTTTTTTTTTTTTTATACTTACCTTGTAATTGGAGATAGAAAATACTCACATATCCTTCACTTCCTCCCTCAGCGCCGCGGCTCCGCCGTCACTTCCTGTCTTGCAATGATTCCTGGGAGCTGAACGTCATCGCTCCCAGGAATCAATGCGACGCCGCACCGGAAGTGACGAGAGGGGCCGGTGCAGGCGCATTCTGGGAGAAGAAGACACGGAAGAGGATGCGGAAGAGGATCGCGCCGGCTTCAGCTGCCCACAAGAGAGATGGCAACGCTGGAGAAGAAATTTTATAAGTGAGTATTTCTTCTTACAGATAAGTGCGAACCGGGACAGATCAGAGGATAGCCATTGTGGAATGTACTAGCCCTGACTGTCCCGGGGGTATGTCTATTGAAAAAACGTTTTCGTGCCCGGAACTCCGCTTTAAGTACAGTAGTGAAGTAGTTCTACTTAGTTACTATACATCTCTGATGCATTGTTCTTAAAGCGGAGTTCCACCCTAAATTTATACTTACCTCCATCTTCTCACTCCGGGTCACCTGAAAAACAAATGGATAATCGCAATTTTTTTTTTTTACTTACCTTGTAGAGAAAATATATTTACCTTACTTCCTTCTTCCTCCCCTCGGCGGCCGCGGCGATTCGTCACTTCCTGGCTTTTGCAATGATTCCTGGGAGCTGAACGTCATCGCTCCCAGGAATCAATGCGACGGCACCGGCCCCGCTCGTCACTTCCGGGGCGACGCCGCATTCCCTGCTAAACAGCTTCTGGGCATGCCCAGAAGCTGTGGAGGAATGCGGCGCCGCACCGGAAGTGACGAGAGGGGCCGGTGCAGGCACATTCTGGGAGAAGAAGATACGGAAGAGGACGCGGAAGAGGATGCGGAAGAGGATCGCGCCGGCTTCAGCTGCCCACAAGAGAGATGGCAACGCTGGAGAAGAAGTGAGTATTTCTTCTTGCAGGTAAGTGCGAACCGGGACAGATCAGAGGATAGCCATTGTGGAATGTACTAGCCCTGACTGTCCCGGGGGTATGTCTATTGAAAAAACGTTTTCGTGCCCGGAACTCCGCTTTAAGTACAGTAGTGAAGTAGTTCTACTTAGTTACTATACATCTCTGATGCATTGTTCTTAAAGCGGAGTTCCACCCTAAATTTATACTTACCTCCATCTTCTCGCTCCGGGTCACCTGAAAAACAAATGGATAATCGCAATTTTTTTTTTTACTTACCTTGTAGAGAAAATATATTTACCTTACTTCCTTCTTCCTCCCCTCGGCGGCCGCGGCGATTCGTCACTTCCTGGCTTTTGCAATGATTCCTGGGAGCTGAACGTCATCGCTCCCAGGAATCATTGCGCCTGCACCGGCCCCGACGTCAGTTCCGGGGCGCGCACGTCATTCCCTTCTAAACAGCTTCTGGGCATGCCCAGAAGCTGTGGAGGGATGACGCGCGTGCACCGGAAGTGACGTCGGGGCCGGTGCAGTGCATCGTGGGACCGAAGAAGAAGGAAGAGGACGGAAGAGGATGCGGAAGAGGATCGCGCTGGCTTCAAGCTGCCCACACCTGAGATGGCAAAGCTGGACAAGACATTTTCAAGGTAAGTATTTCTCCCAAAAGGTAAGTGCAACCCGGGACAGATCAGAGGCTATCCATTGTGGAATGTACTAACCCTGACTGTCCCGGGGGTATTTTTATTAAAAAATGTATAACCAGGGTGGAACTCCGCTTTAAGCAAGATGAGTTTTGAGGGTGGGGGGCTTTTACAAAGACATTGCCACTTGACGTGACAGGGCCTCTTTAAGTGATCTCACAAACAACATACAAAAAGCAATTTAGGCTCTTTAGGATACTGATTTATGATTAAGAAAAAGACCGCCATCTACATTTTACATTTAGAAGCCGTATCTATAAAACCCGTCCTTTATTACTGCAGCCTTATTAATATCCCCTTAAAGGGCGATGATCAGATAAGGCAAAATGAAGTTCATTTCACGTCGGTGAGTCAATCATTTCGGGAGAATGGAGCGCTTATTACAGAAATGTCAGCGGTAAACGTCTCCTGGTTTAACCCCTTGTAACGCTCCCCCCCCAGGAGGTGAAAAGGACGAGAGAGCCGCGGCGTGAAGCCGCCCGTGAGACGATTACTCCAGCAAACTTCCCGACTGGAACGACTTGAAAGGCTTCGGAAGGCATTACAGGTCTGGACCTCTCCTTCCCAGAAGCCGTCCTTCTACCTGCGGAGAGGTCCCAGGTAATCTGGACATCGGGGCTCCTTTGAAGTCGAAGCCTTTTTAGAAACAGTTTAACCTTGCTGGCTGCGGTTTCAAAACGAGAGGAATCAATCAGCTGGGAATTACTGGAGAATTATTTGACGCCGTCGATGAAAACTCTTTAAGTGTTCTTCCATTAATGCTTTTTTTTTTCTTCCCTTTAAAGGTTTCCCACAGAGGAAGAGAAGAAGAGCGCGAGGTGTGACATTGTGAGTCCGGGCTTGTGCTGGCGGTTATTATGTCAAGAAAAAAACTATTAAAATCCTCCGTAACTCCATTCCCTTTCAGCAGGACAATTAGCTGCGCTTTGATGTCGGGAGGGGAGCCGGGTTTGAGTTTGGCTGGTTACATAAAGGCAGAAAAGTTTTCTCTCTTACAAAACCAGGCTGAAAATTTCCATGTCATGCATCTGCAACGCTCACCATTCAATGTACTCAGCGAGTTCTTCTGGGTTAGACGACTTACAAAAGGTGATCAGCTAAATGTTACATTTTGTTACATTGTATTTCAAGCCAAAACTTTCACCCAAATGATGGAAAAGTTGCAAAGGACAGGAAAAAAATGAGAATGAGGAAAGCTAGATTTGGTATCTTTTAGGGAACATCTAGAAATGTTAATTGTGGCAATGCAGGGCCCTACATTTTTTACACTTTGTCTTAAATTCCTACATAAAACAGTGTACTTCCTGTGCCTAGGCACTCCTGATATCAGTGCACTTCCTGTGCCTAGACACTCCTGATATCAGTGCACTTCCTGTGCCTAGACACTCCTGATAGTGCACTACCTGTGCCTACGCAATCTTAATATCAGGGCACTACCTGTACCTAGGCACTCCTGATATCAGAGCACTTCCTTTGCCTAGGCACTCCTGAGATCATAACACTTCCTGTGCCTAGGCACTCCTGAGATCATAACAATTCCTGTGCCTTGGAACTCCTGATATTATAACACTTCCTGTGCCTAGGCACTTCTTATATCAGAGCACTTCCTGTTCCTAGGAACTCCTGATATCAGAGCACTTAATTTGCCTAGGCACTTCTGATATCAGAGCACTTCCTGTGCCTAGGCACTCCTGATATCAGTGCACTTCCTGTGTCTAGGCACTCCTGATATCAGAGCACTTCCTGTGTCTAGGCACTCCTGATATCATAACACTTCCTGTGCCTAGGCACTCCTGATATCATAACACTTCCTGTGTCTAGGCACTCCTGATATCATAATACTTCCTGTGCCTAGGCACTCCTGATATCATAACACTTCCTGTGCCTAGGCACACCTGATATCAGAGCACTTCCTGCTCTTAGGCACTCCTGATATCAGAGCACTTACTTTGCCTAGGCACTTCTGATATCAGAGCACTTCCTGTTCCTAGACACTCCTGATAGTGCACTACCTGTGCCTACGCAATCTTAATATCAGAGCACTTCCTGTTCCTAGGCACACCTGATATCAGAGCACTTCCTGCTCTTAGGCACTCCTGATATCAGAGCACTTACTTTGCCTAGGCACTCCTGATATCAGTGCACTTCCTGTGCCTAGACACTCCTGATAGTGCACTACCTGTGCCTACGCAATCTTAATATCAGGGCACTACCTGTACCTAGGCACTCCTGATATCAGAGCACTTCCTTTGTCTAGACACTCCTGAGATCATAACATTTCCTGTGCCTAGGCAAGCCTGATATCATAACAATTCCTGTGCCAAGGCACTCCTGATGTCAAAGCACTTCCTGTGCCAAGGCACTCCTGAAATCAAAGCATTTACTTTGCCTAGGCACTCCTGATATCAGAGCATTTCCTTTGCAAAGGCACACCTGATATCAGAGCACTTCCTGTGCCTAGGCACTCCTAAAATCAGGGCACTACTTGTACCTAGGCACTCCTGATAGCAGAGAATTTCATGTGCCTAGGCACTCCAGATATCAGAGCCCTTTCCTGTTCCTAGGCACTCCTGATATCAGAGCACATCCTGTGCATAAACACTCCTTTAGAAATGTTGGGGTCCCATACTGCGTGCCAGACAGTCCCCTTACCCCTCCTTAAGTAGGGATGAGCCAATGGTTTGTTCCAAACTATTAAAGTTCCAGCCTGCACCGGCCAATTGATATAGAATATAGAAGCCAAAACTTTAATTTTATTGCAGGGAGCCAAAACACAGAGAATTGCTCCGCCAGCTCCTAAAAATGAGTAAATAGTGCCCTTCCATCTCTGGCCCCTGTTGCCAGCCTGATGGGGCCTGGTGAACTTTTACATAACTGCTGGAAGAGACTGGCCAAAGCATCACTGTGCATGTGCCCAAAGGTACTAAAAGTGTCCCCTTTCTTCTGAATGGATGGGGCTCTGGGCTGGCTCCACCCCCTTATCATCTGCCCTAGGCACTCCTGTGTCTTAAGCCTCATACCTGTATATCTGCAGTGTGAGATCATCTAAGGCACGGCTCCCTCTGACCGCTAGTCTCACCAGATATAGAGTGAGATTTGATGATGCTCACTGTTCTGTTCTCCTTGCTGGAGAGGAAGCTGTACCTGAGGACCTGCAGTGCCAGGGTCTCCCTGCCTCTGCTTTATCCATTCTTTGAATCTGTGCTTCCTCCACCTCCCCTGATACTTGTATTTTCTCCTACCAACTATCAGGGGGGAATCTCTGAAATAAGGAAGCAAAGCCCCGCTCTTCGACCAAGATGGCCGTCCCCACACAGAGACGCAATGCAGGACAGGACATGGTATGTCTTGGGACTTACCATGTGGGACTTGTGCCAAATGACACAAAGATTTCCAAGGGGCTCTACTGTGCAGGTATGGCCATGGAGAGAGGTCATCAACAAACACAGGGGGCTTTATATTGGTAAGTAAGCGTCAGCAGAGGGGGAGGGAACTGTTAGGTCATTGTAGGCTGGCAAAAAAATAAGTGCACTTTTCTGAAGGTCCATAGACATGAGTTGCCCTATTGTGAGTAAGGAACCAATACCCCAGAACAGTACGGGGCTCACCAATAATGAAGTGAACTAGTAATAAGAGCAAAAGACTATTAACTAGGTTATCAAGGGGATTGGTTTACTCAGAAGAACCTGACTGGATCTTTGGGTATTTGCTTAGAGTGTAATGGCGAGCACCACTGCTGGAAGCCTCATGGATGGTTGGGATTCTGAAAATACCACTGAATTATATACACAGTTTAATGATAAGTTTTGCAATATATTTGTAGCACCCTCCTAGAGTAGTGTAGGCTGTTAGGTAAATGTAGTTAGCTCCTCTGTAATTAGTAGTGAAGGGGTTGATTGGCTAGGCCTCCTCTGTGTCTTACAGGCTGCTGCTCTGATTACTTCCTCCTGTCTTCTAGAGGATTTTAGAATTATAGTGGGAGGATGAACAGAGTCAGCAGCCTGAATATTTATGGCACTCCAGCCAATACCTGGGGAGGTGTGCCCAGAAGGTAGTGGGGGAGTCCATAAATAGTCTGGGGCCTGAGGCAGGAGGTGCAGAGTTCCTGGGTCCAGTCATGCTGAAGGAGACCCCTGTGCAGGGGCTCTCCCCCCCCCCCCCGGCAGTATTTTTATGGTGCCATCTAGAGGATCCTAGCTGAGGCTCCAGCTGGGGGGGCCTATCTCCAAAAGATAAGTTCTGGAATTACTTTGGGTCTGGAGAAATTCACTGGAGAGTACCAGGAGGAGGCTTGGGGAAAGGTGTCCAGCTGTCCTTTGGTGGTGTGAGTTTATGTCTCCCTCACTGAAGAGTGCCTGCTGGATATCGGAAGGAGGCAGCCAATGGTGGAAGATAGATAGATACTGTGTGCAGGTTTTATGGTCCCTTGGGAAAGTCCTAGTCTCCTGCCAACATTATAGATTCTGTAGGACATTTTTGCGTAGTTCAGCAGGCTACAGAAGAGTCCTCAAAGTTTTCAGTTCTGAGGTATCTCATGCTTCCTTCACCCCATCCCAGATCATCGTTCCTATACAACCCTAAAAAAGACACCCCTAGACTGTTTCTTTGAGCCAGTGGAGCAGTGGAGAAAATGCTGATTGCCTGGCTGTATGTCTCTTAAAGCGCAGTTCCGGCCACAAAATCGTTACTTTAGATTTTGTGGCATCCGCTTCCTTATTGTCACCTGTAAAAGAATTGGATATTCCCGTTTTTTTTTTTTTTACTTACTGTGTTTCAGAAGAAAATATACTCACCTTTCCTTCAACTTGCTCCCTCCTCGGCCGCGGCCCGCGCCATCACTTCCTGTCCCGCAATGCGTCCTGGGAGCTCTTACTCATCACTCCCAGGATGCAATGGGTAGTGACGAAGGCGGCCGGCCGCTCCTCTCATCGCGTTATTTGCAAACAGGAAATAACGCGATGATAGGCGTCCCTATACAATGCCGATCGCATAGTACTGGGCATGCGTGAGATTTCGCACTGCATTCATCGGCCCCCTCCATCTAGAAAGAGGAAGCAGGGCATATATTTGCACACAGCGGCTTCGGTTGACCAGCAAAAAGATGGCGGTGCTCTGCAAACATTTTATAAAGTAAGATTTAATGATTATCAATCTATTATTTAAATGTATAAAACCAGATTAGCGGATGTTTGAAGGGCGGTGGATAACTGTTTTGGGAAGTATTTAACCACTTAAGCCCCGGAGGATTTGGCTGCTAAAAGACCAGGGGTTTTTTTGCGATTTTTTACTGCGTGATTTTGACGGACAATTGCGCGGTCGTGCGATGCTATACCTACACGAATTTCACGTCCTTTTTTTCCCACAAACAGAGCTTTCTTTTGGTGGTATTTGATCACCTGTGTGATTTTTTGATCATGCGCTATAAACAAAAAAAGAGCGTAATTTTTGCAAAAATAACAATATTTTTCACTTTTTTTTATATGAAATTCCCCCCAAAAAAAATGTAAAAATCAAAATTTTTTAACATTTTCGGCCAAATTGTTTTACGCTACATATGTTTGGTAAAAAAAATCACAAAAAGCGTATTTTGATTGGTTTGCGCAAAAGTTATCGCGTTTACTAACAAAGGGAACGATTTTTGTCATTTTTGGTGTTTTTTTTTTTTAACGAGTAATGGCGGCGATCTGCGATTTTTTTTGCCGTACTGCGACATTGCGGCGGACAGATCGGACCCTTGACTGACATTTTTGACACTTTTGGGGGTACCAGTGACATTACTGCAGTAATCAGTGCTATACATATGCACTGTTACTGCAAAAATGACACTGGCAGGGAAGGGGTTAACTTTATTGGACAGGGAGGGGTTAAGTGTGTCCTAGGGGCGTGTTTCTAACTGTGCAGGGACATGGCTATTGGTGTAAAAACAAATATCAACGGTTCTATATAGTAGAACCGTCTGATCTTCATTTTTACACCAGGGAGAATGATGGGCGGCTTGTTTACATAAGCCGCTCCGCCTTTCTCCCTTCACAGGAGCGATCGTAGTGTGACCGGCGGACATCGAGTCCGCCGGACACACGCACTGACTTGTCTGTGAACGAGCCGCGGCGGGCGCGCGCCTCGGCGGGCACGCGCCGCGGCGGTCACGTGCCTCGGCGGGCGCGCGCCCGCCCGCAATAGGCTCGCAAGTCAGTGACAGGTGAGTGACGTATCCATACGTCACTCTGCCTGGCCGGGGCTGACCGCCGCAGTTTATAGTCGTGCGGCGGTCGGCAACCGGTTAAAAATAAAAAACGATTTTGTGGCCGGAACTCCGCTGTGACAAGTCCACCAGCGGCTCTTTCGGGGATGCGCTACATATTGTTTAGCTAAGTGGGCCAAACTGAGATTTGGATGGTCTGTGACGCACGTGTATGCGCAGTGTGTAAAGGGTATGTAAAGTTTTGGACAGAATAATGGAGGTTGATACTCCTTTCAGGATCACATAAAAACCTTTGCTCACAAAACAAAAAAAACTGCTGCCTTTACATAGACTTTAAGCTATACACATTTAATCACAGATTTTAAACACACGTTCTTATTGTATGTGAGGCTGGTAGAAGTTTAAGGCCTTGAAGATGTGAGGTCAGGAGGGGCAGCACATTAAAAGCAGCTCTGAGCTCTGGAGGGGCACAGGCCTGAAATCGGGCCAGTCAACGGCACACAACAACCGCAGGAACACGCCCCGGTTCTCCAGGGTAGAAGGAGTTAAAACCTTCTTAACAGTTGAAAAGTTGTTTGCTTTGATTCTGCGATGTTCACAGAGCCGGCCTCATTGTTGATAAGTCAGACAAAGACACTAATGCGATTGGTAGAGATGCATCAATCAGAAAGTCAAAAGCCCGAGGAATTCCCATAAATGTAATCCGATAAAATGAGCGGGTAATCCACCCTTCTTTCAAGAGGTATCAAAGAGACTGAGGATTGTCATTTAACGGGGCAGTGCCAATCCTCCACTGCTCACATCAACTTCACAAAAAACATCAGACATATGAAGGAGACACAGATAGGACAACCCCCAACCCAACACACAGCCAACCAACCCAACTCTTCATCAAGCTGTGAACCTATCTATGAGGACAGAATGATGGCTGCCATGCAGGGGCTGACAGGCAACTTTCAGTACAAACCAGAGGCACATGGTACAGCGACTCGGCCCCTCTCCCACTCTCCCCATTCCCGGCCTCCTCCTGACCCCTATTCCAGGCTAAAGCTCTGCTCCAGGTACTCTACTCACCGGCCGAATCCGGGCTCCCGACCTGGCAAGCAGAGAGCAGTTGGGGGCGACATGGGACAGCTCAGTCGGGGCTGCCTGGGGGAGCAGATTCTCCAGTGGGAACTGGCCTCTGCTTAGACACAGTTTACACCATCCACGCTGGGGGGGGGGGGGGGGAGGCTTCCGCTCTGTCCTTGTCTTCATCTCGCACTCAGTAGGGCATTGGTGGGGACTTTTAACTTCTCTTCACCAGGAATCCTTTAGGCATGTCTGTGGCAGAAGCGTTGCAGCCTTTTTACGGGGCATCAGAGTGGCCCGGGGGGCAATTGCCCCTCTGCCCCCTGGCCAAGTCCTCCCCCGCTGCCATGGCTGACCTCCCTCTGAAGATGCTTGTTGCTTGGTCGTTATAATGACTGTGTGCTTTCAGCTGCTTTTTCTCTTGCTGATGGTTCCCGTCAACCTGTTTTTGTTGATTACACTGTTGGCGACTCACAGGAGTGGGACAAGGGGTGGGCACAGAGATATTGCCAAAACCTTCAAGGCCCCAGTGCAAGAAACCATGATGGGCCCCCCTGACTGCTGGGGCCCTTTCCTGTAGTCCCAGGGCCCTTCCCTCCTAGACCCGGGCCCTTCCTTCTGAGCCCCGGGGCCCTTCCCTCCAAGCCCGGAGCCCTTCCCTCCAGGTCTGGGACTCTTTTAACTTGTCCTTGGGCCCTTTACTCCCGTTGTGGGGCTCTTTATAAGCCTCAGTTCACACTGCGACACATAAGGTCACACGACAAGTCAAAACACATGTGGGTGCTGTCTTAAACAATGCAACTCATGTCACAACGACAAAAACTAGGTTCCTGCAAAACTTTTCTGTGACTTTCGTATGATTTGAATGCTGGTCCCCTTCCCCCACTGCTGGGGGGCAGGGGGTGCCCAATTTTAGTCTTGCTTAGGGCAGCACAAAACCAAAATACACACACTGCCGTAGACTGCAATGTTAAATTAGGAAAGTTGCAAGCAAGTTTCAAGGAAGTTCAACTGAGCCTTATGGTCCCATAGCGGTCCCCCCTATGGTAGTGGAATGCCAGGGCCCTGTCGCAAGTGCGACGATTGCGACCCTGGTGGTTCCACCATTGAGTGGGCAGGAGGGGCTATGGTAGGGGAGGGCACCTCTCATCACACACTCCAGATCAGAGGCTGGCAACCACACACACAGCTTTATATTTGCTCTGACAGCTACTGATCCAAAGAGGCCACTCTCCATTCCATCTTTCTACAGGTGACCCGAAGAACAGACAATGCATGTGCCACCACCTTTTAGCTGCTACAAAGCAACTAATTGGCAGTGAAAAACAAACTCTATGCCACCCATGGGCAGCCAGAGCAAGAGGGCAGAGAATGGGTGCAGGATGGTACACCCATTCTACGTTATGCATTAGCAGCATTCTATTTATGAGCTCTCTAGTAGCAAGGTGGCATGGCAAGGATTATCAGCATGCATTCTGATTGGCTTGGGCTGCTTTGTAAGGTAGACTTACCACAAACTCAGGTTGCCCATCTCTTGGTTGTTTTAGTTTAAGCTAGAATTACAGAGCTTGGGATCACCCATCTGTAGGGTAGAGGAGAAAAAGAGAAGTAAGGCAATGATTTAAGTACACTTGGGGTCCCCCAAGGTTCTGTCCTGGGACCAATCCTGTTTAATTTATTCATAAATGATCTAGAGGAGGGGATATCGAGTAAAATCTCAGTATTTGCGGACAATACTAAGCTAAACAGGCCAATATCTTCTATGCAGGATGTGGAAACCTTACAAGCGGACCTGAACAAAATTATGGGGTGGGCAACTACATGGCAGAGGAGGTTCAATGTTGAGAAATGTAAAGTAATGCACTTGGGCGTCAGAAATACGAAAGCAAGCTACTCACTAGGGGGGAAACCTCTGGGTGAATTTAAGATGGAAAAGGACCTGGGGGTTCTGGTGGACAACAGGCTTTGGCAGTGGCATGCCAGCTGCTGCAAGCAAAGCCAACAGAATACTGGCATGTATAGAAAAGGGGATTCACTCCAGAAATAAAGAGATTATTCTCCCTCTCTACAAGACTCTGGTCCGGCCACATCTGGAGTATGCTGTCCAGTTCTGGGCACCGGTCCTCAGGAAGGATGTGCTGGAACTGGGGAGAGTCCAGAGAAGGGCAACAAAAATAATTAGGGGAATGGAGGACATCAGCTATGAGGAAAGACTACAAGCACTGAACTTATTCTCTCTGGAGAAGAGACGATTGAGGGGGGATATGATATCAATGTACAAATACTGTACTGGTGACCCTAGCATAAGGAACAGACTTTTTAGAGAAAGGGAATACAATAAGACACGTGGCCACTCACTAAAACTAGAGGAAAAACGGTTTAACCTTAAAATACGTATTTACGTAATACGTAAATACGTAAGTTCTTCACTGTCAGAGCAGTAAGGATGTGGAATTCTCTTCCACAAGCAGTGGTATCAGCAGGGCGCATCGATAGTTTCAGAAAACTATTAGATGGGCACCTTAAAGACCACAACATACAGGGGTATACAATGTACAACATACAGGGGTATACAATGTACAACATACAGGGGTATACAATGTACAACATACAGGGGTATACAGTGTACAACATACAGGGGTATACAATGTACAACATACAGGGGTATACAATGTACAACATACAGGGGTATACAGTGTACAACATACAGGGGTATACAATGTACTAACACACACACACACATCATAGGTTGAACTGGATGGACTGATGTCTTTTTTCAACCTCACAAACTATGTAACTATGTAACTTTTTTCATCATAAAAATACAAAAACACAAGCCATTGGGGTTGATTTACTAAAACTGAGGAGTGCAAAATCCGGTGCAGCTGTACATGGTAGCCAATCAACTTCTAACTTCAGCTTGTTCAAGCATTGACAAAAAAAAACTGGAAGCTGATTGGTTTGTATGCAGATCTGCACTAGATTTTCTACTCTCCAATTTAGGGGGTTCAGATGGACTCTCTTCTTCATCGGGGCTCTAAAGTTCTGAATAAAAAAAGGTGATCTTGGTCTCCAGTGGGTTAAAACTTTAAAATATTATACTGTATCAAAAAGCATGCTCATTATAACTTTAGAATTTTAATAAAAGAGGGGCCCTCACAACCCCCAACAATGATAGAAATGTATTTCCAGATTATTACAATTAAATAAATGTACTTGGACTCTCAATCATTGTTTTGGCTCTCTTTTTCCTATACCCCTCGAGTTTCCTCAAAAGTACCCCATGAAGGCTCCTTTGTGGTTGAGAGTAATACCACTTACTAAGTTTTATCCGATCTTGGAGCCAGCGACATTTACATTATCCATGCATTATCCGTAACGTTATGTCCAGTTGCATCGTATCAAACCCACTCCCACCAGGAAATCAACTTTTAGGGAACTCTAACACCCAATCAAGTCCTCTCTCACCTGATCACTCAGATGGATGTACCGTGAGCACAAGTATCACTGTGTACAGAATGAATGAAGAAATGTATGACCTTCCTTCTACATTTATTCTCCCCTGTGTGACACCTCTGCTCTGGATCTGAAGGACTCCACTTGCTTGCTCACAGGTCCAGGGTCTTGTGACCGACAGTGAGATTATCCCCTAAAGTGTGTTTGCTAAGAACATGCTTAATGTGTTGCCTAACCAATTTAATGGCATTCTGTTTAGATCTGTGTCTTAATGCACTTTATGACCAAACATTTGTTGACACCTTACTATCACATCTAAATTAGCTTGTTGGACATCATATTACAGGTTGACCTCCGTGCCTGAGGCTATAACATTCTCCACTCTTCTAGTAAGGCTTTCCACAGGATTTTTGTGTCTGTCTGTGAGGTAAGGTACTGATGTTGGATAAGCAGACCTGTCTCACAATTGGCATTCCAGTTCACCCCAAAGGTGTTCAGTTGTGTTGAGTTGAGTGGAGTTGAGATCAGGACTCTGTGCAGGACAGCCAAGTTCCTCCACACCAAACTGGTCAAACCATGTCTAATAGAGCTTTTCATTAGGGTCAAGGTCAGGGCTTTATGAAGACCGCTCAAGTTCCTCTACTCCAGACTGGTCAAACTGTGTCTTTATGAAGCTATTAAGTAGGGTTGAGGTCATGACCCTGTTAGTTGAGAAGACCTGGTTGACAATTGGTATTCCAATTCATCCAAAAGTGAGTAGAGTTGCGGTCTGTACTCTGTACTGGACATTCAAGTTCCTCCACATTAAACTAGTCAAGCCATGTTTTTATGGAGCTGGCTTCATACACGGGGCACAGTAATGCTAGAACAGAAAAGGACAACAAAGTTGGAAGAGTAGAATTGTCTATAATGTCTTTGTATGTTGTAGTATTAAAAAACCCCTCCGCTGGAAACACCTGAATCTAGTCCTGTGAAAGAGTGTCCAGACTGGTCAAACTGTGTCTTTATGAAGCTATTTAGTAGGGTTGAGGTCAGGGGCTTTATGAAGACCGTTCAAGTTCCTCCATATGAGTCTGGTCAAACTATGCCTTTATTAAGCTGTTCAGGAGGGTTGAGGTCATGGCCATGTTAGTTGAGAAGACCTATCCCACAATCGGCATTCCAGTTCATCGCAAAGGTGTTCAGTAGGGTTGAGGTCAGGACTTTATACAGGACACAAGTTCCTCCGCACCAAACTGGTCAAACAATGTCTAAATGGAGCTGTTCAGTGGGGTCAAGGTCAGGGCTTTATGAAGACCGCTCAAGTTCCTCTACACCAGACTGGTCAAACTGTGTCTTTATGAACCTATTTAGTAGGGTTGAGGTCAGGGCTTTATGAAGACAGTTCAAGTTCCTCCATATCAGTCTGGTCAAACTATGCCTTTTTGAAGCTGTTCAGTAGGGTCGAGGGCAGGGCTTTATGAAGACCACTCAAGTTCCTCTACACCAGACTGGTCAAACTGTGTCTTTATGAAGCTATTCAGTAGGGTTGAGGTCACGGCTTTATGAAGACCGTTTAAGTTCTTCTATATCAGTCTGGTCCATCCATGTCTTCATTAAGCTGTTCAGGAGGGTTAAGGTCATGGCCATGTTAGTTGAAAAGACCTATCCCACAATCGGCATTCCAGTTCATCGCAAAGGTGTTCAGTAGGGTTGAGGTCAGGACTCTATACAGGACACTCAAGTTCATCCGCACCAAACTGGTCAAACAATGTACTAATGGAGCTGTTCAGTGGGGTTGAGGTCAGGGCTCCATGAAGACCACTTAAGTTCCCCCACATCAGACTGGTCAAACAATGTCTTTTTGAAGCTGTTCAGTGGGGTTGAGATCAGGGTTTTATGAAGACCACTCAAGTTCCTCTACACCAGACTGGTCAAACTGTGTCTTTATGAAGCTGTTAAGTAGGGTTGAGGTAAAGACCCTCTTAGTTGAGAAGACCTGGCTGACAATTGGTATTCCAATTCATCCCAAAATTTTAGGGTTGAGGTCTGTACCCTGTACTGGACATTCAAGTTCCTTCACATTAAACTAGTCAAACCATGTTTTTATGGAGCTGGCTTCATACACAAGGGCACAGTAATGGTAGAACCAGTGGTGTATTTTGTTTTTGTGCTGCCCTAGCAAGACTAAAATTGGGCGTCCCCCCCCCTCCCCCTCCTATGTAAATGTGCCCCACTCCTTTTTTAACGGATGTGGCTCCCTCCAAAATTGAAGGACTACAATTCCCAGCATTAACCCCTGAGATCTCACGGGAGGGGAGGGTGGGTGAGGGAGAGAGAGAGGGAGAGAGGGGGGGGGATGAGAGAGAGAGAGGGGGGGGGTGAGAGAAAGGGTGGATGAGAGAGAGAGGGGGGATGAGAGAGAGAGAGAGAGAGAGAGGGGATGAGAGAGAGAGAGAGAGAGAGGGGGGATGAGAGAGAGAGGGGGGATGAGAGAGAGGGGGGTGAGTGAAAGAGCGAGACAGGGGATGAGAGAGTGAGAGAGGGGGGATGAGAGAGAGAGAGGGGGTGAGAGAGCGAGAGAGGGGGGTAAGAGAGAGAGAGAGAGAGAGGAGGGGTGAGAGAGAAGGGGGGGGGGGTGATAGAGAGAGAGGGGTGAGAGAGAAAGGGGGTGTGTGAGACAGAGGAGATGAGAGCAAAAGAGAGGGGGGTGAGAGAAAGGAGGGAATGAGAGAGGCAGCTCTAGCAACCAGTGGCCAGAGAGAGGGGGTGAGAGAGAGGAGGATGAAAGAGACAGAGAGGAGGGGGGTGTGAGAGAGTGGGGGGATGAGAGCGAGAGAGAGGGGGTTGAGAGAGAGGGGGGAATGAGAGAGGCGGCTCTAGCAACCAGTGGCCAATAGAGTCTCAGGTGGAGGGGGGGTGGCTTTTTTGCTGCCCCCCTGCAAAGTGCCGCCCTAGGCTTGGGCCTTGTTGGCCTAGGCCAAAATACACCACTGGCTAGAACAGAAAAGGACCACAAAGTTGGAAGAGAAGAATTGTCTAAAATGTCTTTGCATGTTGTAGTATTAAAAAAAACCTCCACTGGAAACACCTGAATCTAGTCCTGTAAAAGAGTGTCCACACGCTTTTGGTTATATAGATAGTGGTGTTCAGGTGCCTACAAACATTTGTCTATTTAGCATATCT
Source organism: Pelophylax lessonae (assembly GCF_965119305.1). Classification (NCBI taxonomy): domain Eukaryota; kingdom Metazoa; phylum Chordata; class Amphibia; order Anura; family Ranidae; genus Pelophylax; species Pelophylax lessonae. Next base: position 322,138,299 of record NC_138773.1, read on the forward strand.
ACACTGAGGGGTGCCCTATGCTTTTTGCTATGGCCAAATGTGACTTCCAAATTTTATCCGAACACACACGGTGTGGCTGACGTACTTTGGAATTTGTAGCCAGTGATGACTGTAGGGTTTTTTTTCCTTTTTATAGTGTATTCTAGATTTTTGGCAAATTTCCACAAATACAGTTTTAAGCAGAATAATTAAAACCAGGGCCAAACATTGCAAAGCTCTTCGTAACATTATTTCAGGCCACAGTGATGTCATGAATTCCTGGAGCATTATCTTTGCAGCCCACAACGTGGCTGCTTCCCTCTATGTTTGAGTGACAGGTGCACTTTATTGCAGTCCAGGTGACTTCCATGACAGGAGGAATGTGACATGTGTATGTGAAATACAAATACAACAAAGAAAACAAGTTACTCTTTTAAATCATGGTTTGCGAAAGTAAATATTCATGAACTCGGCGATGTATTTCACCTGAAAAATGATATTGTTCTATTTGATGTGTTGCCTGGTGACCAGCTCCGTTCTTTTTGTGGGTTGCTGTATTATACCCAGCCCTGTCAAGAGTTGCCTGGTTGTAAAAGGTTATAATAGGGTCTAAAAAAATAGTTTTTATTTAAAGGAGCACCCCTGTCAAAATGGAAAATGAGGTCCTGAGGTGCATAGTGGAGGCCTGGCCAGTGTGTCTACCCAGGGCCGGCGCTCCCGCTAGGCAAACTAGGCAGCCGCCTAGGGTGCACTGCCGCCTAGGGGCGCACTGTTGCCTAGGCTAGGGTGACCAGTCCCCGGTTTCGTCCCCGCTTTGCAGGGCCGATCCTGGGCGGGTGCACCGTGAGCTGGGGCAGGGGGGGCACGCCCAGGGCCGGCCCTGCCATAGGTTCCTTGGGCTGCCTTAGAAAGGAATGGAGGAGGGGGCAAGGGCGAGCGCCGCATGATTAAACAGATCGAGTTCTTCTGTTTACCCGGTGCGGCCGCTGTAATGTGAAGTCCTGCCTCCTGGACCGACACCAACCTATGATAGACAGCACACTGGTGACGTCTATCATAGGAGCCGGTCGAGGAAGCGGGACTTCACATTACAGCAACCGCGCCGGGTAAGCAGAAGAACCCTGCTCTCTTTAATCATGCGGCACTCTAATCCCCATACACTGGTCACTCTGCATTGATGGGGGCACTGGTCACTCTGCATTGTTGGGGGCACTGGTCACTCTGCATTGTTGGGGGCACTGGTCACTCTGCATTGATGGGGGCACACTGGTCACTCTGCATTGATGGGGCATTGGTCACAGGTCACTCTGCATTGATGGGGCACACTGGTCACTCTGCATTGATGGGGCACACTGGTCACTGGTCACTCTGCATTGATGGGGCACTGGTCACTGGTCACTCTGCATCGATGGGGCACACTGGTCACTCTGCATTGATGGGGCACTGGTCACTCTGCAATGATGGGGGCACACTGGTCACTGGTTACTCTGCATTGATGGGGGCACTGGTCACTCTGCAATGATGGGGGCACACTGGTCACTGGTTACTCTGCATTGATGGGGCACTGGTCACTCTGCATTGATGGGGGCCCTGGTCACTGGTTACTCTACATTGATGGGGCACTGGTCACCCTGCATTGATGAGAGCACTGGTCACTCTGCATTGGATGGGGGTACTGGTCACTCTGCATTGGATGGGGGCACTGGTCACTCTGCAATAATGGAGCACTGCCCCCCCCCTCTGACACACCGCGAGTGATGCAAGTATGGGGGGGGGGGAGTATGGGGAATGCATGGAGTGTGCTGTGAGCATAGGGAAATAGGGAAATTTTGAAGTTTTTTTATGTTTTATTTATTTGGGGGGGGGGGGGGGGGCGCAAGTAGCTGGTCTTGCCTAGGCGCAGAATAGTCTAGCATCGGCCCTGTGTCTACCCCACCAGCCTCTGTCACTAATCTGGGTGTGATGGTGGAAAGGAATTCCAAGACAGAACCACTGCAGACTCCTTTCTATCTCTCACCTACACAAAGTTTGATAAGAAGGTTCTCACAGTCATTGGTCCATTCTAAACTAGACTTGGAAGATTTAATGTGATTAAAACAGTGGGGGGGGGGGGGGGGTACTAAACAAAACAAGCCCTCCCTCCCAATAATTCCCCCACTTGATGCACATGGCTCAGAGACATCCTTCTTCTCCACTGCAGAAATGGAAGATCCTTCTTGGGATGCTCAATCACTTCCATTTGGGTCCATTGACAGGGTCCTCACAAGGTCTTAAAGACTCCAGAGTTAGCTGTCCGTTTTCCCTCCCTCCCTCCTTCTGTCCTCCACTCCTTTCTTATTTCCCTCCTTCCTCCCAGAGTTGGGGAGTCCTTCTTTAATTTGGGCCCATTGACAGGTTTCTCACAAGGTCTTGAAGGCTCCACAGTTACCTCTCCCTCCATTACTTTCTGTATTCCTTCATTCCTTCCTTCCTTCCTTCCTCCTTTTCTTCCATATTTTCTTCCATTCTTTTTCCTCCTTCCTTCCTTTCATCCATCCTCCCTAACATCCTTTCTTTCTTTCCTTGGCACAATTGTGGTGTTCATGCATCCTTCAACCATGTAAGTGTATACAACGTTTTTTTACTTACAATGGTTTTCTATAATGAATGTATGTTTATACTCAAAAACATGTTCATATGAATACTTTGTTGCTATATATTTATCAACAACTGCTTGTTTGCTTTGATATATTTCTTCAATACTTACAGATAAAATTATTCCCCCAAAAAATCCCTGAAGAAGAGGTTCTTACCTTGAAACGTCGGATCTTGCTTGGAATAATTGGTTGTGTGTTTGCACACCTTCATATCAATACCAGTTTTGCCAATAATTTTATTAGCTTTCAATGTTATTTGTGTATGTTTACTTTTTATTATTTTTGTAATAAAACCAATATATATTTAATACAATTTTTTGTATATCTTCTGAGTGACCTCCAAAGTCCCACCCCAAGGGGAATTTTCAAATATGCTTCTTTCTTTCCTTCGATCCTTTTTCCATTCTTCCTCTCCTCCATTCTCTCTCTTCCTTCCTATATGAAATGCAACCTCACCATGCTCTTACAGTCCTGTCTTTCTTCTGCATTGTAGAGTTGGAGAGCTCTTATTGGGTTTCCACATTACTTCCCATTGTGTTCAATGGCAGGATCTCACAGGTTCCTGAAGGCTTCAATGTTAGCTCTCCCTTTCTTCCCTTTCCCTTCTTTCCTCCCTCCTTTTTCTTTTCAATTTTCTTTTCCTTAATTCCTTTCTTCCATCCTCCCAAATTTGCTTTCTTTCTTCTTGCTTTCTCTCCCTTTTCTATCCTTCCTCCCCTCCAACTACAGAGTTGGAGAGTCCTTCTTGGGGTGCCCACATCACTTTCCATTGGGTCAGTTGGCAGGGTCTCACAGGGTCTTGAAGTCTCCAGTGGTGGCTCTTCCTATCTTCCTTCCTCAATCAATATCTCCTTTACTTTGATATTTTCTTCCTTCTTTACCTCCTTCCTTCCTTCACTCATTTTTCCTCCATGCCTCCCCTCCATCCTCGCTCTCTTCCTTCCCTTATGTAAATGCAACTTCACAATGCTCTGTAGTTGTTGTCTTTCTTGGAGGGTCCATCTTGGGGTGTCCACATTACTTTGTAATTGGTGCATTGGCAGGGTTCTAAAGACTCCTTTATTAGCCCGCTCTTTCTTTCTTTCTTTCTTTCTTTCTTTCTTTCTTTCTTTCTTTCTTTCTTTCTTTCTTTCTTTCTTTCTTTCTTTCTTTCTTTCTTTCTTTCTTTCTTTCTTTCTTTCTTTCTTTCTTTCTTTTTTCCCTTCTTCCTTCCAGAGTTAGAGAGTCCTTCTTGGAAAAATTGGGCCCATTGACAGGGTTCTCACAAGGTCTTGAAGGCTCCACAGTTACCTCTCCCTTTCTCCATTACTTTCTTTCTGTATTCCTTCCTTCCTCCTTTTCTTCCTTATTTTCTTCCAATCTTTTTCCTCCTTCCTTTATTCCTTCCTTTCATCCATCCTTCCTGACATCCTTTCTTTCTTCTTTCCCTCACCTCCATTTTCCATTCTTCCTCTCCTCCATCCTCTCTCTTTTTTCCTATACAACCTCTCCATGCTTTTACAGTCCTGTCTTTCTTCTGCATTGTAGAGTTGGAGGGCTCTTTTTGAGTTTCCTCCTTTACTTTTATATTTTCTTCCTTCTTTTCTTCACTCATTTTTCCTTCATGCCTCCCCTCCATCCTCGCTCTCTTCCTTCCCTTATGTAAATGCAACCTCACAATGCTCTGTAGTTGCTGTCTTTCTTGGAGGGTCCATCTTGGGGTGTCCACATTACTTTGTAATTGGTGCATTGTCAGGGTTCTCACTGGCTTCTAAAGACTCCTTTATTAGCCCGCTCTTTCTTTCTTTCTTTCTTTCTTTCTTTCTTTCTTTCTTTCTTTCTTTCTTTCTTTCTTTCTTTCTTTCTTTCTTTCTTTCTTTCTTTCTTTCTTTCTTTCTTTCTTTCTTTCTTTCTTTCTTTCTTTCTTCCCTCCTTTCTTCCTTCCTTCCATCCTTCCTTCCTTCCATCCTTCCTCCCTAACATGCTTTCTTCCCTCCATCCTCTCTTTCATACTTTTCATATGGAATGTGATCCCACAGTGCTCTGCAGTTCCCTTGCTGCCACCCACCAAGACGAAATTCCAATAATCGTTATTACTAATCACTCCACTTTAACCCCTTCCTGTCCTATGACAGCCCCCACCATGGAGGTTATTATGATTATCCATATTGCTGCGCTTTCCCGCTAAACTCCCAGAAGCCTCGCTGGCTTTGTTCGGGCTGGGAATCTCCACCCCACCCTACGGGGCACAAAAAGATTTGCTGTCATCTGTTTAGATAAGGATTAGGGCGCCAGGTAGAGCTCTTCTCTCTTTCAAGTTCTCAAGAAGAGCAATCGCCTTTGATGTCATTGGCCGCCGTTGTTAAACTGTCATTTTTTTCCTCCTTTGTGATCCCTTTTATTTTTTTATTTTTTTTTTTTATCGGTGAGTTGAAGCGTCCATCAGCCGATGACAGTATCTTCCCCAAAGAAGACAAATAAGCCTTTGATTTGGATTGTGTTCTCTGCTCATTGTTCTTTGGTAACCTGCGTGTTAAGCAGCGATATTCAGGCGGCCCAGCTGCTGCGCCGGAGCGGTACCTGCACAATGCAAACTCCTCGCCGCGAGCTTTGCTCCTTCATTGATGAAATAAGCCGTACATAAATAGATGTTAATTGTGCGTCCAATGAATAAAACTACAAATATCTCTCTTTTTTTCTTCTTCAAAACCCTTCAAGATGTTCCATGTCAATAGGCCAGTTCCCATCTTCCTAGCTGATTGACGGGCTGAAAGGCCCGGGCGTTTTCCCATCGTGTCCCGGAGATGCTCGGAATGTCACAAAGATGTTTCTGTGTGCTGAGCTGTGCTATTGCTGCTTTCTATGAGCCATTCCTATTTTAAAGAGGCCCTGTCACCAACTTTAAGGTATGACGGTAGAGCACTGAACCTACCCATAGGTGACGACCGGCTGGATGCACAGTTCTTAACCCCTTCCCCTGGCAATAAACTGAAAAAAACTTTGAGAACTGCCCCAAGTTTTTATCCATTTCACACCCGGTGACTCTCACTAACCTTGGGTGCCGGTAGTGCTTTAAGTGGGCCGGTATGCACTGGTACTCAGTACCGCCACTACCAAATATGGCTCTTGAGCATACCGCCTCCTCTCCGTGCGCCTTAGCATACCAGTACGCTCATTTTGGACATCTGCGCCCTCAATTGCCCCCCCCCAAGAATATTTCCCACTCCAGAGCCAGACCAGTCACCACCAGTGAGTCTCTCTGCTCTGGAGTCCCAGCCCAGGCCAGGGGGGGTGCTCTGTGGGGACCCTGATGTGGGGTGGGGGGGGGGGGCGACAAAATGTATAGGCTATAATAGAGTACCGGCACCTCTTTTGGGCCACTTAAAGCACTGGGTGCCGGTGACAGGAGAGCCTGTCCTGGCTCATTACACACACATCGAAAAAAGAAAGATAAGACGCCGCACTTCCAAGAAGCAGCCCAAGTGTAGAAAGCTGCTTCAGCTAGGCTCCTCCCAGGCAGTGCCAAGAGAAGGCCATCCAGCGCCCAGGGCTAAGATGCCAAACTGCACCCTTAGGGTGAGGGTCAGGGTGCCCTCATCCCTGCAATAAACCATTGCGCCCAGGGCAACCGTTCCTCTTGCCCACCCCTTGTCCCAGCCCTGCTACCAAGCCACACCCTCCGACATGTTTCGCCATATCCAACAAGGCTTAATCTATGACTAGAAGGTGAAAAGCAGCTTCAGCCTGGCTCCTTCCTGGCCACGCCCTCTAATGAATTTCATTGCACTAAGCCCTGTGGGCAGGACGAAATGCATTGAAGGGTGTGGCCTCCCTCTACACCTAAGCTTCTTGCTCAGAAGTATAGCAGCTTATCTTTCTGTTCCCCCACCCCCTTGCTGTCACAGTGGTCACATGATCATTATAATTACGAGAAACTGGAAGGCTTTGACATGTCCATCACTCTTGCCCACCCCTTGTCCCAGCCCTGCAACCAAGCCACACCCTTCAACATGTTTCGCCCTATCCAACAAGGTTTAATCTATGACTAGAAGGTGAAAAGCAGCTTCAGCCTGGCTCCTTCCAGGCCACGCCCTCTAATGAATTTCACCGCACTAAGCCCTGTGGGCAGGACGAAATGCGTTGAAGGGTGTGGCCTCCCTCTACACCTAAGCTCCTTGCTCAGAAGTATAGCAGCTTATCTTTCTGTTCCCCCGCCCCCTCCCCTGCTGTCACAGTGGTCACATGATCATTATCATTACGAGAAACTGGAAGGCTTTGACATGTCCGTCACTGTGCTGGGTGTCACCCACCCACCAACTGCCCCCCCCCCCCTTAAGCTGCAGCGGACATGGGTTTTACATGCTTCAGCCATGATGCTTTGCTCCCGCAGCAACGTTTACCCGACATGTATTGATTGGCAGGTGGCAAGCCTGCCAAATGCTACACATTCAAGCAAATGGGGAAGAGCCTCAAATGCCCTGCAATTGCGTGAACTGCACGTGGTTGAGGCATGTTTGTCAGCAAAAAATAGAAGAAGGCATCACACCGCTTCCTCCCCGCCTACACTGGGGATAGGTTGCACCGGTTCCTCACCAGCAGCCTCCGAAGCGCGATCTTAATGTGGATTGGGCTTCAGATGAAAGGAAGATCTAGACGCATGTCTAAATCTACCCTTTAGTAGAATGCCAGTTAAAAATAAAATGATAAAAAGAATAGACCATTTACAGATATAATAACAAAACAAGCGTCTGCTGCAATATTCACCTTCATTCCAGGGCTTTCCCCCTGCAGCACTTTTTCTGGTTTACACGTCCTCATCATTTAAAACTTTCCTCTGAGCCCAGGTCATCCTGAATCTACTTCAGCCAGTGGCTGGGCAATAAAATGAGAAGCACTAGAGTGATGAGCTCATCTCTTTGTCACTCTGCTTTCTCCTCCCATCAGCATGCTTCATGGGCGTCCGCAGAACTTTTTTTCGGGGGGGGGGGGGGGGCAACATTTTAAGGTCACCCATGCTCCGCCCCTTTTTCAACAATTTAATGAAGGGGAGGGGCTTATTCCGTATACTTATTTTGAGTATTAATTTTTAAAGAGCAAACAGGAGCATTTATTTTTAAAGCATTTGTTAACCTAAAAAAAAAAAAAAAACCTGATCCTGTTCCGTTAAAGCATGTTATACAACACAGTGCTTGTGCTGTGTCATTTGGCCCCTTCTATCACCTAAAATACCTGGCTGATCCTGCCTGGCTATGCCCTCTCCTCTGTAAACTGACCACGGTATATCATGGCGACTAAGCCCTGACTCTGTGGTCAGTTTACGTGCCTCCGTCATCCATAGCTCTCCTGTCCTCCTCTGTCCTCTCCGCTGCAGGCAGCTGTCAGATGGGGAGAGGAGAGAGACAACGGGTCACGTGAGCGGCCTCAGCCCTCTGAAAACTGGTAAAGAATGGCTTATTTTTTTAAAACACAGACTCTGGGGCAAACAGGATTATTAAAAAGACCAGACAGGATGGTATAAAGTGGCTTAACAATCACTTGAAAGGGGGAAGTTGAGATTCCGGGGGGGGGGGCGTGCCCCTACCTGCGGACGCCCATGGCATGCTTATAAACCAATTGGCTTATTGCGCTGCTTCTTCCGCTCGCGCTGCTATACAGGGACTGCAAGAGGCTGATACCAGGTCCCATTCTGGTACTTACATTTCTGACATTCAAAAATGACTTTCAATAATGTAACAGTAACAAATTTCACACATGTTCAAGGTCAGTAGCTATTGCATGACAGCCAGGCAGTTAGCATTGTCAGACGGAGATCACCAAGGTTTGTCTCCAGGTGAATCCACCATTGCCGTGCGTTGATCTGCCTGGAATTGTTCGGTAATAACGCTCTCACGCCCATTTCCTCCTTACATCTTATCCCTTGTACATATTAGCAGATTCACACCTTAGTGTGGACAATGAAGTCAGGTACATTGGAAGCGACTGACGTGCTGCGGCTTGCTGGCTAAGCTCTGTGGCTCTGCGGCTTATGGGGTTTTATGTTTCTGCCGAACTCTCTAAAGACCCAGAAGAGCTTTGTACTCCGCCACGGCCTATGTTGGCTCTTCATACACATACACTATATTGCCAAAAGTATTGGGACGCCTGCCTTTACACACACATTAACTTTAATGGCATCCCAGTCTTAGTCTGTAGGGTTCAATATTTAGTTGGCTCACCCTTTGCAGCTATAACAGCTTCAACTCTTCTGGGAAGGCTGTCCACAAGGTTTAGGAGTGTGTCTATGGGAACGTTTGACCATTCTTCCAGAAGCGCATTTGTGAGGTCAGGTACTGATATTAGACAAGAAGGCCTGGCTCGCAGTCTCCGCTCTAATTCATCCCAAAGGAGTTCCATCTAGTTGAGGTCAGGACTCTGTGCAGGCCAGTCAAGTTCCTCCACCCCAAACTCGCTCATCCATATCTTAATGCACCTTGCTTTGTGCACTGGTCCAAATCAGATGGTGGAGGGGTGATTATGGTGTGGGGTTGTTTTTCAGGGGTTGGGATTGGCCCCTTAGTTCCAGTGGAGGGAACTCTTAAGGCGTCAGCATACCAAGACATTTTGGACAATTTCATGCTCCCAACTTTGTGGAAATAGTTTGGGATGGCCCCTTCTTGTTTCAACATGACTGTGCACCAGTGCACAAAGCAATGTCTGTAAAGACATTGAGTTTGAGTGAGTTTGGGGTGCAGGAACTTGACCGGCCTGCTGAAAAGGGGGTACAACTGCCCTTCCTGTACGAAGCCCGACCCTGTCAGCTCAAGAGGGGGGGGCCTTGGTAGGTGACAAGCCCATTTGCAACCGCTAAGCTACATTGCATTTCAGAACCGCCTCATTGACTTCACTTTTATTAATCCCAAAGGTGTTCTATGGGGTTGAGGTCAGGACTCTGTGCAGGCCAGTCAAGTTCCTCCACCCCAAACTCCCTCATCCATGTCTTGGTGGAGGGGGGATTATGGTGCGGGTTGTGTTTCAGGGGTTGGGCTTGGCCTCCTAGTTCCAGTGAAGAGAACTCTTATGGCGTCAGCACACCAAGACATTTTGGACAATTTCATGCTCCTAACTTTGTGGGAACAGTTTGGGGGATGGCCTCTTCTTATTCCAACATGACTGCACACCAGTGCACAAAGCAAGGTCTATAAAGACAAATTCTTTCATTTGTTTAGCAACAAAATATAAAAATAAATGCTAAAAATGTAGTTTGGGTACAGCATTGCATGATTGTCAAAGTGTGACAGCAATGAAAGCTGAAAATTGGCCTGGGCAGGAAGGGGGTGAAAGTTCCCAGCATTGAAGTGGTTAAATATTAACCTTCCTCTAAGCAACCCTAAATACTAGCCAGCTCCTAACCCTAAAGTGCACCTGTTAGGAAAGAACAGATTTAAAGCGAAACTTCAGTTCCCTTAGGCGCCATCATAATGTTGCATTCACAGATGCGCCCGCATGCTCTACTTTCAGCTCCTCGGCACATCTGCAGGGGATTTTCTGCACATGCACAAAGATATGGAAGGTTTTGGACTCCCCTGGCTGTAGTCTTTGCACGTGCATTGGAAACTCTACACGTGCAGATGGCTGTAGAAACCGGCATGTGCATGGATGAGCTGCAGGACCGTCCGGGGACCTGTACCCTGCGGAAGATCTGCACATGTGAATGGGGTGGAGACAAAGAGGTTGATTTACTAAAGGCAAATAGAATGCGCACTTTGCAAAGTGCAGATCAGAGCTTAGTAAATGAGGAAAAGCTTCTCATTTCAAAGATTTTTGGTGGTGAGATTCTTTGTTTCAGGCCATGACATCAAGCGTGGCGCTAAACCAGGGTGAGAAATTATGTTCTGGCATTGTGGTTGTAATTTTGCATATACAGTATCTCACAAAAGTAAGTACACCCCCACATTTTTGTAAATATTTTATTCTATCTTTTCATGTGACAACACTGAAGAAATGACACTTTGCTACAATGTAAAGTAGTGAGTGTACAGCTTGTATAACAGTGTAAATGTGCTGTCCCCTCAAAATAACTCAACACACAGCCATTAATGTCTAAACCGCTGGCAACAAAAGTGAGTACACCCCTAAGTGAAAATGTCCAAATTGGGCCCCTTTGTCAATATTTTGTGTGGCCACCATTATTTTCCAGCACTGCCTTAACCCTCTTGGGCATGGAGTTCACCAGAGCTTCACAGGTTGTCATTGGAGTCCTCTTCCACTCCTCCATGAGGACATCACAGAGCTGGTGGATGTTAGAGACCTTGCGCTCCTCCACCTTCCATTTGAGGATGCCCCACAGATGCTCAATAGGGTTTAGGTCTGGAGACATGCTTGGCCAGTCCATCAACTTTACCCCCAGCTTCTATAGCAAGGCAGTGGTCATCTTGGAGGTGTGTTTGGGGTCGTTATCATGCCCTGTGGCCCAGTCTCTGAAGGAAGGGGATCATGCTCTGCTTCAGTATGTCACAGTACATGTTGGTATTCATGGTTCCCTCAATGATCTGTAGCTCCCCAGTGCCGGCAGCACTCATGCAGCCCCACACCATGACACTCCCACCACCATGCTTGGCTGTAGGCACTTGTCTTTGTACTCCTCACCTGGTTGCCACCACACACGCTTGACACCATCTGAAACAAATACGTTTATCTTGGTCTCATCAGATCACAGGAGATGGTTCCAGTAATCCATGTCCTTAGCCTGCTTGTCTTTAGCAAACTGTTTGTGGGCTTTCCTGTGCATCATCTTTAGAAGAGGCTTCCTACTGGGACGACAGCCATGCAGACCAATTTGATGCAGTGTGCGGCGTATGGTCTGAGCACTGACAGGCTGACCCCCCCCCCACCCACCCCTTCAACCTCTGCAGCAATGCTGGCAGCACTCATACGTCTTTTTCCCAAAGACAACCTCTGGATATGATGCTGAGCACGTGCACTCAACTTCTTTGGTTGACCATGGCGAGGCCTGTTCTGAGTGGAACCTGTTCTGTTAAATCGCTGTATGGTCTTGGCCACCGTGCTGCAGCTCAGTTTCAGGGTCTTGACAATCTTCTTATAGCCTAGGCCATCTTTATGTAGAGCAATAATTATTTTTTTCAGATCCTCAGAAAGTTCTTTGCCACGAGGTACCATGCTGAACTTCCAGTGACCAGTATAAGAGAGTGAGAGCAATAACACCAAATTTAACACACCTGCTCCCCATTCACACCTGAGACCTTGTAACACTAACGAGTCACATGACACCAGGGAGGGAAAATGGCTAATTGGGCCCATTTTGAACATTTTGACTTAGGGGTGTACTCACTTTTGTTGCCAGTGGTTTAGACATTAATGGCTGTGTGTTGAGTTATTTTGAGGGGACAGCAAATTTACACTGTTATACAAGCTGTACACTCACTACTTTACATTGTAGCAAAGTGTCATTTCTTCAGTGTTGTCACATGAAAAGATAGAATAAAATATTTACAAAAATGTGAGGGGTGTACTCATTTCTGTGAGATACTGAGTCTGTAAGTCCCGGTTCACACTGGGGCAACTTGTCAGGCGTCTTAGTCACCTGACAAGTCACGCTCCATTCAGTGCAAAAGAACCGTTCTAATCGGAGCGACTCAAGTCGCTCTGACTTAGAAAAAGGTTCCTGCGCTACTTGGGGGTGACTTCGGAGCGGCTTGCATTGACTTGTATTAGAGAAGTCATTTGCAAGCCACGCTGAAGTTGCACTGCATGGGGGCGGCTTCAGAGTCGGGCGAATTTGAAGCCGCCCCAGTGTGAACCGAGCCTAAATATTCTACTATTACTGCCGGTGTAACGTTAAAAAACCATACCCCGTGAAGAAACCATACCCCTCGTCACTTCCGGTCTGAAACAGCAGAGCAGCGCAGTAGTGCGCATGCTCAGAGCCCCGGATAATTGAAGGAGAAAGAATTTGAGAAGTGCGCATGCTCGGTGGGCATGAAAATATCACGGCACTGTTTCTAATGTTATACTTGCGGCGGGTACATTAAAACACTTCGGGTGCAACATAAATCATGTCCTCTCCTATCGCTGTAACTTCCCTCATCTCCGGTAATAAATATAAAAGCGGCGGCGGGTGTATGAGACGTAAATGTGACGGCGATCGTGGCTCCGTGATCCGCTTTTATATTTATTACCGGAGATGAGGGATGTTACAGCGATAGGAGAGGACATGATTTATGTTGCACCCGAAGTGTTTTAATGTACCCGCCGCAAGTTTAACTACCGTGAGAAATCCATACCCTCCGTAGCTGAACCGGAAGTGACGAGGGTATGGTTTTCTCACGGGTATGGTTTTTTCACGGAACACCGGTTCACACTACCGCAACTTGTCAGGTGACTTGGTTGCCTGACAAGTCGTGCTCCATTCTCTGCTATGGGAACCGTTCTAATAGGAGCGACTCAAGTCGTTCCGACTTAGAAAAAGGTTCCTGCACTACTTTTGCCCGAAGTCGGAGCGACTTGCATTGACTTCCATTATGTGAAGTCTGTGCAAGTCGCGCCGAAGTCGCGGTGCACGGTGACTTCACTAGTCGCCCCCGAAGTCGTGTGGCCATAGTGTGAACCGACTCTTAGAGCCCATTTACATTAGCGCGACTTGTCAGCCTGACAAGTCGCGGTATGTCACGGTCCATTGAGTAGTACAGGACCCGTTCTCATAAGAGCGACACAAGTCGCTCTGACTTAGAAAAAGGCTCCTGTACTTCTTCGGAGCCACCTCGGAGCAACTTGCATAGACTTCCATTATGTGAAGTCTCTGCAAGTCGCGCCGAAGTCGCGGTGCACGCAACTTCACAGGTCGCCCCCCAAAGTTGTGTCGCGCTAGTCTGAATGGGCTCTTAGACTAAGAATTTGTAAATAAAGAGGTAAAAGGTAACAATCAAAATAGATACAATGAATTTAGATGAACAGTGCTGGGCTGACTTCTTCAGGATCTGATCTTTGAATAGGGAATCAAAGCACCAAGAGATTCTTTATTTCAGGTCATGACATCAGGCGCAGTGCTCCACCGGGGGGAGAAATGACGTTCTGGCATTGCGGTTGCAGTTCAGCATATTTTTCAATCTGTCAAACCTCCAAGACTTGAGAAATTCTCTGCTGATTAGGTGGAACAAACCTGAACAGAAAGAGATCCCTGGGCACAGAATTCACCTTTCTATTGTTACAAAGTATTTGGCTAAATATTGAACCGAGACGTTCCCCTGTAACCTGACCGGCCTGCCGGGGTAGAAGTCATGTTTGCTCTCTAAATCCCTGACTAATGTGACCTTGTGTCCTCATCCTTGAACACACCCAGAGCGTTGGAATGGTCAAGTGAAGTCCATTAACTCAGCCGCCTCCGGACACCTGTCCCCGACCGCCCCGCCAGGGCGAGAGCCATCGCTTCCCAGACAGCGAAGAGTTACACAGCGCCGAAGTCCCAGCATCTCGGACATGGCGCTCTGTTTTTTTGTCCAGAGTTCAATCGATCAGATAAAAATAGATGTGAACTTGTATTACTGAGAGCATTTATCACAGGCTGTGTGTTAAAGTGCACCTGTCATTATCCATCATAAATCAATGCATTCACGGTAATGTGTCAATGTAACCCTTCCAGAAGACCACCTAACCTACATACTGTATGCATTATGGCTCTCAAGTGGTGCACCGGAAGGATCTCTGCAGCTACAAGCATCATCCTGGTATTGTTTTTTTAAGGAGGCGATTTTTTGTAAAAGTGATCTGAGCGGCTAATAACCAATGGATTGCTTTTACAGGCAGCGGGAAAGGTCCTCCCCCCCGCCAGTGCCTCTCTAGCAGAGGCGTAACTAGAACCTCCGGGGGCCCTGGTGCAAGAAACAATGAATGGTCCCCCGGACCCCTGGCCAGGGCCCTTCCCTTCAAGCCTGGGGCTCTTCCCACTGATCCTGGGGCCCTTTACTCTCATCGCGGGGCCCTTTATTACGGTCCCTTTCACAAGTTCTGCACTGGGCACCGTTCCTGCCGTCTTGGGGCCTCCCCAGGGTGGTGGAATGCCAGGGCCCGGTTGCAAGTGTGACCTTTGCGATCCTGAAAGTTCACCCACTGGTGTCAGTAGTTTTTATTTTTTTTTTTTAATTGTATTATTTTTTATCATTTTATTTTTTTACAACGTCACTGACTATGACTCTGTCCATTCATAAAAGGAAGGAGCTGGTAAATTACATATTTACCGACCCCTTCCTGGTTCTCTATTGTGACACATCCCCTGCAGGAGCCGCAGGAGAGGGAAGGGAGCACAGTGGGGGGGGGGGGGGGTACCAGAGGAGCACACAGGGGCCCAGAGACAGCAGAACACAAGTGAACTGGATAGGAAGAGTGGCGGGGGGGGACCAGGGGAGCACACAGGGGCCCAGAGACAGCAGAACACAAGTGAACTGGATAGGAAGAGTGGCGGGGGGGGGGGACCAGGGGAGCACACAGGGGCCCAGAGACAGCAGAACACAAGTGAACTGGATAGGAAGAGTGGCGGGGGGGGGGGGACCAGGGGAGCACACAGGGGCCCAGAGATAGCAGAACACAAGTGAACTGGATAGGAGGAGTGGCGGGGGCAGCATACAGAGGAACCAATCTCCTCCATTTTCCTCCTGCGGCTACAGGAGGAAAAAGGAGGACAGTGATTTCTCTACATGCTGCCCCCGCCGCCCCTCCTATCCAGGTGTACAGGGGAGCCGCACCGGCGCCCCCCCGGAGCATGGGGCCCGGTTGCAATTGCAACCCCTGTAGTTACGCCCCTGGTAGACCGGAAACATCTACAAGCATCATCCTGGTATTGTTTTTTCAGGAGGCGATCAGCTTTTTGTAAAAGTGATCCAAGCAGCTAATAACCAATGGATTGCTTTTACAGGCAGCGGGAGGGGGTCACCCACCCCATCCCCTTCTGCTGCCCGTCAGTGTCTCTCCAGGATCTCTGTCTCACCGGAGGACCCGAAACTGAAGTCGGTGTTCTAAAATTTTGTCGGACCCATGAAAATTCCGGACCTCGTCACTTCCGGTGACGCTACGTCATAACCCAGCTGGTCCGAGCCCCGGTGCGCATGCGCACAAGACATTTTCAAGGTCCGATGAAATTCTAAGACTTAGCGAGCAGATGTGGGGTCTCGGGGATGAAAGGGCGCGGAGCAGTGACCCCGAGAACCGGGCCTCGGGGTCACTGCTCCGCGCCCTTTCATCCCCGAGACACCAAATTTTTTATCAGCTGTAGGGAAGCGTATTGGCTACCTGCGATACAATTTTGGGGTGTCCAGCACCTTTTGTTCGCCCGTGACAGCAATTTTCCCGCGGCGGTGTGTGCGACCCACCTCAGCCCCTCCTCCTCTCAATCAGCTGTTCGCTAAGTCTTAGAATTTCATCGGACCTTGAAAATGTCTTGTGCGCCTGCGCACCGGGGATCGCACCAGCTGGAAGTGACGAGGTCCAGGAATTTTCATGGGTCCGACAAAATTTTAGAACACCGGCGTTTCCGCTGGCTTACCACAGAGCCTATGGAGGATCGGAATGTCTCAGAAGAGCTCTATGGTAAAGGAAACAAGATTCGATGAGTACTGACGTCACTTCCGGCTTCCCCGGAAGTAAACCGCTCCATTTTAAATGTTGAAGGAATTCGATCTTGGTTTTAGGGCAGAAGAGACATCTGGGGTCTAAAAGACCCCAGATCTTTCCATAAAGAGTACCTGTCAATGCCTATTAATGTTACAAGTGATGTTTACATTCCTTGTAACAGCAATGAAAGTAATAAAATAATGTTTTTAAAGAAACAGTGTAAATTTTAAAAAATGAAATAAATAATAATGTAAAAAAAAAAAAAAATTTATTTATTTTTTTTTTTTTTTTAAGAAACTGTGTAAAAATTAAAACATTAAATATTATAATTCATTTTTTTTTTTTTTTGAATAATAAAATTGACATCCTTTCTTTTCTACAAATAGAGCTTTCTCTTGGTGGTATTTGATTATCTGTGCGATTTTTTTTTTTTTGCGCTAGAAACAAAAAAAGAGCGACAATTCTGAAAAAAACCAAAACAATATTTAATTTTTTTTTAATTTCTATTTTATTTAATATAATTTTACTTTTTGCTATATAACATTCCCAATAAAAAAAAATGTAAAAATCAAATTTTTGGTTAATTTCAGGCAATTTGTATTCTGCTACATATTTCTGGTAAAAAAAAAAAAAATCCCAATAAGTGTATATTGAATGGTTTGCGCAAAAGTTATCTCATCTACAAACTATGAGAAAGATTTATGTAATTTTTATTTTTTTTACTAGTAATGGCGGCGATCAGCGATTTTTAGCGGGACTGCGACATTGCGGCGGACAGATCGGACACCTAACTGACATTTTTGGCACTTTTGGGGGAACTAATGACATTACTACAGTAATCAGTGCTAAAAACATGCACTGTTATTGTACTAATGACACTTGCAGGGACGGGGTTAATATCAGGGGTGATCAAAGGGTTAAGTGTGTCCCTAGGGGGTGCTTTCTAACTGTGTGGGGGATGGGCTTGCTGCATGAACACAGAGACCTGTGTTCCTAAATAAGAGGAACACAGGAGCCCTGTGTTCATAGCTAACAGAACAGCGGTCTGCTGTGTTTACAACGGCAGACCGCTGTTCTGTCTCCACAGGGAGCAATCGCGGCCGCTGGACCCGCTGATTGGCTTCCCCTGTGGTAAATGGGCGCGCGCATGCTCCCTCAAGCGGTCCCCCGAAGCGACGTACAGGTACGTCGGTTCGCGGGACAGAGCCGACCTGCTGCTGGTAAAACTACGCCGGCTGGTCGGCAAGCGGATAAAGTAGCGCACTGCTGAAAAGCAAAAACATGGCCTGGTCATGAAAGGGGTAAAACCTATTCGGAGGTCAAGTGGTTAATCTATAGCAACAACAATTCACTTCTTAGCGAATGAAATCGCTAGCTATAGATTGCTGTTAATCGCTACTAAAAAATCACCCGCCTGACATGGCTCGTTCCCACCAGGTGTGTTTGGTTGCATTGATCTCCTTTGAGGAAGCCAGGCTCAATGCAAACACAGTGAGAGAACAATCATCCTCTATGTTCCCTGATTACACCATACAAATGGGTTTCTGAGCGTCCCTGGACACGCACCCACATGGATATCAAATTTGGAGCAGCCGCTGTGTCCGTGCAGCCGCTTCTCCCAGAGGGATAACTAGAACCATCAGGGCCGCAGTGCAAGAAACCATGAATGGCCACCCTGGCCCCTGTTTGGGGCCGTTCTCACTGATCCCAGGGCCCTTTTCTCCCATCCTGGGACCCTTTATTACAGTCACGCAGCAGGCTACCTTCCGGCCATCTTGAGGTGCCCCCACAGTGGTGAAACGCCAGAGCCCAGTCGCAAGATCGACCTTTGTGACCCTGGTAGTTCCGCCACTGGTGTCAGTAGTTTTTTATTTTTGTTGTTACATTTTTTTATTTTTATTTTTTTTCAATTTTATTTTTTACATATTTGTTAGGACCCCCCGATGGGGGAGCTTTGGTGAAATATCAGTGGTCGAAACAGATTCATCAGTCCCTTTCTCTGCAGCCTTAGCTGCAAAGAATGAATGGACAGGAATAGCTCTGTACGGAGCTTCCTGTTCATTCATATACTGAAGCATAGGAAACACAGTTTTCTTTGCCCCAGCTATGAATTGATGAAAAAAAAAAATAAAATAATTGATACCGATCACTAACACTATTGGTTAAGACAAGCGGCCCCTTCCCCGCTCCAAAATCTAAAAGATCCCCTGCAGCAACCGGCGGGGGGAACTCTGCTCCTCTGCCCAGGGACCAGGATTGCCAGGGAAGCACACAGGGGCCCGGGGCATGAAGACAGGGATAGGGAAGTGGCGGGAGCGGGTTGTAGAGGAACCAATGCCCTCCATTTCCTTCCTGCAGCCTTAATGTCTGCGGGAAGGGGAGGAGAAGTGGGCATTCAGCAACTAGATGGAGGGATCGATTCCTCTACATGCTGCTGCCATCCTCCTATCTAGGCATACAGGGGGGCCGGGTTGCAATGGCGTATGCCCCTGGTTGCGCCCCCAATTTGACATGAATGGGACTGATATTTTGTGTGGCCACCATTATTTTCCAGCACTGCCTTAACTCTTTTAGGCATGGAGTTCACCAGAGCTTCACAGGTTGAGACTGGAGTCCTCTTCCACTCCTCCATGATGACATCACGGAGCTGGTGGATGTTAGAGACCTTGCGCTCCTCCACCTTCGGTTTGAGGATGCCCCACAGATGCTCAATAGGGTTTAGGTCTGGAGACATGCTTGGCCAGTCCATCACCTTTACCCTCAGCTTCTTTAGCAAGGCAGTGGTCATCTTGGAGGTGTGTTTGGGGTCGGTATCATGTTGGAATACTGCCCTGCCGCCCAGTCTCTGAAGTGAGAGGATCATGCTCTGCTTCAGTATGTCACAGTACATGTTGGCATTCATGGTTCCCTCAATGAACTGTAGCTTCCCAATGTCGGCAGCACTCATGCAGCCCCAGACCATGACACTCCCACCACCATGCTTGACTGTAGGAAGACACACTTGTCTTTGTACTCCTCACCTGGTTGCCACCACACACGCCTGACACCATCTGAACCAAATAAGTTTATCTTGGTCTCATCAGACCACAGGAGATGGTTCCAGTAATCCATGTCCTTAGTCTGCTTGTCTTCAGCAAACTGTTTGTGGGCTTTCTTGTGCATCATCTTTAGAAGAGGCTTCCTTCTGTGACTACAGCTATGCAGACCAATTTGATGCAGTGTGCGGTGTATGGTCTGAGCACTGACAGGCTGACCCCCCACCCCTTCAACCTCTGCAGCAATGCTGGCAGCACTCAGACAATCTCGCTGAGCACGTGCACTCAACTTCTTTGTTCGACCCTGGCGAGGCCTGTTCTGAGTGGAACCTGTCCTGTTAAACCGCTGTATGGTCTTGGCCACCATGCTGCAGCTCAGTTTCAGGGTCTTGGCAATCTTCTTATAGCCTAGGCCATCTTTATGTAGAGCAACAATTCTTTTTTTCAGATCCTCAGAGAGTTCCTTGCCATGAGGTGCCATATTGAACCCCCAGTGACCAGAAAGAGAGAGTGAGAGCGATAACACCAAATTTAACACACCTGCTCCCCATTCCCACCTGAGACCTTGTAACACTAACGAGTCACATGACACCGGGGAGGAAAAATGGCTAATTGGTCCCCATTTGGACATTGTCACTTAGGGGTGTACTCACTTTTGTTGCCAGCGGTTTAGACATTAATGGCTGTGTGTTGAGTTATTTTGAGGGGACAGCAAATTTACACTGTTATACAAGCTGTACACTCACTACTTTACATTGTAGCAAAGTGTCATTTCTTCAGTGCTGTCACATGAAAAGATATAATAAAATATTTACAAAAATGTGAGGGGGTGTACTCACTTTTGTGAGATACTGTATAATCCCATGACAGGCAAAGTTTTCCAAATTTCTGAGCTGTGTATTAGAGGGACTTAGCCTTTTAAAGGCCATTTTGCGGCCATGGCACGGGACGATTGCTTCTCTCCAGTGAGAGACAATGTAATTTTTTTTTTTTTTCGCCCGCAGTTTCTCAGCCTGTGCATGTAACATTTTCTGTGACTTGGCCCCTCCCACTTGTCATTCGAGCAATAAGAAACTGTCCCATTCTCATGACACCATTCTCCGAGAGTGACACCATCTCTCAGCCCTGCTAATAGTTTAGGCAAACATACCTCAAGAGGCATCGTGGGAAACGCGCCAGCACTTTGTACGGACGGATTGAATCATTCGGTTTGTGAGTCTCGGCCTTCAGGATCAAGTGTCACCGTTAACCTCTTCATTCCTGGAGGGAAAAAAAAAAAACCACCTGAAAAGTCTCACTGTTTTTACAAGATGCCATTGTGTGTGTCTCACCTGCGCTGATGTCAGCGGCGTGTCATGTGACCGGCCCTCCTTGGTGTCACCTCTTCACCGCTCTCTAAAGTCTAAAAAAACACAACTACATAGAACGAAACTTCGTCCATTTATTTGTTCTCATAATTGCACCGTTTAGTACATTCACAAATCTGCAGAATAAATCCGGACATATTAGGCCTTGGGCATGCTGGGAGTTTTCTTCCTCGGAACGCCAGAAGTCCCAGCAGGAGAAAAGTTGCCTAAAAAACGCACCCAAAGATGCATATTTCACATGCGTTTAAGCGCACCAAGTGTTTGAGCATCAATGAATTCCATTGGCTAGAATATTATGTATTTAGGCACATCAGGCAATGAAGGCGGGTGAATGATGAAGAAGGGGGGTGTTGGTAGCGGACAATGAAGGAGGGTGAATGATGAAGAAGGTTGTTCAGTGGTGAAGAATAAAGGTGGGTGGATGTTGAAGAAGAAGGGGAGCCGGTGGAGGATGATGAAGGTGGTGAATAATGAATAAAAGGGGTATGTGGTGGACATGAAGACAGGTGAATGAAGAAGAAGGGAAGGAGGCGGTGGTGGACAATGGAGGTGGGTAAATTATGAAGAAGAGGGGAGGGGGGTGATGGTGGACATCGAAGGTGGGTGGATAATGAAAAGGGGGAGTTGGTGGTGGTAGACAATTTTAAGGGGGGGGCAGTAGTGTATGATAACGGTGGGCGGATGATGAAGAAGAGAGGGTGGTCATTAATGGACAATGAATGTTGGTGGATGATAAAGGAGGGGTTGTTGTTAGACAATGAAAGTGGGTGGATGATGAAGAACGAGGAGGATTGAGCTGGAAGATGAAGGTTGATAGATTGATGAAGAAGGGAATGTTAGTAGTGGATGATTTTGGTGAATGAATGATGAAGAAGGGGGGTGTTGGTAGTGGACAATGAAGGAGGGTGAATGATGAAGAAGGTGGCTCAGTGGTGAACAATAAAGGTGGGTGGATGTTGAAGAAGAAGAAGGGGAGTCGGTGGAGGATGATGAAGGTGGTGAATAATGAATTAAAGGGGTATGTGGTGGGCATGAAGACAGGTGAATGAAGAAGAAAGTGGGTGGATGATGAAAAGGGGGAGTTGGTGGTGGTAGACAATTTTAAGGGGGGGGCAGTAGTGTATGATAACGGTGGGCGGATGATGAAGAAGAGAGGGTGGTCATTAATGGACAATGAATGTTGGTGGATGATAAAGGAGGGGTTGTTGTTAGACAATGAAAGTGGGTGGATGATGAAGAACGAGGAGGATTGAGCTGGACGATGAAGGTTGATAGATTGATGAAGAAGGGAATGTTAGTAGTGGATGATTTTGGTGAATGAATGATGAAGAAGGGGGGTGTTGGTAGCGGACAATGAAGGAGGGTGAATGATGAAGAAGGTGGCTCAGTGGTGAACAGTAAAGGTGGGTGGATGTTGAAGAAGAAGGGGAGTCGGTGGAGGATGATGAAGGTGGTGAATAATGAATTAAAGGGGTTTGTGGTGGACATGAAGACAGGTGAATGAAGAAGAAGGGAGGGAGGCGGTGGTGGACAATGGAGGTGGGTAGAATAAGAAGAAGTGGGGGGGGGGGGTAATGGTGAACATAAACGGTGGGTGGATGGTGGAAAATCTTAAGGGGGGGCAGTAGTGTATGATAAAGGTGGGTGAATTATAAAGAAGGGGGGTGGTCATTAATGGACGATGAATGTTGGTGGATGATAAAGGAGGGCTTGTTGATGAAGAATGAGGAGGATTGAGCTGGACGATGAAGGTTGATAGATTGATGAAGAAGGGAATGTTAGTAGTGGATGATTTTGGTGAATGAATGATGAAGAAGGGGGTAGTTGGTAGCGGACAATGAAGGAGGGTGAATGATGAAGAAGGTGGTGAACAATAAAGGTGAGTGGATGCTGAAGAAGAAGGGGAATCGATAGAGAATGATGATGGTGGGTGGATGATGAAAAAGTGGGTGATCAGTTGTGGATGATGTTGGTGGTGGGGGTTCAGTGGTGGGCAATAAAGGTACGCAGATGATGAAGAGGGGGCATGGTGGGCAATGAAGGTACGCAGATGATGAAGAAGACCCCCCTACTTCATCATCTGCGTACCTTCATGGTGGTGGACAATGATCAAAGATGAAAGCACACACCTGTCCCTCTCTAAATTTCTCCAACCCACAGGGAATGCTGGGTTACATTTTTGGGTGACAGTATTAGGGAGGTGATGAGCTAGTTAATCAGATCAAATGTTGGCATTGCTGGGCGAGATCCAGCAAGTTACCAGGTCCAGTGGTGTATTTAGGTTTTGTGCTGCCCTAGGCCTGACTAAGTTTGTGCACCCCCTAATTTAAATATTACCCACCCCTTCCTGTAAAGGCCACACCCCTTCTTGTTTATGACCCGCTCTGTAATCTGTACACAACAGACCACAACCACAGTCTATCTGTGCCCATCAGCATAGCCTTATCAGTTCCCATAAGTTCAGCCTCATCAGTGCCTCCTCATTACTGCCCATCAGTGCCTCCTCATTACTGCCCATCAGTGCAGCCTCATCAGTGCAGCATATCAGTGTGGCCTCATCAGTGGTCATCAGTAAAGCCCCATCAGTGGCCCCCAGTGTAGCCTATCATACCGGCAGGTAGCAGTGTGACTGCTTTATGGGGGTGCCAGACTGATTTGCCACCTGGACCCTGCCCTCCGGCTCAATTCGCCCCATAATACTGGCACTAAACTAAAAGTGTAGCCCAAGTCGGCGGGGACCCTTTTCGTGCAGGAGCCAGGAGGAGGCTGTTTTTTTTCATGCGGTGTGAAGCTTTTTTGCTGCCCCTCTGCAAATTGCTGCCCTAGGCCTGGGCCTTGTTGGCCTAGGCCAAGATACAGCACTGACCAGGTCCACGTACTTTGACACTGGAAGGCATTAGGCGAAGGTGGATATGTCAGCTGATCAGCATCCCCAAACTGAAAACATACATTTTTTAGTGAAGCTGGCCACTGAAAAGCTGGTCGATGCGTCCACCCCCCCACCCCCAATGCTCACCCCCCTAAAAACCACCAGTTTTATTTTCATTCAGCCCTCATTTTTTTTAATAAACAATGTTTTACCATCAGCAAATGACTGACACACCGCTTGTCAGAGACTGAGGCCCTGCATACCGCGCAGCCACCTTCCCGGCCTCCCAACTGTCACTCTTACCTTGTTTTTGGCCATTCGCCGTGTAAAAATTCATGCTCGCTTGGCCGTGTTTTCTTTGATTCGCTAAAAGAAAGCTTCTTGTGTTTCACGGCGACCTTCTCCTAACCTTTGTGTTGTGCTGGAGACACAGCAGACTATTGTAATGTGGAAGAATAGGGATCTAAGGATGAACACAGCTCACGATTAATAACATTTCAACTTGCAGGTATCACTGCCCATCCCCCCAGCCACCATAAAAAAAAAAAATATTGAGTAAATGAGGTATATTGTGGCAACCCCACCGGTAACCATAAATTAAGAGTTTTACGAGTTTTTAGTTGGTGTCAATCAATTCAGGCTTAAGACTTAGCTTGGCGGTTACGGAAGGCTTACAGGATCCTAAATGAATTGGAAGACAACCTTCGAGTTTCTCCGGATTTCATTTTTTTTTTTAGAAAAAGTGGCTGCATTTGGCTGCCCCTCTGTCCTCCACAACGGTTTTCTTTATAGCCGAGAGACAGACCCTAAGCATGAACTTTTATATTTATTGCTAGTTGGTCTGTTAACCCCTTCCAGCTGATGGGAGACGGCCTTTTAAGAGTTTGCAAAACCCGAGGCGTTACATGGGCTTCCCAACCATGTGATCACTGTGACTGGTTGTTTCGGTGAATATATGATTGGGAGCTCATCCTACCAGCTCCCGATCGTTAAGCTGTTGGTGACACTGGGGCGTAACTACAGGGGTTGCAGGGGTTTCAATTGCAACCGGGCCCCATGCTCCAGGGGGCCTGTGCGGCTCCCCTGTACACCTGGATAGGAAGGGGGCGGGGGCAGCATGTAGAGAAATCACTGTCCTCCTTTTTCCTCCTGTAGCTGCAGGAGGAAAATGGAGGAGATTGGTTCCTCTGTATGCTGCCCCCCACCACTCCTCCTATCCAGTTCACTTATGTTCTGCTGTCTCTGGACCCCTGTGTGCACCCCTGGCCCCCCACCACTCCTCCTATCCAGTTTGCTGTCTCTGGGCCCCTGTGTGCTCCCCTGGCCCCCCACCACTCCTCCTATCCAGTTCACTTGTGTTTTGCTGTCTCTGGGCCCCTGTGTGCTCCCCTGGCCCCCCACCACTCCTCCTATCCAGTTTGCTGTCTCTGGACCCCTGTGTGCTCCCCTGGCCCCCCGCCACTCCTCCTATCCAGTTCACTTGTGTTCTGCTGTCTCTGGGCCCCTGTGTGCTCCCCTGCCCCCCCCCCCCCCACTGTGCTCCCTTCCCTCTCCTGCCGGCTGCTGCAGGGGATGTGTCACAACAGAGAACCATGAAGGAGTCGGTAAATATGTAATTTACCAGCCCCTTCCTTTTCCGAATGGACAGAGTCATAGTCAGTGACATTGTAAAAAAATTAAATAAAATAATAAAAAATTAAATACAATTAAAATACAAAAAAATAAAAAATACTGACACCAGTGGGTGAACTTCCAGGATCGCAAAGGTCACACTTGCGACCGGGCCCTGGCATTCCACCACCGTGGGGAGGCCTCAAGATGGCGGGAAGGGAGCCCACTGCAGAACTTGTGAAAGGGTCCCGCTGCGGGACCAAAATAAAGGGCCCCGCAATGAGAGTAAAGGGCCCCAGGATCAGTGGGAAGAGCCCCAGCTTTGAAGGGAAGAGCCCCGGCCAGGGGTCCGTGGAGCCCTTCATGGTTTCTTACACCGGGGCCCTGAAGGTTCTAGTTACGCCTCTGACTGTGACTGGTTGTTTCGGTGAATATATGGTTGGGAGCCCATTCTACCAGCTCCCGATCGTTAAGCTGTTGGTGACAAGTTGAGCAAGTGCACTCCCAGCGCAACACACCAATACCAGTACACATTTCCCCTTACTAGTATGAACCCAGATGCAGCGTGTAAAATCTCACTTCTGAGTCCTGGTATCACTTTCTCTGGCCAGCTTGGCCAAGGAAGAATGGTAACAGAGCACGATCTGTGCTCCATTAGCTTCGATGGAGGTTAAGTGAGGCATTAGGGGTCTAACAGACCCCTGATGTTTTATTAAGTTGAACCTGTCACAATAAAAAAAAAAAAAATCATATATGGACTTTTTGTCCCCTATGTGATGAAAAATAAGGAGTTCCAGGCTCCCCCCACCAAAAAAAAAAAAAAAAGCAGCTACAAATACTGTAGCTGCTGACTTTTATTGGCATCTATACCGGGCACTTTCACCCCCTTCCTGCCCCGGCCTATTTTCACCATTCAGCCCTCTCACATTTTGAATGACAGTTGCGCGGTCATGCAACACTGTACACATATGATATTTTTATAATTTTTTCCCCATAAATAGAGCTTTCTTTTGGTGGTATTTAATCACCACTATTTTTTTTGAGGAAAAAAAATCCTTTTCTTCATTTCTTTTATAAAATTTTGCAAGTAAGTAATTTTTCTTCTTCACTGATGCGCTGCACTGATTGGCACTAATAGGTGGCAATGATGGGTACTGATGAGGCGGCACTAAAAGAACTGATAAGCTGCACACATGGGCAATGATGAGGCTGCACTGATAAGGCAGCACTGACGGACACTGATATGTTGCACTGATAGACACTGATATGCTGCACTGATGGACATTGATTGGCACTGATGGGACTCCACCAACAAGGCAGCACTAATGGGCACTGAAAGGCAGCACTGATGGGCACTACTATACTGCACTGATATGCTGCGCTGATGGACACTGATAGGCTGTGCTGATGGACACTGATATGTTGCACTAATGGACACTGATATGTTGCACTGATGGACACTGATATGCTGCACTGATGGACACTGATATGCTGCGCTAATGGATGCAGATATGTTGCACTGATGGACACTGATATGATGTACTGATCGACACTAATATGCTGCACTGATGGACACTGCTATGCTGCACTGATGGACACTGATTGGCACTGATGGGACTGAACCGATATGGCAGCACTGATGGGCACTGAACGGCAGCACTGATGGGCACTGCTATGCTACACTGATGCACACTGATATGTTGCACTGATAGACAATGATATGTTGCACTGATGGACACAGATATGCTGCACTGATGGATACTTATATGTTGCACTGATGGACACTGATATGTTGCACTGACGGACACTGATATGTTGCACTGATGGACACTGATTGCCACTGATGGGACTGCACCAATAAGGCAGCACTAATCGGCTCTGAAAGGCAGCACTGATGGGCACTGCTATGCTGCACTGATGGGTACTGATATGTGGCACTGATGGACACTGATATGTGGCACTGATATGCTGCACTGATGGACACTAATATGCTGCGCTGATGGACACTGATATGTTGCACTAATGGACACTGATATGTTGCACTGATGGGCCCAAATATGTTGCACTGATAGGGACAAATATGTTGCACTGATGGGCACTCATATGTTGCACTGATGGGCACTGATATGTTGCACTGATGGACACAGATATGCTGCGCTGATGGACACGGATATGTTGCACTGATGGACACTGATATGCTGCACTGATGGAAACTGATATGCTGCACGGATGGACACTGATTGGCACTAATGGGACTGAACCTATATGGCAGCACTGATGGGCACTGATATGCTGCACTGATGGACACTGATATGCTGCACTGACGGACACTGATATGCTACACTGATGGACAAAGAGCTTCAATCATCCCCTCCTAGATTAAAACAAGAAGTTATGGAATCTTCGTCACTCCCGGGATCATTCGTCACAGAGGAGATGGAGGAATGGATGTTTTTACACATTTTTTCATTTAACTTTATTGCTATCAAAAGAGGGCAAACAAGCTCCTTGGTGGAAGCTTTGCACAGGTGACAGGTCCTCTTTCAGGAGGCATCAGAAGTCTATTACACCCCTCATGTCTCCCCTGCCTTTTAAAGCAGCTAACCAAGCACAGGTGGTGCTTGGTTAGCTGCTTCCCAGCTAGGGGATGACTGCTCCAAAACCAGAAGTGATTAAATCATCATCAGTTCAGGGATCATTCAGAGGAGATAGAGGAATGGATGTTCCCCCTGTGGAAAGCCGTCCTAAGGTTTATTGTGGTTCTGGGGTCCATGGAGGAACAGGAGAGCCTGGGAACCACCGCGGTTAGCAGTTGAATTGGTCGTTTTCTCAGAGCTCCATCCCCCTCCACCTAGACTGAAACTAGAAATTATGAAATTATCATCAGTTCTGGAATACATTTTTACAGAGAAGATGGAAGAATGGATGTTCCTCCATCTCCTTTATTGGAAACCGTCCTGATGGTTTACTGTGGTCCTAGGCTCCATGAAGGAACAGAAGAGCCTGGGAATCATCGTCGTCATCAAGTAAAGAGGTCTTCTTCACAGAGCTCTGTCCCTCTCCACCTAGACTGAAAGAAGAAATGAGGAAACCATCATCAGTTCTGGGATTAGTCATCACAGGTCCTATTTAAGGAGGCATCAGCTGTATATTACACCCCTGATGTCTCCCCTGCCTTTCAAAGTAGCTAACCAAGCACAGATCATGCTTGGTAAGCTGCTTCCGAACTAGGGGATGACTTCTCTGAAACCAAAAGTTAAATAAATCATCATCAGTTATGGAATCATTCATCACAGAGTTGATGGAGGAATAGATGTTCCTCCATCTCCTTTATTGGAAGCGATCCTGATGGTTTACTGTGGTCCTGGGCTTCATGGAGGAACAGGAGAGCCTGGGAACCACCGCGGTCAGCAGTTGAATTGGTCGTTTTCTCAGAGCTACACCCCCTCCACCTTGACTGAAACTATAAGTGATGAAATTATCATCAGTTCTGGGATAATTTTTTCCAGAGGAGATGGAGGAATTGATGTTCCTCCATCTCCTTTATCGAAAGCCGTCCTGACGGTTTACTGTGGTCCTGGGCTCCATGGAGGAACAGGAGAGCCTGGGAAACACCGTCGTCATCAAGTAAAGAGGTCTTCTTCACAGAGCTCCACCCCTCTCCACCTAGACTGAAAGTAGAAGTAAGGAAATCATCATCAGTTCTGGGATCAATATTTACAAAGGAGATGGAGGAATGGATGTTCCTCCGTCTCCTTTATTGGAAGCCGTCCTGACGGTTTACTGTGGTCCTGGGCTCCATGAAGGAACAGGAGAGCTTGGGAACCCCAGTCGTCATCAAGTAAAGAGGTCTTCTTCACAGAGCTCCGTCCCTCTCCACCTAGACTGAAAGTAGAAGTGAGGAAATCATCATCAATTCTGGGATTAGTCGTCACAGGTCCTATTTAAGGAGGCATCAGGTGTCTATTACATCCCTGATGTCTCCCCTGCCTTTCAGAGCAGCTAACCAAGCACAGATCATGCTTGGTAAGCTGCTTCCCAGCTAGGGGATGACTTCTCTGAAACCAGAAGTGATTAAATCATCATCAGTTCTGGAATCATTCATCACAGAGTTGATGTAGGAATGGATGTTCCTTCATCTCCTGCATGGGAAGCCATTCTGACGGTTTATGGTGGTCTTGGGCTCCATGGAGGAACAGGAGAGCCTGATAACCACCGCGGTTAGCAGTTGAACTGGTCGTTTTCTCAGAGCTCCATCCCCCTCCACCTAGACTGAAACTAGCAACTATGAAATTATCATCAGTTCTGGGATACATTTTTACAGAGGAGATGGAAGAATGTATGTTCCTCCATCTCCTTTTTGGAAGCCGTCCTGATGGTTTACTGTGGTCCTGGGCTCCATGAAGGAACAGGAGAGCCTGGGAATCACCGTCGTCATTAAGTAAAGAGGTCTTCTTCTCAGAGCTCCATCCCCTTCCACCTAGATAGAAACTAGAAATTATGAAATTATCATCAGTTCTGGGATACATTTTTACAGAGAAGATGGAAGAATGGATGTTCCTCCATCTCCTTTATTGGAAACCATCCTGATGGTTTACTGTGGTCCTGGGCTCCATGAAGGAACAGAAGAGCCTGGGAATCACCATCGTCATCATGTAAAGAGGTCTTCTTCACAGAGCTCCGTCCCTCTTCACCTAGACTGAAAGAAGTGAGGAAATCATCATCAGCTCTGGGATTAGTCATCACAGGTCCTGTTTAAGGAGGCATCAGGCGTATATTACACCCCTGATGTCTCCCCTGCCTTTCAAAGTAGCTAACCAAGCACAGATCATGCTTGGTAAGCTGCTTTCCAGCTAGGGGATGACTTATCTGAAACCAAAAGTGATTAAATCATCATTAGTTCTGGAGTCATTCGTCACAGAGTTGATGGGAGAATGGATGTTCCTCCATCTCCTTTATTGGAAGCGATCCTGATGGTTTACTGTGGTCCTGGGCTTCATGGAGGAACAGGAGAGCCTAGGAACCATCGCGGTCAGCAGTTGAATTGGTCGTTTTCACAGAGCTACACCCCCTCCACCTTGACTGAAACTATAAGTGATGAAATTATCATCAGTTCAGGGATCATTTTTTACAGAGGAGATGGAGGAATTGATGTTCCTCCGTCTCCTTTATTGGAAGCCGTCCTGATGGTTTACTGTGGTCCTGGGCTCCATGGAGGAACAGGAGAGCCTGGGAATCATCGTCGTCATCAAGTAAAGAGGTCTTCTTCACAGAGCTCCATCCCTCTCCACCTAGACTGAAACTAGAAATTATGAAATTATCATCAGTTCTGGGATCAATTTTTACAAAGGAGATGGAGGAATGGATGTTCCTCCGTCTCCTTTATTGGAAGCCGTCCTGATGGTTTACTGTGGTCCTGGGCTCCATGGAGGAACAGGAGAGCCTGGGAATCACCATCGTCATCAAGTAAAGAGGTCTTCTTCACAGAGCTCCGTCCCTCTCCACCTAGACTGAAAGTAGAAGTGAGGAATCCATCATCAGCTCTGGGATTAGTCGTCACAGGTCCTATTTAAGGAGGCATCAGGTGTCTATTACACCCCTGATGTCTCCCCTGCCTTTCAAAGTAGCTAACCAAGCACAGATCATGCTTGGTAAGCTGATTCCCAGCTAGGGGATGAAACCAAAAGTGTTTAAATCATCATCAGTTCTGGAATCATTTATCACAGAGTTGATGGAGGAATAGATGTTCCTCCATCTCCTTTATTGGAAGCGATCCTGATGGTTTACTGTGGTCCTGGGCTTCATGGAGGAAGAGGAGAGCCTGGGAACCATTATGGTCAGCAATTAAAGAGGTCTTCTTCACAGAGCTCCATCCCTTTCCGCCTAGAGTGCTGTCCGCCTGGAGTTCACCTTTAAGCTCTATGGGGTGTAGAGTTCCCCTTTCAGAGGCTGCGGCGATGTCATGTGTGATGTGTCCTGCGCTGACAAGTAAATAATGGGAGATTCAATCGCGGAATAAACCGATCGTCTATGACAAGTGAACCCTTTTCTGCATCCTGCTTCTCGCCCCAGCGGTGGAGGGAGCGCCGATTGTTCCCCGGTGCCCTCGGGAGGCTCGGCGTGCCCCCGTGCTTGTCATTTCTCACGGGCAGGTTAATCCACATTTGGCACAGCCTAAAATTCTTTCAGATAACAACAGGCTCATTAAATTGTCCGTCCTTCATGGCCGAGCCGGTGAAAGGCGGCCTTCAGAAAAAAAAAAAAGAAAAAAAAGCTTTTGATTCCGACAGGCCCCAGGATGGCCGGCTATTGTCATCCCCCCTCCGAGTTCATTTTCCTCCAGCCGCTTCCCAAAAGGCAATTTTCAGCTTCTTCGGCCGACGCAGAGCTAACTCTGCGGGAACAATGGGCTGAATGGACTCTCCGCCATATTGTAAATACAAGAGGCCGGTATGTGGCCGGCGTGCACACCGCATCCGATTGTACCCCATTCTACGCTACGTTTAAGGCCAGGTTTGCATCTATTTATGTCAGGAATGCACCCAAAGTCGCAAACTTTCTCAACACGCAGAGAAGCACGCTGCCATTTAGCAGACACGCAGCGGTTCTGTTAATTGTTAATGGCATATGCAACTGGAGACATTTTGGCGTTTCTCACACATAGGGCAGCCCATTGAAATGAATGGGCTGCCCTACAGATGGTGGCGTGGTGGCGCGGTGGCGCGCAAAAAAAATAAGTGGTGATGTGCCAAAAATATCCCACCTGTAGCTGTAAACCAAGAATCAGGGATTTCTATTTCGTGTTTCTCACACAAAGGGCACCCCATTGAAATCAAAGGGCTGCCCTACATGTGGTGCGTGGTGACACGCAAAAAATGCTTGGTAACGTATCAAATATGTACAGAAATGTGCCCCCATTTGGTACCAAGAATCAGGAATTTCCTTTTCACGTTTCTCACACATAGGGCAGCCCATTGCAATTAATGGGCTGCCCTACTAATTGTGCGTGGTGGCGTGCAAAAAAAAATAAGTGGAGATGCGCCAAATATGTGCGGAAATGTGCCCGCGCTTGGTACCAAGATTTAGGAGTTTCCTCTTGGCATTTCTCACACATAGGGGAGCCCATTGAAATGAATGAGCTGCCCTACAGATGGCGAGTAGTGGCGCGCAAAAAAATAAGTGGTGCCAAATACTGTATGTGCAGAAATGTGCCCACGCTTGATCGCACCCGTAGGTGTAAACCAAGAATCTGAGATTTTTTTTCATGTTTCTCACATGTAGGGCACCCAATGGAAATGAATGGGTTGCCCTACGTGCAAAAAGTGCGTGGTGACGCAGCAAATATGTGCGGAAATGGAAGCCTTTGGGACGTCTTTTCCGCATTTCTTGCACATAGGGCAGCCCATTGAAATGAAGGGTGGTGCGGTGATGATGCTGCTGTTATTGCCCTACATGTGGTGCATAGTGGCACGCAAAAAATGTGTGGTAATGCACCAAAAATGTGCAGAAATGGCACCCTATTTAAATCAAATGCCCTTCGCGTGGTGACGCGCAAACAATGCGTGGTGACAGGGCAGCCATCAGAAATTTTGGGGCCACTTACACAGTTTTAGGCTTGGCCCTGACAACCAACATTCCCAAGGGCCCGCCTTCCATGTCGTCACCCTCATCCAGTCCCATGTCCTCCTTCTCCTCCAGTCCCATGTCCTCCTTCCCCTCCAGTCCCATGTCCTCCTTCCCCTCCAGTCCCATGTCCTCCTTCCCCTCCAGTCCCATGTCCTCCTTCCCCTCCAGTCCCATGTCCTCCTTCCCCTCCAGTCCCATGTCCTCCATCCTAGGAAAATAGAGGAGAATGGTTCTAGTAAATGCCGCCCCTCCTGTCAAGGAATGAACATCTGGAGAACAGGGAAGGGTTGGGCCTACAGCTGTGTGTGAGGACTAGTGAGGGGCAGGACCCCCCACATAGTGCCAGTCTGCAAGGGAACGACAGAGCTTACAATTGAATGGTATTGTGAGGACAGGTGGCAACCCTACCCTGTTTGGGGCTCCTCGGGACACCTGGATCCCCTACATGTGTATGGGCTGTCCCCCCTGATGGAAACCATACCCTATTTGGGGCCGTTCGGGACACTCGGGCCCCCTACATGTGTATGGGCTGTACCCCCCTGATGGCGGCCCTGGAAGGGCTAGTCAATGTACAGTAGGTGTACCCCCCTGATGGCAACCCTAACCTGTTTGGGGCCCCTTGGGATGCCGGGCCCTCTACATGTGTATAGGCTGTACCGCCCTGATGGCAACCCTACCCTGTTTGGGGCCCCTCAGGATGCCTGGGCCCCCTACATGTGTATGGGCTGTACCCCCCTGATGGTGGCCCTGCATGGTGACACAGCAAATATGTGCGGAAATGGAAGCCTCGGGGACGTCTTTTCAGCATTTCTTGCACATAGGGCAGCACATTGTAATGAGGGGTGGTGTGTTGATGATACTGCAGGAACACAGGGTGCAGTCTTTGCAACTGCAATGGGGTCCTTCCTTTAGTGGGGCCCCTGGCTCCCCATTACTACCCGCACATATAGGGAACAGAAGCAGAGCAGAAAAGCGGCAGTCCCATGGTTAATCGCTGGCTGGTTGGTAAGTTTTGAGCTGGGAAATCTTTTTTCTTGGGGCCTCCCAAATCCACTTATCAACTATTTGTAGGCAGTGCGGGCTCGAAGGGCAGCTGCTTTGGGCCCCCACAACAATGACTAGGCCCAGGGCAGCTGCCCTTTTTGCCTTCTGTTAAAGTCAGCCCTGTATTTGTTTGAGATACGCCACCCTTCCAGTGCTCCTTGCTGCAAAGACCAGTTATAGGTGGGGGCAGTGGCCACTTGCGTGTACCATGACTCATGAGTGCAGACAGGCCTTCTACATTCTACAATGCCAGATAAGACCCATAGGAGCCCATTTACACCCGTGTTTCCTTGCAACACACATCTGTCGGCTAGGTGAATTGGGGTGCAGTGGTGGGACAAGGCCATCTAGAGCCCAGGGAAAACATGCAAAAGTGTGCCCACCCCCCCCAGGTGTATGAGCATTACGTGTTAGCAAAAATCCTAAAATCCCCCCCCCCCCCAAAGAAAAATAAAATTGAGCGCTAATCTGCATACTTACCCCCTAAGCATAAATTCCACCCCCTCCCAGGACCAATCCACCCCCTGCTAAAATCTCCCCTCCCAGCACAAGTCTTTGCCCCCCCCCCCCCCCATCAGCTGAAATCCTTTCTCTATCCAAATCCCCCAGCAACCCCCCCCCCCCAAAAAAAACAAAAAAAACACTCCTTCTAGCACAAATACTCTTCAAATTAACCCTCCAAGTACACATCCCCCCACACTCCAAATCTCCAAATCCCCCCTCTCAGCGCTAACCCCCCCCCCCTCCTAGCACACCCTTCTTCCCCAAATGTCTCCTCCTAACACAACCCCCCCCCCCCCCCCCGTTATCCCTCCATTATCCCTACTGGTGCAGATTTTTTCCCCACCTAACACAAATCCCCTCCCCCCTCTACCAAATCACCTCTTCTAGCACAAACACCCAAAATCCTCCCCTCCTACCACACATCTTCTCCCCCCATCCCCCTCCCAACACAAGTCCCGTTTCCTAGCACCCTCCCCAAAAAAAAAAAACTCCCCTCCTAGAACAATTCTTACCCCTTGCTGCCCCCAAATTCCCCCACCCAACAAAAATCCCCTCCCCCAACTCCTTGTGGCGCCCCCCCATCTTACATGATACCACATCTTCTCCCCCCATCCCCCTCCCAACACAAGTCCCGTTACCTAGCACACTCCCCAAAAAAAAAAAAAAAAAAAACTCCCCTCCTAGAACAATTCTTACCTCTTGCTACCAGTAATGGTAAAATCTGCGATTTTTAGCGGGACTGCGACATTTCGGCGGACAGATCGGACCCCTAACTGACATTTTTGACGCTTTTGGGGGGGACCAGTGACATTACTACAGTAATCAGTGCTAAAAATATGCACTGCCACTGTACTAATGACACTGGCAGGGAAGGGGTTAACAATGTGGGTGATCAAGGGGTTAAATGTGAGCCTAGGGGAGTGATTCTAACTGTGGGGGGGGCGTGGCTTGTGAAATGACCATAGAGATCTGTGATCCTATATAGAAGGGTCACAGGCACTCTGTGATCATTCCAGGGAGAAGAACGGTCGGATGTGTTTACAACATCTGACCGTCCTTCTCTCTCAGCGGGGGAACGATCGCAGGTGTCAGGCGGCAATCGGAGCCACCTGCCCTGTGCATCGGCTTTCCTGCTGCCGAATGGGGGCGGGAGCGCGCTGGCGGCGGCGCCCGCTTGCCCCCTAGCTGCCTGCGTGCGACCGACGTAGGTCTACTTCGGTTCACGCAGGAGAGCCACACTGCCGCAGTAAAAAGGCGGCGGGTGGTCCGGAATTGGTTAAAGACCAGGCCATTTTTTGCGATTCGGCACTGCGGTATTTTAACTGACAATTGTGCGGTCATGCGACGCTTCACCCAAATAAAATTGATGCCCTTTTTTTCCCCCACAAATAGAGCTTTCTTTTGGTGGCATTTGATCACCTCTGCGATTTTTTTTTTTTTTTTGCACTGAACAAAAAATAGCAACAATTCTGAAAAAATATATATATATTTTTTTTTTTTAAGTTCTCCTATATAACATTCCCAATAAAAAAAAAAATTAAAATCAAATTTTTTTTATCCTTTTAGGTCAATTTGTTTTCTGCTACATATTTTTGGTAAAAAAAAAATCCCAATAAGCGTATTTTAAATGGTTTGCGCAAAAGTTATCGTTTTGCGCTAGGGGAAAGATTTATGTAATTTTTATTTTTTTTACTAGTAATGGCGGCGATCTGCAATTTTTAGCGGGACTGCGACATTGGGGCGGACAGATCGGACCCCTAACTGACATTTTTGACACTTTTGGGGGTACCAGTGACATTACTACAGTAATCAGTGCTAAAAATATTCACTGTCACTGTAATAATGACACTGGCAGGGAAGGGGTTAACATCAGGGGCGATCAAATTGTTAAATGTGTTCTTTGGAGTGCTTTCTAACTGGGGGGGGGGGGCTTATGGAATCAACACAGAGACCTGTGTTCCTAAATAGGAGGATCACAGGAGCTCTATGTTGATTGGTGACAGAGTAACGGTCTGCCGTGTTTGTAACAGCAGACCGCCGTTCTCTTTACCCAGGGAGTGAACACGGATGCCCGACATTAATCGCGCCCCCCGGCCCCACAGATCAGCTGTCCCTCTCGT
This sequence comes from Pelophylax lessonae, assembly GCF_965119305.1. Taxonomy (NCBI): domain Eukaryota; kingdom Metazoa; phylum Chordata; class Amphibia; order Anura; family Ranidae; genus Pelophylax; species Pelophylax lessonae. The sequence continues at coordinate 322,174,668 of NC_138773.1, forward strand.
GAATCGTGGCACACACGCGTCCCCAGGTTCGCTTCCAAGGTGCGACGTATGGGCGTGGCGATTCGCGCAGCCAAGCCACCTTGCCGCAGTATATCTGCGGTGGGTGGTCGGCAAGAGGTTAATTAATTTTAATGTAAAAAAGACAACATATATCCACATTTATTTGGTAAAGTATAAAACCTGCTGTTATGTCGAGATACCTAACATGTCACGCTTTAAAATTGCGCACACTCATGGAAAGGTGACAGCGATTCTCTAGCGCTAGAATTATTGCGCGAGCTGAAGATTTATAGATGAGTTTTGACTTTACATTAAAGCTGATCTCCAGGAAAAACTTTCCTTTAAAAAAAAACTGTAGGATATAAATCACAAAGGATATGAATCCACTTTATGTGCACTAAATGCCTTTACAAACCCTGATATTACCTTGTAAGAGCAGCAGTGACATCATCACTGTGATGTACATAGCCTGTGCAGAGAGCAGAGCTGTGGGAGGGGCCCAGAAGGCTCCACCCACTACAAAAACCTACAGGAGGGGGCGGAGACAAGACCAGCCACCTTGCACAAGCCGAGAGCAGAGCTGTGGAAGGGGCCCAGCAGGCTCCACCCACTACAGAAAACTACAGGAGGGGCGGAGACAAGACCAGTCACCTTGCACAAGCCGAGAGCAGAGCTGTGGGAGGGGCCCAGCAGGCTCCACCCACTACAGAAAACTACAGGAGGGGCGGAGACAAGACCAGTCCCCCTGCACAAGGAGAGAGAGGAAAAGTGTGGCAGGGACTCAGAAGGCTCCACCCACTACAGAAAACTACAGGAGGGGTGGAGAAAAGACCAGTCCCCCTGCCCAAGGAGAGAGCAGAGCTGCGGGAGAGGTCCAGCAGGCTCCACCCACTACAGAAAACTACAGGAGGGTATGGAGACAAGGCCAGTCCCCCTGCCCAAGGAGAGAGCAGAGCTGTGGGAGGGGCCCAGCAGGCTCCACCCACTACAAAAACATACAGGAGGGGGCGGAGACAAGACCAGTCACCTTGCACAAGGAGAGAGCAAAGCTGTGGGAGGGGCCCAGAAGGCTCCACCCACTACAGAAAATTACAGGAGGGGGCGGAGACAAGACCAGTCACCTTGCACAAGGAGAGAGCAAAGCTGTGGGAGGGGCCCAGAAGGCTCCACCCACTACAGAAAATTACAGGAGGGGGTGGAGACAAGACCAGTCATCCTGCACAAGGAGAGAGAGGAAAAGTGTGGCGGGGACTCAGAAGGCTCCACCCACTACAGAAAACTAGAGGAGGGGCGGAGACAAGACCAGTCCCCCTGCACAAGGAGAGAGCAGAGTTGTGGGAGGGGCCCAACAGGCTCCACCCACTACAAACATCTACAGGAGGGGGCGAAGACAAAACCAGTCACCTTGCACTAGCAGAGAGCAGAGCTGTGGGAGTGGCCCAGCAGGCTCCACCCACTATAGAAAACTACAGGAGGGGACGGAGACAAGACCAGTCCCCCTGCACAAGGAGAGAGCAAAGTTGTGGGAGGGGCCCAACAGGCTCCACCCTCTACAGAAATCTACAGGAGTGGGCAGAGACAGGGCCAGTCCCCCTGCACAAGGAGAGAGGGCAGCAGTGAGCGGTCTTTATTCCAGGAAGTCTCACACTGGATTTCTGCACAGATCTGGAGGAAATACACAAAGATCACCGAGATTCCGGAAGAATCCACACGATTAAAGGATTTAGACGGTATTTACTGATCAGCTTTAATGATAAAAGCTGCTGAGATCAGAACTAAAATCTGATGTTTTGCAGAAGCCAGCCACCTCTGCACACATCAGCACTGCGTCTTGCTGGGACTTATAGTCCCACCCCGAAGAGCAGAAAGCCCAGAGCTGGCCCTGAAATCCCTCTGAGCCTTGAGCGCGGAATGTTTCGCGCAGGGAAAGAAATGCGTCCCTCGCTCGGGGGGTCATGCGAGCGCGGCGGCGGTGGGGACTCTGTAGCAGATGTATCTATTATCATTGTGAGAAAATTCACAGAGAGGCATCAACACAGATTACCAGCGGAGGGAAAGAACGCCTTCCCGTCAGACTAAACAAACACCAACCTGACACATTGCTGCTTCCCTGCGACGTTCCGCCAAGGTTACAGATAGCAACGCACTCAGATCCGTCACCCCAACCCCCCCCGTTCTGTCACCGCGTCACTATGCAAGGAAAATATCTCACGTATCGTATTCATAATTGTGAGAATATTGTACACTCAGATCGGGGGAGGGAGGGGGGTTCTTCCTGCTGTCCCCCAGCTCTGGACTGTGCATAACAATGGCCACACGGCTGTGCTATCCGATCCTTCACTGGAGCAAAAGACAACAACTCCGACCCCCGGGGGGAAACCTCCATCACACGGTCATCAAATATTTCACACTATTCTTATTCTACTTTTAAAAAAATGAATAACAAATGTGCTACAAAGTATCCAGTAACCACTTCACCTCTGGAAGGTTTTACCCCCCTTCATGAGCAGGCCATTTTTTTTTGCTATACAGCACTGCGCTACTTTAACTTCTTCCAGACCACCGCAGGCAGCCCCTCCTGGGTGAACCGACGTAGCCCTACGTCGGCCGTGCTCCTGCTGCTCGGTGGCGAGTGCGCACCCCGCCAGCGCGCTCCCGCCCTCACTCAGCAGCAGGGACTCCAATGCAGTGGACAGGCGGCTCCGATTACCGCCTGACACCCGTGCCATCTCAAGAGCATTAAAGGGCCGTGGGCAATGCAGTGCACTGGGGCCCCGCTACACAATCACCAATGAGAATAAAAATGCAAATTATGGATAAGGCGATATTTATTGGTACAGCAGTGCCAGGCTAATGACAGCTTCCAAGTTCAGGAGTTGGGTCCGGTGAACACACACACAGACGGGAGTCAGACTCGACTGTCCCGTGTGCACCTGTTCTTGTGATGGTGGACAGGCATTCCTGCAGTTGTGGTCTCCCCCTCCATGGCCCAAGTGGCCTGACAGCAGCGCAGGGGCAACAGGCGCTTACCACCTGCTAAGTTCAGCGGCGGGATGCACATGGGAATCGGAACTAATGCTTGGCTGGGGCTGGGTAGATGGGCAGGTGGGCCCCCCCGGGCAAGTGGAGCTCCCGGCCAACTGCCCAGTGTGCCCATTTGGTAAGATGGCCCTGCCTGCCACCCGCGATCGTTCCCCGCTGAGAGAGAAGGACGGTCAGATGTTGTAAACACAGCCGACCGTTCTTCTCTCTGGAATGATCACAGAGCGCCTGTGACCCTTCTATATAGGATCATATGTCTCTATGGTCATTTCACAAGCCTTGCCCCCATACAGTTAGAAACACTCCCCTAGGCTCACATTTAACCCCTTGATCACCCACTGTGTTAACCCCTTCCCTGCCAATGTCATTATTACAGTGACAGTGAATATTTTTAGCACTGATTACTGTAGTAATGTCACTGGTACCCCCAAAAGTGTCAAAAATGTCAGTTAGGGGTCTGATCTGTCCGTCGCAATGTCGCAGATCGCCGCCATTATTAGTAAAAAAATAAATATATCTTCTAGATTGTAAGCTCTAACGAGCAGGGCTCTCTAGTTCCTCCTGTTTTGAACTGTATTGTAACTGTATTGTCTTCCTTCACATTGTAGAGAGCTGCGCAAACTGTTGGCGCTATATAAATCCTGAATAATAATAATAATAAACAGGGCTTTTTTTCAGCGGGAACGCGGGGGAACGCAGTTCCGGCGCCTCCAGGACTGACTATATGTAATGGCAAAGGGTGCTGGAGTGTGCTGCAGGGTGTATTGATAATAACTGCTGGGGGATCTATTCTAACTGGAAGGGATATATTATTGCAGGGGGGTCTGTTGTTACTGAGGTCTATTGTTGCTGCTGTGGGATCTATTGTTGCTGGAGTTGGGTCTTATGTTGCTGGGGGGTCAGTTGTTGCTGGGAGAGATCTACTGTTGAGGGAGGGGCCTATTGATGCTGGCTATAGGGAGATATGTTGTTGTTGCTGCTGGGAGTCTATTGTTGTTGAGGGGGAAATTTTGTTGCGGGTGGTTCATTGTTGTTAAAGGGATCTATTGTTGCTGGCTGCAGGGGATTTATTTTTCTGCTTTTCTTGTTATCATTCCCAAATTCCATACACATTACTTAACACCACAAAATGATACTTGGTTCTGTATTGTCTTAAAGGGCAGTATTGGGAGGTGGGTAAGGGATGGAACCAAGGAACGGTGCTTGGAGGTGGGTAGGGGGCGGAAAAAAGAGGTACCTCTAAAAGAGGGAGTTCCTGCACCTATTCTCTGAGAAAAAAAGCCCTGATAATAAATAAAAATGACATAAATCTTTCCCGTAGTCTGTAGACGCAATGACTTTTGCGCAAACCAAATCAAAATACGCTTATTGGGATTGTTTTTTCTTTTTACCAAAAATATGTAGCAGAAAACAAATTGGCCTAAAATGATGAAAAAATGTGATTTTTTTTTTTTTTTTGGAATGTTATACAGCAGAATGTAAAAAATATTAATAACCTGAACTAGCTCAGTACCAATTTGCCTTAGCATTATTTTAAAATATTTTTTTGTATTTTTTATGTATGTCACTTCATTTCTTGCTATGGAGATCCTCACTCGTATGGTTACAATTTATTTTTGTTGAAACAATATAGCTACATCAAACTTATGTTATATTGTTAAACTTGTTGATTGTTGTATTTGCCGTACCTATTTCTTCAATAAAAACTTTAAAAAAAAAAAAAATTATATTGTTTTTTTTTTTTTCAGAATTGTCTCTCTTTTTTTTGTTTATAGCGCAAAAAAATATAAACCACACAGGTGATCAAATACCACCAAAAGAAATCTCTATTTGTGAGGATAAAAAACATAAATTCGACACAAAAAATGACATAAATGTATTTTGGGTACAACTGCGCAATTGTCAGTTAGGCTCCGTTTCCACTATTGCGACTTGTTGTGCGACTTGACACATGACAAGTCAAAACCCATTATTTACAATTAGGACCGTTCTAACTGCTGCGACTTGAGTCGCGGCGACTTGATAAAAGGTTTTTGCACTACTTTTGTGTGACTTCAGTGCGACTTGTCCCTCATAGAAGAAAGGTCGCACTGAAGTCCCCAGAAGTAGCCGCAAACAAGTCGCGCTTGAAGTCGCACGATTTTGTAGCCGCAAATTTAGTGAAAACGTAGCCTTAAAGTAACGCAGTGTGGTATTGCAAAAATTGTCCTGGTCATGAAGAGGGTAAGTGTCAGTTCACACATATGCGATGGGGGAACCCTGCGAATTCACTGCCGGTTCCCGCATCACACTTAACTTGCAGGCAGTTCACACTGCCATATGTGAATCGCTGGGGGGGGGTGTCAGTACAAAGTTAACGACACCCCCAGATCAGTCCGCATATCGCAGTGCGAACTGTCAGTTCTGACATGAATCGGATCAAATAAGTGTGTGAACACCCATGCGATCCGATTCTGGTGCGGACCAAGAAAGGGTCCTATGCGAGTTGTGACCTAATGCAATGCAAATTCAGGCCATACAATCTGTGCGGCTGAATTCACATCGCACAGACATCGCAGAGCAGTGCGCTCCCAGTCACATGCGATGTCTGACATCACATATGTGGGAATGACACTGAATCTTTCGGAGGTGAAGTGGTTAAATAAAAAAAAGATTTCTTTATTAATTTAAACCAAAATGTTTTCAGTTACATGGAAAAAATCCCAATAAGTGTTTATTATTGGTTTGTGTGAAAGTTATAATGCCTACAAACGCAGCGATGGTGAACCTTGGCGCCCCCAGATGTTTTGGAACTACATTTCCCATGATGCTCCTGTACTCTGCAGTGTAGTTGAGCATCATGGGAAATGTAGTTTCAAAACATCTGGGGGGGCGCCAAGGTTCGCCAGCACTGAACTAGAGGATATATGCTGGAATTTTTGTTTATTTATTTTTATATACTAGTAATGGCAGCGATTGGCAACTTATAGTGGGAGTGCGATAGTGCGGAGGGCAATCTGACGCTGGGAGGATGATTTACTAAAGGCAAATAGACTGTGCACTTTGCAAAGAGCAGTTGCTCCAATCAGGGATCCTCAAACTGCAGCCCTCCAGCTGTTGCGGGACTACACATTCCATGAGGCATTGTAAAACTCTGACATTCAAAGACATGACTAGGCATGATGGGAATTGTAGTTCCTGAACAACTGGAGGGCCATAGTTTGAAGACCACTGCTCCAGATCTTAGTAAATGAGCAGAAGCTCTGCTGACTTCCATCATCCAATCATGTGCAAGCAAAAATGCTGTTTTTTTTTTTTTCCTTGCCTGTGATTGGGTATTCTTTGCAAAGTGAAGCTTCCCCTCATTTACTAAGCTCTGGAGCAACTGCACTTTACAAAGTGCACATTCTATTTGCCTTCAGTAATGCCCTGTTCACACCTGAGCGTTTTTCAGCTGGTAAAATGTTATCCAGATATAGACTGGGCAGAAGGAACCGCGCACTCAGCCAAGGCTCGGCAGTTCCTAAATGTTTTGCAGGACAATTTCATGGGTCAGATGGTGAATGCACCGACAAGAAACAATGCGGTACTTGACCTACTGATTACCAACAATACAGATCTGCTCACGGATATAGAAATACGGGACAACTTAGGAAACAGTGACCATAGGTCAATACGTTTCAGTATTAATTATAGTAATAGGAAACACAAGGGTAATATTGTTGAACACTGAATTTCAAAAGAGCCAATTTCCCAAAACTGCGCTCTCTGCTAGAAAATATCAATTGGGATAGAACCCTGGGAACAAAGAACACGGAGGAAAAATGGGAGTGCTTCAAAAACATACTTAACAAGGGGATTGGCCAGTGCATTCCAACGGGAAATAAATTTAAAAGAGCAAAACTAAACCCTGGGTGGCTAAACTCCAACATAAAAATGCATATTAATGCTAAAGGAAAGGCCTTCAAAAAATACAAGACTGAGGGGTCATTGGCAGCATTCCAACGTTACAAAGAGTGTAATAAGAAATGTAAAGACGAAATCAGGGCGGCTAAAATAGAACACGAGAGACATATAGCGGAGGAGAGTAAAAAGAACCCTAAGAAGTTCTTTAAGTATATAAACAGTAAGAAAGCGAGGCCAGAACACATTGGCCCCATAAAAGACGACAAAGGAAATATGGCCACTGAGGACAGGGAAAAGGCAGAAGTGTTAAATCATTTCTTCTCTTCAGTCTTCACAAAAGAATTGAGGGGCTACACTAACCTAGCTTGTAAGGCCAAACTAAATAATACACCTCAGGAAGTACCCCCATGGCTAACAGAGGATAGACTTAGAACTAAACTAGAGAAACTTAACATAAATAAATCACCGGGACCGGATGGCTTGCACCCGAGGGTTCTTAAAGAGCTCAGCCAGGTGATTGCCAGACAATTATTCTTGATCTTTAAGGATAGTTTACAGACGGGTATTGTGCCAGCTGATTGGAAAAAAGCCAACGTGGTACCAATATTTAAAAATGGGGCCGAGATATATCCCGGGTAACTATAGGCCGGTCAGCCAACATCAGTAGTCTGCAAGATTTTGGAGGGGATGTTAAGGGACCACATACAAGACGTTAGTAATGAAAATGGTATTATTAGTAGTAATCAGCATGGATTCATGAAAAATCGTTCGTGCCAAACCAATCTATTAACCTTCTACGATGAAGTGAGCTGCCACCTAGATAAAGGTAAGCCTGTGGATGTGGTGTATCTGGACTTTGCGAAGGCCTTTGACTCCGTTTCCCACAAACGCTTACTGTACAAACTAAGGAAGGTAGGTATGGACCATAAGGTGAGTACCTGGATATAGAACTGGCTCCAGGGGAGAGTACAGAGGGTGGTGATTAATGGGGAGTACTCGGATTGGGTGGGTGTGGAAAGTGGGGTCCCCCAGGGTTCTGTCCTGGGACCAATCCTGTTTAATTTATACATAAATAATCTAGAGGAGGGGATATCGAGCAAAATCTCAGTATTTGCGGACGATACTAAACTAAGCATGCCAATATCTTCTATGCAGGATGTGGAAATCTTACAAGCGGACCTGAACAAAATAACGGGGTGGGCAACTACATGGCAGATGAGGTTTAATGTTGAAAAATGTAAAGTAATGCACTTGGGGGCCAGAAACCAGAAAGCAAGCTATTCACTAGGGGGGGGGGGACCTCTGGGTGAGTCTAGGATGGAAAAGGACCTAGGGGTACTGGTAGACAACAGGCTTGGCAGTGGCATGCAATGCCAAGCCGCTGCAAGCAAAGCCAACAGAATACTGGGATGTATAAAAAAGGGAATTCACTCCAGAAATAAAGAGATTATTCTCCCACTCTACAAGACTCTGGTCCGGCCACATCTGGAGTATGCTGTCCAGTTCTGGGCACCGGTCCTCAGGAAGGATGTGCTGGAACTGGAGAGAGTCCAGAGAAGGGCAACAAAATTAATTAGGGGAATGGAGGACATCAGCTATGAGGAAAGACTACAAGCACTGAACTTATTCTCTCTGGAGAAGAGACGATTGAGGGGGGATATGATATCAATGTACAAATTCTGTACTGGCGACCCTAGCATAAGGAACAAACTATTCAGAGTAAGGGAATACAATAAGACACGTGGCCACTCACTAAAACTAGAGGAAAGGCGGTTTAACCTTAAAATACGCAGGGGGTTCTTCACTGTAAGAGCGGTAAGGATGTGGATTTCTCTTCCACAAGCAGTCGTATCAGGTGGGAACATCGATAGTTTCAAAAAACTATTAGATGGGCACCTTAAAGACCACAACATACAGGGGTATACAATGTACAACATACAGGGGTATACAATGTACAACATACAGGGGTATACAATGTACAACATACAGGGGTATACAATGTACAACATACAGGGGTATACAATGTACAACATACAGGGGTATACAATGTACAACATACAGGGGTATACAATGTACAACATTCAGGGGTATAGAATGTACAACATACAGGGGTATACAATGTACAACATACAGGGGTATACAATGTACAACATATAGGGGTATACAATGTACAACATTCAGGGGTATAGAATGTACAACATACAGGGGAATACAATGTACAACATACAGGGGTATACAATGTACGGTTAACAGCAAACACACACACATCATAGGTTGAACTGGATGGACTGATGTCTTTTTTCAACCTCACTAACTATGTAAGGTCACATATAGGCGTTTTTGGGGCGTTTTTCTGCTCTAGGATCACTTCAAAAAACGCCCTACAAGACAAATCCTATTCATTTCAATGGCCCCTGTTCATGTCTGAGCGTTTTGACGCTTTAAGCAAAACGCCCAACGCTCAAAAAAAGTACATGAGCTTCTTTTTGGGCTGATTACAGGAGTTTTTATTTTTTTTCCATTGGTTACTTGTCAACTTAAAAATGCCTGCACAAAAACGCCAGTAAAAACGCCTGAAAAAAAAGTCTAAAAACGCCCGTAAATAGCAACGCCAAGATGTGAACGTAGCCTGAAGTCTCAAAACGCCCAACAAGCAAAATCCCATTCATTTCTATGGCCCCTGTTCACATCTGAGCATTCTGTCGCCTGAAGCAAAACGCCTGAGGCTCCATTCACACCTGAACGTATTGTTTTCAGGCATTTTTTTTTGGGGGGGGGGGGGGGGGCTTTTTTCAGGCGTTTTTCTGGCTTTTTTTTTTCAGATGTTTTTTCTGTCCCCGTACCTGTCCCTTTACCTGTCCCTATCCCTATCCATGTCCCTGTACCTGTCCCTATCCCTATCCATGTCCCTGTACCTGTCCCTATCCCTGTCCCTGTACCTGTCCCTGTCCCTGTCCCTATCCCTGTTCCTGTCCCTGTATCTGTCCCTGTACCTGTACCTTTACCTGTCCCTATCACTGTCCCTGTTCTTGTACCTTTTCCTGTCCCTGTCCCTATCCCTGTCCCTGTTCCTGTCTCTATACCTGTCCCTGTAACTGTCCCTATCACTATCCCTGTCCCTGTCCCTATCCCTATCCCTGTCCCTGTCCCTGTACCTGTCCCTGGCCCTGTACCTGTCCCTGTCCCTATCACTGTCCCGGTCCCTGTCCCTGTCCCTGTTCCTGTCCCTGTCTCTGTACCTGTCCCTGATCCTATACCTGTACCCGTCCCTTTCCCTGTCCTTGTCCCTGTCCCTGTTCCTGTACCTGTACCTGTACCTGTCCCTATACCTGTCCTTGTTCCTGTCCCTGTACCTGTCCCTGTCCCTGTACCTATCCCTGTACCTGTCCCTGTCCCTGTACCCGTCCCTGTCCCTGTACCTGTCCTTGTCCCTGTCCCTGTACCTGTACCTGTACCGGTACCTTTACCTGTCCCTATCCCTGTCCCTGTACCTGTCCCTGTACCTGTCACTGTCCCTGTCCCTGTACGTTGGCTCGGAGAAGTGGTTGTAGCGGGATGATCTGCAGCTGCAGGAATCACCCCGGTACCGTTCTTTAGAGCCGGCGGTCGGCTTTCTGATGATGACAACTGATGTGGCTCGGGAGCAGCTCAGCCGTTGTCCCAGCAAATGGGAGGGGACGTCCCCCCACCGCCTTCCGCGGCTCTGCCCAGAAGTGCCTGGACAAGATCATCTATTGCAAGGATGCCAAATTGTGCCCCTGTGAAAGGGAGCCCCTTTCCCTTAGCGTTGGGGTCAAGGCACCCCCTATCCCTGCAATAAACCATTGCACCCAAGGCAACTGTCCCCCTTCTGCCGAGTTTTCTGTCCCACCAGGAGACCCGAGCAACCAGCCGGCTCGTCCACCAGCTGGCCGGAGTCCTGAACAAAACCAGATTTGGCTTTGATCGGGTCTCTGATGTAGTAACCTGGAAGCGACGTCACTTGCGGGTTACTCGGCTGCCAATGGCGCCGATTTAAAAAAAAAAATCTGTCAGTATTCAAAAATGCAGATTTCAGCATTTTGAATACTTTGAAGTGCAGCGGAGGGGTTTGGTGTCTTTTAAACCCCCGATCTCTCCATAAAGAGTACCTGCCTATTATTGTCACAGGGGATGTTTACATTGCTTGTCACAGCAATAAAAGTTATCAGATTTTTTTTTTTGAACAGTGTTAAAAATAAAAAGTTCTAAATAAATAGAAAAAAAAACTTATAATAATTTTAAGGCACCCCCATCCCCCGCATCCCCGTGAGCTGGCGCACCAAAGAAAACGCATACGTAAGTCACGCCTGCAAATGTAAACGGTGTTCAAACCACACATGTGAGGTATCACCGCGATCGCCAGAGCGAGAGCAACAATTCCAGAAAAAGACCTACATTCTAACTTTAACCACTTCTGGACCGGAAGATTTTCCCCCTTAATGACCAGGCCATATTCTGCGATTCAGCACTGCGTTACTTTAACAGACAATTGCGCGGTCGCGCGACGCTGTACCCAAATAAAATTGATGTCCTTTTTTCCCCACAAATAGAGCTTTCTTTTTGTGGTATTTGATCACCTCTGCGATTTTTTTTGCGCTATAAAGAAAAAATGAGCGACAATTCTGAAAAAAAAAAAAAAAAACAATATTCTGCTATGACATTCCCAAAAAGAAAAATGTAAAAATCCAAATTTTTTAACATTTTAGGCCAATTTGTTTTCTGCTACATATTTTTGGTAAAAAAAAAAATCGCAATAAGCGTATTTTGATTGGTTTGAGCAAAATTGATCACGTCTACAAACTACGGTTAAAGATTTCGGTCATTTTTATTGTTTTTTTTTTGTTACTAGTAATGGCGGCGATCTGCAATTTTTAGCGGGACTGCGACATTGCGACGGACAGATCGGACCCCTAACTGACATTTTTGACACTTTTGGGGGTACCAGTGATATTACTACAGTAATCAGTGCTATAAATATGCACTGTTACTGTAATAATGACACTGGCAGGGAAGGGGTTAACACTGGGGGTGATCAAAGGGTTAAACGTGAGCCTAGGGGAGTGATTCTAACTGTATGGGGGCGTGGCTTGTGAAATTACCATAGAGACCTGTGATCCTATATAGAAGGATCACAGGTGCTCTGTGATCATTCCAGAGAGAAGAACGGTTGGATGTGATTACAACAGCTGACCATTCTTCTCTCTCAGCGGGGAGCGATTGCGGGTGTCAGGAGGCAATCGGAGCCGCCTGCCCCGTGCATCAGAGTCCCCGCTGCTGAGTGGGGGCGGGCGCGTGCTGCCAGCGGTGCGCGCTCGCCCCCTAGCTGCAGGCACGTGACTGATGTAGCCCTACGTCGGTTCGCGCAGAAGGGCCACACTGCCGCAGTGAATCGGCGGCGGGCAGTCAGGAACAGTTTAAAAATAAAAATTCAAAAGAAAAAGAAAAAAAAACATTTTTTATAAAGCGCCCCCATTCCCGTGAGCTCACGCAAGAAAATGCATACGTACGTCGCACCCGCAAATGTAAACGGTGTTCAAACCACACACGTGAGGTATCGCCGCAATTGCCAGATTGAGAGCAATAATTCTGGAAAAAGAGCTACTCTGTAACTTTAAACTGGTTACCTTCAGAAATTTTTTAAGGCGTCGCCTATGGAGATTTTTATATACCATAGTTTGTCGCCATCCCGCGGCTGTGCGCAATTTTGAACGGTAACATGTTGGGTATCTGTTTACTAAAATTAAAAATTGGGCTAACTTTACTGTTTAGTTTTTTTTAAATGCAGTGAAATTTATTTTTTTTTCCAAAAAAATCGCGTTTGAAAGACCATTGTGCAAATACCGCGTGACAAAATATATTCCAACGACCGCCTTTTTTAATCGCCAGAGTCTTTGCTAAAAATATATATATAATGTTTGGGGGTTCTAGGTCATTTTCTAGCAAAAAATACAGATTTTATCTTGTAAACAACAAATGTCAGACATTGGCGCGGTTCCTCAGTGGGCAAAGTCGTATTTTGCCGCGATTGCAGAGCGATTCTGTTGTGCGACAATTGCAGCAAAACCGCACCACGTTTGGGGTGTTATTCCAAATCGCCAAGTAAATGGGGCCCGAGGAGAAGGAAAAGAACAGGGAAGTTGATCTTTTTTTCCTTTTAAATATCAAAATGAAAAGAGATACAAATTGTAACAAAGGAAATGTAACTTCTTCGATATGTCAGAGATTATGAATGTAACAAATGATGTTTTAGCACACGTGTGTCAGACACAAGGCCAGCTCTGCGCTGCTGCTGGGAAGAAGCTAGGGGGCAGAACTGGGAAGCAAAAAGTGCAGGGTCTGGAGGAGGACCAGAGGAGAGCTGGGGTCAGCGGCTGGAGTCTGCACAATGCTGGGACCAGGGAAGCCAGAGACAAGGGGGTGCTGTGGCTGCACAGAGAGGCGCAGGATCTGGTGGAGGAGTTCTGTCCTCTCTGCTTCCAACATCTGAGACCATGGGAGCCAGAGACAAGGGGGGGCTGTGGCTGCACAGAGAGGCACAGGATCTGGTGGAGGAGTTCTGTCCTCCTCTCTGATACCAACTTCTAAGACCAGGGGAGCTGGAGACAAAGGGGTGCTGTGGCTGCACAGAGAGGCACAGGATCTGGTGGAGGAGTTCTGTCCTCTCTGCTTCCAACATTTGAGACCAGGGGAGCCAGAGACAAGAGGGTGCTGTGGCTGCACAGAGAGGCACAGGATCTGGTGGAGGAGTTCTGTCCTCTCTGCTTCCAACATTTGAGACCAGGGGAGCTGCAGACAAGGGGATGCTGTGGCTGCACAGAGAGGCACAGGATCTGGTGGAGGAGTTCTGTCCTCTCTGCTTCCAACATCTGAGACCATGGGAGCCAGAGACAAGGGGGGGGGCTGTGGCTGCACAGAGAGACACAGGATCTGGTGGAGGAGTTCTGTCCTCCTCTCTGATACCAACTTCTAAGACCAGGGGAGCCGGAGACAAAGGGGTGCTGTGGCTGCACAGAGAGGCACATGATCTGGTGGAGGAGTTCTGTCCTCTCTGCTTCCAACATTTGAGACCAGGGGAGCTGCAGACAAGGGGATGCTGTGGCTGCACAGAGAGGCACAGGATCTGGTGGAGGAGTTCTGTCCTCTCTGCTTCCAACATCTGAGACCATGGGAGCCAGAGACAAGGGGGGGGGCTGTGGCTGCACAGAGAGACACAGGATCTGGTGGAGGAGTTCTGTCCTCCTCTCTGATACCAACTTCTAAGACCAGGGGAGCCGGAGACAAAGGGGTGCTGTGGCTGCACACAGAGGCACATGATCTGGTGGAGGAGTTCTGTCCTCTCTGTTTCCAACATTTGAGACCAGGGGAGCCAGAGACAAGGGGGTGCTGTGGCTGCACAGAGAGGCACAGGAACTGGTGGAGGAGTTCTGTCCTCCTCTCTGCTGCCAACTTCTGAGAGCAGGGGAGCCGGAGACAAGGGGATGCTGTGGCTGTCACTGATTTGGAGGAACGGTCCCTTATTTGGAACAAAGTCCCTCTGACCCTATTTACTTCCAATTTGTCCCTCATTTTGGTCTGATCTATATAGTTATATATAAAATGCACTTTTTATCTTTCAAGAAGTGTTTCCCAGCGCTAAACCTTTCATCCAATTTCTAAATTGCTGCATTTGTAAATTTCAAAAGCCAATTTAAAGCAATAATAATGGAAAAAAACAGACACTTTTGGGTTTAACCACTTGCTGACTGCAGATATACTGTGGCAGGCTGGCTCAGCTGCGCGATTCGCAGTACCCATATGTCGCTCCTCCTCGCGCGCACAGCGATTCGTGAGAGGGGAAGCTGATCTGTCGGGCCAGTGGCCGCGATAGCCGCCGGGCATCTGCGATCACTCCCCGGGTAGACAGAAAAGCGGTTGTTCTGTCAGTTATCATCACAGAGCTCCTGTGTTCCTCCTATTTAGGATCATAGGTCTCTGTGTTGATTCCATAAACCCCTCCCCTATACAGTTAGAAAACACCCCCTAGGCTCACACTTAACCCTTTGATCGCCCCTGGTGTTAACCCCTTCCCTGCCAGTGTCATTATTACAGTGACAGTGCATATTTTTAGCACTGATTACTGTAGTAATGTCACTGGTCCCCCCCAAAAGTATAAAATCTTCCAGTCCTTAAGTGCTTAACTAATATTTTTTCCTTGTATAAATATCCTAGAAAGGGGCGTGACAGGGGGTGTGTCCTATGTCTAAATACTTTTGCTGATAGGTCTCCCTCATTCCCATTAAAAAAGTTGCGAGGTATGCATTTGGGCGTTACCTATGCAAATGCAGCCTAGGCACGCCCACTTCTCCAGACTGACACTAAGAACACACCCACTGCATACATCAGGACTGAGGGCTCTGGAGAGGAGTACTGAGGCAGGGGGCTGTGATTTAATCAGGAAGCAAAGTACAGCCCCCCTGCTGGCCCCTCCCACCAGCCATATGTATAGCCCCCTGCTGGCCCCTCCCACCAGCCATGATCTGCCTGCATTGCATAGAGAAGCGCAGAGACCCAGTGATGACATCTAAAATAATATTTATTGAAAATAGGTTTTATTTAATTATTGAGGGGGAAGAGGGACTGGTGAAGGCTAAACATGAACAGAATCATTTTCTGATTTACCTGTACTAAGTGTAATCAGCACAATCACCTATATCTGACCTGGTACGGTATCAGCTTCTTCTGTACAGCAGAGCTCAGGCTGATTGAGTGGAGAAGCAGCACAAAGAGCCAATTAGCCGTGCCACAGTGCTAATGTGCTAACAAGAGACCTGCTTGTAGGAGGAGAGAGCAGAGTGACAGAGAGATGAGCTCATCCATCTGCTGCTTCTCCTTCACTCTACAGTCAAAAAGGGGGGGGGGGGGGCACGGTCAGGTTACATTACTTAACCACTTCTGGACCGCCTGCTGCATATATACTGCAGCAGGGCGGCCCAGCTGTGCAAAATTACGTACATGTATGAGGCTCTGAGGAAGAGGCGAAGCCTCGAAACGCGTAAGCCTAGTTCAGAGGACGCTATACCCTTTGGTTCTGATGCGGATGGCACCATATCTATTTTATATGCTTATACCAAGACTCTGTTTGTGAGTATTTTTATACATTTTATTCAATAAAAACCTTTATAGAGGATAATGCACTAGACCGGTGCGCCCTTGTGTTTGCTCTTTGATTGTATATGATTTTGTGCATGGGTTTTCGGGGGTGCGTGCCCATAGAGCGCCGCTCCTGCTGTGATTCGACTCAGAGGGAGCCAATCACTGGACCTGCTGATCGTTTGACCGTTCTGTCAGGGAGGAAAAGAGCTAAGCTGAAACACAGATCTCTCTTTTCCTCTCAGTGCATCCACTTCCCCCAGTTAGAAAGCACCCCCTAGGAGCACACATAACCCCTTGATCACCCCTAATGTTAACTCCTTCCCTGCCAGTGTCATTTATACAGTGACAGTGCATCTTTTTTTTTAGCACTGATCACTGTATTGGTGTCAATGGTCCCCAGAAAGTGTCACTTATGGGTTGATTTACTAAAACTAGAGAGTGCACAAAATGGTGCAGCTGTGCATGATAGCCAATCAGCTTCTAACCTCAGCTTGTTCAATTAAGCTTTGAAAAAAATAACCTGGAAGCTGATTGGTTTCTTTGCAGAGCGGCACCAAGTTTTGTACTCTCCAGTTTTACTAAATTGGCCCCTTTAGCCCCGTACACACGTACCGAATGTCGGCCGAACGATCGGCCGTCTTTTGTCCGGTGCTGTCCTGTCGGCTGAAAACTGCAAAAGACTGCACACAAATTTTGTCGGCCAACAACAGCCGACTGCAGAAGTGATGTCATGTGATAGTTAACTTTCCATGTGTTTTTTCTTCTCTGAGCATGCCCAGTCTTGCTAATCGGCTGTCTGTCGGCCGAAATCTGTACTGACTGGTGAACAATCGGCCGTTCTGGTGTTGACCAACAAAAATTTTAATGCCTGCACACCCGATTCTGTTCGGCCGAAAATGCGCTGTCGGTTGTCGGAAGCATCATACTAACAAGCCTACAATCGGCCGATCGGTCGGCGGCCGAATATTTACGGCCGACAATCGGTACGTGTGTACGGGGCTTTAGTGTCAGATTTGTCCGCCACAATGTCAGAGTCCCGCTAAAAATCGATGATCGCCGCCATTACTAGTAAAAAAAAAAAAGTCCATAAATGTATCCCCTTGTTTGTAGATGCGATAACTTTTGTACCTAACCAATCAGTATACACTTATTAGGATTTTTTTTACCAAAAATATGTAGCAGAATACAAATTGGCCAAAATTTTAAAAAAAAAAATAGATTTTTATATTTTTTTTATTGGGAATGTTACAGTGGGTACGGAAAGTATTCAGACCCCCTTAAATTTTTCACTCTTTGTTATATTGCAGCCATTTGCTAAAATCATTTAAGTTCATTCTTCTTCCTCATGAATGTACACATAGCACCCCATACTGACAGAAAAACACAGAATTGTTGACATTGTTGCAGATTTATTAAAAAAGAAAAACTGAAATATCACATGGTCCTAAGTATTCAGACCCTTTGCTCAGTATTTAGTAGAAGCCCCCTTTTGATCTAATACAGCCAGGAGTCTTTTTGGGAAAGATGCAACAAGTCTTTCACACCTGGATTTGGGGATCCTCTGCCATTCCTCCTTGCAGATCCTCTCCAGTTCTGTCAGGTTGGATGGTAAACGTTGGTGGACAGCCATTTTTAGGTCTCTCCAGAGATGCTCAATTGGGTTTAAGTCAGGGCTCTGGCTGGGCCATTCAAGAACAGTCAAGGAGTTGTTGTGAAGCCACTCCTTCGTTATTTTAGCTGTGTGCTTAGGGTCATTGTCTTGTTGGAAGGTAAACCTTCGGCCCAGTCTGAGGTCCAGAGCACTCTGGAGAAGGTTTTTGTCCAGGATATCCCTGTACTTGGCCGCATTCATCTTTCCCTCGATTGCAACCAGTCGTCCTGTCCCTGCAGCTGAAAAACACCCCCACAGCATGATGCTGCCACCACCATGCTTCACTGTTGGGACTGTATGGGACAGGTGATGAGCAGTGCCTGGTTTTCTCCACACATACCTCTTAGAATTAAGGCCAAAAAGTTCTATTTTGGTCTCATCAGACCAGAGAATCTTATTTCTCACCATCTTGGAGTCCTTCGGGTGTTTTTTTAGCAAACTCCATGCGCGCTTTCATGTGTCTTACACTGAGGAGAGGCTTCCGTCGGCCCACTCTGCCATAAAGCCCCGACTGGTGGAGGGCTGCAGTGATGGTTGACTTTCTACAACTTTCTCCCATCTCCTGACTGCATCTCTGGAGCTCAGCCACAGTGATCTTTGGGTTCTTCTTTACCTCTCTCACCAAGGCTCTTCTCCCCCGATAGCTCAGTTTGGCCGGATGGCCAGCTCTAGGAAGGGTTCTGGTCGTCCCAAACGTCTTCCATTTGAGGATTATGGAGGCCACTGTGCTCTTAGGAACCTTAAGTGCAGCAGAAATCTTTTTGTAACCTTGGCCAGATCTGTGCCTTGCCACAATTCTGTCTCTGAGCTCTTCAGGCAGTTCCTTTGACCTCATGATTCTCATTTGCTCTGACATGCATTGTGATCTGGAAGGTCTTATATAGACAGGTGTGTGGCTTTCCTAATCAAGTCCAATCAGTATAATCAAACACAGCTGGACTCAAATGAAGGTGTAGAACCATCTCAAGGATGATCAGAAGAAATGGAAAGCACCTGAGTTAAATATATGAGTGTCACAGCAAAGGGTCTGAATACTTAGGACCATGTGATATTTCAGTTTTTCTTTTTTAATAAATCTGCAACAATGTCAACAATTCTGTGTTTCTCTGTCAGTATGGGGTGCTATGTGTACATTCATGAGGAAGAAGAATGAACTTAAATGATTTTAGCAAATGGCTGCAATATAACAAAGAGTGAAAAATTTAAGGGGGTCTGAATACTTTCCGTACCCACTGTATATAGCAGAAAGTAAAAAATATTGTTTTTTTTTTTTTTTCAGAATTGTCACTATTTTTTTGTTTATAGCACAAAAAGTAAAAACCGAACAGGTGATCAAACACCACCAAAAGAAAGCTCTGTTTGTAGGGTAAAAAAAGGACATCAAATTTATTTCGGTACAGCGTCGCACAACCGCGCAATTGTCCATTAAATTAACGCAGTGCAAAAAATGACCTGGTCATTAAGAGGGAAAATCTTCCAGGGCTGAAGTGGTTAAATTCAGTAGTGAGAAGTCAGGTGTGTGGCATGTCTGTGTAAACCTTAGGACTGGATAGACTGAATATTTTTATTTTTTTAATTTATTTCAGGTACTTATATAACGCCGTCAATTTACGCAGCGCTTTACATATACAGTGTACATTCACAGAAGGCTGCTGTTAGAAATCCCAGGCCCCCCCAATCAAGACAATATTTTCACAAAAAATACTCTAAGGCACTGGTGTCAAACACAAGGCCCGCGGGCCGAATCTGGCCCTCCAGGCCATTTTATGTGGCCCTCGCACCTCTGCTGTAGCTGCAGGAGAGCTCCAGTCCTCCTCCAGATCTTATACTTTCTGCTTTCCAGCAATGGAGGAAAGCTGCGCACAAAGAACAATGAGCTAAAAAGGCTGCTAGTACAAAGTATATCAAACCAAAAAGACAATGTGAAGATGGTACAGCGCCACTAGATAAATTAACTAACTAAAGGAAAAGAGGTGAACCAATGTCCATAAGTCCATATAGAGGAAAAGGAATCAAATGCTGAAAATGTAGCCACAGATCCAACAAAATTCTTGCAAAGGAAGTTTCTTGGCTGAGATCACACAAAAAAGAGGATGTACCCTTACCAGATAGTTGGACCCCCTATTACGGAAGGTCAAACAGGCGTGCGAAATCAGTCACCAGAATTCCTCTCCGAACAACCACAGAACATCCGGGTAGGACCATGGAACCGGTAGACCTCAATGGACTCCAGGTGTACAAAGGGGATGACCTCCAATAATACAAATGGGGGCGCACATGGTGAAGTATGTACGGATTTTATTAATAAAAAAAGGTTAAAAAACTCACATGTGACTGCTTGATACAGGCATGTTATTCAATTGATTGGCCGCGGCTGGAACAGCGTGACTGCATGGGGGCTAGCGTTACCTACGGAGGCGGACCGTGTGAAAGAGCCCTAAAATCATTATTGGCGGATACAAACATAACAAAGAACCTGTGTAAATTAGCTCTTTTTTAATTGTTTATATATATATATATATATATTTATTTATTTATTTTTTTTTTTTAAATGTATAACTTTTTTTTTTCAATTTTCAATTTTTTTTACAATTATTTTATTTTACAATTTTTTAAAAAGAGGGGGCACAGGGGAGTCAGAAGCAGGCAGAACAGGTTGGAGAAGCAATTAAAGGAATGATGCCCTGTGTCTGTGTCCCTCTCCGCAGCAGCTGAAAGCTGGCAGGAGGGGGGAGAAACTGACTTTCAGCTGCTGCAGAGAGCCACACAGGGCTTCCTTCGGTAATTGCCCCTCCGCCCGACCGCACCGATTCCCTGTGCTGTTGGGGCCCCCCCTGTGTGCCCGGGCCCCCTACAGGAGGACTGGTGGTCCCAGGACCGGGACAAGGGGTGGGAGGGGTTACAGCTGTCCTGGGCGCAGTAGTATATTGCAGAGATGGGGGTGCCCTGACCCTAACGGGGGGTCGCAATGCACTGGATGTCCCCCCCCCACTCCCCCCCCTATCAGCGGCCCTGCATTCACATTAGTTCCTACCCTCAAGGAGCTTACAATCTAAAGTCCCTAACTCACATTCATACATACACATACTAGGGCCAAATTAGACAGGAGCCAATAAACCTCCCAGCATGTCTTTGGAGTGTTGGAGGAAACCGGAGTTCCTGGAGGAAACCAATGCAGGCACAGGGAGAACATGCAAACTCCAGGCAGGTAGTGTCGTGGTTGGGATGTGAGCCAGGGACCCTTTTGCTGCTAGGCGAAAGTGCTAACCACTACACCACTGTGCATATATTTCTTTCAGCTGTTTGTTCAGCTTTAATGAATAAAATAAAGGGGGTTAGTAGGAAAAAAAGTTCCCCTTTAGTGAGCCTGTCATTAGAGGAACACAATAATATAGTCACAAAGTTTATTCGACTCTATAAAGGTTTATCGGCAGTCGCCGGCGGTCATTCTCCGGCGCGGTGTCGTAATGTTGCAGCCCTGGCTCTGGTAGCGGACCCTCCATCCTTCCTGGCGTGTCTGGGCGCGGTTTATTGCGGCGGTCCCATTTACAAGGTGTGAAGTCTCTTTCAAAGTCAGATTTTGTCACACCTCTGGCCTTTCATATGAGGGAGTTGAGAGCGCCTGACACCGGCTCAGTTAACTCATGGCAGCCGTCGCCTCTAGTGCAACATGTGCAGCCAAGTCAGTATCCCCCAACAGGAGATCGCGACCGGGGCTTTATATCCTCCAACTGGAGAGCGCGGCCGGGGCTTTATATCCTCCAACTGGAGAGCGCGGCCGGGGCTTTATATCCTCCAACTGGAGAACGTGGCCAGTGCTTTATATCCCATCAACAGGAGAGCGCAGCCAGGGCTATATCCCCCAACGGGAGAGCGCGGGCAGGGCTTTATATCCTCCAACAGGAGAGCGCGGCCGGGGCTTTATATCCCCCAAATAGGAAAGCGCGGCCAGGACTATATCCCCCAATGGGAGAGCGCGGCCGGGGGTTTGTATCCCCCAATGGGAGAGCGCGGTCTGAGCTTTATATCCCTCAATGGGAGAGCACGGCTGGGGCTTTATTTCCCCCAATGGGAGAGCGCGGCCGGGGCTTTGTATCCCCCAATGGGAGAGCGCGGTCTGAGCTTTATATCCCTCAACGGGAGAGCACGGCTGGGGTTTTATTTCCCCCAATGGGAGAGCGTGGCCAGGGCTTTATTTCCCCCAACGGAAGAGTGTGGACGGGGCTTTATATCCCCCAACGGAAGAGCGTGGCCGGGGCTTTATATCCCCCCTAACAGGAGAGCGCGGCCGGGGCTTTATATCCCCCAATGGGAGAGCGTGGCCGGAGTTTTATATCCCCCAAAGGGAGAGCGCGGCTGGAGCTTTATATCCCCCAACGGGAGAGCGCGGCCGGGGCTTTATATCCCCCAACGGGAGAGCGTGGCCGGAGCTTTATATCCCCCAACGGGAGAGCGTGGCCAGGGCTTTATTTCCCCCAATGGAAGAGCACTGCCACTGCGTTTTATTTCCCCCAACGGAAGAGCGTGGCCAGGGCTTTATATCCCCCAATGGGAGAGCATGGCTGGGGCTTTATATCCCCCCCAATAGGAGAGCGCAGTTGGGGCTTTATATCCGCCAAACGGAGAGTATGGCTGGGGCTTTATATCCCCCAACGGGAGAGCACGGTCGGGGGTTTATATCCTCAAACGGGAGAGCGCAGCTGGGGCTTTACATCCCCCAACGGGAGAGCGCAGCTGGGGCTTTATATCCCTCAATGGGAGAGCACGGCCGGGGCTTTATATCCCCCAATGGAAGAGCACGGCCGGGGCTTTATATCCCCCAACAGGAGAGTGCGGCCAGTGCTTTATATCCCCCAACGGGAGAGTGCGGCCGGGGCTTAATATCTCCCAATGGGAGAGCATGGCCAGGGCTTTATATCCCCCAATGGGAGAGCGCGGTCGGGGCTTTATATCCCCCAATGGCAGAGCGCGGCCACAGCTTTACATCCCCCAATGGGAGAGCGCGGCCACAGCTTTATATCCCCCAACGGGAGAGCACGGCTGGGGCTTTATATCCCCCAATGGGAGAGCGCGGCCACAGCTTTATATCCCCCAACGGGAGAGCGCGGCCGGGGCTTTATATCCCCCAATGGGAGAGCGCGGTCACAGCTTTATATCCCCCAACGGGAGAGCGCGGCCGGGGCTTTATATCCCCCAATGGGAGAGCGCAGCCAGAGATTATTATCCCCCAATGGGAGAGCATGGCCAGAGCTTTATATCCCCCAATGGGAGAGCTCAGCCAGAGCTTTATATCCCCCAATGTGAGAGCGTGGCAAGGCTATATCCCCCAATGGGAGAGGACAGCCGGGGCTTTATATCCCCCCAACAGGAGAGCGCGGCCGGGGCTTTATATCCCCAATGGGAGATCGCGGCCGGAGTTTTATTTCCCCCAGCGGGAGAGCGCGGCCGGAGCTTTATATCCCCCAACGGGAGAGCTGGGCCAGGGCTTTATTTCCCCCAACGGAAGAGCGCGGCCGGGACTTTATATCCCCCAACGGGAGAGCGCAGCCGGGGCTTTATATCCCCCAATGGAAGAGCGCGGCCGGGGCTTTATATCCCCCCAACAGGAGAGCGCGGTCGGGGCTTTAAATCCCCCATTGGAAGAGCGCGGCCGGAGTTTTATATCCCCCAATGGGAGAGCACGGTTGGAGCTTTATATCCCCCAACTGGAGAGCACGGACAGGGCTTTATATCCCCCAACGGGAGAGCGCGGCCGGAGCTTCATATCCCCCAATGGGAGCGCGTGGCCAGGGCTTTATTTCCCCCAACGGAAGAGCACGGCTGCTGCGTTTTATTTCCCCCAACGGAAGAGCGCGGCCAGGGCTTTATATCCCCCAATGGGAGAGCATGGCTGAGTTTTTATATCCCCCAACGGAAGAGCGCGGCCGGGGCTTTATATCCCCCAACGGGAGAGCGGAGCCGGGGCTTTATATCCCCCAATGGAAGAGCGCGGCCGGGGCTTTATATCCCCCCAACAGGAGAGCGCGGTCGGGGCTTTAAATCCCCCAATGGAAGAGTGTGGCCGGAGTTTTATATCTCCAAACGGGAGAGCACGGTTGGAGCTTTATATCCCCCAACGGGGGAGAGCACGGACGGGGCTTTATATCCCCCAACGGGAGAGCGCGGCCGGAGCTTCATATCCCCCAATGGAAGAGCGTGGCCAGGGCTTTATTTCCCCCAACGGAAGAGCGCAGCCAGGGCTTTATATCCCCCAACAGGAGAGCGCAGTCGGGGCTTTATATCCCCCAACGGAAGAGCACGGCTGCTGCGTTTTATTTCCCCCAACGAAAGAGCGCAGCCAGGGCTTTATATCCCCCAATGGGAGAGCATGGCTGGGGCTTTATATCCCCCAACGGGAGAGCGCAGCCGGGGCTTTATATCCCCCAACTAGAGAGCATGGCCGGGGCTTTATATGCCCCAACAGGAGAGCGCGACCAGGGCTATATCCCCCAATGGGAGAGCCCCGCCAGGGCTTTATTAATGACGCGGGACCATTGGCCAAAACCAACATAGGTTTATTATATTATATATAATTTGTATATACTGTATGTTTATTATATTTATAAATCATGTATTCTGTATATCCACTATAGCGGGGGGGACCCTGATGTAAGAGAGGACTCTGATGGGTGCCCGGATGTAAGGTGGGACTCTAACAGGGACCCTGATGTAAGGGGGAACCCTGATGGGGACCTTGATGTAAGGGGGGGACTCTGATGGGGACCCTGATGTAAGGTGAGACTCTGATGGTGACCCTGTTGTAAGGGGGGACTCTGATGAGGATCCTGATGTAAGTTGGGACTCTGATGGTGACCCTGATGTAAGGGGGAATCTCATGGTGACCCTGATGTAAGGGGGGACTCTGATGGGGACCTTGATGTAAGGGGAAATCTGATTGTGACCTTGATGTAAGGGGGGACTCTGATGGGGACCCTGATGTAAGGGGGAACTCTGATGGGGACCCTGATGTAAAGAGGACTCAGATGGGTACTCTGATGTAAGGTGGAACCCTGATGTAAGGTGGGACTCTGATGGGGACCCTGATGTAAGGAGGGACTTTGATGGGTACCCTGATCTAACGAAGGATTCTGATAGAGATCATGATGTAAGGAAGGACTCTGATGCAAGAGAGCACTCTGATAAGGATCCTGATGTAAAGAGGAACTCTGATGGGGATTCTGAAATAAGAGGGGACACTGAAAGCCAACCTGATGTAAGGAGGGAGTTTGATGGGGTCCCTGATGTAAGGGGGGATGCTGATGGGGACCTTGATGTAAAGGGGGACCCTGATGTAAGGAGGGACTCTGATGGGGACCCTGATGTAAGGGGGGACACTGATGTAAGGGAGGACTTTGATGGGGACCTTGAAATAAGAGGGGAAACTGAAGGCAAACCTGATGTAAGGGGGACTCTGATGTAAGGCAGACTCTGATGTAAGGGAGGACTCTGATGATGATTCTACTGTAAGGGAGAACTCTGATGGTGATCGTGATGTAAGGGGAAACCCTGATAGGGTCTCAAATGTCAGGGAGAACTGTGATGGGGCTCAAAAAGAAGAGGGAAACTGAAGGTGAACCTGATGTAGGGGGACTCTGATGTAAGGAAGGACTCTGATGGGGACCCTGATGTAAGGGAGAACTCTGATGGTGATCCTGATGTAAGGGGGAACCCTGATGGGGACTCAAAAAAAAAGAGGGAAAACTGAAGGTGAACCTGATGTAGGGGGACTCTGATGTAAGGAAGGACTTTGTTGGGGATGCTGATGTAAGGGGGGACTCTGATAGGGACCCTGATGTAAGGGAGGACTCTGATGGTGATCCTGATGTAAGGGGGAACCCTGATGGGGACTCAAAAAAAAAAGAGGAAAAACTGAAGGTGAACCTGATGTAGGGGGACTCTGATGTAAGGAAGGACTTTGTTGGGGATGCTGATGTAAGGGGGGACTCTGATGGGGACCCTGATGTAAGGGAGGACTCTGATGGTGATTCTGATGTAAGGGGAAACCCTGATGGGGACTAAAAAAAAAGAGGAAAAACTGAAGGTGAACCTGATGTAGGGGGACTCTGATGTAAGGAAGGACTCTGTTGGGGATCCTGATGTAAGGAGGGACTCCGAAGTAAGGGGGACTCTGATGGGGACCCTGATGTAAGGAGGCACTCTGATGTAAGGGGGACTCTGATGGGGACCCTGATGTAAGGAGGGACTCTGATGTAAGGGGGACTCTGATGGGGATCTTGATGTAAAGGGGAACTCTCAGCATGTAGATGGGGTGATGTAATACGTCATTAGTGGACCTAACACCAGATATACGTTCCCATGTGCAGCATGCTGAGTAATGTGTCAGCGCCCCCTTCCAGGTATTCCCCCTCACAGATCACAGGACTCCCCTCACGATGCCTTCATCTACATTTCTGTTCAGAAGGACGGCGCCATCTTTGTTCAGGCATCATCCAGATTACCCATCTACTTCCTGTACTGAGATGCCGGCTCAGAGACATCCTGCTGCCAGTGCAGTTCTTGGCGTTCACAAATGTCTGACACAGCTCAGCCCCTGCTGCAGCCTCTCACCTTGTGATTTGCAGTCTGATGACTGGGGGAGGGGAGACTGAGGAAATGCTTCCTCCTGCCTGCAGCAGACTGATGACATCATCTCAGCCTAGACACAGTCACTGACTGGAGGTCAAGGACGTTTTTTTTAATGATGGAGAAGTTGGAGAATCGCTGTGCGCCGTGACGCCGTGACGCGTCAGGGATTTATTGACGCGGATTTGTGGTGTCCGCGTAAATCGTTCTGAGCCCGGGAGGATGGATGGAGCTGGAGTACGATGGAGGAGTTCAGAATAAAGAGGTGCGTCGTCGCTCGTCCTGCGGCCGGGCCGGAGATTAATCGCTCCATCCGTCAGTTGTTGATATTGACTCAGCGTTGCCACGTTACGAGGTGAGGACAGCGGCACTCGGAGATAAGCCGAACGTGCTGAGACTTGATCCACCCATTATGGTCAACACGCAGGCTGGAGTATTGATAACCGTAACGTGACACCTCGCCGGTCCTGGAAAACAGCAATTAAGAGCTTGGCGGGATCCGAGGATTATCCACACCTGAGAACAGAGCGCCGCCGCCGCACATCACCGCCACCACCGCCACCGTACGTCACCTTCATAGGGACTCATTCACACCCAGCAAACCCATCGACTTCTATTATCCAGTAATACACGGGCGGGGTTCACAGGTCAATCGAATATTTCTATGATGGGTTAAATCCGCCATTGCCCTCTTATTAGACATGTGCGGTTCGTTTCGTTCCGATTTGAAATGCGGACGAATTTTCCGTTTTCGGAAATTCGGATGTATCCGAATTTTCTAATTACAATAGTACCGAATTTAAACTAATCTGAAAAATAATGAAAAAAAAAACTCGGAAGAAATTTGAATCAATTTTGAATAGTTTTCCAATTCGAAAACTTTTCGAATTCGAATAGTTTTCTATATGTTTTTCAGTTTCCAAAGAGAATAAAATAGAATAGAAAGTAAAGGAATAGAATAGAAAAAAATTAGAACAGAAAAGAATAAAAAAAGAAGAGAATAAAATATAAAGACTATATCCATCTTTTGAAATTCGAATTTCAAATAGAATACATTTGAATTCTAATACATTAGAAATAGAAAAGAATAGAATAGAAAAAAAAAAGAATAGAATAAAAAAGAATAGAATTAAAAAAACAATAGAATAGAATAGAATAGAATAGAATAGAATAGATGTATCTGAATTTTAGAATTACAATAGTACCACATTTGAAAGAATCCGAAAAAAAAAAAACTAGAACCAAAATAAATTTGGTCGAAAGTGGAATCGATTCAAATAGTTTTCAAATCAATTATGAATTGTTTTCGAATTTGAATAGTTTTCGATGTGTCTTCCAGTTTCCAAAGAGAGTAAAATAGAATAGAAAGTAAAGGAATAGAATAAAAAAAATAGAATAGAATAGAATAAAAAAAAAAATAGAATAAAATATAAAGAATTTAACCATCTTCTGAAATTCAAATTTCAAATAGAATACATTTGAATTAGAATACATAGGAAATAGAAAAAATTAGAATAGAATAAAAAAAGAATAGAATAAAATATAAAGAATATATCCATCTTCTGAAATTCAAATTTCAAATAGAATAAATTTGAATTTGAATGCATAGGAAATAGAAAAAAAACAGAATAGAAAAAAAAGAATAGAATAGACTATAATAGAAAAGATTAGAATAAAAAAAAAAAACAATATAATAGAATAGAACGGATGTATCAGAAAATTCAAATTACAATAGTACCGCATAGTATCGCATTTAAACAAATCCGAAAAGTAATGGAAAAAACTTGGACGGAATTCGAATTGATTTGAATAGTTTTCGAATAAATTTCGAATAGATTTCGAAATTGAAAACTTTTTGAATTCGAAGAGTTTTCAATGTGTTTTGCAGTTTAAAAAGAGAATAAGATAGAATAGAAAGTAAAGGAATCGAATAGAAAAAATAGAATATAATAAAAAAAGAATAGAATAAAATATAAAGAATATAATTATCTTCTGAAATTCGAATTTCAAATAGAACAAATTTGAATACATAAGAAAAGAGTGGAATAGAAAAGAAAAAAAAAATAATAGAAAAGACTATAATAGAAAATAATAGAATTCAAAAAACAATAGAATAGAATAGAATAGAATAAAATAAAATAAATATAACCATTTCCCAAAATTCAAATAGAATCAATTCGAATTTGAATGGAATAGAAAGGAATAGATTAGAATAGAATAGAAAATAACAGAATAGCATAGAAGAAACAAACTAACAAAAAAAAGACTAGAATATAATAGAATAGAATAGACTGGAACAAATATAACCATCTTCTGAAATTCGAATTTTATAAAGAATAAATTTGAATTTGATTAGAAAAGAATAGAATAGAAAAAAAAATAGAATAGAAAAAAATAGAATAGAATAGAATTAAAAAAAAATAGAATCGAGCAGAATAAAAAGAATATAACCATTTTCCAAAATCCAAATAGAATCAATTCAAATTTAAATAGAATAGAAAATAATAGATTAGAATAAGGATATGGTTATATTCTTTCTATTCGTTTCTATTCCGTTGTTTTGTTCTATACTATTCTGTTGGTTTCTATTCTAATCTATTCTTTTCCATTATTTTCCTTTCTATTCTATTCTATTGATTTTTTTTTTAATTAAATTTTTTTTATATTTTGTTTTTTTATTTTCAATTCCATTTTGTTCTGTTTTTTTTCTCTACTATATTCTACTCTTTTGTTTTCTGGTATATTCTTTTCTATTTTATTCTAATTTTTTTTCTATTCTATTTCTTTATCTTCTTATCTAATTTATTGCCTTTGGAAATTGGAAAACAAATTGAAATTTTTTTTTTTGAATTTGAATTTGAAAACTTTTCAAAATCGAAAACTATTCGAAATTAATTTAAAAAAAGATTTAAATTTCGAATTTGGAAAATTCAAATCGATTTGAATACGAAAAAAATGAAACGAATTCTAAAAAAGGATTAAACTCATTTAGGCAAATAATGAATCGAAATGAAATTTTTTTGTTCTGCACATGTCTGTCTCTTATGCTTTGCTGAATGATGTCTGTCCAGTCCTGTTTGCAGAGTCTCACTCCTCTTGCTTTTTAGTAAAAAAAAAAAAAAAATCGCAATAAGCGTATTTCGATTGGTTTGTGCAAACGTTTTCGAGTCTACCAACTACGGGAAAGATTTATGTCATCGCTATTTTTTTTTTTTTTTACTAGTAATGGCGGCGATCTGCGATTTTTAGCGGGACTGCGACATTGCGGCGGACAGATCGGACCCCTAACTGACATTTTTGGGGGTACCAGTGACATTACTACAATAATCAGTGCTAAAAATATGCACTGTAATAATGACCTTGGCAGGGAAGTGGTTAACACCAGGGGCGATCAAAGGGTTAAATGTGTCCCTAGGAGGTGCTTTCTAACTGTGGGGAGTGTGGATGTACCGGAGGAAAAGAGAGATCTGTGTGACTCTGCTTAGCTGATCTCTTCCTCTGTGACAGAACGTTGGTCTGCCTTGTTCACATGCCGTTCTGTTATTCCACGGAACGATCGGCGGGTCCCGGCTGCCATCGCTGCCGCCCAAACCCGCTTATGGGCTCCCGTTGTATCCAATCACAGGAAGAGCGGCTCTCCAGCGGCGAGCGCGCACCCCCGACATCTCCTGCGCGAAATTACGTACATGTACACGATTTTGCGCAGCCGGGCCGCCCTGCCACAGTATATATGCAGTGGGCGGTCCAGAACTAGTCAATAGAGCAGCAAATGTGTCAGGGTGGTAACGAAACCCCTCTGATTTCATTACACACCTAATTTTACACGCCACGCAGTGATGTCATCACTGGGTCTCTGTTCTTCTCTATGCAATGCAGGCAGATCATGGCTGGTGGGAGGGGCCAGCAGGGTGCTGTACTTATGGCTGGTGGGAGGGGCCAGCAGAGTGCTGTACTTATGGCTGCTGGGAGGGGCCAGCAGAGTGCTGTGCATATAGCTGTTGGGAAGGGGCTGGAAGGGGGCTGTACATATGGCTGCTAAGAAGGGGCCGGCAGGGGGCTGTACATATGGCTGGTGGGAGGGGCCAGCAGAGTGCTGTGCATATGGATGGTGGGAGGGGCTGGAAGGGGGCTGTATATATGGCTGCTGGGAGGGGCCGTCAGGGGGCTGTACATATGGCTGGTGGGAGGGGCCGTCAGGGGGCTGTACATATGGCTGGTGGGAGGGGCCAGCAGAGTGCTGTACATATGGGTGGTGGGAAGGGGCTGGAAGGGGACTGTACATATGGCTGGTGGGAGGGGCGGCAGAGGAGTGTACATATGGCTGGTGGGAGGGGCAAGCAGGGGGCTGTACATATGGCTGGTGGGAGGGGCAAGCAGGGGGCTGTACATATGGCTGGTGGGAGGGGCAAGCAGGGGGCTGTACATATGGCTGGTGGGAGGGGCAAGCAGGGGGCTGTACATATGGCTGGTGGGAGGGGATGGCAGAGGAGTGTACCTATGGCTGGTGGGAGGGGCCAGCAGGGGGCTGTACATTGCTTCCTGAACACATTACAGCCCCCTGCCTCAGTTCTCCTCTCCAGAGTCCCCAGTCCTGATGGAAGCAGTGGGCTGACTCTTGGGAGGAGTTATGCAAATATTACAATGCCTTGATGAGTGGGTGTCAGTCTGGAGAAGTGGGCGTTCCTGAGCATGCAGACCGCCCTAGGTACCGCCCTAGGTAATGCCCACATGAGCCTGCATGAATGAAAGAACTGAAATCCAATGAATAAAAGGGGCCGGCCATGGATAGTCTTGGGAGGAGCTATGCAAATATTAAAATGCCTTGATGAGTGGTTGTCAGTCTGGAGAAGTGGGTGTACCTGAGCGTGCAGACCGCCCTAGGTAACGATCACACATGAGCCTGCATGAATGAAATAACTGAAATCGAATGAATAAAAGGGGCCGGCAATGGACAGTCTTGGGAGGAGTTATGCAAATATTACAATGCCTTGATGAGTGGGTGTCGCCCACATGTGATGATGAGCCTGCATGAATGACAGAACTGAAATCCAATAAATCAAAGGGGACGGACCAGGGACAGTCTTGGGAGGAGCTATTCAATTAATAAAATGCCCTGATAGGTTGATGTCAGTCTGAAGAAGTGGGTGTTCCTGAGCGTGTAATCCACCCTAGGTAACGCCCACATGTGATGCTGAACCACCATGATTGGAGCCACTTCTGCCTGGCAGCACTGGGGTTGTCGGTTTAAATCCCAATCACGGCTCTACCTGCCTGGAGTTTGCATGGTCTGTGTGGATTTCCTCGGGGTACTCCGGTTTCCTCCCACACTCCAAAGACAAGCTGGGAGGTTAATTGGCTCTAGTATGTGTATGTATGAATGTGAGTTAGGGACCTTAGATTGTAAGCTCCTTGAAAGCAAGGACACTATATACAGTATCTCACAAAAGTAAGTACACCCCTAACATTTTTGTAAATATTTTATTCTATCTTTTCATGTGACAACACTGAAGAAATGAGACTTTGCTACAATGTAAAGTAGTGAGAGTACAGCTTGTATAACAGTGTAAATTTGCTGTCCCCTCAAAACAACTCAACACACAGCCATTAATGTCGAAACCGCTGGCAACAAAAGTGAGTACACCCCTAAGGCAAAAGGTCCAAATTGGGACCAATCAGCCATTTTCCCTCCCCGGTGTCATGTGACTCGTTAGTGTTACAAGGTCTCAGGTGTGAATGGGGAGCAGGGGGTGTTAAATTTCAACATGGCACCTCATGGTAAAGAATTCTCTGAGGATCTCAAAAGAAGAATTGTTGCTCTACATAAAGATGGCCTAGGCTATAAGAAGATTGCCAAGACCCTGAAACTGAGCTGCAGCATGGTGGCATACAGTGATTTAACAGGACAGGTTCCACTCAGAACAGGCCTTACCATGGTCGACCAAAGAAGTTGAGGGCACGTGCTCAGCATCATATCCAGAGGTTGTCTTTGGGAAATAGATGTATGAGTGCTGCCAGCATTGCTGCAGAGGTTGAAGGGGTGGGGGGTCAGCCTGTCAGTGCTCAGACCATACGCCGCACACTGCATCAAATTGGTTTGCATGGCTGTCATCCCAGAAGGAAGCCTCTTCTAAAGATGATGCACAAGAAAGCCTGCAAACAGTTTGCTGAAGACAAGCAGACTAAGGACATGGATTACTGGAACCATCTCCTGTGGTCTGATGAGACCAAGATAAACTTATTTTGTTCAGAT
The DNA here is from genome assembly GCF_965119305.1 of Pelophylax lessonae. Taxonomy (NCBI): domain Eukaryota; kingdom Metazoa; phylum Chordata; class Amphibia; order Anura; family Ranidae; genus Pelophylax; species Pelophylax lessonae. The sequence continues at coordinate 322,207,271 of NC_138773.1, forward strand.
GGTGTCAAGCGTGTGTGGCAGCAACCAGGTGAGGAGTACAAAGACAAGTGTGTCTTCCTACAGTCAAGCATGGTGGTGGGAGTGTCATGGTCTGGGACTGCATGAGTGCTGCCGGCACTGGGGAGCTACAGATCATTGAGGGAACCATGAATGCCAACATGTACTGTGACATACTGAAGCAAAGCATGATCCCCTCCCTTCAGAGACTGGGCCGCAGTCCCAAAACACACCTCCAAGATGACCACTGCCTTGCTAAAGAAGCTGAGGGTAAAGGTGATGGACTGGCCAAGCATGTCTTCAGACCTAAACCCTATTGAGCATCTGTGGGACATCCTCAAATAGAAGGTGGAGGAGTGCAAGGTCTCTAACATGTCATCATGGAGGAGTGGAAGAGGATTTCAGTGGCAATCTGTGAAGCTCTGGTGAACTCCATGCCCAAGAGGGTTAAGGCTCCATGTACACGGGACGTTGTTAAAAGTCCCTTTGAATGCTGGAATTTTTAGGACGTTTGAAACGTCCGTTCGGTCGCGTTTGTACCCGCGTTTAGCGGGCGTTTAGCAGCGTTTGCGGGCGTTTGCGTTTAGAAGCGGTCCTAGAGGTCAAAAAAAATTATTCCCCTTTAAAATGGAAAAACGCGAACGCTAAACGCGGGTCGTTGCGTTCAGACGCATTCGGACGCGTTCAGACGCGTTTGGACGCGTTTGTGCGTTTGAAACGCCGGGAAACACACGTTCAAACGCAAATAATTGCGTTCTAAAAACAGTCCCTGAACGCAACTGCCTGCAAATGACTGTAAACGACCTGGTGTACATGGACAGATAAGATAAAATGTAGATGGGTTCAGGGGCTTCTGAAAAAAACGCCCAACTGCTCCTAAACGGCCATTTCCAGCGTCCCGTGTACATGGAGCCTAAGGCAGTGCTGGAAAATAATGGTGGCCACACAAAATATTGACACTTCGGGCCCAATTTGGACATTTTCACTTAGGGGTGAGGAGATGCAGAGGCCGCGGACATGGTACAGGAGATGCAGAGGCTGCAGACATGGTACAGGGGAGGAAGAAGCTGTGGACATGGTGCAGGAGATGCAGGGACTGTGGATATGATGAAGGGGCTGCAGGCATGGTGCAGAAGATGCAGGGCTGAGGGCATGCTGCTGGAGATACACAACTGTCAGTGTGTCATTGTTCTGGGCCCCAAGTGTCAGTGTGTCATTGTTCTGGGCCCCAAGTGTCAGTGTGCTATTTTTATGGGCCCTAAGTGGTGATGTCTTTTTTCTGGGCCCCAAGTGTCAGTGTGTCTTTGTTGTTGGCCCCAAGTGTCAGTGTGTCAGTGTGTCATTGTTCTGGGCCCCAAGTGTCAGTGTGTCATTGTTCTGGGCCCTAAGTGTTAGTGTTTTTTTGTTCTGGGCCCCAACTGTCAGTGTGTAATTTTTTCTGGGCCCTAACTGTCAGTGTGTCATGTTTCGGGAAGTCCAAAGAGTTGGTTTATTCATCTTTATGGCTCCAAGTGTCAGTGTGTCATTGTTTTTGGAACCCTTTATATCAGCGTGTCATTGATTTGGACTCCCCAAATGTCAGTGTTATATTGATCCGGGACCCCCAAGTGTCAGTGCGCCAATCGTTCTATTACCCGCATTGCCAGTGTGTTATTGTTGGAATGTATCTCCAGTTCTCCATATAAGAGAACCTATAGGTGGACCAAGTCATAGTTGAAGCCTTCTTCAGTAAGACGCTATTCCATCCTCATTACTTCCATAGCGGGCTGAAGGGAACCAGCAGGAGAAGTAGCAGCAGACAACCAGAAAAGGGCAAAAGAGGACACGCATTTATATTCTGTGCAGGCGGCGAATTTGTTTGTTTTTTTCCCCCCTTCACCCAACGTACACTCTTTCACAAGGGGAGCTCATTGCCGTTTTCTCAATGAATGTTGCAAGTTTACTTAATAGAACTGAAACCAGCTGAGGCTTTTGTTCATTTGCATAAAAAAAAAAAAAAAAGTTCAATAAAGATTTGTCCTGATTCAAGCCTATTGTAAAGAAAAACAAAAAAAAGACATTGGAGATGTAAGCCCCTCCCGCCTGGATTCCCGTACCGAGAATGGTGCCTCGCAGCTGACGGCCTGAATGGCCCTATTTCAGGACGGGGGAGCCCTGTATTCTGCTGCTGTAGCTCTGCCAGTCTTCTGGGGGCTGAAAGGAAAGGAGTTTGGCAAGAACAAACTGTACAGTAGCGGCCCTTGAATGGGGGGATGTGGTTTGTCCTCAGTCCTTACACAATACATCGCCCCACTCCGCGCCTCGGGGCCGCTTCTCGCCCATCTTGAGAGGCAGCTATTTAAAGTAACAACTTATTTTTACCTTCTTTTCAATTAAAAAGTTCTCAGGCTAAAGTGCTCCATGGGTCCTGGAGGCTAATATAATCCGGGCATGCCCGAGGTGCTTGGTTTTAAAGTGAACCTATGGGGGGGGGGGGGGTGTGGAAATATACAAGTTTTTAAAGGAGACATCATCTTTATATTGCCCTAACTACACTACGACTCTAACGAGCCATCAACAAATGGAAGAACCTTTGTTGCCCATGCTTTCTCCAGGTCACACTATAAATGAACATTGGATGCAATAAAAAAATGAAGCACACAAAAAAGTGCAAAGGGTGTACACATGGTTCTCCTCGCAAGAGAAAGAACCCTAGCCCTGATCTTCTGGGGTGCAAGGCTCCTGATGGGGATTGGGGTACTCGTGGTCCACCCGGCTAAAACCTAGTGGACCCAGGGTCGGGAAAAGGGGTGGGCAGGAGAGGCAGTTGCCCTGGGCACAATGGTTTATTGCAGAAATGGGGGGTGCCCTGACCCTAACTCTAAGGGAAGGGGGGACGCAGTTTGGCATCCTTGCCCTGGGCGCTGGATGACCTTATCCCGGCACTGAGTGGACCACAAACTCTTCAGGGGACCTGTCAAGCAGTTCCAGCACAAGACCTCCTAGACTGTGCAACCCCCCCCCCAAGATGTAAGTGCATTACACATTAGCAAACCCCCCCCCCCCCAAAAAAAAAAATGAACACTAATCTTCTTGCTTTCCCCTTCCTCCCAGGAAAAATCCACCCCCTGCTGAAATTGCCCCTCCCAGCACATATATTTGCCCCCCCCCCCCCATCACCCCCCTCAGCTCAAATCCTCTCTCTCCTGAAATCCTTCCAGCACAAATACCCCCCCCCCCCCAAAAAAAAAGAGAGCATTCCTCCGAGTACAAATCCCACCATCCTCCCTCCTAACACAAGTCTCCCCCCTCCCTCAAATCTACCCTCCTAGCACAAATACCTTCCAGTCATGCCTACCAGCACAAATACCCCCCTCCATAAAAATGTCCCCTCTTAGCACAAATCCCCTCTAATATATCACTTCTGCTAGCACAAGTCCTCTTCCCCCACCCCGCCTCCCAGCACAAATCCCCCCATCCCCCCTCCTAGCACAAATCTCCCACCCCCTAAATTTCCCCTCCTAGCACAAATCCCCTCCAATCATTCTTACAATCACAAATCCTCTTTCCCCACCCACCCCCTCCCAACACAAATTCCCCCAAATCATCTTTCCTAGCACTTCAATTTCCCCACTTAGAATGATTCTTACCCCCTGCTGCCCCCAAATCCCCCCACCCAATACAAATCCCCTTCAATCTCCTCTCTTCCTCACACCTTAAATGATGCTACAGGGCACCCACCCCTCCTGACCACCCCTTGTCCTGGCTGCTGAGGCAAGGTCAAGCCAAGTACTAGGTGTGGCTCCCCCAAAGAGAGACCCTATGGGAAAGGGATAACCTGACCATAAGGCCACATACCTTCTCCTCCCCAAGACTTTCAGGACAAGTTCAAGGACCTACTCCCTACTAATCAGAGGTGGGTAAAGTGCATCATGCTGTGCAAAATAAATAAGTGCCAAGGTGCTAGACAATGAGATTTAAGATTTCCACTGGTGCCAACCGAAAGGCCCAGTTTGGAAAAAACATACAGAGGTGCTGTGGCCAAGGTCCCATACAAAAAACGCAGTGAGGTACACCAAAGTGAATTTTTCTGCCACCCCTGGACTGCCACTCCAGGGGCAAAAGCACAGCAGGCTTTTCTCAGCCTGAACCCTGGCCAGAAAACTGCAGCCCTATCCCTGCCAGGAAGGCATTATTACATAGGGAGAGCTCAACCTTCAACCAAGGACAAGCCTGGTATACCAGGTGAGAGTCAGCTTGGGAGGATAAAAGCCCTCCCACCATACCCACCTTATTACGTTGGAAATTACTAACCAGTTCCCCATATTGGCAAAGGGAACAGGCATTCTATGCCCTGAAAACTGATAGGCTCCCGGTCAATGACTATCCAAAATCTGAATGAGAGCCCTGGAGTCTGTTCCATTGAAAGGGACCTGGAGAAGGAGGAGGGAGTGGAGGAGGTGTGTCCATGGTTATTGATTTGTTTGAGAGCCTCTCTGTGCTTTACTTACTTTTTGCTTTAACACTGAGTCTTATGCACTTTTGACCCAGAGCAAAGTAGGCATTTGGTGTGGTGCACTTCAAAAGTTGGCATGGTCAGTAGGGTGTCCAGAGGTTTTCCGGAAAATTTGGTCACCTTATCTTAATAACTGCCCCCATCACATTGGTACTCACCAGTGTAGAGACAAGGGCAAACATGTGAAACTGTGCCCCCCCCTAAGATTTATGGATATTATGTATCTTTTGTGCACTGGTCCAAAAATTGAAACCCCCCCCCCCGAAAAAAATAATTGAGCACTAATCTGCATGCTTACCCTCCTCCCAGGAGCCCCAACCCCCCCACCCCAGCTCAAATTCTCTCTCTCCCTAATTGCCCCCGGCACACATCCCCCTAAACCCCCCCCCCCTCAGCATTAATCCCCCCTCTCAAATTTCCCCTCCTTGCACAAATACCTCCAATCATCTCTACTGGCACAAATCCCCCCAAAAAAAGTGTCCCCTCCTAAAAATCCTCCCCCCTTACCATATCACCTCTTCTAGCATAAACACCCTGAATAGCCCTTCCTAGCACAAATCCTCTTCTCCCACCCCCCAACACAAATCCCCCCAAATCACCTTTGCTAGCACCCCCTCCTCCCCAAAATTTCCCCTCCTAGAACAATTCTTACCCACTGCTGCCCCCAAAATTCCCCCATCAACACAAATCCCCCCCAATCTCCTTGTGGTGCCCCCATCTCCTGCCCACCCCCGGCACTGATACTCACCTTCATGCTGACAACAGGATAGAGCACAGTGATGAGAGATTCTGGTGGCACATACATCTGACTCAGGGGTCGTGTCAGGCCTCTCCAGAGAGACCATTGCTTCCACACAGAGAGCAATGGGGAAAAGGCTACCAGGTACAGTAAGGACCCTTCCGATTGGAGAGCTTCACTTCAGACTCAGAAGGTAATGTGTCAGTCCTATGCAGAAAGATCACTGCTTCCACACAGAGTGCAGAAGTCCTTATCTGGTAGTCTTCTCAGACCTCTATGAAGAGATCACTGCTTCCACACAGAGAGCAACAGGGAGACGACTCAGCAGGGGGAGACAACTATCAGATAGGAACCCTTACGATTGGAGAGCTCCAGCTCTGACTCAGCAGGGGGTGATTCCACAACCAGTTAAGGACCACTTCGATTGGCGAGCTCCAGCTCTGACTCAGCAGGGGGTGAGACGACTACCAGATAAGAACCCTTCTGATTGGAGAGCTCCATCTCTGACTCGGCAGAGAGTGAGATGACTACCAGATAGGAACCCTTCTGTTTGGAAAGCTCCAGCTCCGACTCAGCAGGGGGTGATTCGACTACCAGATAAGGACAGCTTAGATTGGCGAGCCCCAGCTCTGACTCAGCAGGGGGTGATCCTACGACCAGATAAGGACCACTTAGATTGGAGAGCTCCAGCTTCGACTAAGCAGGGGGTGATTCGACTACCAGATGTGGACCACTTTGATTGGCGAGCTCCAGCTCCAACTCAGCAGGGGATGTTTAGACTACCAGATAAGAACCCTTCTGATTGGAGAGCTCCAGCTCTGACTCAGCAGGGGGTGATTCGACTACCAGATAAGGAGCAATTAGATTGAAGAGCTCCAGCTCTGACTCAGCAGGGGGTGATTCTACGACCAGATAAGGGCCACTTCGATTGGAGAGCTCCAGCTTAGACTCAGTAGGGGGGTTATTCGACGACCAGATAAGGACCACTTCAATTGGAGAGCTACAGCTCTGACTCAGCAGTGGGTGATTCGACTATCAGATAAGGACCACTTCAATTTAAGAGCTCCAGCTCTGACTCAGCAGGGGGGGATTCTACTACCCGATAAGGACCACTTCAATTGGAGACTTCCAGCTCTGTCTCAGCAGAGAGTGATTCGACTACCAGAAAAGGATCACTTCAATTTAAGAGCTCCAGCTCTGACTCAGCAGAGGGTGAATCTACTACCAGATAAGGACCACTTCGATTGGAGAGCATCATCTCCGACTCAGCAGGGGGTGATTCGACTACCAGATAAGGACCACTTCGATTGGAGAGCTCCAGCTCTGACTGAGCCGGGGGTGATTCAACTACCAAATAAGGACCACTTTGATTGGCGAGCTCCAGCTCTGACTCAGAAGGTGGTGATTCGACTACCAGATAAGGACCACTTTGATTGGCAAGCTCCAGCTCTGACTAAGCAGGCGGTGATTCTACTACCAGATAAGGACCACTTCGATTGGCGAGCTCCAGCTCTGACTCAGCAGGGGGTGAGGTGACTACCAGATAAGGACCACTTTGATTGAAGAGCTCCAGCTCTGACTCAGAAGGGGGTGATTAGACTACCAGATAAGTGCCACTTTGATTGAAGAGCTCCAACTCTGACTCAGCAGGGGGTGATTAGACTACCAGATAAGGACCACTTTGATTGGAGAGCTCCAGCTCTGACTCAGCAGGGGGTGATTAGACTACCAGATAAGGACCACTTTGATTGGAGAGCTCCAGCTCTGACTCAGCAGAGAGTGATTCGACTACCAGATAAGGACCACTTCAATTTAAGAGCTCCAGCTCTGACTCAGCAGGGGGTGAATCTACTACCAGATAAGGACCACTTTGATTGGAGAGCTCCAGCTCCGACTCAGTAGGGGGGTGATGCGACTACCAGATAAGGACAACTTCGATTGGTGAGCTCCAGCTCCGACTCAGCAGGGGGGTGATTCATAGTTACATAGTTACATAGTAAGTGAGGTTGAATAAAGACAATAGTCCATCCAGTTCAACCTGTGTAGGTGTGTGGCTGTAATCATCTCACATAGCCCTGAATGTTCTGATCCTTGAGATGTACGTCTAAGAGTCTTTTGAAAGCCACCATACTTCCCGCAGAAGCCACCTCTTGTGGTAGAGAATTCCACAATCTTGTAGCCCTAACAGTAAAGAACCCCCCACGTTGCCTGAGGTTAAAATGCTTCTCCTCTAATCGCATTGTATGCCCTTGAGTCCTCATGAATCCCTTCGATTGAATAGCATTCTTTCTAAGCTGAGATCCCCATTGAGTTATTTATAAATTGCTATCATGTCCACCCTCAGGCGTCTCTTCTCCAGGGAGAATAAATCAAGCGATTGCAATTGCAGACGCTCTTCATAATTAAGGTCCTCCAATCCCCTAATCAGTTTAGTTGCCCTTTTCTGGACTCTCTCCAGCTCCAACACATCCCTCCTGAGGACTGGCGACCAGAACTGGACAGAATACTCCAGATGCGGTCGGACCAGAGTTTTATAAAGTGGAAGGATTATAGTCTTATCTCTGGAATACATCCCTTTCTTTATGCATGCTAATATTCTGTTAACTTTGGCAGCTGCCGCTTGACATTGCATGCTATTGTCTAATCTATCATCAACCAAGACTCCCAGATCTTTCTCCATTTTTGATTCCCCCAGGGGTTCTCCTACTAACATGTATTGTGCTTTTATGTTTCTAGTCCCCAAGTGCAACACCTTACACTTCTCCACATTAAACCTCATTTGCCATGTCGTTGCCCACTCCGTTATTTTGTCCAGGTCATTCTGTAGGATATCTGCTTCATGCTTTGCAGTTATTGCCCTGCCCAATTTTGTGTCATCTGCAAAAACTGATATCGAACTACTGATTCCGAGTCCCGACCTCAATGCTGTTTATGAATAAATTGAACAAGGTTGGTCCCAGGACTGAGCCTTGGGGGACCCCGCTTACCACCTCAGATCAGTCTGAGTATGCGCTGTTTATTACCACCCTTTGGACACGCCCTTTTAGCCAGTTCCGTATCCAAGAGCAAACCCTGCTGTCGATACCTGCCGACCTTATTTTATAAATTAAGCGCTTGTGGGGAACTGTATCAAACGCCTTAGCGAAATCCAGGTACCCCACATCCACTGGTCTCCCCCTATCTAGCTCACAGCTCACCTCCTCGTAGAATGTTAAGAGATTGGTTTGACAAGCACGTCCATTTGTAAACCCGTGCTGGTTACTGCTGATGATGTTGTTGTCTTTAGCAAACTCTACGATATAGTCCCTTATCATCCCCTCCAGAAGTTTACATACTATTGATGTCAGACTGACCGGCCTATAATTTCCCGGGATATGCCTCTGCCCCTTTTTGAATATCAGAATCACGTTAGCCTTCCTCCAATCCCCTGGTACATCTCCTGTCCTAATACTGTCAGCAAAGATCAGGAACAGTGGTCTAGATATAACCTTACTGAGTTCCTTGAGTACTCTCGGATGTACGCCATCCGGGCCCGGTGATTTGTTTGTGTTAAGTTTATCCAGCCTTTCCCTGATTTCACCCTCTGTTAGCCATAGTGGCAAGCCCTGTGTATTACTACTAACCATACAGTCATGGTCAGTGTACCCCTCCTTTTCCTGCATAAAGACTGACGAGAAAAAAGCATTCAGCACGGTTGCTTTTTCAGTGTCTTCTGTAAGCATCCTCCCATCATTGTTAATTATGTGTGCAATATGCTCTGCCCTAGTTTTTTTGCTGTTGATATATTTAAAGAATTTCTTTGTTTTTTTTTTACTATCCTCCGCTATTTGTCTCTCAAAGTTGATTTTAGCCATCTTCATTTCGTGTTTACACTTCTTATTTGCCTCCTTGTATTGTATGAAAGCCGATACTGTGCCCTGATTTATATTTCTTGAAGGCCAATTTTTTTCCCCTAATAAGTTTTTTAACGCTACGGTTTAGCCAGCCAGGTTTGGCTTTGTCTCTTCTAAATTTATTTCCCATAGGAATGCACTGCAAGATGCCTTTGCTTAATATGTTCCTAAAGCATTCCCATTTTTCCTCTGTGGTCAGGGATCCCAGGGTTTGGTCCCAGTTTACCCTTTCCATCAATGAGTACAATTTTGGAAAGTTTGCCCTTCTGAAGTTTACGGTACTTATGTTCCCCAATTGCCTTGTTATATTGTTATTTACGTTAAATGTGATCATCCTGTGATCGCTAGAGCCCAGGTTGTCCTGGACTCCTACCTCCGAGATTAGGTCTGGGTCATTAGTGATCAATAGATCCAGGACTGCGTTTTCTCTAGTCGGAGAATCCAACAACTGTGACATGTAATTATCCTGTAAGGTTTCCGTGAATAGACGGGCCTTCTGTGAGTGTGCAGTCCCCTCTTCCCAGTCAATGTCAGGATAATTGAAGTCCCCCAATATGATGACTGATCCCAGCTTTGCCACTTTACCCAATAGTGCTAAAAATTCCTGCTCTACCTCCTCCCCTTGGTTAGGTGGCCTATAGCAAACCCCCACAATTACTTTTCCCTTTTCTCCTTCCCTATGGAGTTCTACCCACACAGATTCTAAATCCATACTCATCCCTTCCGTAATGTCAATCCTCTCTATCACCCTTACATTGTTCTTGACATAGAGACATACCCCTCCCCCTCTTTTTCCTACCCTCTCCTTCCGGGAAACCAAATACCCTTGGATATTGGCCAGACAGTCAAGTGAGGGGTCGAACCAAGTCTCCGTTATTCCCACAAGGTCTATGTCATCCTCATGTACTAACATTTCCAACTCATCGATTTTATTAGCTAGGCTCCTTGCATTAGCATATACCCCTCTTAGTTTTACGGATGTTAATCGTGATTGGTGATTATGTTTATTCCTGTTTGGTCTGAGGTTTTCCCGCTTGTAGCCCAACTACCAGATAAGGACCACTCCGATTGGAAAGCTCCAGCTCTGACTCAGCCGGTTGTCATTCGACTACCAGATAAGGACCACTTTGATTAGCGAGCTTCAGCTATGACTAAGCAGGGGGTGATTCGACTACCAGATAAGGACCACTTTGATTGGCAAGCTCCAGCTCTGACTAAGCAGGCGGTGATTCTACTACCAGATAAGGACCACTTTGATTGGGAGCTCCAGCTCTGACTCAGCAGGGGGTGATTAGACTACCAGATAAGGACAACTTCGATTGGAGAGCTCCAGCTCTGACTCAACAGGGGGTGAGGCGACTACCAGATAAGGACCACTATGTTTGAAGAGCTCCAGCTCTGACTCAGCAGGGGGTGATTAGACTACCATATAAGGATCACTTTGATTGGAGAGCTACAGCTCTGACTCAGCAGGGGGTGATTCGACTATCAGATAAGGACCACTTCAATTTAAGAGCTCCAGCTTTGACCTAGCAGGGGGGCGATTCGACTACCCGATAAGGACCAGTTCAATTGAAGAGCTCCAGCTCTGACTCAGCAGGGGGTGATTCGACTACCAGATAAGGACCACTTCAATTGGAGAGCTCCAGCTCTGACTCAGCAGGGGTGCGATTCGACTACCCGATAAGGACCAGTTCCATTGAAGAGCTCCAGCTCTGACTCAGCAGGGGGTGATTTGACTACCAGATAAGGACCACTTCAATTTAAGAGCTCCAGTTCTGACTCAGCAGGGGGTGAATCTACTACCAGATAAGGGCCAGTTTGATTGGAGGGATCTAGCTCTGACTCAGCAGGGGGCAATTCGACTACCAGATAAGGACCACTTCGATTGGCGAGCTCCAGCTCTGACTCAGCAGGGGGTGATTCGACCACCAGATAAGGATCACTTTGATTGGCGAGCTCCAGATCTGACACAGCAGGGGGTGATTCTACGACCAGATAAGGACCACTTAGATAGGTGAGCTCCAGCTCTGACTCAGCAGGGGGTGATTCGACTACCAGATAAGGACCACTTAAATTTAAGAGCTCCAGCTCTGACTCAGCAGGGGGTGATTCGACTACCAGATAAGGACCACTTAAGTTCTAGAGCTACAGCTCTGACTTAGCAGGGGGTGATTCGACTACCAGATAAGGACCACTTAAATTTAAGAGCTTGTGCTCTGACTCAGCAGGGGGTGATTAGACTACCAGATAAGGACCACTTCAATTCTAGAGCTCCAGCTCTGACTTAGCAGGGGGTGATTTGACTACCCAATAAGGACCACTTCGATTGGAGGGCTCCAGCTCTGATTAAGCAGGGGGTGAATCTACTACCAGATAAGGACCACTTCGATTGGCGAGCTTTTAAAAGATAATAATGCATGCTGGGCATGTTTAGCCATCCATGATCTGTGGCCCTTAAAAAAATTAAAATGGCCCCTTGTGGATTTATACCTGGAAATTTAGCACTCTGTTCTATTGGAGTTTGATGTGTCTGGTTAACACTGAAAGGAAAGCTGAGCGACCTGAATTTTTTTGGCGGCCAATAACTGTGCCCCATCCCAAATTTTACTCTTTTCTAAAAACAAAAAAACTAAATAAAAGGTAAATAAATTCAGCAAATAAATAAAATCCTACGGCAGGCATAAACTGGAAGGGGAAGGGGAAGGGGGCTCGGCAGGCAATGCTCCATCTTCAGCGAGAGAAAAGCAAAAACAAAGGGGGACGCGGTAAACCGGCACAACCCTGACAGATAAAGTGTGAGAGATACGAGGCCAGTCCAGCCTGTTCTCACAGTCCTCTGGTTTGGGCCAAGCCCAGGCAACGGCAAAGTATGCATAGCTAAAGCGCCCGGCTGTTTGAGGTCCTTTGTATGAGCCCGGGCTCCGCCAGAATCCTAGTTATTGAATCCTCCAGGACATCTAACTCTGCAAAGAGGACGGCGGACGGCGGCTGCGTCCTGGCACTCAGAGCTTCACTGACACTTGTAGCCCAAAACAATGAAAACTGTACGCAGGACTGGCCCAAAACATTGTGCTGCCTGAGACCAAGAATTAAATGCTGCCCCCCACTAAAAAAAAAAAAAAATCACGCCCACCAAAAGGCCCCCACATCTGTTATTTTATATAAATATAAAATATAGAAAATCTTATATATATACTGTTATCTTTTTCCATAACTCACCACCAGACCTGTCCACCAGACACCCACTGTCTGTCCTCAGTCCTCCTCTCAATCCTGTGTCTGCTGTGGCCACAGCACTAGAAGATCCAGCCTGCCCTGCGTGAGATGGAGTGCGCTGATGTCTGATGTCATTGCATACAAAACGATTACGCAACGGACGTTCCCCTGGAGGAAACACTCCGCCTCCTCATACTCATCAGTTTGCACTACGGGCGGCAGTATGGTATAGGGAAATGCCGCCTGAAATGGGCCACAAACTGATGACACACAAAACTGCTGGAAAAAAAATCTTGGGCGTCAATTTGCTGCCCCTCTCAAAGTGCCGTCTGGGTCCAATGGACCCAGCGGAACCCATGGTAGGGCCGGCGATGATTGTTCGACTTGAACGCCCCACCAAAACCAGTGTCAGTCGGTTCAGCATGTGAATAGATTGGCACAAGACAGGTAAAAAAATCTGAAGGCGTCCCTTCCTGAATCACTAAATTTCTACCAAGCTATTTCCCAGCATGCTTTAGAGGTTGCCAAGATACTGGCACGCATCTCGACATTTGGTGGAACTGCCCAAAGGCCCAACAATTCTGGACTGACATATTTCGCATCGTTTCTACTCTATTTCGAGTGTACATTAAATCTCGACCCAACTATAGCTCTACTCAGTGGCGGTTTTAGGCATGGGCGAACGGGGCAGCATTTTTTCATGACACGTGGGGGGCGGCATGACAGTGTTCCCCAACCCCCGGGCCATGGACCGGTACCGGTCCATGGATCAAATGGTACTGGGCCGCCCGAGGAACTTTGAATAATTTCACTGTGGCAGCCGAGCCGAGGCGCAGAGCATTGCTCCCCCCCCCCCGAGCCCGCCCATTGTGTGACAATAGCGAATGAAAATTTGCTATTGTCACACTGATCCTCCTCCTGGCCAATCAGGGAGCGGGTCCTCCCGCTTCCTGATTGGCCGAAAGGCAAACCCCACGCCATTGGCCGAGGAGGAGGCGCCGCGGGAGGACTGAGGAGACGCGGGGAATCCGGGGACTGAACTTAAGAGAAGTGAGGTAAGTGCACGGACGGGTCTCGCGGGGGGAACGCTGGCACTCTGCATTGAAAGGTGGCACGCTGGCATCTGTACATTGAAAGGGGGCAATGCTGTGGCACTCTGCATTTATTGGGGGCATTGCTGTGGCACTCTGCATTTATTGGGGGCATTGCTGTGGCACTCTGCATTTATTGGGGGCATTGCTGTGGCACTCTGCATTTATTGGGGGCAATGCTGTGGCACTCTGCATTTATTGGGGGCATTGCTGTGGCACTCTGCCTTTATTGGGGGCATTGCTGTGGCACTCTGCATTTATTGGGGGCAATGCTGTGGCACTCTGCATTTATTGGGGGCATTGCTGTGGCACTCTGCATTTATTGGGGGCAATGCTGTGGCACTCTGCATTTATTGGGGGCAATGCTGTGGCACTCTGCATTTATTGGGGGCAATGCTGTGGCACTCTGCATTTATTGGGGGCATTGCTGTGGCACTCTGCATTTATTGGGGGCAATGCTGTGGCACTCTGCATTTATTGGGGGCAATGCTGTGGCACTCTGCATTTATTGGGGGCAATGCTGTGGCACTCTGCATTTATTGTTATGTTGTCATGTTATTTTTTTTTTTTTTGGGGGGGGGGGGGGGCGCCGGGAGGGAGTCTTGCCCGTGGAGCAATTTAATGTAGAAAAGCCACTGGCTCTACTCAACAAAAAAACCCCTGCAGTAACACACCTTCAATTCAAACTACTCCTCCTGGTGACCACAGCCACAAAACAAACTATCGCAAAGGCCTGGAAGACTTCCCACCTCATCATCTCTGAAACCAAAAATAGAATAACTAGAGCAATGATTCATGCTAAAATAGAAGCAGTCCTCCTTGATAAGATCCATAAATTTGAGCGCCTCTGGAAACCATGGGTTGACCACTTTCTTCCTCCAGATTTTGATAACAACCTATTACTACCTTAAGCAATATTAATGCGGAGTTCCGGCCTCGGGGGTCAAATTTAGATAAAAATACCCCCGAGACAGTCAGGGCTAGTACATTCCACAATGGATAGCCTCTGAACTGTCCCGGGTCGCACATACCTGTAAGAAGAAATACTTACCTTGAAAAGTTCTTCTCCAGCGCTGCCATCTCAGGTGTGGGCAGCTGAAGCCGCAGCGTCCCTCTTCGTGTCCTCTTCCGTGACGTCGGAGTCCCACAATGCACTGCACCGGCCCCGCTCATCACTTCTGGTGCAGGCGCGTCATCCCTGCACAGCTTCTGGGCATGCCCAGAAGCTGTTTAGCAGGGAATGCCTTGCCTGCACCGGAAGTGACGAGCGGGGCCGGTGCAGGGGCATTGATTTCTGGGAGCGATGACGTTCAGCTCCCAGGAGTTATCGCAAATGGGAAGAGACGGCGCGGGCCGCGGCCGCAGAGGGAGGAAGTGGAAGGAAGGTGAGTATATTTTCTTCAATATCAAGGTAAGTGACAAAAAAAAAAATTGGGAGCATCCATTTCTTTTTCAGGTGGCCCTCAGCAAGCGGATGGCCCAAAATCGATTTTGAGGCCGGAACTCCGCTTTAAAGTTTCCCGCAAATGTCCATTGAAATTATTTATGCCTCTTTCCTCCTTCTCCTCCGGCAATCTCACATCCCACATTTCCGCCTTTTTACCCCTTCTCCTCATCCTACCCTTTCCCCGCCCTCTTCCCATCTTACTCCCCTCTTTTTCCACTTCTCCTCCAGCCCCCCCCCCCCCTACTTTTTTCTTTTTTCTTCTTCTTACCCCCTCTGGATGTAAATGCTCTTGCCCTACCCGCCTTATTGTCCTACTTACCTGAGACTGATGCTCCCTTTTTAGCCACACCCCAACTAAACTTAAGCCCACAAAAATACGCAAAGAGTTTCAAACTTCATGATTTAGGATTAACACTGAGATCTTTATCCACCAAGATACATACCCAAAGCAACAAATTTCTCATGAAACACTTTAAAATATCCATAAAAGACCCGAAATATACATACTCCCAGCCCCCATGTAATGGGTCACATCTAGTTACGTAGTTACATATAGTTACATAGTTAGTGAGTTACATAGTTAGTGAGGTTGAAAAAAGACATCAGTCCATCCAGTTCAACCTATGATGTGTGTGTGTGTGTTTGCTGTTAACCGTACATTGTATACCCCTGTATGTTGTACATTGTATACCCCTGTATGTTGTACATTGTATACCCCTGTATGTTGTACAATGTATACCCCTGTACGTTGTACATTGTATACCCCTGTATGTTGTACATTGTATACCCCTGTATGTTGTACATTGTATACCCCTGTATGTTGTACATTGTATACCCCTGTATGTTGTACATTGTATACCCCTGTATGTTGTACATTGTATACCCCTGTATGTTGTACATTGTATACCCCTTTATGTTGTACATTGTCTACCCCTGTATGTTGTACATTGTCTACCCCTGTATGTTGTACATTGTATACCCCTGTATGTTGTACATTGTCTACCCCTGTATGTTGTACATTGTATACCCCTGTATGTTGTACATTGTATACCCCTGTATGTTGTACATTGTATACCCCTGTATGTTGTACATTGTATACCCCTGTATGTTGTACATTGTATACCCCTGTATGTTGTACATTGTATACCCCTGTATGTTGTACATTGTATACCCCTTTATGTTGTACATTGTCTACCCCTGTATGTTGTACATTGTATACCCCTGTATGTTGTACATTGTATACCCCTGTATGTTGTACATTGTCTACCCCTGTATGTTGTACATTGTATACCCCTGTATGTTGTACATTGTATACCCCTGTATGTTGTACATTGTATACCCTTGTATGTTGTTCATTGTATACCCCTGTATGTTGTACATTGTATACCCCTGTATGTTGTACATTGTATACTCCTGTATGTTGTGGTCTTTAAGGTGCCCATCTAATCATTTTTTGAAACTATCCATGCTCCCTGCTTATACCACTGCTTGTGGAAGAGAATTCCACATCCTTATTGCTCTGACAGTGAAGAAACCCTTACGTATTTTAACCCTCCAAACTGCTATAAAGCAAATACCCACTCGCCAATATCCTCTCCCCCCCCCCCCCCCCCCATTGTTATGGTTATCTATCCTTTGAATGTTCCAAATCTATGCAAGAAGGGCTGTGTCCCTGTCTCAGCAATGTCTGCTCGTGTTTTTATTGCTTACCCCCAATTTTAAGGGAACCTTTCTTCTCCTTTACATCCTATTGTAACATGTTATACTTTCTCTCAATATTAAATTTGAACAAGAAAAAAATCTGAAGGCTTCAGAACCCCTTCAATACCGGGCACTCTCACCCCCTTCCTGCCCAGGGCAATTTTCAGCTTTCAGCGCTCTCACACTTTGATTGACAATTCATGCAACACTGTACCCATATGACATTTTTATCACTTTGTTCACACAAATAGAACTTTCTTTTGATGGTATTAAATCACCACTGGGTTTTTTTTTCTTTTGCTATATAAACGAAAAAATCCTGAAAGTTTTGAAAAAAAAAAAATTTCTTCTTTTCTGGCGTAAAGTTTTGAAAAAAAAAAAAAAATCTTTCTTCATAAATTTAGGCTAAAATGTATTCTGCTACATTTCTTTGCCAAATCAGTGTATAATATTTAGTTTGTAAGAAAGTTATAGAGTCCACAAACTATGGGATATACAGTATATTTGTAAATTGATCAATCCTGATGTACTGACATCAGGCCCGAAAATGCTAGGACATTACAAATACCCCCCCAAATTAACTGTTTTTGGAATGTAGTTAGTCCAAGGTATCTAGTAAGAGGCATTGCAAGCTCTTTAACGACTTCAGCCCCAAAAGGATTTACCCCCTAATGACCAGGCCATTTTTTGCGATTCGGCACTGTGTTATTTTAACTGAGAATTGCGCGGTCGTGTGACGCTGTACCCAAATAAAATTGATGTCCTTTTTTTCCCACAAATAGAGCTTTCTTTTGGTGTTATTTGATCACCTGTGCGATTTTTATTTTTTGCACTATAAACAAAAAAAGAGCGACACTATAAAAAAAAACAATATTTTTTTACTTTCTGCTATAAAACATTCCCAATAAAAAAAATGTAAAAATCAAATTTTTTCATCATTTTAGGTCAGTTTGTATTCTGCTACATATTTTTGGTAAAAAAAATCCCAATAAGCGTGTTTTGATTTGTTTGCCAAAAGTTATCGCGTCTACAAACTAGGGGAAAGATTTATGAAATTTTTTTAATTTATTTTTTTACTAGTAATGGTGGCGATCTGCGATTTTTAGCGGGACTGCGACATTGCCGGGGACAGATCGGACGCCTAACTGACATTTTTGACACTTGTAGGGGGACCAGTGACATTACTACAGTAATCAGTGCTAAAAATATGCCCTGTTACTGTACTAATGACACTGGCAGGGAAGAGGTTAACCCAGGGGCGATCAAAAGGTTAAGTGTGAGCCTAGGGGGGTGCTTTCTAACTGTCAGGGGATGGGCTTGTGGAATAAACACAGAGACCTGTGTTCCTAAATAGGAGGAGCACAGGAGCCCTGTGTTGATAGCAGAGAGAACAACGGTCTGCCGTGTTTACAACAGCAGACCGCCATTCTCTCTCAATGGGGAGCGATCGCAGGTGCCCGGCGGAAATCGCGGCCACCGGCTCCATGAGTCAGCTTTCCCGCTGGCTAATGGGGGCGCAAAGGAGCTCTCCCGCAAACCAGTGTACAAGTACGGTGGTTTAGCGCAGCCGAGCCAGTGCGGCGGGCGGTCGGAAAGTAGGTGAAGAGTCATTGTAATCATTTGATGAAGATTTTTCTTTTGTTTGTTCACTTTTTCGCATTCGAATCGAAAAAGAAAATCTAAAGCTTTAGATTCGACCGGTTCAAAATTTATCGATTCGAACGTTTCGAATAAAAAAAATGGGTAAATCTGAAGAAAATTTGAAAAAGACATAAAACTAATTCCGAATACGAATTGAAAGAATCAACTGAATTTCACGAATGAAAATAACTAGACTAAGGCCCCTTTTACCAGGGGAGTCCGTTCAGATAATTTTTTTTGGCGGATCTGAACGGACGCCCCATGCATCTCTATGGGGCATCGGATGTCAGCGGAGACATGTCCGCTGACATCCGATCCGATCCAATCCGTCAAAACCGGACGGATTGAAACCCTATTTTCCATCCGTCTGGTGGATCGGATTGGATGAGAACGGACAGACGGTCCGTCGCCCATCCGATTCCCCCATAGAGATGCATTGGGACCTGACAGCTGTGTCTCCGCACACAGCGTGGAGACACAGTTGTCATCCACCTGCTCAGCGGGGGATCGGTGGATCGATCCCCTGCTGAGAAAAACTGAGTCTGCCTGACGGACTCCACGTGTGAAAGGGGCTTAAGGGTCCTTTCACACGGAACGCCGATCCCCGCTGAGCAGGCGGATGACAGCTCCGTCTTCGCTCTTTGTGCAGAGACAGATCTGTCAGATCCCCGCTGTCCTCTATGGGGAGATCGGATGAGAACGGACCGCTCCGATCCGATCCGCCAGAGATGGAAAATAGGGTTTCCATCCGTCCGGATTTCACGGACATGATCGGAATCTGATGTCTCCGCTGACATCCGCTGCCCCATTGGGATGCATGGAGCATCTGATCCGGTTCGCCTGAAAAACTGACAGGCGGATCGGATCGGATCGCCCGTGTAAAAGGGGCCTAACGAATCTAAATGAAACGAAACAAGTTTTTTTATCATGCACGTCTATTTAGATCTACTTTAAATGTATTCTCAAAAATCTTTTTTGTTAAACTCTTGGTGCCGGCCGCACGCTAATATCTGCCCTCTCGGTGGGTGAGCCTTGGCCGCCGAGCAGCCGCATATTTGCGTTCAATACTGTAAATACAACTGTGCCGAGAGCGCGCATCCTGTGCACTCACGACACAATTATCATTGGCTAACAGAAAGCTCCCAATCGCTGCTTGCAATCGGGAGCTTTCCAATCATGTGACCGCTGCAACAGCCAATTACAGCAGTCACATGATCATAAACCCCGCCCTGCCTCACTGCATCCTAAACCCCCTAAAGGGCCGGGAGGCGCCGGCTACAAGAGGTTAAACAGGAGAATACAGTGAGGGAAAGAAGTATTTGACCCCCTGCTGATTTTGTACGTTTGCCCACTGACAAAGAAATGATCAGTCTATAATTTTATTGGTCGGTTTATTTTAGCAGTGAGAGACAGAATAACAACAAAAATATCCAGAAAAACGCATTTCAAAAAAATGATATATTGATTTGCATTTTAATGAGTAAATAAGTATTTGACCCCTTTGCAAAACATGACTTAGTAGTTGGTGGAGAAACCCTTGTTGGCAATCACAGAGGTCAGATGTTTCTTGTAGTTGGCCACCAGGTTTGCACACATCTCAGGAGGGATTTTGTCCTTCTCCTCTTTGCAGATCCTCTCCAAGTCATTAAGGTTTCCAGGCTGACGTTTGGTAACTCGAATCTTCAACTCCCTCCACGTATTTTCTATAGGATTAAGGTCTGGAGACTGGCTAAGCCACTCCAGGACCTTAATGTGCTTCTTCTTGAGCCACTCCTTTGTTGCCTTGGCTATGTGTTTTGGGTCATTGCTATGCTGGAATAACCATCCACGACCCTTTTTCAATGCCTTGGCTGAGGGAAGGAGGTTCTCACCCAAGATTTGACCGTACAAGGCCACGTCCATCGTCCCTTTGATGCAGTGAAGTTGTCCTGTTCCCTTAGCAGAAAAACACCCCCAAAGCATAATGTTTCCACCTCCATGTGTGACGGTGGGGGGTGGTGTTCTTGGGGCCATAGGCAGCATTCCTCCTCCAAACATGGCGAGTTGAGTTGATGCCAAAGAGCTCGATTTTGGTCTCATCTGACCACAACACTTTCACCCAGTTCTCCTCTGAATCATTCAGATTTTTATTAGCAAACTTCAGACGGGCTGTACATGTGCTTTCTTGAGCAGGGGGACCTTGCGGGCGCTGCAGGATTTCAGTCCTTCACAGCGTAGTGTATTACCAATTGTTTTATTGGTGACTATGGTCCCAGCTGCCTTGAGATCATTGACAAGATTCTCCCGTGTAGTTCTGGGCTGATTCCTCACCGTTCTCATGATCAGTAAAACTCCACGAGGTGAGATCTTCCATGGAGCCTCAGACCGAGGGAGATTGACAGTTATTTCGTGTTTCTTTTATCTACAAATATTCCCACCAACTGTTGTCACCCTCTCACCAAGCTGCTTGGCGATGGTCTTGTACCCTATTCCAGCCTTGTGTAGGTCTACAATCTTGTCCCTGACATCCTTGGACAGCTCTTTGGTCTTGGCCATGGTAGAGAGATTGGAATCTGATTGATTGATTGCTTCTGTGGACAGGTGTCTTTTATACAGGTAACAAGCTGAGATTAGGAGCACTCCCTTTAGGAGAGTGCACCTAATCTCAGCTTGTTACCTGTATAGAAGACACCTGGGAGCCAGAAATCTTGCTGAATGATAGATAATCAAATATTTATTTCACTCATTAAAATGCAAATCAATTTATACATTTTTTGAAATGCGTTTTTTTTGGACATTTTTGTTGTTATTCTGTCTCTCACTGTTAAAATTAACCGAACAATAAAATTATAGACCGATCATTTCTTTGTCAGTGGGCAAACATACAAAATCACCAGGGGATCAAATAACTTTTTCCTCTCACTGCAGTCTGGATCTACATTTCTGTTCCGGCTGCCAATTTTCCAAAAATCCCTCCAATCATTGTAATGGTTGTAAACCCTTCCATATACCCAGTCAAGTGACCGGCCTCAGGTGATACACAGAGATTAAACAAAACCTCCTACATAAGTTGTACCTGTTTGTCTGAATCCATCTCTACTCTACATTCATTCAAAGTCCAGAATTTAAACAGCTTGTCTGAGATCTCAGAAAGCAGGGGGAAGGGAGCTAAAGATAGGCCTGGCCATACACGGTTCGAATCCCGGTCAGTTCAGCAGGAACTGACCGAGATTCAAACCATTAACGGGAAGGCTAAATGTACTAATCAACTTGGGTACAACCAGCCTGCTGCGATTATTGTTGGCAGCTAGGAAAGGCTTTATCTGCCCCCCAATGGCTCGGCAGGAGGGATTCCCCTGTAAGCACTGTCTGTGTTGATGGGGGAATTGTGTGAATTTCTTTCCTGCAACCACATGGCCTGCCTTATACTCAGTGAGGAGAGCTGAGAGCAGGTTGGAGAGAAAGGACACCCCCCCTCCCCCTTCACACTGGAACAGAGCCGAGCCTGTCAATCACAGGCGGTGTGCTGGAGCTCCCTCCCCTATCACCTTTTATTTCTTGGTGTCAGGAAAACTTGCCATAAGTGACTCATGCTGATAGCAGAGGCAGGAGGCAGCAGACAGAAATTACACTTAGTGTTAAGGATTTAGACGAGTAAACACTAGAGGGATATGCTTTGTTCATATTTCATGTCTAAGGTTTACAAGACTTTTAATATAAAATTTAGCAGCTGAACATTCGTCCTTAATCTTTGTATCTATTTATTGTTTCTGAATTCTTTATCGAGTCCCTATGCGGAATGTTTTCTAGTATTTGATATCATTATTGTTATGTCCTCATTTCATGATGATAATATATAAATATAAAGTAGGAAGAACACGTTTTTCATACAGCAGATGGTGCCAGGAGGTACAATGGGGCAGTGCCAACCTTGGAGGTACTTCGGATCATCATGCGCCTTGCAGTTCCATTGCCGGTGTCTTTAGAAGTGACGTGACATTGCATGTGAACGGCTGAAGATACAGTGGGTACGGAAAGTATTCAGACCCCCTTAAATTTTTCACTCTTTGTTATATTGCAGCCATTTGCTAAAATCATTTAGGTTCATTCTTCTTCCTCATGAATGTACACATAGCACCCCATACTGACAGAAAAACACAGAATTGTTGACATTGTTGCAGATTTATTAAAAAAGAAAAACTGAAATATCACATGGTCCTAAGTATTCAGACCCTTTGCTCAGTATTTAGTAGAAGCCCCCTTTTGATCTAATACAGCCAGGAGTCTTTTTGGGAAAGATGCAACAAGTCTTTCACACCTGGATTTGGGGATCCTCTGCCATTCCTCCTTGCAGATCCTCTCCAGTTCTGTCAGGTTGGATGGTAAACGTTGGTGGACGGCAATTTTTAGGTCTCTCCAGAGATGCTCAATTGGGTTTAAGTCAGGGGTCTGGCTGGGCCATTCAAGAACAGTCACGGAGTTGTTGTGAAGCCACTCCTTCGTTATTTTAGCTGTGTGCTTAGGGTCATTGTCTTGTTGGAAGGTAAACCTTCGGCCCAGTCTGAGGTCCAGAGCACTCTGGAGAAGGTTTTTGTCCAGGATATCCCTGTACTTGGCCGCATTCATCTTTCCCTCGATTGCAACCAGTCGTCCTGTCCCTGCAGCTGAAAAACACCCCCACAGCATGATGCTGCCACCACCATGCTTCACTGTTGGGACTGTATTGGAGAGGTGATGAGCAGTGCCTGGTTTTCTCCACACATACCTCTTAGAATTAAGGCCAAAAAGTTCTATTTTGGTCTCATCAGACCAGAGAATCTTATTTCTCACCATCTTGGAGTCCTTCAGGTGTTTTTTAGCAAACTCCATGCGGGCTTTCATGTGTCTTACACTGAGGAGAGGCTTCCGTCGGGCCACTCTGCCATAAAGCCCCGACTGGTGGAGGGCTGTAGTGATGGTTGACTTTCTACAACTTTCTCCCATCTCCTGACTGCATCTCTGGAGCTCAGCCACAGTGATCTTTGGGTTCTTCTTTACCTCTCTCACCAAGGCTCTTCTCCCCCGATAGCTCAGTTTGGCCGGACGGCCAGCTCTAGGAAGGGTTCTGGTCGTCCCAAACATCTTCCATTTGAGGATTATGGAGGCCACTGTGCTCTTAGGAACCTTAAGTGCAGCAGAAATCTTTTTGTAACCTTGGCCAGATCTGTGCCTTGCCACAATTCTGTCTCTGAGCTCTTCAGGCAGTTCCTTTGACCTCATGATTCTCATTTGCTCTGACATGCATTGTGATCTGGAAGGTCTTATATAGACAGGTGTGTGGCTTTCCTAATCAAGTCCAATCAGTATAATCAAACACAGCTGGACTCAAATGAAGGTGTAGAACCATCTCAAGGATGATCAGAAGAAATGGAAAGCACCTGAGTTAAATATATGAGTGTCACAGCAAAGGGTCTGAATACTTAGGACCATGTGATATTTCAGTTTTTCTTTTTTAATAAATCTGCAACAATGTCAACAATTCTGTGTTTTTCTGTCAGTATGGGGAGCTATGTGTACATTCATGAGGAAGAAGAATGAACCTAAATGATTTTAGCAAATGGCTGCAATATAACAAAGAGTGAAAAATTTAAGGGGGTCTGAATACTTTCCGTACCCACTGTACATCTCATTAAACCGTTTGTTAAAATACATTATATGAGAGGGTGAATTACCCTCTGCCCACTTCTATACACCCCACACATTTCTAGCAAACCTCTGCCTAAAAATAGGGACTGCATAGCTTGCATGTATTCCAGTACAAGTTAAAGCTGGCCAACTGTATCAAAGTGATCTCTCTCTGGCCAATTGCGTCAAAGTGATCCCTCTCTGGCCAACGGCATCAAAGTGATCCCTCTCTGGCCAATTGCGTCAAAGTGATCCCTCTCTGGCCAATTGTGTCAAAGTGATCCCTCTCTGGCCAACGGCATCAAAGTGATCCCTCTGTGGCCAACTGCTTCAAAGTGATCTCTCTCTGGCCAACTGCATCAAGGTGATTTCTCTCTGGCCAACTGCATCAAGGTGATCTCTCTCTGGCCAACTGCGTCAAAGGGATCTCTCTCTGGCCAACTGCGTCAAGGTGATCTCTCTCTGGCCAACTGTGTCAAGGTGATCTCTCTCTGGCCAACTGCGTCAAAGTGATCTCTCTCTCTGGCAAACTTCGTCAAAGTGATCCCTCTCTGGCCAACTGCATCAAAGTGATCTCTCTCTCTCTGGCAAACTTCGTCAAAATGATCCCTCTCTGGCCAACTGCATCAAAGTGATCCCTCTCTGGCCAACTGCGTCAAAGTGATCTCTCTCTGGCAAACTGCATCAAAGTGATCTCTCTCTGGCAAACTACATCAAAGTGATCCCTCTCTAGCCAACTGCGTCAAAGTGATCCTATCCTGGCCAACTGCGTTAAAGTGATCCCTCTCTGGCCAACTGCATCAAAGTGATCTCTCTCTGGCAAACTACATCAAAGTGATCCTTCTCTGGCCAACTGCGTCAAAGTGATCCCATTCTGGCCAACTGCGTCAAAGTGATCTCTCTCTGGCCAACTGCATCAAAGTGATCTCTCTCTAGCCAAATGTGTCAAAGCGATCCCTCTCTGGCCAACTGCATCAAAGTGACCCCTCTCTGGCCAAATGTGTCAAAGCGATCCCTCCTCTCTGGCCTACTGCATCAAAGTGATCCCTATCTGGCCAAATGTGTCAAAGTGATCTCCTGTTGGATAACTGTGTCAAAGTGATTCCTCTCTGGCCAGCTGCATCAAAGTGATCTCTCTGGCCAAATGTGTCAAAGCGATCCCTCTCTAGTTAACTGCATCAAAATGATTCCTCTCTGGCCAACTGTGTCAAAACTATCCCTCTCTAGCTAAATATGTCAAAGTGACCCCTCTCTGACCAACCATTTGAAAGTGATCCCTCTCTGGCAAACTGCATCAAAGCAATCCCTCTCTGACCAACTGCATCAAAGTGATCCCTCTCTTGCCAATTGCATCAAAGTGATCCCTGTCTGGCCAAATGTGTCAAAGTGACCCCTCTCTGGCCAACTGCATCAAAGTAATTCCTCTCTGGCCAACTGCATCAAAGTGATCCCTCTCTTACCAACTGTGTCAAAGTGATTCCTCTCTGGCCAACTGTGTCAAAGTGATCCTAATGGCCAACTATATCACAGGGATCACTCTCTGGCTAACTGGATCAAAGTGATCCCTTTTTTGCTAATTGCATCAAAGTGATCCTTCTCTGGCCAAATATGTCAAAGGGATTCATCTCTAGCTAGTCCCATACTTCAATTGATATATAGACCCTAATGCATATTGTGGGTCAGTGAGCAGTCCTAAGTCTGTACCTCTCCTCCAACTGTGTTTGTCCACCCCATATTAGCAGTAGGGACCTGACCAAGGAGAGTTTACTTTGTTGGCCAGAAAGGGATCACTTTGACACAGTTGGTCAGAGAGGGCTCACTTTGATGCAGATGTACAGATAGGGAATACTTTAACGCAGTTGGCCAGAGAGGGATCACTTTGACACAGTTAGGCAGAGAAACATTTCTTTGACACAGTTGGTCAGAAAAGGATCACTTTGATGCAGTTGGCCAGAGAAAAATCTCTTTGACACAGTTGGCCAAAGAGGGACCACTTTGAGAAAGTTAGCCAGAGAGGGATCGCTTTGAAGAGCTTTGACAGGGAGGGATCACTTTGATGAGATTTGACAGAGAGGGATCACTTTGATGAGATTGGACAGAGAGGGACCACTTTGACACAGATGGCCAGGATTGAATCACTTTGACACAGGTGGCCAGTGAGGGATCTTTTTGACACAGTTGGCCAGTGAGGGATCACTTTGACACAGTTGGCCAGAGAGGGATGATTTTGAGGCAGTTGGTCAGAAAACAATCTCTTTGACACAGTTAGCCAAAGAGGGAGCACTTTGAGGGTGTTGGCCAGAGAGGGATCACTTTGATTAGATTGGACAAGGGATGGATCACTTTGATGAGATTAGACAGAGAGGGATCACTTTGATGAGATTGGACAGAGAGGGATCACTTTGTTGAGATTGGACAGAGAAGGATCACTTTGACACAGTTGGCCAGAATTGGGTCACTTTGACACAGGTGGCCAGAGAGAAATCACTTTGACGCAGTTGGCCAGAGATGGATCACTTTGATGCAGTTGGCCAGAATTGGGTCACTTTGACACAGGTGGCCAGAGAGGGATCACTTTGACACAGTTGGCCAGAATTGGGTCACTTTGACACAGGTGGCCAGAGAGGGATCACTTTGACACAGTTATCCTGAGAGGGATCACTTTGACATAGTTGGCCTGAGAGGGATCATATTGATGCAGTTGGCCAGAGAGGGATCACTTTGACACAGTTGGCCAGAGAGGGATCACTTTGACACAATTGGCCAGCTTGAACATGTATTGCAATACTGTATACGTGAACCAAAAATATCTGTTTTCATGAAGGTTTGCTAGAAATGTGTATAGGTATATAGCAGCGTGCAGAGGGTAAATTCAGACTCTTTGGTGTTGACATGTTTTCACAGTAGTACCTCATGCATTATATCTATGGAAGCATTTTGGATTTGAGCACAGATATTTTCTCTATTTCTATATAAGAGTTTTTTCTATATTTAAACTGTACATGCATTTTTGTAACAGTTGGATGAAAATGAGTATATGCAGGATTATATGTGATGTATACCGTATAATAACAATGTTTCAATTTGCTTTTTCATGGTTTCAACAGAGAGAATTTGTGAATTCAAAAAATATTTATTTTATGTGAACAAATAAAATATTGAAATACTTTTAGTTATGTGATTGAATTGAGTATTTGCATACCATAAAACTACCCCCCCCCCCGTCCTTTTTATTCTATATACCGTATTGTTTTTTTTTTTTTTAGCATTTGTAAGGCTATATAGGTATGCAAAAATGGAATTATTCCCTGTGATTTCCCACCATTCCATACAATAGTAAACAACATCCATAACATTCCCAGTTTCTCAGAGGCCGTATCTTCTCCCTCTGGGCCGAGCGCTGACAAGAAACTCGGACAATGCGTTCTCCAAAGGGGATGTGGGCGTAATTCAGGCCAAGTCGGAATAGAAGTGTCAGAGGACATACAATGTAACCGTATGGGCTCCGACAGCGAGGAGTAAGAGGCATTGTGTGGAAGATGTCACCCAGCTATAATTTATTACTCTGATGATGGACACAGAAGATTTGCTGCATCAATTCTCCAACTGACGACATATTTCTTGGCTATTGTGAGTTGGAGGGCGCCCGTGGAAGACAAAATCTAGGTTGGCTTTTATTTTTAAGAGATCTGGACTAACATACGTGTTGAGTAAAGACATTAATTAAAATTTCATCTCATTGAAACTATTTCCGTTTTTGTTGGATGGAGGAGAGTTGAACAAACACTTGACAGTTTTTCATATCCTTAAGCAGCTACAGAAAAAACATTTGGTTTCTGCCAATAAAGGAGGTCCTGCCAGTTACTAAGTGGGGTCAGAGACTTTCTTCATCATCATCATCATCAATGGCCTTGATTGTTTAAACTATTTGTTTATCAAAGATGAGGCAATGTAAAATGCTGTGCGTGTGTTAAGGCTTTTTTGTTCATGTTGCTGGTATTATGACTTGTGTAAAGATCAGAGGAGATCACATTTTAGAAAAAAATACATGTAGAAATAAGGAACTATCCAAAGGGTCTATAATCTCATGATTATGGGGTAACGGGGTTCATTTAGTAAAGCGTTAAGGAAAGTTGGGGCAAACCTGTGCCCACTCCAAAGAAGCAAAAGCAAAATAAGAAAATAGATCTACCTCAGTTAGGTATATTTGATACTGCCCCCTCGCAGTTGCTGCAGGCTCACCCAAGATGTACAATCTAAGTACCAGCTGGTCTTCACCAGAGCTGCTGATGGTGGAGATAGGTGACTTTTCTGAGTTAGGTTAAAGTATATTTGATAGTGCCTCCTGGCAGTTGGCACAGGCTCACCCAAGATGTATAGGCTAAGTGCCAGTTTCTTAGAGCTGCTGGCAGTAAAGATGGGCCGGAAACCCTAGAGGTCCCCAGCTGATTGAGGCTCACTCAAGATGCAGAGCCTAAGTACCAGTTGGACTTCACGAGAGCTGCTGATGGTGGAGATTGGCTGGAAACCCTAGATGTCCCCATTTGACGCAGGCTCACTCAAGATGCAGAGCCTAAGTACCATTTGGACTTCACCAGAGCTGCTGATGGTGGAGATGAACTGGAAACCCTAGAGGTCCCCGGTTGACACAGGCTCACCTAATATTAAGGGCCTAAGTACCAGCTGGTTTTCACCAGAGCTGCTGATGGTAAAGATGAGCCAGAAATCCTAGTGGTCCCTGATTTTCTTTGCTGCAAACTAGCACCAGGTCATGACTCTCACTGTAATCCCAATCACTAAACCTTAAGTGTTAACATTTATTAGGTCTATAAGGTCAGTTGGGCAGCCTATCAGTCAAGTAAAGGAGCTTGCATGGCTGACTAATAGGAATGGGCGAACGGTTAGGCCCGAACATGAGTTCAGGCCTAACATTGGCTGTTCGCCCGTTTGGCAAACACCCAAGTTATCAGGGCATTCGACAATTTGTTCGGCCTGCCGAATGGGTATGCATACATGGGGGTGGAATACCAGGCAGGGTAGATGGATAAGTGTGACTATTGATGAATTATAGTGTTCTTATATGGAGCTATATGTATATGTCTAATATCTGCGTCACATGGGCTCCCTCATGCTTCAAAACCTGAGAAAGGACCCAAGAATATGTGGCATCAAGGAGAAGGATCACTATTGGTTGGCAACCCTCCTTGACCACCATTACAAGGGGGATTTTTCTAGCTCCCATAGACTTTAATGGGGTTTGTTATTTGGTTCCGACCTTTCGCAATGTTCGAAAGTTAGGGTGTGAAATGAACAGGGTGGTTGT
Organism: Pelophylax lessonae; assembly: GCF_965119305.1. Taxonomy (NCBI): domain Eukaryota; kingdom Metazoa; phylum Chordata; class Amphibia; order Anura; family Ranidae; genus Pelophylax; species Pelophylax lessonae. Next base: position 322,236,460 of record NC_138773.1, read on the forward strand.
TTGGCCCATCCCTACTGACTAACAACGCTGCTGCTAATTGCTGGATAGTGAGTTGATGTTGTCGGACTGCAACAGGAAGTGCTGTTCATGGCAATACCTCCAAGTAACAGATTCACAAGCATCAATTTTCTTGAGAACAATGTATACAGTGGGACATGATGTCCAACCTACCAAAAAATGGGTACATTGTCTTATGCAGTGGCCTTAAACCAAGTAAAATATGTGGACCATTCATGTATTCATACAAGGTGACCATATCCCTGCTTATGGCAATTTCTCACTGATGCGGTGCGGTTTTCCCGCAGCTCGGGTGCAGCGCACATCAGGGCTGTCTTTAACACAGGGCAAAAGGGGCAGCTGCCCCGGGTCCAGTCATTGTTGTGGGGCCCAAAGCAGCTGCCCCTTGAGCCCCCAAATAGTTGATAAGTGGATTCAAGAGGGCCCAAGAACATTTTTGCCTAGGGTCCAATCAAGAATAAAGACGGCCCTGAGCGCACTGTATCCGCGGTTTTCATGCAAGTTACCTATGCTTTGCCATAGACTTTTATTAGATCAGGCAATCGCATGTAGGACTTTCGGTGCGCTTTTAGAAAAGGCACGATAAACCACCCGATCAGATAGAAGTCAATAGCAAAGCACAGGTAACAAAAAAACACGGGTACACTGTGCTGCACCCGTGCCGAAGAAAAATGCACCGTGTCAGTGTGAAAGCGCCCTTAATCATCTCTTAGGGGTGAATGTATTTAGTTCAGTTAATCATAGTGGTGATGAGTTGGGAGAGATGACAGGCTGGGAATTGTGTGGCATTGTCTCAGGCTGGTCCTCCTGTTGATTCTGGATCCGGGATGCCGTTGGGTTGGGATGCGGTCCAATATCCCCAGCGCTCGGCGAAGGCCGTGTTATTACAGATAAATACAAAGGACACCATTGTGGTCACGTATAAACAGAGCGAGACAAAGACGACTTAATAGAGACAAATTCTGAGCCTTGCAGGTCGCGCCTACAACAACAGGAGCCCAGGACGAACCGCCCGAGAGAGTTTAGGATAATTAAGATCATTATTTTATAATATTTAGCGGCATTGTTTTACGGGATCAAAATGAAAACATGAAAGCCACATTATGAAGACATCGGTCATAGATGGGGCATTGTAATCCAGCAAGGCACCATGGGTAAAATTGGGTCAGACATGGCATTTTCTCAACAGGTGAGTAAACTTACGTAAGGCAGACCTAGCATCATATATATATATATATATATATATATATATATATATATATATATCTCTCGCAGTTTTATTGTACTGATTTTATGAGCTACAATGTCTCAACATTCATGCAAGCAGAACAAATAATACCCATAATATGTGTAATAGTTTCCTTGTTGCCTTTTGTCAGGCTTATATAACATTCCCTAACATTTGATCCTAAGGGAAAGATAGCTAGAACAATCGACCAAGAGAGTTAACATCAGGGGTGTAACTACAGGGGTTGCAGGGATTGCAGTTGCAACCGGCCCCATGCTCCAGGGGGCCTGTGCGGCTCCCCTTTACACCTGGATAGAAGGGGAAGTGGGGGCAGCATGTAGCTGCAGGAGGAAAAAGGAGGAGATTGGTTCCTCTGTATGCTGCCCCCACCACTCATCCTATCCAGTTCACTTGTGTTCTGCTGTCTATGGGCCCCTGTGTGCTCCCCTGGTCCCCCCCCCCCACTGTGCTGCCCCCCTGTAACGCTCCTGCGTTTTATGTATGATGTGGATTTTCAGCTGCAGAAATATTCCACTTCAGTAGTCATGTAGAGAAACGCTGAGACACCAATCCCAACTCTCAATGACTCATCATGTGTGGATGATCTCAATTCAGCAAGTAAGTACACACACTCAATAAGATGTTTCCTAGAGTGACTTATGTATATAGTAACACAGTGATGATAGGCTGAAGAGACAGGTTGGGTAGAGATGGTAGATGACAGAGTAGCAGGTGGACATACAAGAGAGATCAACCCAGTGCAAGAACAGGTGGTAGTAGGCTCAAGAGCTAGCAATCTTAGATAATGCAGATGTAGTAATAGTCCTTAGTATGCAGAGCTAGATAGTGTAAGCTTTAGTATAAAGGTTATAGAGGTTTCCCCTGTGGGGTACTTATCACTAATAGCAATGTAGCAGAGGAGAGGTTCGGCCAGAGCGGATGATCCGGTAGCGGGATACAGGGATCAGCGCAGCGTGGTTCCGACAGCGAGGTATGCTTGCAAGCATGAGAGCTTCAAGACAGGTTAGCATCAAGGCACAAAGCAGTTTGAAGGAACACATGTGAGTGAGAGCCGGCGATCTAAATAGCCATCCAGTCCGGCGCTCAGTGATGACAGCATCAGTCTTAAAGGTGTATGCGCACCTTACCAAAAGAGAATGGTGGGGCGCATACACTTATGAAAGAGTAATTAGGGTACCCAAAGGTACCAGAACATTACACCCCCACACTGTGCTCCCTCCCCTCTCCTGCCGGCTGCTGCAGGGGATGTGTCACAATAGAGAACCAGGAAGGGGTCGGTAAATATGTAATTTACCAGCTCCTTCCTTTTCTAAATGGACAGAGTCATAGTCAGTGACATTGTAAAAAAATAAATAAATAAAATGATAAAAAATAATACAATTAAAATACCAAAAAATAAAAAATACTGACACCAGTGGGTGAACTTTCAGTATTGCAAAGGTCACACTTGCAACCGGGCCCTGGCATTCCACCACCGTGGGGAGGCCCCAAGATGGCAGGAAGGGGAACCACTGTAGAACTTGTGAAAGGATCCCGATGCTGGACCGTAATAAGGGGCCCCGCAATTAGAGTAAAGGGCCCCAGGATCAGTGGGAAGAGCCCCAGGCTTGAAGAGAAGGGCCCCCGGCCAGGGGTCTGGGGGGCCCTTCATGATTTCTTGCACCGGGGCCCTGAAGGTTCTAGTAACGCCTCTGGTTAACATTCACCAATAGAGAAAACAGCCTAAAACCACAGGCTAAGAACATTTGAGCAGCAGGGGAAATAATATGAGGTGGACTTCTAAACTGTGTGCAGTCTACAGAGAATCATACTGAACGAATGAGTCTTCGGCCAATCGAACATCCAGCTTTAGTGCAAGGTGAAACATTTACCATTGGTATTATTATGAGTTGGAAGCTGGCACCTGCTGGCATCCTAACAACCGTTGACCCATCCGGCACATTCAGCTGTCAGCCAGAATTCAACAGACAGCGAAGATAGTGTAAAAAAGAAAAACAGCATTGGGTCCCTCCAGATTCAAACTAGGCCATTTAGATCTAGTATGGATTTTAGAGGGACCTCATGAAAAAAAAATAAAATAAAAGGCATGGGGTCCCCTCAAATTCCATACCAGACCCTTCAAATATGGTATAGATTTTGGAGGGAAACCTCCTACAAAAAAAAAAAGAAAAAAATTGTGAGGTCCCTCTGGATGGCCAGAAAAGTGAGGAGTATACAAGCGTGTGCCCCCCCCCTTCCTGAATCCTACCAGGCCACATGCCTTCAACATGGGGTGTACCTTGCTAGGTGGGACCCCCCTGGCAAAGCATGTCCCCATGTTGATGAGAACATGGGCCTCTTCCCCACAACCCAGGCCGATAGTTGTGGGGGGTCTGCGTGTAGAGGGCTTATCGGAATCTGAATCAGAATCATACTAAATGAATAAGTCAACGTTAAATAAACACACATACACTTTTTGACAAGTCCTATAATTTAAGAAAAATGTCCAATGATGTAATTCCACCGCCAGTCACATTGTCCGTGTCTAAACCCGCCTCCTGAATCCCCCCCAAATATCATGTCCCGGTCCTGGCTTTTATAATATCGGCAATGGGGCGGGTCTCGGTGTGACATCGTTGACCATATCAAGGGAATCTCAAGTGACCTCTGACCCAAGATTCTGACTCGTATATCTCTTGCGACTTCCCCCTTGGCTGACTGGCAGGAGGGTCCTGATATGAATCTTTACCACTTCTGGGAGGTGGAGTGAGCGTAGACTTCTTTCTTTTTTTTATTTTTTATTTCTATTGGAAAACAAAAAACAAAAAACATTTTAATCATTTTTGTTTTACAAGTAAAGAGGCAAAAAGACAACAAAACTAAACTAACAATGTACCCGGAGCGATCATCCCTCCCACCACCCTCAGATGTCTCCTAGTTTAGAGATGAGTTATACAAAACATGGTACATTGTTTTTCCTTTTTAAATGAAAATAGAAAGTTCTGTTGATGACAGGTCTGAGGGTTCCATTATATATTACTGAGCAGATATGCAAGTTCTATACATGGACCCCTGGGGGGGGGGGGTTCTGTTTGGTACTATGTACCAAAAATTAAAAAAAATTCCTACCCATGATATAACACAACATAAAAAATGTAACACCAGTTTGCATGTTTTTACTGTTATCACATCACGCATGGAGGAACTGTGTGAAGATATATAAGAAGATCCCCAAAATGATGGATTTTCTGGAAATTGCGCATTTGTCAACATACACAGGGAGAAAACATGAGGGCGACCTTTTGCTTTGCAGAGTACGGGTGTTCTGTGTTGTGCAAGAAAATTATTCCTTATGTACTGTATGTAAGTTCTTGATGAGGTAATGAATCTTGGAAGACGTCCAATGGAAATTAAGCAGCAAGATCACAGATTGTGTAAATATATTTATATATTCCATGCCAGTGTTTCAGCTTTCATAAGGACATCTGATAAAGATGTTTTCTTTCTTTGAAGGACTGTAGATTTCTTTTAGTTAGTCATTTAAAGGCATTAATTTGACAACGAGATTGCTTATTTTCCCATGCAGAAGTTCAATGTATGGACACCAGATCATTGCACCTATGCAGTGTTGGATAAAAAAAATGGCAATTAATATAGAGTTACCCCTGGCCCTGGCCATTGTTATGGAGTGGAATAACAGCCTCCACTCTTCCGAGAGGCTTCCACAAGATTTTGGAGTGTCCTTGGGAATGTGTGCCCATTTGTGAGGTCAGGTACTGATGTTGAATGAGAAGACCTGGCTTACCACTGGCCACTCAAATTCATTCTAAAGGTGATACGTAGGGTTGAGGTCAGGTATCTATGAAGACCACTCATGTCCTCCACACCGGATGGGCCAGACTAGGTCTTTATGAAGCTGTTCAGTTGGGTTAAAGCGGAGTTCCGGCCACAAAATCGACATAGTCGATTTTGGGCCATCCGCTTGCTCTAGCTCACCTGAAAAAGAAATGGGTAGTTAGTATTTTTTTTTTTTACTTACCTTGTAATTGCAGAAAGAAAATACTCACCTCTCTTCCACTTCCTCCCTCGGCCGCACGGCCCGCGCCGTCACCGCTTTGCAATGATTCCTGGGAGCTGAACGTCATCGCTCCCAGGAATCAATGCGTCTGCACCGGCTCCGACGTCAGTTCCGGTGCAGGCTCATCATACCTTTCTAAACAGCTTCTGGGCATGCCCAGAAGCTGTGCAGGGATGACACTGCAGACCCGGAAGTGACGGCGAGCCGGCGCAGTGCATCGTGGGACCGAAGAGGACGCGGAAGAGGATTGCGCTGGCTTCAAGCTGCCCTCACCTGAGATGGCAGCGATGGAGAAGAAATTTTAAAAGTAAGTATTTCTTCTAAAAGGTAAGTGCGAACCGGGACAGATCAGAGGCTAGCCATTGTGGAATGCACTAGCACTGACTGTCCCGGGGGTATGTTCATTTAAATTCTTTTTTTGTGGCCGGAACTCCGCTTTAAGGTCAGGGCTACAGTATATGAAGACCACTCAGGTTCCTCCACAGCAAACAGGTCAAACCATGTCTTTATAGAACTGTTCAGTAGGGTTGAGGTTAGGGTTTTATGAAGGCCACTCAAGTTCCTTCATACCAAACAGGTCAACCATGTCTTTATGGAGCTGTTCAGTACGGTTGAGGTCAGGACTCAAGTTTCCCCACACTAGACTGGTCAGACTATATCTTTTTTGAGCTGTTGAGTAGGGTTGAGGTCAGGGCTCCATGAAGACCACTCAAGTTAACCCACCCCAAACTGGTAAAACTGTGTCTTTATGAAGCTGTTCAGTTGGATTGAGGTCAGGGCTTCATGAAGACCATTCAAGTTCCTTCACATCAGTCTGGTCAAACCATGTCTTTATGGAGCTGTTCAGTAGGTTTGAGGTCAGGGCTCTGTGCAGAACACTTGAGTTCCTCCACACTAAACTGGTTAAACCATGTCTTTATGGAACTGGCTTTGCTCACAGTCATGCTAAAAAAGGAATGGACCTTCCCCAAACTGTAATCACAAGGTTGGAAGAGCACAATTGTTTACAATGTCTTTGTATGATGTAGTGTCAGCAGTACCCTTTACTGGAAACACCTGAACCCAATCATTTTGAGGGGGGAAAGGGTCTATAATTTTTGGTGATATAATGTGTTTGTCAAGAAAACCAAAGAGATAGGAAGGGGAAAAGTTTTATTATTATATACCACTACCTTCCTCCACCACTATGTTATTATTATAATTCTTTAGACTCTGGTCACATATTGGCACCCTGGATCACGGGCAGAATCGCCCGCGATCCCGAATCACGGCAAATTGCGGGACACCCATGGGATTCCCATCACATCCAATGGCATCCCAAACGCAGCGCGATTTTGCCGCAATTGTCACCCAGGGAACTGCGGTGAAACTGCGCAAATAGAATTGCAGGACGCCTGTCAGAAGTACGAGAACTGATTCGCCATTGGAAGTGACGGGAATCGCACTGGCGTCCTGCGATCGCCAATATAAGAATGGAGCCTAAATACCACCTTTCCCACAATTAATATTAGTAATAATAATAATAATCATAATAATAAAATAATTGTGGAGGAAGGTGGTAATAAATAATAATAAATGTAGAGGAAGGTGGCATTAAATGATAATAATAATTGTAAAGGAAGGTGATAGTAAAAAAATATTATTAATAAAAATAATAATAATAATTGTAAATGAAGGTGATATTAAAAAATCATTTTGGAAAAAAATAAATAATAATTGTAAAGGAAGGTGATATTAAAAAATAATATTAGATATTAAAAATAATAATAAAAATAATAATAATAATTGTAAAGGAAGGTGATATTAAAAAATGATTTTGAAAAAAAAAATAATAATAATAATAATTGTAAAGGAAGGTGATATTAAAAAATAATATTAGATATTAAAAATAATAATACAAATAATAATAATAATAATAATTGTAGACGAAGGTGGTATTAAATAATAATAATAATTGTAAAGGAAGGTGATAGTAAAAAAATATTATTAATAAAAATAATAATAATAATTGTAAATGAAGGTGATATTAAAAAATCATTTTGGAAAAAATAAATAATAATTGTAAAGGAAGGTGATATTAAAAAATAATATTAGATATTAAAAATAATAATAAAAATAATAATAATAATTGTAAAGGAAGGTGATATTAAAAAATAATTTTGAAAAAAAAAAATAATAATAATAATTGTAAAGGAAGGTGATATTAAAAAATAATATTAGATATTAAAAATAATAATAAAAATAATAATAATAATTGTAGAGGAAGGTGGTATTAAATAATAATAATAATTGTAAAGGAAGGTGATAGTAAAAAAATATTATTAATAAAAATAATAATAATAATTGTAAATGAAGGTGATATTAAAAAATCATTTTGGAAAAAATAAATAATAATTGTAAAGGAAGGTGATATTAAAAAATAATATTAGATATTAAAAATAATAATAAAAATAATAATAATAATTGTAAAGGAAGGTGATATTAAAAAATAATTTTGAAAAAAAAATAATAATAATAATTGTAAAGGAAGGTGATATTAAAAAATAATATTAGATATTAAAAATAATAATACAAATAATAATAATAATTGTAGAGGAAGGTGGTATTAAATAATAATAATAATTGTAAAGGAAGGTGATAGTAAAAAAATATTATTAATAAAAATAATAATAATAATTGTAAATGAAGGTGATATTAAAAAATCATTTTGGAAAAAATAATTAATAATTGTAAAGGAAGGTGATATTAAAAAATAATATTAGATATTAAAAATAATAATAAAAATAATAATAATAATTGTAAAGGAAGGTGATATTAAAAAATAATTTTGAAAAAAAAAAAAATAATAATAATAATTGTAAAGGAAGGTGATATTAAAAAATAATATTAGATATTAAAAATAATAATACAAATAATAATAATAATTGTAGAGGAAGGTAGTATTAAATAATAATAATAATTGTAAAGGAAGGTGATAGTAAAAAAATATTATTAATAAAAATAATAATAATAATTGTAAATGAAGGTGATATTAAAAAATCATTTTGGAAAAAATAATTAATAATTGTAAAGGAAGGTGATATTAAAAAATAATATTAGATATTAAAAATAATAATAAAAATAATAATAATAATTGTAAAGGAAGGTGATATTAAAAAATAATTTTGAAAAAAAAAAAATAATAATAATAATTGTAAAGGAAGGTGATATTAAAAAATAATATTAGATATTAAAAATAATAATAAAAATAATAATAATAATTGTAGAGGAAGGTGGTATTAAATAATAATAATAATTGTAAAGGAAGGTGATAGTAAAAAAATATTATTAATAAAAATAATAATAATAATTGTAAATGAAGGTGATATTAAAAAATCATTTTGGAAAAAATAAATAATAATTGTAAAGGAAGGTGATATTAAAAAATAATATTAGCTATTAAAAATAATAATACAAATAATAATAATAATTGTAGAGGAAGGTGGTATTAAATAATAATAATGAACGAATTGTGTAGGAAGGTGGCATAAAAGGAATTGGGACTAGAACAAAGTCAGTTGGGGTGCTGGGAATTTGCTCCTACCAACATGGTGGAAGTTTGTTTTGCTTCTGCTCTACAAAGCGTGACACGTTTGATGCATGCATGGATGCCAATATCATGACTGTGGGGTCACAGCGTGAGAGCTTAGCGCCGATCTGCAACTAGGTAAAGCCAAACCAACGGGGAGCCTCTTAGAGGTCTCCATAATCCCAGAGATAATATGAGGGCCTTGTGTTTCAGAGAGGATAATGACAACTAATCTCCATTTATCTTCTTAGCAATATTCCTCCTGCAGGACTTCGCGCTTCTCTGACACGATCAAACAGGTGCGTAATCTGCTCGGTGAGAAGATCTGCCGGGAAATCTCACCAAATCAAATTATGGCAAATTTCATCCCCCAGCTCTGGGGTGAAGCTCTCAGCATGGCAGAGGTCGGAATTAGTGGCTGGTTTATGACACTGTGAGCAAACATAATGGGCGGAAACCTTTTCCTGCTGGGAAATTATTTCTAGAAGTGCGTAAAATGAGGAGGAAAGAGGAGCCCAGTCCTTAAAAAATCTCCTACCTGCCCTTCAGCACCCATCACTTATCCACATGTGTATGACTTTATATGTGGATGCCACATTCACCCAGTGCATACATGGCGCAAAAGCATCACTTCTCCGCTATATGGCCAATACCCAACCCATAGATTTTCTGAAAGCAGAGACCCTAGAGAATAAAATGTTGGCTTCATCAGAATTCATCAGACCAGGCCACCTTCTTTGAGGTCAGGTCTCTGTGCAGGCCAGTCAAGTTCCTTCACCCTAAACTCACTCACCCATGTCTTTATGAACCTTGCTTTGTGCACTGGTCCAAATCATTTGGTGGAGGGGGGGGGGGGGATTATGGTGTGGGGTTGTTTTTCAGGGGTTGGGCTTGGCCCCTTAGTTCCATTGATGGGAACTCCTAAGGCCCCAGCATACCAAGACATTTTGGACAATTTCATGCTCCCAACTTTGTGGGAGGAGTTTGGGGATGGCCCCTTCCTGTTCCAACATGACTGAGCACCAGTGCACAAAGCAAGGTCCATAAACACATGGATGAGCGAGTTTGGAGTGGAGGAACTTGACTGGCCTGCACAGAGTCCTGACCTCAACACCTTTGTGATGATTTAAAGCGGAGACTGCGAGTCAGGCCTTCTCTTTCAACATCAGTGCCTGACCTCACAAATGCACTTCTGGAAGAATGGTCAAACATTCCCATAGACACTCCTAAACCTTGTGGGCAGCCTTCCCAGAAGAGTTGCAAAGGGTTGGCCAACTCAATATTGAACCCTAAGACTTGGATGCCATTAAAGCTCACGCGCGTGTAAATTCCTTCAGAATTCCTCCATCCACATCAAATGTGTGAATGGGGGAATTGGATCATTTTATTTTCTCTGGTTGAGAAAAAAAAAAGATTAACGTATGGCCTGCCACAGAGATGGAACAGTCCGCAGTCCACGGGGAGCTTCCATAGAACATAAGGTTCTACAAACACATTCTTCCGTTATCTTTGCTTATCTCTTCCTGGCTCCTTATCATAGTTCATAATTCTATACTGTGAGCACATATGTTTACCGTTCAGCCATGGCCTGGTATGGCCCTTATGTCATAGGATAGAATGCTGTGCCGGCAGTCTAGACTGATTGGTTGATTGAAACCCTCATGTGTTGTTTTATAACTAACTGTATCGTTTTTGTTACAAAATACCGGTTTTCGCTTTTTTTTTTTCATTCTTTATTACATCCAGTGCTGTATTTTGGCCTAGGCCAACAAGGCCCAGGCCTAGGGCGGCACTTTGCAGGGGGGAAGCAAAAAAGCCGCCCCCCTTCCACCTGAGACTCTATTGGCCACTGGTTGCTAGAGCCACCTCTCTCATTCCCCCCTCTCTCTCACCTCCCCTCTCGCTCGCTCTCATCCCCCCTCTCTCTCACACACCCCTTCTCTCTCTCACCCCTCCTCTCTCTCTCTTTCATCCTTCTCTCTCTCTCACCCCCCTCTCTCTCTCTGACCACTGGTTGCTAGAGCCTCCTCTCTCATTGCCCCCTCTCTTTCGCTCTCATCCCCCTCTTTCTCACACCCCCTCTCTCTCTCTCATCCCTCCTCTCTCTCTCTCTCTCTCTCTCTCTCTCTCTCACCCCTCCTCTCTCTCTCTCTCACCCCTCCTCTCTCTCTCTCTCTCTCTCACCCCCTCTCTCTCCCCTCCTCTCTCTTTCTCTCACCCCTCCTCTCTCTCTCACCCCTCCTCTCTCTCTCTCTCTCACCCTCCTCTCTCTCTCTCTCTCTCTCTCTCACCCCTCCTCTCTCTCTCTCTCTCTCTCACCCCCTCTCTCTCCCCTCCTCTCTCTTTCTCCCACCCCTCCTCTCTCTCTCACCCCTCCTCTCTCTCTCTCTCACCCTCCTCTCTCTCTCTCTCTCTCTCTCTCACTCCTCCTCTCTCTCTCTTTCATTCTTCTCTCTCTCTCACCCCCCTCTCTCTCTCTGACCACTGGTTGCTAGAGCCACCGCTCTCATTGCCCCCTCTCTTTCGCTCTCATCCCCCCTCTTTCTCACACCCCCCTCTCTCTCATCCCCCCCTCTCTCTCTCTCTCTCACCCCTCCTCTCTCTCTCTCTCTCTCACACCCTCTCTCTCTCTCTCTCACCCCTCCTCTCTCTCTCTCACCCCCCCTCTTGCTCTCTCATCCCCCCCCCCTCTCTCTGACTCACCCCCCTCTCTCACCCCTCTCTCCCTCACCCCCCCCCCTCTTGTGAGATCTTAGGGGTTAATGCCGGGACTTGTAGTCCTTCAATTTTGGAGGGAGCCACATCCGTTTAAAAGGAGTGGGGCAAATTTACATAGGAGGGGGAGAAAAAAAAAAAAAGGAGGGGGAGAGGGGGCGCCCAATATTAGTCTTGCCTAGGGCAGCACAAAACCAAAATACACCACTGGTTACATCTCAGTGCTGCTGATCTCCTGTTAACCATGCACCTCCAGTGATGGCTGCATGGCATTTCCCAGGGCGGGTCCTAATGGGGGACACCAGTGGACCATACTTATTCAATGTGTCATATAACAGGAGCTGGTAGTCACCAACTGACAGGGTGACAACATGGGAGTAAATTGGAAGACAAGGACATAGCGTTGTCACCCTATAACAGGAAGTGCCTGAACAATAAAAGTGCTTGTAAAGAAAAATTATTATTATTATGTTTTTAATAACAAAACATCTCCATAGTTACCCGTTCTTTTCTCGGCTCCTGGCTTCTGCTCTCCATCCAGTGCCGCTTCCCATATGGGCACTTGTGCTTGCTCGCTCCCGAGCCACGCTGCTGCATCCATTGACACAGGCAGTGGGACTCAGCCCCGCCCCCACTCCCTCATCACTGGCATTGATTGACAGCAGCGGGAGCCAATGGCTGCCGGTGCCCCAGCAAAGAAGTGAGGATTGATAGGAGCTGCAGATGGGCACAGTGCTGGATTCAATGAGGGCTCAGGTAAGTAAAGGGGGGAGGGGGGGGAGGGACTGATGCCTTATAATTTTTCACCTTAATGCAAGGAATGTTTTTTTTTTCTATTTGGATATAGTAAGGAGGGGGAGGGTTATAACTCGTGTCAGATTTTTTTGCCATCTATGTCCCATTGGAGAGATTTCCCTTCACTTCCTGTCCCATAGCCAAACAGGAAGTGAGAGGAAATCCCTCCAAATTGAGGGAGTCCCAGAACTAGTGTCCCCATTGGGAGGTGTCCCCTCAATTTCTGTTCAAAAATTTGAGGGGGGGGGGGGGGTTATAACTCGTGTCAGATTTTTTTGCCATTTATGTCCCATTGGGGAGATTTCCCTTCACTTCCTGTTCCATAGCCAAACAGGAAGTGAGAGGAAATCCCTCCAAATTGAGGGAGTCCCAGAACTAGTGTCCCCATTGGGAGGTGTCCCCTCAATTTCTGTTCAAAAATTTGAGGGGGGGGGGGGGTTACAGCTCGTGTCAGTTTTTTTTTGCCATTTATGTCCCATTGGGGAGATTTCCCTTCACTTCCTGTTCCATAGCCAAACAGGAAGTGAGAGGAAATCCCTCCAAATTGAGGGAGTCCCAGAACTAGTGTCCCCATTGGGAGGTGTCCCCTCAATTTCTGTTCAAAAATTTGAGGGGGGGGGGTTATAACTCGTGTCAGATTTTTTTGCCATTTATGTCCCATTGGGGAGATTTCCCTTCACTTCCTGTTCCATAGCCAAACAGGAAGTGAGAGGAAATCCCTCCAAATTGAGGGAGTCCCAGAACTAGTGTCCCCATTGGGAGGTGTCCCCTCAATTTCTGTTCAAAAATTTGAGGGGGGGGGGTTACAGCTCGTGTCAGATTTTTTTTGCCATCTATGTCCCATTGGGGAGATTTCCCTTCACTTCCTGTTCCACAGCCAAACAGGAAGTGAGAGGAAATCCCTCCAAATTGAGGGAGTCCCAGAACTAGTGTCCCCATTGGGAGGTGTCCCCCCTCAATTCCTGCTCAAAAATTTGAGGGGGGGGGGTTATAACTCGTGTCCGATTTTTTTTGCCATCTATGTTGCATTGGGGAGATTTCCCTTCACTTCCTGTTCCATAGCCAAACAGGAAGTAAGAGGAAATCCCTCCAAATTGAGGGAGTCCCAGAACTAGTGTCCCCATTGGGAGGTGTCCCCCCTCAATTTCTGTTCAAAAATGTGAGGGGGGGGGGGTTATAACTCGTGTCAGATTTTTTTGCCATTTATGTCCCATTGGGGAGATTTCCCTTCACTTCCTGTTCCATAGCCAAACAGGAAGTGAGAGGAAATCTCTCCAAATTGAGGGAGTCCCAGAACTAGTGTCCCCATTGGGAGGTGTCCCCTCAATTCCTGCTCAAAAATTTGGAATTTTCTTTTACTTAAAATTTTGATGATAATGGTAAACAGGACAAATACAGAGGAGGAATCTCCCTAAGACGCCTTTCACATCTGTGCGCTCTGGAAGTTGCGCTACGTTGACGCAACTTGAAGCAATGCCTGTGTAATCTTGAGGTTTATGGACCGAAAGTAGCATCAAAGTAGTGCAGGGACTACTTTGAAGTCGTTGCGACTTGAATTCGTACAGATATGAACGGTACTCATTGGAAATCATGGAGTATGACTCGTCATGCGACTTTGCAGTCCCAAATCGCAGGACAAGTCGCACAAGTGTGAAAGGGGTCCTAATGGGGGAACAGACAGAGATAAAACCTGCCAGGGGTTCTAATCTATCTCCACTCCATCCAAAACTAAAAAAAAAAAGAAGTTCTGCCTTTGGTTACGCTTTAAGCCAGTGACATGGCCGCTGCTTAACCGCTTGCCAACCGCCCACCGCAGATATCCCGCGGCAGGCTGGCTCGGCTGTTCCTTTTTACTGTCACAAGGGATGTTTACATTCTTTGTGACAGCAATAAAAATAATCATATATATATATATATATATTTTTTTTTTAACTGCGTAAAATTAAAAAATTAACCACTTAAGCCCCGGAAGATTTTACCCCCATTCCGACCAGGGGGTATTTTGCGATTCGGCACTGCGTGACTTTAACGGACAATTGCGCGGTCGTGCGACGCTGTACCTAAACGAATTTGGCATCCTTTTTTCCCACAAACAGAGCTTTCTTTTGGTGGTATTTGATCACCTGTGCGATTTTTTGATCACGCGCTATAAACAAAAAAAGAGCGTCAATTTTGCAAAAATAGCAATATTTTTCACATTTTTTTATATGAAATTCCCCCAAAAAAAATTTAAAAATCAAAATTTTTTAACATTTTCGGCCAATTTGTTTTATGCTACCTATGTTTGGTAAAAAAAATCGCAAAAAGCGTATTTTGATTGGTTTGCGCAAAAGTTATCGCGTTTACTAACAAAGGGAAAGATTTTTGTCATTTTTGTTGTTTTTTTTTTTAACACGTAATGGCGGCGATCTGCGATTTTTTTGCGGTACTGCGACATTGCGGCGGACAGATAGGACCCTTGACTGACATTTTTGACACTTTTGGGGTTACCAGTGACATTTCTACAGTAATCAGTGCTATACATATGCACTGTTACTGTAAAAATACACTGGTAGTGAAGGGGTTAACTTTATTTGGGAGGGAGGGGCTGTGTGTGTCCCTAGGGGTGTGATTCTTACTGTGATTGGCTGTGGCTTCAGCTGTAAGGACACTGATCAACGGATCTACATAGTAGATCTATGTGATCAGTGTCTTTACACCGAGGAGAATGACAGGCAGCTTGTTTACACAAGCTGCCTGACATTCTCCCTCCCCCCCGCCGATCGCCGAGTGACCGGCGGACATCGGGTCCGCTGGTCACACGCGCGGGGGGGTCCGTGACCACGCGGGAGCGGGAGCGCGCCTCCGGCGGCGCGCGCTCGCTCCCTAGACCCTCACAAGCTAGTGACGTAGCCCTACGTTAGTTTGCCTGTGAGGGGCTGACCGCCGACGTAGATAGTCGTGCGGCGGTCGGCAAGTGGTTAAATAAAATAAATAGGAAAAAAAAAAAGTTAAAGCGCCCATGTCGCCTTGAGCTCACGCACAAAAGAAAACGCATTTTGAAGTCGCGCCCAAAAATGAAAGCGCTGTTGAAATCACACATGTGAGGTATCGCCGCGATCGCCAGAGGGAGAGAAATAATTCTAAAAGATTACCTCCTCTGTAACTCTAAACTGGTAACTGTTAAAAAAATTTAAAGCGTCGCCTATGGAGATTTCTATTCGTTTGTCGCCAGTGTGCGCAATTTTAAACCGTAACATGTTAGTTATCTATTTACTCAGCGTGACATCATCGTTCACAATATACAAAAAATTAGGCTAACTTTGCTCTTTTTTTTTTTTAAATGCAGTGAAATTTATTTTTTCCCCAAAAAAATGGCGTTTGAAAGACTCCTGCGCAAATACCGCGTGACAAAAAATATTGCAACAACCGCCATTTAAGTGTCCGTTCACACTGGTCGCCTGACAGGTCGCCGTAGGTCGCCTGCCATAGAGTAGCTGCGGACCCGTTCTAATAGGAGCGACACAAGTCACTCCGACTTAGAAAAAGGGTCCGGAGCTTCTTTGGGGCGACCCGGAGCGACCTGCATTGACTTCAATGATATGAAGTCCGTGCCGGCCGCTCCGGGGTCGCGGTGCGAGCTGCGCACCGCCACCTGTGAGGTCGCCACGGCAAGTAGCCTCGCCCCAGTGTGAACGGGGGTCTTATTCTCCAGAGTCTTTGCTAAAAAAAATATCTATATATAATGTTTGGGGGTTCTAAGTCATTTTCTAGCTAAAAATACTGATTTTTAATTGTACACAACAAGTGTCATAAATGTTAACCCTTCCCTATGCTATGCAAAAAACTTAAAGCGTAACTCCACTTTTGTTGAGGAAAAACACCCCCCCCCCCCCCCCCTCTGGGTGATCTCTGTACATTGCAGGGATTTTAACAAACTTTGTTGCAGATTCCTACCTTTTGTTATTCTGAAGAAATCATTGTTTGTTCCTCTGTGCTGAGTGGGTCTAATGGGAGTGGTTTCATAAATATCAATCAGCTGTGGCAGCTGCAGGGCTCTAATTAGGAAATCTGCTGGGCCTGCATCCCTTTAGCCGTGTTCCTATTGGGAGAATCTCACCAAAAATGACATTTCTGTTGCAGGCGATGCCAGAAATCTGACTTGTATCTTAGTGCAGACTTCCGGGAAAATTGGTGAGCCAATCACACAAGCAGGAAATGATGTTTCTGGGGGTGTGGTCAGTATACATTCTGTGTACAGAGCACCCCCAGGCGGCCATATTGCATTTCCAGAAAATTACAACAGCTGCAGATTGAAAAGGAAAGGTCGTTTTTAATAACATTCAATCACAATATGATTTGTGTTGCAATTGTAAACACTATATATTTTTTTTTTCTTTTTTTGCTATTTTTTCCCAACGAAAGTGGAGTTACCCTTTAAAAATTAATCTTTTGGCCTAAAAAATGTATCTGTTCGGACTTACAAACAAATTAAACTTAAGAACAACCCTACAGTCCCTATATTGTTTGCTAATCGGGGACATCCTGTATAGCGGGACTGCGATATTGCGGTGGACATTCAGACACTAACTGACACCTTTCTGGGGATCAGTGACACAAATACAGTGATCAGTGCTAAAAATATGCACTGTCACTGTACTAATGACACTGGCTGGGAAGGGGTTAACATCGGGGCGGACATCATGCAGCATTTTCTACATTTTTAGAGGGAACTGTCAGGGTTAATTATCCCCCCCCCCCCCCAGCACGACAATCGACCCCTTTCAGAGAAAAACACAACCTTAATTACATTACACACCGGAAAGAGCGACCAAATATCTTCGCATGGCCGGTGTAAAACAAACAAACGCCTTGTGAGGCCATATTGTCTCCCTTCCCTCCAGTGAATGGAGCTTTGCCATTAATTAACCCAAAGACAAATTGCTGCTCATTGTCTCTCCGGGCCGCAGTGGCTTCTTAGTTAACCCCTTTTAGACCGTTAGGATTTCCCCCCTTCCTGACCAGGCCCTATTTTGCGATTCGGCACTGCGTTACTTTAACGGACAATTGCGCGGTCGTGCAACGCTGTACCCAAACAAAATTTACGTCCTTTTTTTCCCACAAACAGAGCTTTCTTTTGGTGGTTACATAGTTACATAGTTACATAGTTAGTGAGGTTGAAAAAAGACATCGGTCCATCCAGTTCAACCTATGATGTGTGTGTGTGTTTGCTGTTAACCGTACATTGTATACCCCTGTATGTTGTACATTGTATACCCCTGTATGTTGTACATTGTATACCCCTGTATGTTGTACATTGTATACCCCTGTATGTTGTACATTGTATACCCCTGTATGTTGTACATTGTATACCCCTGTATGTTGTACATTGTATACCCCTGTATGTTGTACAATGTATACCCCTGTATGTTGTACATTGTATACCCCTGTATGTTGTACATTGTATACCCCTGTATGTTGTACATTGTATACCCCTGTATGTTGTACATTGTATACCCCTGTATGCTGTACATTGTATACCCCTGTATGTTGTACATTGTATACCCCTGTATGCTGTACATTGTATACCCCTGTATGTTGTACATTGTATCCCCCTGTACGTTGTACATTGTATACCCCTGTATGTTGTACATTGTATACCCCTGTATGTTGTACATTGTATACCCCTGTATGCTGTACATTGTATACCCCTGTATGCTGTACATTGTATACCCCTGTATGTTGTACATTGTATACCCCTGTATGCTGTACATTGTATACCCCTGTATGTTGTACATTGTATCCCCCTGTACATTGTACATTGTATACCCCTGTATGTTGTACATTGTATACCCCTGTATGTTGTACATTGTATACCCCTGTATGTTGTACATTGTATACCCCTGTATAATGTACATTGTATACCCCTGTATGTTGTACATTGTATCCCCATGTACATTGTATACCCCTGTATGTTGTACATTGTATACCCCTGTATGTTGTACATTGTATACCCCTGTACGTTGTACATTGTATACCCCTGTATGTTGTACATTGTATACCCCTGTATGTTGTACATTGTATACCCCTGTATGTTGTACATTGTATACCCCTGTACGTTGTACATTGTATACCCCTGTATGCTGTACATTGTATCCTCCTGTACGTTGTACATTGTATACCCCTGTATGTTGTACATTGTATAGCCCTGTATGTTGTACATTGTATACCCCTGTATGTTGTACATTGTATACCCCTGTATGTTGTACATTGTATACCCCTGTATGTTGTACATTGTATACCCCTGTATGTTGTGGTCTCTAAGGTGCCCATCTAATAGTTTTTTGAAACTATCAATGCTCCCTGCTGATACCACTGCTTGTGTTATTTGATCATCTGTGCGATTTTTTTTTTTTTTTTGCGCTATAAACAAAAAAAGAGCAACAATTTAAAAAAAAAAACAATATTTTTCACATTCTGCTATATAACATTCCCAAAAAAAAAAAAAAGATTTAAAAATCAAATTTTTTTTAACATTTTAGGCCAATTTGTATTCTGCTACATATTTTTGGTAAAAAAAAAAAAATCAAAATAAGCGTATTTTGATTGCTTTGCACAAAAGTTATCGCGTCTACAAACTAGGGGAAAGATTTATGTCATTTTTATTGTTGTTTTTTTTTTTTTACTAGTATTGGCGGCAATCTGCGATTTTTTGCGGGACTGCGACATTGCGGCGGACAGATCGGACCCCTAACTGACATTTTTGACACTTTTGGGAGGACCAGTGACATTACTACAGTAATCAGTGCTAAAAATATGCCCTGTTACTGTAATATTGACACTGGCAGGGAAGGTGTTGAAACATGTGGGTGATCAAGGAGTTAAATGTGAGCCTAGGGGAGTGATTCTAACTGCGGGGGGGGGGGGGGGGTGGCTTCTGAGATGACCATAGAGACGTGTTACTATATAGAAGGATCACAGGAGCTCTGTGATCATTCCAGAGAGAAGAACGATCAGCTGTGTTTACAACATCTGACCGTTCTTCTCTCTTAGCGGCAGTGTTAATTTTGGCAGCAAATTTCAATTTAGTTTTAGTCCTAGTCTTAGGACTAAAATGGCATTTTAGTTTTAGTCCCATTTTAGTCTTCTGCAAGTGTTTTAGTTTTAGTCGTATTTAGTCGACTAAAACTCCAGTACATTTTAGTCGACTATAACTCATTTTAGTCATCTATAATCGAATGGGTGTCGTTCAATTGTAATTTGTAATGCATTATTTAACCGCTTGCCGACCGCCGCACGACTATCTACGTTGGCAGTCAGCCCCTCACAGGCAAACTAATGTAGGGCTACGTTGCTTGCTTGTGAGGGTCTAGGGAGCGAGCGCCGCCGGAGGCGCGCTCCCGCTCCCGCGTGGTCACGGACCCCCCCCGCGCGTGTGACCAGCGGACCCGATGTCCGCTGGCCACTCGGCGATCGGCGGGGGAGAGGGAGAATGTCAGGCAGCTTGTGTAAACAAGCCACCTGTCATTCTCCTCGCTGTAAAGACACTGATCACACGGATCTACTATGTAGATCCGTTGATCAGTGTCCTTACAGCTCAAGCCACAGCCAATCACAGTAGAAAGCACGCCCCTAGGGACACACACAGCCCCTCCCTCCCAAATAAAGCTAACCCCTTCACTACCAGTGTATTTTTACAGTAACAGTGCATATATATAGCACTGATTACTGTAGAAATGTCACTGGTAACCCCAAAAGTGTCAAAAATGTCAGTCAAGGGTCCGATCTGTCCGCCGCAATGTCGCAGTACCGCAAAAAAAATCGCAGATCGCCGCCATTACGCGTTAAAAAAAAAACAACAAAAATGACAAAAATCTTTCCCTTTGTTATTAAACGCGATAACTTTTGCGCAAACCAATCAAAATACGCTTTTTGCAATTTTTTTTACCAAACATAGGTAGCATAAAACAAATTGGCCGAAAATGTTAAAAAATTTTGATTTTTACATTTTTTTTTGGGGGAATTTCATATAAAAAAATGTGAAAAATATTGCTATTTTTGCAAAATTGACGCTCTTTTTTTGTTTATAGCGCATGATCAAAAAATCGCACAGGTGATCAAATACCACCAAAAGAAAGCTCTGTTTGTGGGAAAAAAATTCGTTTAGGTACAGCATCGCACGACCGCGCAATTGTCCGTTAAAGTCACGCAGTGCTGAATCGCAAAATACCCCCTGGTCGGAATGGGGGTAAAATCTTCCGGGGCTTAAGTGGTTAAGCATTTCTCTACAATTTCCAAACTCATTATATACTACTGCTGGTCCTGGAGTGAAAAATCTAATATGTTATTTATGGTATTAAGCTTTGAGCATGCACCAGTGTGAATTTTGGCAGCAAATTTCGATTTAGTTTTAGTTATAGTCTTTTGACTAAAATGCCATTTTAGTTTTAGTTGTATTTTAGTCATCTGAATTGTTTTAGTTTTAGTCGTATTTTAGTTGACTAAAATTGTGCTAATTTAGTCAACGAAAACTTTTTAGTCGGTTTTAGTCGACGAAATTAACACTGCTTAGCGGGGAGCGATCGCGGGTGTCAGGCGGCAATCGGAGCTCTCTGACACGGGCATCGGCTTCCCCGCTGACGAGCACTATAAGATATTATATTATAATAAAATAATTGAGGCTGGATGAAATAATTAGAATGAATCTCTGTTCACATTGGCTCAGATATAAAATTCGCTGTTGTAGATTTTCCCTCGCTTCCTTCTGATAAATCTGTTGTTGGAATAATGACAAAGAGAAATCTTTCGGAAAACGGAGCCCCAGACAGCAATGAAAACCACACAGGAGTTCAAATCCCATCCCCCCAAATCCGAAACTTTTTTAAAAAGTCTTGGCCGAACATATACGAAATTTTGGGTGTCGTCCTAAGGAGGGGTACACCCCTCCCCCCTCCATCAGACATACCGGGGTGACACTAATCCGGAATGCCGCATCATTCTGACGCATCCTCCTCACCCCTCCGCGGCGAGGCCGCGCCTTCACACAGGGGGAACCATTAAAAGTGTCAAGGCCAATTTTGTACGGCGGGGAGCGCGTTGCCTCCCTTTGAGGCCTCGGAGGCCGTTGTTTACCTCTGCGCAGAATGAAGCGTTTTCATGCAAACAACATTCATCTTCTATTTCTGACAGATGCCGTATGACGGATTAACATAAATTGTATTCTGGGTTTTCAGGTTCCATTGAAGAGCGTCACCCGGCACTTCCAAGGGGGCAGATTCCCAGCGAGATGTAAAGAGCCTGACAATTTATAGCAGACACATGAGACCCCGGAGAATAGGAGAAGCACCCCGCAGCGTCAAATCACCTTATACACAGCCTGATATTTATGTCCTTCCCTCCTACAATCTGCATTCCCCTCTGAGGCTTCCTTTTTATCATTTAAATTAAAACTTGAATAAATACAAATTAAAAAAAAAAACTTACATTCAGCTGTTTTAGTCTTACTACTATTATTATTATTATAATTATTATTATTATTATATTAATACCTTTGTTGCCATCATTGCCAATTTTCTATTTTTTTTTTTAAACTTTAATTTTAAAGCAAAATTTATGATCTTTGGAATGACATCTGCTTTGTCTTGAAATAATGGCAGAATTATTGGTAGAGTTTTTTATACTTACATTTTTTGTTCTTATTTCAGCTTTTGTCCAAGACTTTTCGGGACTATAAGGGACTATAAGGGAATGATTCCAGTAATAATATCAGGGGTAAGGTATAGTACAGAGGTAAGTCCAGGAATATTATCAGGGGTAAGGTATAGTACAGAGGTAAGTCTGGGAATATTATCAGGGGTAAGGTATAGTACAGAGGTAAGTCTGGGAATATTATCAGGGGTAAGGTATAGTACAGAGGTAAGTCTGGGAATATTATCAGGGGTAAGGTATAGTACAGAGGTAAGTCTGGGAATATTATCAGGGGTAAGGTATAGTACAGAGGTAAGTCTGGGAATATTATCAGGGGTAAGGAATAGTACAGAGGTAAGTCCAGGAATAATATCAGGGGTAAGGTATAGTACAGAGGTGATTCCAGTAATAATATCAGGGGTAAGGTATAGTACAGAGGTAAGTGTGGGAATATTATCAGGGGTAAGGCATACTATAGAAGTTAGTCCGCGAATATTATCAGGGGTAAGGAATAGTACAGAGGTAAGTCCAGGAATATTATCAAGGGTGAGGTATAGTACAGAGGTAAGTCCAGGAATAATATCAGGGGTAAGGTATAGTACAGAGGTAAGTCCAGGAATAATATCAGGGGTAAGGTATAGTACAGAGGTAAGTCCAGGAATATTATCAGGGGTAAGGTATAGTACAGAGGTAAGTCCAGGAATATTATCAGGGGTGAGGTATAGTACAGAGGTAAGTCCAGGAATATTATCAGGGGTAAGTCTAGGAATATTATCAGGGGTAAGGTATAGTACAGAGGTAAGTCCAGGAATAATATCAGGGGTAAGGTATAGTACAGAGGTAAGTCCAGGAATATTATCAGGGGTAAGGTATAGTACAGAGGTAAGTCCAGGAATCAGGGGTAAGGTATAGTACAGAGGTAAGTCCAGGAATATTATTAGGGGTAAGGTATAGTACAGAGGTAAGTCCGGGAATATTATCAGGGGTGAGGTATAGTACAGAGGTAAGTCCAGGAATATTATCAGGGGTGAGGTATAGTACAGAGGTAAGTCCGGGAATAATATCAGGGGTAAGGTATAGTACAGAGGTAAGTCCGGGAATATTATCAGGGGTAAGGTATAGTACAGAGGTAAGTCCAGGAATATTATCAGGGGTAAGGTATAGTACAGAGGTAAGTCTGGGAATAATATCAGGGGTAAGGTATAGTACAGAGGTGAGTCCAGGAATATTATCAGGGGTGAGGTATAGTACAGAGGTAAGTCCGGGAATAATATCAGGGGTAAGGTATAGTACAGAGGTAAGTCCGGGAATATTATCAGGGGTAAGGTATAGTACAGAGGTAAGTCCAGGAATATTATCAGGGGTGAGGTATAGTACAGAGGTAAGTCCAGGAATATTATCAGGGGTAAGGTATAGTACAGAGGTAAGTCTAGGAATATTATCAGGGGTAAGGTATAGTACAGAGGTAAGTCTAGGAATATTATCAGGGGTAAGGTATAGTACAGAGGTAAGTCCGGGAATATTATCAGGGGTGAGGTATAGTACAGAGGTAAGTCCAGGAATATTATCAGGGGTGAGGTATAGTACAGAGGTAAGTCCGGGAATAATATCAGGGGTAAGGTATAGTACAGAGGTAAGTCCGGGAATATTATCAGGGGTAAGGTATAGTACAGAGGTAAGTCCAGGAATATTATCAGGGGTAAGGTATAGTACAGAGGTAAGTCTGGGAATAATATCAGGGGTAAGGTATAGTACAGAGGTGAGTCCAGGAATATTATCAGGGGTGAGGTATAGTACAGAGGTAAGTCCGGGAATAATATCAGGGGTAAGGTATAGTACAGAGGTAAGTCTGGGAATATTATCAGGGGTAAGGTATAGTAGAGAGGTGAGGCTAGGAAATTATAGGGGTAAGGTATTCCCCTCTGAGGCTTCCTTTTTATCATTTAAATTAAAACTTGAATAAATACAAATTAAAAAAAAAAAACTTACATTCAGCTGTTGTAGTCTTACTACTATTATTATTATAATTATTATTCTTATTATATTTATACCTCTGTTGCCATCGTTGACAACTTTCTTTTTTTTTTTTTTTTTTTTTTTTTTTTTTAATTTGAAAGCAAAATGTATGATCTTTGGAATGATATCTGCTTTTTCTTGAAATAATGCCAGAATTATTGGTAGAGTTTTTTTATACTTACATTTTTTGTTCTTATTTCAGCTTTTGTCCAAGACTTTTCGGGACTATAAGGGAATGTCCAAAATAATTCAAAGAAAAAGTACTTTAACTACAATATATAAAATACATTTATATTTGGCTACAAGATGTGTTTTATACATATTTATAGTTATTTTTTTATTTTATTTTAATTAGTGTTTTTAGAAATTTGGCAAAATAGTAGCAAACAAAAATGATATATATATATATATATATATATATATATATATATATATATATATATATATATATATATCATTGATTGATAAATGTCATTAGTATTTTTCTCCCTTTCTTTTCTCTCTTTTCCTCCCTTCTTTGGCAAATTTAAAAAAATATTTCTGTTACTGGGAGAAGAAAATACATGTTGGCATTGCTAAAGCAATTAAGGGATTATAATGGGTTGAAATTGGGGTGGCAGAAGGAATACGCCCTAGAATAATATCAGGGGTAAGGTATAGTACAGAGGTGATTCCAGTAATAATATCAGGGGTAAGGTATAGTACAGAGGTAAGTCCAGTAATAATATCAGGGGTAAGGTATAGTACAGAGGTAAGTCCAGGAATATTATCAGGGGTAAGGTATAATATAAAAGTAAGTCCGGGAATATTATCAGGGGCAGAGGCGTAACTAGATCCTTCAGGGCCCGGTGCAAGAAACCATGAAGGGCCCCCCAGACCCCCTTCCCTTCAAGCCTGGGGCTCTTCCCACTGATCCTGGGGCCCTTTACTCTCGTTGCGGGGCCCTTTATTACGGTCCCGCAGCGGGACTCTTTCAAAAGTTCTGCAGTGGGCCCCCTTCCTGCCATCTTGGGGCCTCCCCATGGTGGTGGAATGCCAGGGCCCGGTCGCAAGTGTGACCTTTATGATCCTGGAAGTTCACTCACTGGTGTCAGTAGTTTGTATTTTTTGGAATTTTAATTGTATTATTTTTTATCATTTTATTTAATTCTTTTTTTACAATGTCACTGACTATGACTCTGTCCATTCAGAAAAGGAAGGAGCTGGTAAATTACATATTTACCGACCCCTTCCTGGTTCTCTATTGTGACACATCCCCTGCAGCAGCCGGCAGGAGAGGGGAGGGAGCACGGTTGGGGGGGGGGGTGGAGGGGGTCAGCATATTAGGGGGGGACCAGGGGAGCACACAGGGGCCCAGAGACAGCAGAACACAAGGGAACTGGATAGGAGGAGTGGCGGGGGCAGCATACAGAGGAACCAATCTCCTCCATTTTCCTCCTGCAGCTACAGGAGGAAAAAGGAGGAAGGTGATTTCTTGACATGCTGCCCCCCCCTCCTATCCAGGTGTACAGGGGAGCCACGCAGGCCCCCTGGAGCATGGGGCCCGGTTGCAATTGCAACCCCTGCAACCCCTGTAGTTACGCCCCTGATCAGGGGTAAGGTATAGTACAGAGATGAGGCTAGGAAATTATTGGGGTAAGGTATAGTACAGAGGTAACTCCAGGAATATTATCAGGGGTAAGGTATAGTACAGAGGTAAGTCTGGGAATATTATCAGGGGTAAGGTATAGTACAGAGGTGAGTCCGGGAATATTATCAGGGGTAAGGAATAGTACAGAAGTAAGTCCGGGAATAATATCAGGGGTAAGGTATAGTACAGAGGTAAGTCCAGGAATATTATCAGGGGTAAGGTATAGTACAGAGGTGAGTCCCGGAATATTATCAGGGGTAAGGTATAGTACAGAGGTAAGACCGTGAATATTATCAGGGGTAAGGTATAGTACAGAGGTGAGTCCAGGATATATATCAGGAGTAAGGTATAGTACAGAGGTAAGTCCCGGAATATTATCAGGGGTAAGATATAGTACAGAGGTGAGTCCAGGATATATATCAGGAGTAAGGTATAGTGCAGAGGTAAGTCCAGGAATAATATCAGGGGTAAGGTATAGTACAGAGGGGAGTCCCGGAATAATATCAGGTGTAAGGTATAGTACAGAGGTAAGTCCAGGAATATTATCAGGGGTAAGGAATAGTACAGAGGTAAGTCCGGGAATATTATCAGGGGTAAGGTATAGTACAGAGGTGAGTCCAGGATATATATCAGGAGTAAGGTATAGTACAGAGGTAAGTCCAGGAATAATATCAGGGGTAAGGTATAGTACAGAGGGGAGTCCCGGAATAATATCAGGGGTAAGGTATAGTACAGAGGTAAGTCCAGGAATATTATCAGGGGTAAGGAATAGTACAGAGGTAAGTCCGGGAATATTATCAGGGGTAAGGTATAGTACAGAGGTAAGTCCGGGAATATTATCAGGGGTAAGGTATAGTACAGAGGTAAGTCCAGGAATCAGGGGTAAGGTATAGTACAGAGGTAAGTCCGGGAATATTATCAGGGGTAAGGTATAGTACAGAGGTAAGTCCGGGAATATTATCAGGGGTAAGGAATAGTACAGAGGTAAGTCCGGGAATATTATCAGGGGTAAGGTATAGTACAGAGGTAAGTCCGGGAATATTATCAGGGGTAAGGAATAGTACAGAGGTAAGTCCGGGAATATTATCAGGGGTAAGGTATAGTACAGAGGTAAGTCCGGGAATATTATCAGGGGTAAGGTATAGTACAGAGGTAAGTTCAGGAATATTATCAGGGGTAAGGTATAGTACAGAGGTAAGTCCGGGAATATTAGCAGGGGTAAGGTACTGTATAGTACAGAGGTAAGTCCGGGAATATTATCAGGGGTAAGGTATAGTACAGAGGTAAGTCCGGGAATAATATCAGGGGTAAGGTATAATATAAAGGGGAAGGAGGTACATCAAGGGACATTATCAGGGGTAAGGGGTATAGAACAGAGGTAGGTCCAAAAAAGTCCACCCCTCTCTCTCTCCCTCTCTTTCCCTCTCATTCTCTTTTGCCATATTTGAGGAATATCAGTTAATTAAACTACAAGAATTAGTAAGGAAAACCATGAACAGTATATGTATTATTTTGTAGATTGACACACATTGATACATTGCCATCTATTTCTTTCTCTCTCTTTCATTCTCTTCTCTCCTTTTTTTTTTTCCTTTAAATTGAAGTAATTTTTCCGTTCCTTAACATAGAAGAACATCAATTCCCGACCATCAACTGACATCAGAGGGAACATCATTGATAAAAAGTAGGCCATGAATATTTATGAGAACATATTTAATTTCCTGTGTTCAAATTATTTATCAGTAAATTTCAAGAAAAGAATGAAATGGAAAAAGAATCTGGAATAAGCTGGCGGAATCCGACCCTTTGAGGTTCTTACATTATCCTTCATCAGAATGTGTCTTTAGCACGCTAATATTTATGGCCTCTTAGCTGGCTGGCGATGGCCGGGGGGTTATGACAGGAGCCACAATAGCATTGTCTGATATGGAGGGGGGGTGCCCAGAGACCACCACAATAGGCCCTTTTATCATCATATAATCCCATTTGTGATAAGAAGAATTCCTGGGGATTAATTTAAATTCTTTACATTAGCAGCGGTTCGGCTCTCTAAATGAGATGAAAACACTCTTATCAGATTAATAGTCACATTAGGCTATTACATTCTTATCTGCTGGAAATGATTCTTATGACGGCCGTCCCCTCCCCCCTCCTCCTCTATGGAGTGGGGTAATTCCTGATTAGGATCTCCTCTTTGCCGTACAATAAGCCTTATTATTGGATCTGCCATGAATTGATAAGTCCCTGGCGCTATAGGAGCGGGCAGCTGCCACTATGAAGAATGACCTTCAGATCCCTATCATGGTGTCACTGGCACCGGCGAGGTAGAGGCTCCCAGGGTGCAAACTTCCCCCGGCGCTAAAATAAAGAGGCCCTGTCACCAACGTAAAGCACTGCAGAAAAAAAAACAAGTATTTTAACCACTTCTGGACCGAAAGGATTTACCCCCTTAATGACCAGGCCATTTTTTGCAATTCGGCACTGCGTTACTTTAACGGACGATTGAGCGATCATGCGACGCTGTACCCTAAAAAAATTGATGTTCTTTTTTTCCCACAAGTAGATCTTTCTTTTGGTGGTATTTGATCACCTGTGCGATTTTTATTTTTTGCGCTATAAACAAAAAAAGAGCGACAATTCTGAAAAAAAAAAAAAAAAAAACAATATTTTTCAATTTCTGCTATGTAACATTCCCACTAAAAAAAAATGTAAAAATCAAATTTTTTTCACCATTTTAGGCCAATTTGTATTTTGCTACATATTTTTGGTAAAAAAAATCACAATAGGCGTATTTTGATTGGTTTGCGCAAAAGTTATGGCGCCTACAAAGGGGGAAAGATTTATGTCATTTTTATTTTTTTTTTACTAGTAATGGCGGCGATCTGCGATTTTTAGCGGGACTGCGACATTGCGGCGGACAGATCTGACCCCTGACTGACATTTTTGACACTTTTGGGGGACCAGTGACATTACTACAGTAATCAGTGCGAAAATATGCACTGTTACATAGTTAAATAGTTATATAGTTAGTGAGGTTGAAAAAAGACATCAGTCCATCCAGTTCAACCTATGATGTGTGTGTGTGTTTGCTGTTAACCGTACATTGTATACCCCTGTATGTTGTACATTGTATACCCCTGTATGTTGTACATTGTATACCCCTGTATGTTGTACATTGTATACCCCCTGTATGTTGTACATTGTATACCCCCTGTATGTTGTACATTGTATACCCCTGTATGTTGTACATTGTATCCCCCTGTATGTTGTACATTGTATACCCCTGTATGTTGTACATTGTATACCCCTGTATGTTGTACATTGTATACCCCTATATGTTGTACGTTGTATACCCCTGTATGTTGTACATTGTATACCCCTGTATGTTGTACATTGTATACCCCTGTATGTTGTACATTGTATCCCCCTGTATGTTGTACATTGTATCCCCCTGTATGTTGTACATTGTATACCCCTGTATGTTGTACATTGTATACCCCTATATGTTGTACATTGTATACCTCTGTATGTTGTACATTGTATACCCCTGTATGTTGTACATTGTATACCTCTGTATGTTGTACATTGTATACCCCTGTATGTTGTACATTGTATACCCCTGTATGTTGTACATTGTATACCCCTGTATGTTGTGCATTGTATACCCCTGTATGTTGTACATTGTATACCCCCTGTATGTTGTACATTGTATACCCCTGTATGTTGTGCATTGTATACCCCTGTATGTTGTACATTGTATACCCCTGTATGTTGTACATTGTATACCCCTGTATGTTGTGGTCTTTAAGGTGCCCATCTAATAATTTTACTGTTACTGTAATAATGACACTGGCAGGGAAGGGGTTAACCTAGTGGTCATCATAGGGTTAAGTGTGAGCCTAGGGGAGTGTTTTCTAACTGTATGGGGGAGGGACTTGTGAAATGACCATAGAGACCTGTGATCCTATGTAGAAGGATCACAGGTGCTCTGTGATCATTTCAGAGAGAAGAACGGTCGGCTGTGTTTACAACATCTGACCGTCCTTCTCTCTCAGCGGGGAGCGATCGAGGGTGCCCGGCGGCAATAGCGGGCCGCTTGCCCTGTGGATTGGCATCCCTGCTGCCTAGTGGGGGCGGGTGTATGCCACCGGGTGGCGCACGCTCACCCCCCAGCACCCCTCCCGCGAACTGATGTTCCCATACGTCGATTCGCGCAGCCGAGCCAGCGTGGTGGGCAGTCGGCAAGTGGTTAATGTCCATTTTGCATCCGTCATCTTTCCCATAGTTAGTAAACGCAATAACTTTTGCGCAAACCAATAGAAATACGCTTATTGCGACTTTTTTTACCAAAAATATGTAGCAGAATACAAATTGGCCTAAAATGTTAAAAAATTTTGATTTTTACATTTTTTTTTGGGAATGTTATATATCAGAATGTAAAAAATATTGTTTTTTTTTTTCAAAATTGTCGCTCTTTTTTTAAAAAATGTAAAATTGCACAGGTGATCAAATACCACCAAAAGAAAGCTCTGTTTGTGGGGGAAAAAAAAATGACATACATTTAATTTGGGTACAGCGTCGTACGACCGCGCAATTGTCCGTTAAAGTAACGCAGTGCCGAATCGCAAAATATAGCCTGGTCAGGAATGGGGATAAAATCTTCCGGTCTTAAAGCGGTTAAAAATATGCTCATTGAGAATTTTTTTGTCAAAGACATGTAGCTAAATACATTTTGGCCTAAATATATGACAAAAATTTAATATATTGGATATTTTTTAACTGTCAAAGAAGAAAATGTCAATTTTTTCGCAAAATTTTCGCTCTTTTTTTATTAATATCGCAAAAAAAATGAAAAGGTGATCAAATACCACCAAAAGAAAGCTCTGTTTGTGGGAAAAAAAGGACGTAAATTTCGTTTGGGTACGGTGCTGCATGACCGCGTAATTGTCAGTTAAAGACGCGCAGTGCCAAGTTGCAAAAAGTGGCCTGGACGTAAAGCAGTGGTAAAGTGGTTAAGCCCCTCTGCAGAACGTTGCCCCTGCTGCAGTGCGTCTTTGAAGAGGAATAATTAATTTCCCACGTGCCCATTTCACAGAGAGACCGAATTTCCCGCACCCGGTAGCGCTGTTCCCACGTTATCTGGCATGATACCAATTTTTCCTTTGGTGAACATGTAATCTTCATGGTGGGGAGCGTGGTTTGTGTTGAAGGCACGGTCCAGGTGGAGGGATCAGCCACAACTCTGGTGAGCGCCGGTGTACGTCTGTGCCAAGGGAGTGCCACCTCCAGACCTCGACCTGGGCTACGTGCCAGTCGTTTGTGTTTGAAAACGCACCCCAGAAACCAGAGGACAAAGATGGATGCCATTGTCACCTGAACAGGACGCGTCTTAAGTAGAACATATTTGGCTAATTTACAGCCTTCATG
This sequence comes from Pelophylax lessonae, assembly GCF_965119305.1. NCBI lineage: Eukaryota > Metazoa > Chordata > Amphibia > Anura > Ranidae > Pelophylax > Pelophylax lessonae. The sequence goes on from NC_138773.1 coordinate 322,267,601, forward strand.
GTAGAGAGAGTGGTTGGTGCTCACGTGGCAGTCCATGTGCGCGCTGAGGAATCGGCCACAAGCCTAGCGAGCGTCGTTGTGTCTCCTGATTGGTTATTAGTCATTGGTCCTGCATTATGTCAGTTACTTTTACCTGTCTAAAAAAAAGAAGAATTTGTTCCTATGCTCTGTGCCAAAAAAGTGCCGCCATCAGACATTGCTCCGGGCCAAGTTCCAGATATTTGTGTTGAAATACACCTCAGAAACGAGAGGACAAAAATGGATGTCATTGTTTGTCACCTGAATGTTACATGTGTCTCACTTCAGGGCTTTGATGGTAAGATCTGACCTAAGTACTTATGTAATGTTTCTGGTGGCCCCTTTAAGCCACTCTGCAGAATGTTGCCCCTGCTGCAGAAGGTTTCCCTCTTCCTGCTGGAGACTGACAGACGCAGTGCAGGGAGAGAGAAAGATGAGAGCCTAGAGGACATTGATTAACAGTGCAACCTGGATTATTAAGCCTGTGTAGGCAGGTGCAGTCTGTTGTCTCCACTGTAGGTGGCGCTTGACCGCAGCGGCATTGCAGTTTGAGGGGAAATCAAGAGGAACACGGTTCCTCTATGGTTTCCTGGGTCACTGGGGAAGCTATCCGATTGGATTATGATGCTCCATGAGACTCTGGCAACCATCTTGGGTCAGGCGGAGCCTATTTAGGGTCGAAAAACAAACACAAGGGCACACCAGCCTAGTGCATTATCTTCCACAAAGGTTTTATTAAATAAAAGGTATAAAAATACTCGCAAACCAGTTCTTGGTGCATGCATATCAAATTAAAATATTGCCATCAGCATCAGAATCGGAGGGTGTACCGTCCTCCAAAGCTCGAGGCTCTGAGGAAGAGGCTAAGCTTTGAAATGCGTAAGCCTTTTCAAGCTTTAGAGGACGGTACACCCTCTAAAGCTTGAGGCTCTGAGGAAGAGGCTAAGCCTTGAAACGTGTAAGCCTTTTCAAGCTTTAGAGGACGGTACACCCTCTAAAGCTTGAGGCTCTGAGGAAGAGGCTAAACCTTGAAACGCGTAACAAGTTCTTGGTACATGCATATCAAATGAATATATTGTCGTCAGCATCAGAACCAGAGGGTGTACCATCCTCTAAAGCTTGCAAAGGCTTACGGGTTTCAAGGCTTAGCCTCTTCCTCAGAGCCTCAAGCTTTAGAGGACGGTACACCCTCCGGTTCAGATGCTGGCGGCAATAAATTAATTTGATATGCATGTACCAAGAACTGGTTTGTGAGTATTTTTATACCTTTTATTTAATAAAACCTTTGTGGAAGCTAATGCACTAGGCCGGTGCGCCCTTGTGTTTGTTTTTCGACCTTAAATAGGCTCTGTCTGACCCAAGATGGTTGCCAGAGTCTCATGGAGAAGCATAATCCAATCGGATAGCTTCCCCAGTGACCCAGGAAACCATAGAGGAACCATCTTGGGTCAGGCAGAGCCTATTGAAGGTTGAAAAACAAACACAAGGGCGCACCGGCCCAGTGCATTATCTTCCACAAAGGTTTTATTAAATCTAAAGAACCCCCCCCCCCCAACCCCCAATTTTCCCTCCTAGCAGAAGTACTCCTAATCATCTCTACCAGCACAAATCCCACTCTCTCTCTCTCCCCCCCCCCCCAAAAAAAATGTGCCCTCCTACCACAATGCCCCTCCCCCCTCTACCATATCATCTCTTTAACAACAACGCCCCCTCACCAAAATTCCCCCCTTCCCCAGCACAAGTCCTCTTCTCCTCCCAACACACATCCCCTAAATCACCACTCCTAGCACCCCCCCCCCCCAAAAGTTCCCCTCCTAGAAAAATTCTTACCTTCGCCCCCCCCCCCCCAAAATTCCCCCTCCCAACACAAATACCCCCCCCCACCAATCTCCTTGCAGTGCCCCCCCTCCCCCTTGACCTCACATGATACCACAGTGCCTAGGGCAGCTGCCCCTACTGGCCCACCCCTTGTTCTGGCCCTGACTGTGTGCCTGAGGACGATGTTGAGGACAGCGAGCATCCAGGAGTCTGGGTAACAGGGAGGCACCGGAGAGCAGTGGGGAGCCCCGGACCCCCGCAGGGTTCAGAATAGAGAGCCTAGAGAAAAAGACCGAGCTACCAGAGGCCAGAATTAGACCAGGCAGAGAGTGGGGTGCTGGTCAGTGTGGCCAGGTTCATTTGTGGTGAGAGACCACCATGGCTGCTTTTACCCTCCACCAAGAGAAGTAAAGGGCCCCAATGCTGGCAAAACTATAGGTAATCCTCTACTGGCCAGTGGCTAAAGCAAGCCATAGAAATAAAGGGTGACAGTGAAAAAAAATCTAACAGACTCTTCAGTAAAACTCACATGAAAGCCCCCCTGGAGTTTGCCAAAAGGCACTTGAAGGACTCTCAGACCATGAGAAACAAAATTCTCTGGTCTAATGAAACAAAGATTGAACTCTTTGGCCTGAATGGCAAGCATCTTGTCTGGAGGAAACCAGGCACCACTCATCACCTGGCCAATACCATCCCTACAGTGAAGCATGGTGGTGGCAGCATCAAGATGTGGGGATGTTTTTCAGCAGCAGGAACTGGGAGACTAGTCAGGATTGAGGGAAAGATGAATGCAGCAATGTACAGAGACATCCTTGATCAAAACCTGCTCCAGAGCACTCTGGACCAGACTGGGGTGAAGGTTCCTCTTCCAACAGGACAACGACCCTAAGCACAAAGCCAAGATAACAAAGGGGTGGCTACGGGACAACTCTGTGAATGTCCTTGAATGGTCCAGCCAGAGCCCAGACTTGAACCCGATTAAACATCTCTGGAGAGATCTGAAAATGGCCGTGCACCGACCCTCCCCCATCCAACATGATGGAGCTTGAGAGGTCCTGCAAAGAAGAATGGGAGAAACTTTCCAAAAATAGGAGTGCCGGGCTTGTAGCATCATACTCAAAAATACTGGAGGCTGTAATTGGTGCCAAAGGAGCTTCACCAAAGTATTGAGCAAAGGCTGTGATACTGATCTACATGGGATTTATGTATTTTGAATAAACTTGCAAAGATTTCAAACAGACTTTTTTCACGTTGTCATTATGGGGGATTGTTTGTAGAATTTTGAGGAAAATAATAAATTTAATCCATTTTGGTATAAGGCTGTAACATAACAAAATGTGGAAAAAGTGAAGCGCTGTGAATACTTTCCGGATGCTCTGTATGTAGCACCCTCAAGTGTGCTACTAGTGTGAGTGTGGGCAAATTTATGTTTTTGCTCATAGTTAAAGCGGAGTTCCGGGCAGAACATTTTTTTTTACCTAAAAATACCCCCGGGACAGTCAGGGCTAGTGCATTTAAGCAACGATAGCCTCTGAACTGTCCCCCCGTTTCACTTACCTGTAAGAAGAAATACTTACCTTGAAAATGTCTTGTCCAGCATTGCCATCTCAGGTGTGGGCAGCTGAAGCCAGAGCGTCCCTCTTCGTGTCCTCTTCGGTGATGTCGGAGTCCCAGAATGCCCTGCTCGGCACTTCCGGGGCAGGCGCGTCATCCCTGAACAGCTTCTGGGCATGCCCAGAAGCTATTCAGCAGGGAATGACGCGCCTGCACCGGAAGTGACAAGTGACTCCGGTGCAGGCACACTGACTCCTGGGATCGATGATGCTCATCTCCCAGGAGTCAATGCAAGGAGGAAGAGATGGCGCCACCCGCAGAGGGAGGAAGAAGAAGGAAGGTAAGTATATTTTCATTAAAAACAAGGTTAGTGAAACAAAAAAAAAAAATAAATTATCTAATTCTTTTTCAGGTTTGTCTAAGCTAGCGGAGGTGCAAAGATAGTTTTTAGGGTGGAACTCCGCTTTAAAGTGATTGTAAAGTGAATAGTGGCCCATCGTTGGTGTCAGTGGGAGGAAAAGGGCTTTATCACTGGTGTCTGTGGGAAGAATAGTGCCCTATCATTGGTGCCAATGGCAGGAATAAAGCCCCATCATTGGTATTAGGTGGAGGATTAGTGCCCTATCATTGATGTCAGTGGAATAGTGCCCCATCATTGGTATTAGGAGGAGGAATAGTGCCCCATCATTGGTATTAGGAGGAGGAATAGTGCCCCATCATTGGTATCAGTGGGAGAAATAGTGCCCCATCATTGGTGTCAGTGGGAGGAATAGTGCCCCATCATTGGTGTCAGTGGGAGGAATAGTGCCCCATCACTGGTGTCAGTGGGAGGAATAGTGCCCCATCACTGGTGTCAGTGGGAGGAATAGTGCCCCATCATTGGTATCAGTGGAAGGAATAGTGCCCCATCATTGGTATTAGGAGGAGGAATAGTGCCCCATCATTGGTATCAGTGGGAGAAATAGTGCCCCATCATTGGTGTCAGTGGGAGGAATAGTGCCCCATCATTGGTGTCAGTGGAAGGAATAGTGCCCCATCACTGGTGTCAGTGGGAGGAATAGTGCCCCATCATTGGTATCAGTGGAAGGAATAGTGCCCCATCATTGGTGTCAGTGGGAGGAATAGTGCCCCATCATTGGTGTCAGTGGGAGGAATAGTGCCCCATCATTGGTATCAGTGGGAGAAATAGTCCCCATTATTGGTATCAGTGGGAGAAATAGTGCCCCATCACTGGTGTCAGTGTGAAGAATAGTGGCCCATCATTTGTATCAGGGAAATAATAGTGCTCCATCGTTGGTGTCAGTGGGAGGAATAGTGCCCCATCATTGGTGTCAATAGGAGGAATAGTAACACATCATTGGTGTCAGTGGGAGATATAATGTCCCATCATTAGTGTCAGTTGGAGGAATAGTGCCCCTATATTGGTTTCAGTGGGGGAAATATTGTCCATCATTGGTGTCAGTGGGAGGAATAGTGCCCCATCATTGGTGTCAGTGGGAGGGATAATGCCCCATCATTGGTGTCAGTTGGAGGAATAGTGCCCCATTATTGGTGTCAGTGCTAGGAATCTTACCAGTGGGGAGGAATAGTGCCCAAAGAGCAGGATAAGGGCAAGTAAAGAGCCGCATCTGGCCGCAGTTTAGAGACCACTGCTTTGCAGCTTTAGTTCCGTTACCTACCTGTAATGAAGGATGTCCCACGATGTGCCGGCTGCTGGAGTCTTCACTGCAGGGCTACTCTGTCCTCTTTCTGCTGTTGAAGTTATGGCACTTTGAGAGTTAAAAGCTTTGGGTTCCTGGGCTCAGCTACAGTCTGGGCCAAGGGAGTTCCGCCTCCAAAAATTCGCTCCCAGATATTTGTGTTGAAACGCACCCCAGAAACAAGAGGACAAAGATAGACGTCATTGTCACCTGAATGGTACATTGTCCTTAGTGGAACATATTTAGTGAATATAGGTCTTCACGGCGGAGAGAGGGGTTGGCACTGACGGGACAGCCCATGTACGGCAAAGGAATCGGTCACAAGCCTGGCGAGTGCCACCATACATCTACAGACATCCTTTGGTGGTTATGAGTCACCGGCCCTGCATTACGTCAACCTTACCCGTCTACATAAACTTTGAAAATTTGTTCTTACATTGTGTGCCAAGGGAGTGCCACCTCCAGACATCGCTCCGGGCCGCGGCTCAAATATTTGTGTTGAAACGCACCCCAGAAACAAGAGGACAAAGATGGATGTCATTGTCACCTGAATAGTGCATGTGTCTTCACCCCTTCACTGCCAGAACCTTTTTTTTTTGTGTGATTTTGCACACTATATATGCAAGGATTGAGACGTGACCCTCCGTATAGTGGCAGTGCCACATCCAATAAAAGTATAGAAAGAAAAAGAAGAGGAAACCCCCCCTAGGGATAATAGGACTTTAAAGGCAACAACTGTTAATCTCAAAAATATAAAAACATAAAAACATACAAAATTTATTACAGTGACATATTAGAAAGATTCAATTCTTAAAAAACATTACATGAATGAGTATGCACAAAAGTGCTGGACAGCGCGCTCCTGAACCAAAAGAACCCATAAATATCCCGACATGTGCCAGGATCTGATCTCTGTGGGTCACAAGGACAAACGACCGCCTATGTCCGGGTCAAAAGGGTTCAGATGTGTAGATGCCAATGGATCGCTACGCGTTTCCCTATACAGCTTCCTCAGGAGATCCTATTGGTGTTTGGATGATAGCCATAGAGCGCCCGGCGCCCTCTCAGTTTGGAAATGTAGAGTGATGATGATAGCAAGACAGGGGCATAACTACAGGGGTTGCAGTTGCAACCGGGCCCCATGCTCCAGGGGGCCTGTGCGGCTCCCCTGTACACCTGGATAGGAGGGGCGGCGGGGGAAACATGTAGAGAAATCACTGTCCTCCTTTTTCCTCCTGTAGCTGCAGGAGGAAAATGGAGGAGATTGGTTCCTCTGTATGCTGCCCCCACCACTCCTCCTATCCAGTTCACTCTTGTTCTGCTGTCTTTGGGCCCCTGTGTGCTCCCCTGCCCCCCCACTGTGCTCCCCTGCCCCCCCACTGTGCTCCCCTGCCCCGCCCCCCCCCACTGTGCTCCCTTCCCTCTCCTGCCGGCTGCTGCAGGGGATGTGTCACAATAGAGAACCAGGAAGGGGTCGGTAAATATGTAATTTACCAGCCCCTTCCTTTTCTGAATGGACAGAGTCATAGTCAGTGACATTGTAAAAAAATAAAATAGAATGATAAAAAATAATACAATAAAATACCAAAAAATAAAAACGACTGACACCAGTGGGTGAACTTCCAGGATCGCAAAGGTCACACTTGCAACTGGACCCTGGCATTCATTCCACCACCGTGGGGAGGCCCAAAGATGGCAGAAAAGGGGCCAACTGTAGAAAGGGTCCCAATGTGGGACCGTAATAAAGGGCCCCGCAATGAGAGTAAAGGGCCCCAGGATCAGTGGGAAGAGCCCCAGGCTTGAAGGGAAGGGCCCCGGCCAGGGGTTCGGTGGGACCTTCATGGTTTCTTGCATCGGGGCCCTGAAGGTTCTAGTTATGCCTCTGTAGCAAGCTGCTTGGAACTATCCACTATGTAGACGTATTCCTTCCTGTTCGGGAGCCGCAGCTCCTCCAAGTGCCGATCCAGTACTGTGGGAAAGCTCCTCCAGTAGGGAGGCAATGGAGATGTTTCCTAGGCAGGAGACTTGGGATGTTTGCATTGCTGGCCTCTCCCGCTGGCAACTGCACCCTTCTATACCCCCCCTCCCTCCCAGGAACTGGCTGCTCAGTCTGGAATGCCCAGGCCTGTTTTTTTGTCCCAGTCACGGCCTGGGCTCAGGTAAGTATTTGGGGGGCTGCAACCAGAAGGTTTTTATTCTTATTGCATAGAAGGCATTAAGGTTAAAAAAAAAAAAAAGAAAGAAAGAAAGAAAAATATTCTACCTTTGGAACCACTTTTTCTTTTTTTTTTTTTTTACTTTTAGCAAAAAATACACTTAACCACTTAAGCCCCGGAGGATTTGGCTGCTAAAGGACCAGGGGTTTTTTTGCGATTTTTTACTGCGTGACTTTAACGGACAATTGCGCGGTCGTGCGACGCTGTACCTAAACGAATTTGACGTCCTTTTTTTCCCACAAACAGAGCTTTCTTTTGGTGGTATTTGATCACCTGTGCGATTTTTTGATCACGCGCTATAAACAAAAAAAGAGCGTAAATTTTGCAAAAATAACAATATTTTTCACATTTTTTTATATGAAATTCCCCAAAAAAAAAAGTAAAAATCAAAATTTTTTAACATTTTTCGGCCAATTTGTTTTATGCTACCTATGTTTGGTAAAAAAAATCGCAAAAAGCGTATTTTGATTGGTTTGCGCAAAAGTTATCGCGTTTACTAACAAAGAGAAAGATTTTTGTCATTTTTGGTGTTTTTTTTTTTAACGCGTAATGGCGGCGATCTGCGATTTTTTTTTCGGTACTGCGACATTGCGGCGGACAGATCGGACCCTTGACTGACATTTTTGACACTTTTGGGGTTACCAGTGACATTACTGCAGTAATCAGTGCTATACATATGCACTGTTACTGCAAAAATGACACTGGCAGGGAAGGGGTTAACTTTATTGGGAAGGGAGGGGTTAAGTGTGTCCTAGGGGCGTGCTTTCTACTGTGTAGGGACATTGCTATTGGTGTAAAAGCAAAGATCAACCGTTCTACATAGTAGAACGGTCAGATCTTTACTTTTACACAGGGAGAACTGACAGGCAGCTTGTTTACACAAGCTGCTCTGTCTTTCTCCCTTCACAGGAGCGATCGTAGTGTGGCCGGCGGACATCGAGTCCGCCGGTCACACGCACTGACTTGCCTGTGAACGAGCCGCGGCGGGCGCGCGCCTCGGCGGGCGCGCGCCCGCTCGCTATAGGCTCGCAAGTCAGTGACAGGCGAGTGACGTACCGATACGTCACTCTGCCTGGCCGGGGCTGACCGCCGCAGTATATAGTCGTGCGGCGGTCGGCAACCGGTTAAGTTAAATTTAGGGCACACAAATGCAATATATTACCCACTTTTTTTTCTTTATCACTTTTATGGTCTCAGGTTCTCTCTTTTTTTTTTTTTTTTTTTTTTTTTAGCAGAGACCCTAGGAAATAATTGTAATTTTTTTTGTGTCACACGGTATTTGCACTTTAATGAATAAAAAAAAAAAACATAATAGCTACCCTAATTTTTTTTGTTAAAGATGATATTACACTAAGTATATAGATACCTAACATGTCATGCTTTAAAATTGTCCAGGCCTGTTTTTTTATCCCAGTCTAGGCCTGGGCTCAGGTAAGTATAAGGGGGGACTTGAGGGCGGGGGGGGGGGGGGGTCTGCAACCAGAAGGTTTTTCTCCTTATTGCATAGAATGCATTAAGTTAAAAAAAAAATAGAATAAAATAAAAAAAAAAAACCTTCTGCCTTTGGAACCAATTTTTCTTTTTTTTTTTTTTTTTTTTTTTTTTTTTTTTACTTTTAGCAAAAAATACACTTAAGTTAAATTTAGGGCACACAAATGCAATATATTACCCACTTTTTTTTTCTTTATCACTTTTATGGTCTCAGGTTCTCTTTTTCATTTTTTTTTTTTTTTTTTTTTTTAGCAGAGACCCTAGGAAATAATTGTAATTTTTTGTGTCACACGGTATTTGCACTTTAATGAATAAAAAAAAAAAACATAATAGCTACCCTAATTTTTTTTTGTTAAAGATGATATTACACTAAGTATATAGATACCTAACATGTCAAGCTTTAAAATTGTCCAGGCCTGTTTTTTTGTCCCAGTCCAGGCCTGGGCTCAGGTATATATAAGGGGGGATTTGGGGGGCTGCAACCCGAAGGTTTTTCTCCTTATTGCATAGAATGCATTAAGTTAAAAAAAAATAAAAAAATAAAAAAAAAAAAACCTTCTGCCTTTAGAACCATTTTTTCTTTTTTTTTCATTTTTTCTTTTTTTTTTTTACTTTTAGTGAAAAATGCACTACAGTTACATTTAGGGCACACAAATGCAATAAATTACCCACTTTTTTTTCTTTATCACTTTTATGGTCTCAGGTTCTCTTCTTCTTTTTTTTTTTTTTTTTTTTTTAGCAGAGACCCTAAGAAATTAAATGGCAATCATTGTAATTTTTTTGTGTCACACGGTATTTACACTTTAATGAATAAAAAAAAAAAAACATCACAGCTACCCTAATTTTTTGTTAAAGATGATATTACACTAAGTATATAGATACCTAACATGTCATGCTTTAAAATTGTCCAGGCCTGTTTTTTTATCCCAGTCTAGGCCTGGGCTCAGGTAAGTATAAGGGGGGACTTGAGGGCGGGGGGGGGGGGGGTCTGCAACCAGAAGGTTTTTCTCCTTATTGCATAGAATGCATTAAGTTAAAAAAAAAATAGAATAAAATAAAAAAAAAAAACCTTCTGCCTTTGGAACCAATTTTTCTTTTTTTTTTTTTTTTTTTTTTTTTTTTTTTTTACTTTTAGCAAAAAATACACTTAAGTTAAATTTAGGGCACACAAATGCAATATATTACCCACTTTTTTTTTCTTTATCACTTTTATGGTCTCAGGTTCTCTTTTTCATTTTTTTTTTTTTTTTTTTTTTTAGCAGAGACCCTAGGAAATAATTGTAATTTTTTGTGTCACACGGTATTTGCACTTTAATGAATAAAAAAAAAAAAACATAATAGCTACCCTAATTTTTTTTTGTTAAAGATGATATTACACTAAGTATATAGATACCTAACATGTCAAGCTTTAAAATTGTCCAGGCCTGTTTTTTTGTCCCAGTCCAGGCCTGGGCTCAGGTATATATAAGGGGGGATTTGGGGGGCTGCAACCCGAAGGTTTTTCTCCTTATTGCATAGAATGCATTAAGTTAAAAAAAAATAAAAAAATAAAAAAAAAAAAACCTTCTGCCTTTAGAACCATTTTTTCTTTTTTTTTCATTTTTTCTTTTTTTTTTTTACTTTTAGTGAAAAATGCACTACAGTTACATTTAGGGCACACAAATGCAATATATTACCCACTTTTTTTTCTTTATCACTTTTATGGTCTCAGGTTCTCTTCTTCTTTTTTTTTTTTTTTTTTTTTTAGCAGAGACCCTAAGAAATTAAATGGCAATCATTGTAATTTTTTTGTGTCACACGGTATTTACACTTTAATGAATAAAAAAAAAAAAACATCACAGCTACCCTAATTTTTTGTTAAAGATGATATTACACTAAGTATATAGATACCTAACATGTCATGCTTTAAAATTGTCCAGGCCTGTTTTTTTATCCCAGTCTAGGCCTGGGCTCAGGTAAGTATAAGGGGGGACTTGAGGGCGGGGGGGGGGGGGGGGTCTGCAACCAGAAGGTTTTTCTCCTTATTGCATAGAATGCATTAAGTTAAAAAAAAAAATAGAATAAAATAAAAAAAAAAACCTTCTGCCTTTGGAACCAATTTTTCTTTTTTTTTTTTTTACTTTTAGCAAAAAATACACTTAAGTTAAATTTAGGGCACACAAATGCAATATATTACCCACTTTTTTTTTTCTTTATCACTTTTATGGTCTCAGGTTCTCTTTTTCATTTTTTTTTTTTTTTTAGCAGAGACCCTAGGAAATAATTGTAATTTTTTGTGTCACACGGTATTTGCACTTTAATGAATAAAAAAAAAAAAACATAATAGCTACCCTAATTTTTTTTTTGTTAAAGATGATATTACACTAAGTATATAGATACCTAACATGTCATGCTTTAAAATTGTCCAGGCCTGTTTTTTTTTTGTCCCAGTCCAGGCCTGGGCTCAGGTAAATATAAGGGGGGATTTGAGGGTGGGGGCTGCAACCAGAAGGTTTTTCTCCTTATTGCATAGAATGCATTAAGTTAAAAAAATAAATAAAATACAATTAAAAAAAAAAAAAAAAAACCTTCTGCCTTTGGAACCAATTTTTTTTTTTACTTTTAGCAAAAAATGCACTACAGTTAAATTTAGTGCAATTTTTTATGTCACATGGTATTTGCATTATAATAAATAAAAAACAAAAAAAACACAATAGCTACCTTAATTTTTTTCTGTAATGTGAAAGATAATGTTACACCGAGTAAATAGATATCTAACATGTCACGCTTTCAAATTGCGCACACTCGTGGAATGACTCATGAGTGAAAACATTTCACAGGTTCCCAGTTTAGAGTCACAGAGGAGGTCCAGCTCTGGAATTATTGCTCTCAGTCTAACGTTTGCGGCGATACCTCACATGTGTGATGCGAATATCGTTTACATTTACACATGCGTGCGCGACTTCCGTATGCGTTCGCTTCTGCGCCTGAACACGGAGGGGTAGGGGTGCATAAAATCTTTTTTTTCCTATTTATTTTACTTTTTATATTTTATTTTTACACTGTTCCTTCAATTTTTTTTTTCATCACTTTTATTCCTATTACAAGGAACATAAACATCTCTTGTAATAGAAATAATGATGACAGGTTCTCTTTATCCACTTAAGGACCGCCCACCGCTGTTATACTGCGGCAGGCAGCCCCTCCTGCGTGAAGCTGCGTAGGTATACGTCGGTCGAGCGCCTGCAGCTAGGAGGCGAGCATGCGCCGCTGTCTGCGAGCTCCCGCCCCCACTCGGCAGCAGGGACTCCGATGCACGCCACACCCGCGATCGCTCCCTGCTGAGAGAGAAGAACGGTCGGCTGTTGCAAGCACAGCTGTCCGTTCTTCTCCCTGGAATGATCACAGAGCTCCTGTGATCCTTCTATATAGGAACACATGTCTCTATGATAATTTCACAAGCCACGCCCCCATACAGTTAGAAACACGCCCCTAGGCTCACATTTAACCCCTTGATCACCCACAGTGTTAACCCCTTCCCTGCCAATGTCATTATTACAGTGACAGTGCATATTTTTAGCACTGATTACTGTAGTAATGTCACTGGTCCCCCCAAAAATGTCAGTTGGGGGTCCGATCTGTCCGCCTCAATGTCGCAGTCCCGCAAAAAATCGCAGATCGCCGCCATTACCAGTAAAAAAAAAATAAAAAATAAAAATTACATAAATCTTTCCCCTAGCTTGTAGACGCGATAACTTTTGCGCAAACCAATCAAAATACGCTTATTGCGATTTTGTTTACCAAAAATATATAGCAGAATACCAATTGGCCTAAAATGTTAAAAAAAATCTTAATTTTTTTTTTTTTTTTTTGGGAATGTTATAGACCAGAAAGTGAAAAATATATGTTTTTTTTTTTCAGAATTGTCGTTTTTTTTTTGATTATAGCGCAACAAATAAAAATCGCACAGGTGATCAAATACCGCCAAAAGAAAGTTCTGTTTGTGGGGAAAAAAAGGACATCAATTTTGTTTAGGCACAGCGTCACACGACCGCGCAATTGTCTGTTAAAATAACGCAGTGCCGAATCGCAAAAAATGGACTGGTCATTAAGGGGGCAAATCCTTCCGGTCCAGAAGTGGTTAAGGAGAGATCGGGGGGGGGGGGGGCCTGTAACCCCAAATCTCTCCTTTCCCTTTAAACGCAAAAGATGAAAAAAATAAAATATAAAATGACAAAAAATCTTTCCCGTAGTTTGTAGATGCGATAACTTTTGCGCAAACCAATCAAAATACGCTTATTGAGATTTTGTTTACCAAAAATATATAGCAGAATACAAATTGGCCTAAAATGTTAAAAAATTTAGATTTTTAAATTATTTTTTTGGGAATGTTATATACCAGAAAGTGAAAAATATTGGTTGCTTTTTCAGAATTGTCGCTCTTTTTTTGTTTATAGCGCAACAAATAAAAATCGCAGAGGTGATCAAATACCACCAAAAGAAATCTCTGTTTGTGGGGAAAAAAAAGGACATCAATTTTATTTGGGTACAGCGTCGCACCACCGCGCAATTGTCTGTTAAAATAACGCAGTGCCGAATCGCAAAAAATGGCCTGGTCATTAAGGGGACAAATCCTTCCGGTCCAGAAGTAGTTAAGGAGAGATTGCGGGGGGGGGGGAGTCTGTAACCCCAAATCTCTCCTTTCCCTTTAAATGCAAAAGATGAAAAAAATAAATAAAAATGAAATCTTTTGTATAAAAAAAAAAGGTAGTTTACTTCCACCCTGGACCGGAAGTGAGGTCAGGAGGTCGCTACGGCCCTCAAAGGCCATAGAGGTGATCAGAGACAATCTAGTCCTTAAACGCCTCTGGGACCAGCCGGCCACACCGTGGGATTGTTCCTCCGGTGAGCTGGTTTGAATATTAAGAAATAGCGGCAGGAGGAGAGGGTGGGGTCCCCGGGGGGGGGGGGGCAGGGGGCGGAGTCCCGTTCCTCCCACTTCTGAAAGCGTTTCAGTGGCTAATGAGCTGCTCGGAACACTTTCATGAGAAAGCCAGCCGCCGCCTGAAGAAAAAAATAATAATTGGGGCTAGGGCTGAAATCTTCACCCATAAACCCGGTAAATCACTTCAATGCCGCAACATTTATACATAGATTGCAATCTTTGAAGTGTTGAGACATCAATGAGACCCCTGATGTCTCACCTGCCCTCCAGTGCCGCTAATGAAGTGCAGATGGTGCTCCATTAGCTTCTTCTTTAGCCATACTGGCTGGGGAAAATGACACTAGGACCCTGGAAGTGATGATTTACACATTACTTCCGGGGAAATAGCAGGAAGAGGAGATCAGTGAATGAACGTTCGCTGATCTCCTTTCCTTCTACCCGGGGGCACCCAGCACTGTATACCTCATTGGCAGTTAAAGAGTTAAAGCAAACAGATGTTCATGTCAATGATTTCATAGTAACATTCGACGTGAAGCCGAGCTGCAGACATTTGTATGCCTGTCCATCCAGTCCTGAGTCTTACACAGCTCTGATACATAGCATAGGCCTGTCTGGCGGGGGGCAGCGGACCTGATTTTTCTCTGCTGCAGTAACACCTACAGCTCTTGTCCCTCCCCCAGCCTGTGATTGGACAGTGAAGGAGAAGCAGCAGACTGATAAGCTGACCTGATTGTCACTCTGCTCTCTCCTCCAATCGGCGTGTCCTTGGTTAGAACACGAGCACTGCAGTACAACCGATTGGCTCCTTGTGATGCTTCTCCCTCCCCCTCGGTACGATTTTTCAGAAAAGCAGCACTGGTTATCATTAACCCCTTCTCACCCAGCCCTGGTGTCCTTTTAACTGGGCTGCTATGTCCTGGGGGGGGGTGAGAAAGTCTACCCGGTCTTGACCACTGGGATTGGCTGTTGCAGTGGTCACATGATCTGGAGCCAGACCCGCTGGCACCCAATCATCACCAAAGACTATGAACTGTCACTGGAAGCACACAATGAGCGCTCCCAGCACAGAAACCTCGGCTGCCCATGGATGCATATATGCGGCATGCGGGTGTAAAAGCCCACCTACTTTGTTGCTGCAGTTATGTGGGGGGCAAGGGGGTGTAAAAGCTGTCCTTGAGCTCCAGTCTTTGCCTAGGCTCAGGGGATGTCATCAGTCTGCTGCAGGCAGGAGGAAGAACTTCCTCAGTCTCCCCTCCCCCCCAGTGACTTTGCCTCGGCTGAGATGATGTCATCAGTCTGCTGCAGGCTGGAGGAAGAATTTCCTCGGTCTCCCGCGCTCCCCCCCCCCCCCAAGGGTGATTTTGCCTAGGCTGAGATGATGTTGTCAGTTTACTGCAGACAAGAGGAAGCAGCTCCTCAGTCTCCCCTCCCACAGTGACTTTGCCTCGGCTGAGATGATTTCATCAACCTGCTGCAGGTAGGAGGAAGCATTTCCTCAGTTTCCATTCCCCCAGTGACTTTTCCTAAGCTGAGATGATGTCTCCAGTCTGCTGCAGGCAGAAGGAAGCATTTCCTCAGTCTCCCCTCCCCCAGTGACTTTGCCTCGGCTGAGATGATGTCATCAACCTGCTGCAGGCAGAAGAAAGCATTTCCTCAGTCCCCATTTTACCAGTGACTTTGCCTAGGCTGAGATGATGACATCAGTCTGCTGCAGGCAGGAGGAAGCATTTCCTCAGTCTCCCCTCCCCCAGTGACTTTGCCTAGGCTGAGATGATGACATCAGTCTGCTGCAGGCAGGAGGAAGCATTTCCTCATCCCCCCCCCCCCCAGTGACTTTGCCTTGGCTGAGAAGATGTTGCCAGTCTGCTGCAGGCAGGAGGAAGCATTTCTTCAGTCTCCCCCCCCCCCCCCTCAGTGACTTTGCCTGGGCTGAGATGATTTTGTCAGTCTACTGCATGCAAGAGGAAGCATTTCCTCAGTCTGCCCTCCCCCGGTGACTTTTAGCTAAGTTTAAGAGGGCAGGGGTAGGGGGTAAGATGATATAATAAGTCTGCTGCAGGCAGTGGGGAAAATGTTTCTCAATCTCCCCTCCCCCAGTGACTTTTCCTCAGCTGAGATGATTTTATCAACCTGCTGCAGGCAGAAGGAAGCATTTCCTCAGTCTCCCCTCCCCCAGTGACTTTGCCTCGGCTGAGATGATGTCATCAATCTGCTGCAGGCAGAAGAAAGCATTTCCTCAGTCTCCATTTCCCCATTGACTTTGCCTAGGCTGAGATGATGTCAGTCTGCTGCAGGTAGGAGGAAGCAATTCCTCAGTCTCCCCTCCCCCAGTGACTTTGCCTAGGCTGAGATGATGTCATCAGTCTGCTGCAGGTAGGAGGAAGCGTTTCCTCAGTCTCCCCTTCCCTAGTGATCAAACTACAACATTATAACTTTGTAGCAAGCTGAGCGACTACAGCAGGGGGGAGGGGGTTTGATCTGGGTCAGCCAAGTACTGCACAGTCCAGGAAGTAGATGGTGACCCTGGACGATCCCTGAACAAAGATGGCGCCTGGTGATCCTGCCAGTTACACATTCCTTGTATCTTTGAAGGTGCAGAGCTGTCACCCTAGGACAGGAAGTTTGTTAGGACTACAGAACACCTCCCCCTCTTCTTCTCTGACTGGTTGTATTTGGAGGTTTCATTTGTTTTCTATTTTTACAATGTGGGAGATTTGAGTTGTCCGGCCGTGGCGCCTTTCCTCGTCTTTATCCTTTACGGGAAGGTCTTCTCCGATTCGTGTGTCACCACCAGCGACCGGACGGCGTCTCGCTTACTGGAAGCAACAAAAGGGAAAAAAAAAAAAAGGTCTGGTCGCCTGCGCCCATGGCGGCCGCCGCGCGGTCTTGCTGTCCCCCCCGGAGGCTGTGAGCGGCCTGGCGAGGAGCGCAGAATAGCGGGGCGCTCAGCCCATTCATCTCAGACTTTACGACCCGGCCAGTGGGAGACAATTATTTTTACGGCCGGCGTAACCAGTGCCCTGAGACGCGGCTTTAAACTTTTATTTGCTCAGAGCTCGTAAAAATCGCACTCGCAGGCTCTGCTCTTATTTTATAAGGGAAATAATTCGGAGCTGGGCCGCGAAGGCGCGTTGTTCCCTCCACGCCAAAACATGCCCCCCCCCCCCCCACCTAGAATTATTCCGTTGTCACCGAAGGATCCCGGGAATATTCTTCTATCTCATCGTCACCTCGTCTGACACCTCCAGCAACATTGCAACACCGCGCCCGGGGGGAACGGCACATCGCTCCTCTCCTATCTGCTTCCTTGTGTCGCAATTTCTGTTATTAATCGGCACCAGAAAGGCCGTTTGTCATTCGGATTGTAAACACGTCACTCAGGAATGCCAAAGTGATCCAAAAAAGATATCCAAAGAGATACAATGTATCCTAATGAATAGAGATGTGCCAGTTCACACATATGCGATGCGAATCGCTGGGGGTTCCCGCATCGCATTCAACTAGCAAGCAGTTCACACTGCCTTATGCGAATTGCTGGGGGTGTCAATACAAACGTAACCACTTGCTGACCGCCCGCCCGCCGCAGTTTTGACTCAGCTGCGCAAAGCGTCAAAGTACTACGTCAGTCACACGCGCGGTGCTGGGGGGCCAGCGCACCAGGCAGAGGGGATGCCGACGCACGGGGGCCTGACACCCACGATCGCTCCCCGCTGAGAGAGAAGAACGGTCGGCTGTTGTAAACACAGCAGACCGTTCTTCTCTCTGGAATGATCACAGAGCGCCTGTGATCCTTCTATATAGGAACACAGGTCTCTATGGCCATTTCACAAGCCCATCCCCCTCACAGTTAGAATCACTCCCCTAGGCTCACATTTAACCCCTTGATCACCCACACTGTTAACCCCTTCCCTGCCAGTGTCATTAGTACAGTGACAGTGCACATTTTTAGCACTGATTACTGTAGTAATGTCACTGGTCCCCCCAAAAGTGTCAAAAATGTCAGTTAGGGGTTGGATCTGTCTGCCGCAATGTCGCAGTCCCGCTAAAAATCGCAGATCGCCGCCATTACTAGTAAAAAATAAATAAATGAAAATGACATAAATCTTTCTCCTAGTCTATAGACGCGATAACTTTTGCGCAAACCAATCAAAATACGCTTATTGGGATTTTTTTTACCAAAAATATGTAGCAGAAAACAAATTGGCCTAAAATTATGAAAAAAAATTGATTTTTACATTTTTTTATTGGCAATGTTATATAGCAGAATGTGAAAAATATTGTTTTTTTTTCAGAATTGCGCTCTTATTTGTTTATAGCGCAAAAAAAAAAAAAAAAACGCAGAGGAGATCAAATATCACCAAAAGAAAGCTCTGTTTGTGGGGGAAAAGGGACATCAATTGTATTTGGGTACAGCGTCGCACGACTGCGCAATTGTCAGTTAAAGTAACGCAGTGCAAAAAATGGCCTGGTCATTAAGGGGGTAAATCCTTCCGGTCCAGAAGTGTTTAATGAATTGTAATGCAAAACAAAAAAACACATTATATAGCCTGATTGTTTGGTAAAATATAAAAGATAATGTTATGGCGAGTAAATAGACACCGAACATGTCACACTTTATCCACTTTAGATTTACTGCGACAGGCTGGCTCGGCTGCGCAAAACAACGTAGCCCTAACTCGGTCGCACACGCGGTGCTGGGGGCAGTGGGGATGCCGATCCATGGGACCGGCGGCCGCGATTGATGCCGGACACCCGCGATCGTTCCCCGCTGAGAGAGAACGATGGTCTGCTGTTGTAAACACAGCTGACCGTTCTTCTCCCTGGAATGATCACAGAGCTCCTGTGATCCTTCTATATAGGATATGTCTCTTTTCCCAACAACCCTGGACTGTGGTTGTGGGGGTCAGCGGGTGGGGGGCTTATTGGAACCTGGATGCCCCCTTTAACAAGGGGGCCCCCAGATCCTGCCCCCCCCCTATGTGAATGGGTATCGGGTACATCGTACCCCTACCCATTCACCAAAAAAGTGTAAAAAGGAAAAACCACATAAGACAGTTTTTGATAAGTCCTTTATTAAAAAAAAAATAAATAGTGCCCCTCGATGTAAATCCATCGTCAATCACGACGCCTGCCGGCCCGAAAAATAGAAAACATTTCAAAAGCGCTTCGCCTCTTCTGAGGCGTCCCGCCATATGCTGTGCTTCAGCTTTGACAGCTGTTTTATAGGCAAGGGGTGGGGCCACCCAGTTACGCAACCGGATGTCCCCGCCCCTTGCCTATAAAAAAGCTGTCAAAGCTGAAGAACAGCATACGGCGGGACATTAAAGGAGGCTTCCAGATTCCAATAAGCCCCCCCACCCGCAGACCCCCACAACCAGGGCTGAGGCAAGAGGTCCTTGTCCCCATTAACATGGGGACAAGGTGCTTTGGGGGGCACCCCAAAGCACCCTCCCCATGTTGAGGGCAAGAGGCCTGGTATGGTTCAGCAGGGGGGCGCTCGCTCGTCACCCCCCCCCCCCCCCATCCTGGCCTGCCAGGCTGCATGCTCGGATAAGGGTCTGGTATGGATTTTGGGAGGGACCCCACGTTGGTTGTTTATTTTTTAATTTTGGCATGGAGTTCCCCTTAAAATCTATGCCTGACCCAAAGGGCCTGCTATAGATTTTTGGGGGGACCCCATGCCATTTTTTTTTTAATTCTGTCATAGGGTTTCTCTTAACCACTTAAATACAGGGCACTTTCACCCCCTTCCTGCCTAGACCAATGTTCAGCTTTCAGTGCTCATTGGCATCTATGGGAAATATTGGTCCGCTTGGCATGGCACTGCTCCCTGTCTTTAACATTGGCGTCAATGGGAAATATTGGTCAGCTTGGCATGGCACTGCCCCCTGTCTTTAACATTGGCGTCTATGGGAAATCTTGGTCAGCTTGGCATGGCACTGTTCCCTGTCTTTAACATTGGTGTCTATGGGAAATATTGGTCAGCTTGGCATGGCACTGCTCCCTGTCTTAACATTGGCGTCTATGGGAAATCTTGGTCAGCTTGGCATGGCACTGCTCCCTGTCTAACATTGGCGTCTATGGGAAATCTTGGTCAGCTTGGTTTTAACATTGGTGTCTATGGGAATTCTTGGTCTGCTTGGCATGGCACTGCTCCCTGTCTTTAACATTGACATCTATGGGAAATCTTGGTCAGCTTGGCATGGATCTGCTCCCTGTCTAACATTGGCATCTATGGGAAATCTTGGTCAGTTTGGCATGGCACTGCTCCCTGTATAACATTGGCGTCTATGGGAATTCTTGGTCAGCTTGGCATGACACTGCTCCCTGTCTAACATTGGTGTCTATGGGAATTATCGGTCTGCTTGGCGTGACACTGCTCCTTGTCTAACATTGGCATCTATGGGAATTCTCCGTCGGCTTGGCATGACACTGCTCCCTGTCTAACATTGGCGTCTATGGGAATTCTTGGTCAGCTTGGCATGACACTGCTCCCTGTCTAACATTGGCGTCTATGGGAATTCTTGGTCAGCTTGGCATGACACTGCTCCCTGTCTAACATTAGTGTCTATGGGAATTCTTGGTCTGCTTGGCATGGCACTGCTCCCTGTCTTTAACATTGGCGTCTATGGGAAATCTTGGTCGGCTTGGCATGACACTGCTCCCTGTCTAACATTAGTGTCTATGGGAATTCTTGGTCTGCTTGGCATGGCACTGCTCCCTGTCTTTAATATTGGTGTCTGTGGGAAATCTTGGTCAGCTTGGCATGGCACTGCTCCCTCTTTAACATTGGCATCTATGGGAAATATTGGTCAGCTTGGCATGGCACTGCTGCCTGTCTTTAACGTTGACGTCTATGGGAAATCTTGGTCAGCTTGGCATGGCTCTGCTCACAAACAATAAGTGACAGGAACACAAAACACTGAGAGGGGACCCAGGACTACAACATAGCCATACATTATAAAAGTGGGGTATGCCTGTACACTACACTGACTGCACTCAACTAACTCAACTCACTATCCACTAACTACCTGCCTGACCTCTATTATTATACACTATACACGACTGCCATGTAAGCAGCCTTATATAGTGTGGGGTGTGGACTTAGCCCCTGAGCCATGATTGGCTAAAGGCACCCTGCCTTTGGCCAATCATGGCTCTGAGAGCACATTTTGCTGTGATTGGCCAAAGCATACAGGTCAGGTGCATGCTTTGGCCAATCACAAGCACTTAATGCACTGCAATCGCACAGTGCATTATGGGGCGCTCATCGGTGGGCGAACCTGCCGCCAAGCGCCCCTCGGCGAACACACGGACACCCAACGTTTGAGTTGAGCCCATCTCTAACAATGACGTACGTGGATGTGATTGTGCGTCAAGTGGTTACCACGCGTTGCATTAGGGCAGCCCATTCTTTATGAATAGGCGTCCAAAATAGATGGAAAGCTTACATGACTATTTTTTTAAATTGCAGCACACCACAACGCATGATGTACGTGTCTTGGTATGCTGCAGTACGTTGGTCATGGGACTCCATTGTATAATGCACTGGGGGGCTCAGTGCCAGGACAAGGTCCTCTGGAGCCCACATGCCAGTTTGCACCCCCCCCCCCCCAAGATGCATTATGTGTCAGCAAAAATCCCACCCCCCCCCCAACAAAAAAAAAACAGAGCACTAATCTGTATGCTTACCACTAAGCATAAATGCCCCCTTCTTCCAGTGCAAATCTGCCCCCCTGCTGAAATCCCCCCCCCCCCATCTCCCAAATTCACCCAACACAAATGCCCTCCCCCTCCCCCCCCCCAAAAAAAAGAAATCACTCATCCTAGCATAAATCCTCTACCACTAAAATTTCCCCTCCAAGTACACATCCGCTCCTCCCACTCCAAATCTCCCCCTCCCAGCACAAATTCCCCCCCAATCTCCAAACTTCCCCTCCTAGTATAAATCCCCGCTCAATCATCTTTATTAGCACAAATCCCCCCCCCCCCCCAAAAAAAAAACTGAGCACTAAGCTGCATGATTACCCCTAAGCAGAAATGCCCCCTTCTTCCAGCACAAATCCATCCCCCTGCTGAAATCCCCCTTCCCAGAACAAATCTATGCCCTCCATCTGCCAAATTCACCCAGCACAAATGCCCAACCCCCCCCCCCCCCAAAAAAAGAAAAGAAATCATCCATCCTAGCATAAATCCTCTACCACTAAAATTCCCCCTCCAAGTACACATCCTCTCCCCCCACTCCAAATCTCCCCCTCCCAACACAAATTCCCTCCCCAATCTCCAAATTTCCCTTCCTAGCACAAATCCCCCTAAATCATTCCTATTAGCACAAATCCCACCCCCACCCCCCCCCCCAAAAAAAAAAAAAACTGAGCACTAAGCTGCATGATTACCTCTAAGCAGAAATGCCCCCTTCTTCCAGTACAAATCCACCCTCTGCTGAAATCCCCCCTCTCAGAGCTAATCTATGCCCCCAGCACAAATTCCATCCCAATCTCCAAATGTCCCCTCCTAGCACAAATCATCCCCCCTAAATCATTCATATTAGTACAAATCCCCCCCCCCCCCCAAAAAAAAAGAAAAAACCACTGAGCACTAAGCTGCATGATTACCCCTAAGCAGAAATGCCCCATTTTTCCAGTACAAATCCACCCCCCTGCTGAAATCCCCTCTCCCAGAGCTAATCTATGCCCCCCATCTCCCAAATTCATCCAGCACAAATGCCCCCCCCCCCCAAAAAAAAAACATTACTCATCCCAGCATAAATCCTCTACTTCTAAAATTTCCACTCCAAGTACATATCCTCTCTCCCCCCCCCCACTCCAAATCACCCCCTCCCAGCAAAAAATCCCCCCCAATCTCCAAATTCCCCCCCCCCAGCATAAATTCCCCGCAATCATCCCTATTAGCATCCCTATTAGCACAAATCCCCCCCCCCAAAGAAAAACAATTCCCCTCCTAGCGCAATCCCCCCACCCCACCATATCCCCTCCTAGCACAAACCCCCTCTCCTAGCACAATTCCTCTTCCCCCACCCATCCCCCTGCACAGATCCTCTAAATCACCACTCCTAGCATCCCCCCCAAAAATGTCACCCTCCAAAAGCAATTCTTATCACCCCGCCACCCCCAAAAAATCCCCCCATTCAACAAATATCCCCTCCCCTCCAATTTCCTGACAGTGGCCTCCCACCTCACATGATACCACAGTGCCCAGGGCAGCCGTCCCTCCTGCCCTCCCCTTGCCCAGGCTCTGGGGGTGCTGCCCGTAATGAGGAGGTGTGCAGCATTTAGCTGTGGGAAGGCATATGAATGTTCACCTTGCCATAAGCAGGGCCGCTGATAGGGGGGGACCACCAGCCCTCTTGTAGGGCGCCCTAGCACACAGGGGGGCCCACACAGAGAGGGGGATTAGTGATGGACAACAAATACAGAAATCTTCCTCCAGCACCTGAATCTGATCTGTCCCTCTCCCTGCTATCAGCTTTTATCTGCTGACAAAGAGACAGTCGTCCCTCACTAATCCCCATCCCTTGTGTGGGCCCCCCTCCCAGCACTGGCTCTAATGTTATCTCTGCTCTGGAGTTTATTTGTAAATTGTAACTTTGTTTCTCTCTGTCTCTCTGATCACTGAGCTCCAACTGCCCAGGCTGTATATTTTTCTCATCTTCTTTTTTATTTAACATAGTTTTTTTTTTTTTTTAGATTTAGCAGGAATTATGCGAGTTATGTTATATTTGTGTCTGATAATAGTGATTTTGTTGTAATTTTAGCTAAACATATCTTTAATATTTTCTAACAGCAGCCCTGGCCATAAGGCCCTTTACCTTTAGATGATTCCTAATAAGGTTCTCCACTATCACAGCATAACGCTTCCCTATAGTCGGCTCAGTAAATTGATTTTTTTTTTTTCTCTTCTCAGTAAAATGGGAGACCAGCAGAGTTTGGAAACATTTCCACAGTGTGATTTCTGCTTCAAGTACACATCCTCTCCCCCCACTCCAAATCTCCCCCTCCCAGCACAAATCCCCTGCCCCCCCCCTCCCCATTTCCAAATTACCCCTCCCAGCACAAATCCCCCCCTAAATCATTCCTATTAGCACAAATTCATATTAGCACAATGTGATTTCTGCTTCTTATTGAAATTGTGAGAAGAAATATTGTTTTCCAAATGCTACAAGGATGACAAAACCCAACCTGGCAGAGATTCCCTAAAGACATTAAAAGTACTTCATGGAAAAAAATGATGAGGAACAGAATGAAAGTGGGAGGAGCTTTTCCCTCCAGAGTTCTCATTCCAGAAACGCTCTTTCTGCTGCTTCTGGATCATGACAACGTGTTTCTTCTCTGGCAGCATCTTCAAGTAAGGAAGTTTTACAAACCACGTCCCCCAAAAATACACAACCCTTCATTTATAGGGAAAACGACACCTGGAAATCAGAAGAACAATTTTCAGGCTCATCATAGAGCAATATATGCTTTTGGATTTTCATTGCCAGTAACTGAAAATGCAAAGGGGGGGGGGGGGGGGTGACCTCTTCTCATGTATAGGAGAAATGTTCTTATATACAGTCCTTGTTTTCCATTTGTAATAAAAAAAATTAAATTGTAAAAAGCTAATTTAGTTTACTTACTGAATAAGCTGTTCTTTTATTTCCAGCAGTATACACTATATTACCAAAAGTATTGGGACGCCTGCCTTTAAACGCACATGAACTTTAATGGCACCCCAGTCTTAGTCCGTAGGGTTCAATATTGAGTTGGCCCACCCTTTGCAGCTATGACAGCTTCAACTCTTCTGGGAAGGCCGTCCACAAGGTTTAGGAGTGTCTATGGGAGTGTTTTGCCATTCTTCAAGAGGCGCATTTGTGAGGTCAGGCACTGATGTTGGGTGAGAAGGCCTGGCTCGCAGTCTCCGCTCTAATTCATCCCAAAGGTGTTCTATCGGGTTGAGGTCAGGACTCTGTGCAGGCCAGTCAAGTTCCTCCACCCTAAACTCACTCATCCATGTCTTGATAAGCCTTGCTTTGTGCACTGGTCCAAATCATTTGGTGGAGGGGGGATTTTGGTGTGGGATTGTTTTTCAGGGGTTGGGCTTGGCCCCTTAGTTTTAGTGAAGGGAACTCTTAAGGCGTCAATATACCAAGACATTTTGGACAATTTTATGCTCCTATCTTTGTGGGAGGAGTTTGGGATGGCCCCTTGCTGTTCCAACATGACTGCCCACCAGTGCACAAAGCAAGGTCCATAAAGACATGGATTAGGGAGTTTGGGGTGGAGGAACTTTACTGGCCTGCACAGAGTCCTGACCTCAACCCTATAGAACACCTTTCAGATAAATTAGAGTGGAGACTGCGAGCTAGGCCTTCTCTCCAACATCAGTGCCTGACCTCACAAATGTGCTTCTGGAAGAATGATCAAACATTCCCATAGACACACTCCTAAACCTTGTGGACAGCCTTCCCAGAGGAATTGAAGCTGTTATAGCTGCAAAGGGTGGGCCAACTCAATATTGAACCCTACGGACTAAGACTGGGATGCCAGTAAAGTTCATGTGTGTGTAAAGGCCGGCGTCCCAATACTTTTGGCAACATAGTGTGTATATGTATATATATATATATATATATATATATATATATATTTATTTATTTAGTTATATATATATATATATATATATATATATATATATATATATATATACAGTATCTCACAAAAGTGAGTACACCCCTCACATTTTTCTAAATATTTTATTCTATCTTTTCATGTGACAACACTGAAGAAATGACACTTTGCTACAATGTAAAGTAGTGAGTGTACAGCTTGTATAACAGTGTAAATTTGCTGTCCCCTCAAAATAACTCAACACACAGCCATTAATGTCTAAACCGCTGGCAACAAAAGTGAGTACACCCCTAAGTGACAATGCCACATTGGGCCCAAAGTGCCAATATTTTTTGTGGCCACCATTATTTTCCAGCACTGCCTTAACCCTCTTGGGCATGGAGTTCACCGGAGCTTCACAGGTTGTCACTGGAGTCCTCTTCCACTCCTTCACTTGGAGGTGTTTGGGGTCGTTATGTTGGAAAACTGCCCTGCGGCCCAGTCTCTGGGGGGAGGGGATCATGCTCTGCTTCAGTATGTCACAGTACATGTTGGCATTCATGGTTCCCTCAATGAACTGTAGCTCCCCAGTGCCGGCAGCACTCATGCAGCCCCAGACCATGACACTCCCACCACCATGCTTGACTGTAGGAAGACACACTTGTCTTTGTACTCCTCACCTGGTTGCCACCACACACATTTTACACCATCTGACCCAAATAAGTTTATCTTGGTCTCATCAGACCACAGGAGATGGTTCCAGTAATCCATGTCCTTAGTCTGCTTGTCTTCAGCAAACTGTTTGCGGGCTTTCTTGTGCATCATCTTTAGAAGAGGCTTCCTTCTGGGACGACAGCCATGCAGACCAATTTGATGCAGTGTGCGGTGTATGGTCTGAGCACTGACAGGCTGACCCCCCACCCCTTCAACCTCTGCAGCAATGCTGGCAGCACTCATACGTCTATTTCCCAAAGACAACCTCTGGATATGACGCTGAGCACATGCACTCAACTTCTTTGGTTGACTATGGTGAGGCCTGTTCTGAGTGGAACCTGTCCTGTTAAACCGCTGTGTGGTCTTGGCCACCGTGCTGCAGCTCAGTTTCAGGGTCTTGGCAATCTTCTTATAGCCTATGCCATCTTTATGTAGAGCAACAAATCATTTTTTCAGATCCTCAGAGAGTTCTTTGCCATGAGGTGCCATGTTGAACTTCCAGTGACCAGCATGAGAGAGTGAGAGCGATAACACCAAATTTAACACACCTGCTCCCCATTCACACCTGAGACCTTGTAACACTAACGAGTCACATGACAGCGGGGAGGGAAAATGGCTAATTGGTCCCAATTTGGACATTGTCACTTAGGGGTGTACTCACTTTTGTTGCCAGTGGTTTAGACATTAATGGCTGTGTGTTGAGTTATTTTGAGGGGACAGCAAATTTACACTGTTATACAAGCTGTACACTCACTACTTTACATTGTAGCAAAGTGTAATTTCTTCAGTGTTGTCACATGAAAAGATAGATTTACAAAAAGGTGAGGGGTGTACTTACTTTTGTGAGATACTGTGTATATATATATATATATATATATATATATATATATATATATATATATATGTTTATATTTACAGGTGTTTATACTATATATATATAATAATTTATAACTAAAGGCTAAACACTTTTTTAGTTTTGGATAGAGTGGAGAGGAATTAGAACCCCTGTCAGTTTTTATTGCTGTCTTAGCCCCCTTAGGGAGATTCCTCCTCTCTTTTTGTCCTGGTGGCCATTATCATTGAAAGTGAAAGTAGTAGAAAATCTCAAATTTTGGGTTGTCACCAGAAAAGTAATAGAGGAGAAATCTTCCAATGGGGACACTAGTTCTGGTGACCTTGGGGGGGCCCCATGGAATTCCCTTCATTTGCAGTGATTTTCTCCCACTTCCAGTTTGTGCGTGGTAAGGCAGGCGTCCCAATACTTTTGGTTATATAGTGTTAATTTATATTTTGCATATCATTATTACTAGTACACCATGGGTGTTTTTTATGTTAAATATTTGATTTGAATGCATGTTTAGGGTAAGAGGTAACAATCACTATGCAAAGGAATAGGTGCAGTAACATTTACTTGTTTTTTTTTTTCCTGATCATGAAGGGGGGTAAAACTTCCGGAGGTCAAGTGGTTAAAAACCATAAAAGAAAAAAAAAATGTCTATTTGTGTGAAAAAAAATGACATCGATTTAATTTGGGTACAGTGTTGCATGACTGCACAATTAACAGTTAAAGTAGTGCAGTGCTGAATAGCAATAAAATCACCTGGTCATAAAGGGGGGGCGATACCTTCTGGAGGTCAAGTGGTTAATACCGCTTTAACCACTTGCCAACCGCTCGCCGCAGATATACTGCGGAAGCCTGGCTCGGCTGTGCGAATCGCCGTACCCATACGTCGCTCCTCGGGAGCAAGCGCGGGGGCGTGCCGATTCGTGAGAGGGGAAGCTGATCTGCGCGACCTGCGGCCGCGATAGCCGCCGGGAAGACAGAACGGCGTTCTGCCAATGTAAACACAGCAGACCGCTGATCTGTCTGCAATCAACACAGGACTCCTGTGTTCCTCCTATTTAGGATCACAGGTCTCTGTGTTAATTCCATAAGCCCATCCCCCTCACAGTTAGAAAACACCCCCTAGGCCAGTGATGGTGAACCTTGGCACCCCAGATATTTTGGAACTACATTTCCCATGATGCTCAAATACACTGCAGAGTGCATAAGCATCATGGGAAATGTAGTTCCATAAGATCTGGGGTGCCAAGGTTCCCCATCACTGCCCTAGGCTCACATTTAACCCTTTGATCGCCCCTGGTGTTAACCCCTTATCTGCCAGTGTCATTAGTACAGTGACAGGGCATATTTTTTAGCACTGATTACTGTAGTAATGTCATTGGTCCCCCCAAAAGTGTCAAAAATGTCAGTTAGGGGTCCAATCTGTCCGCCGCGATGTCGCAGTCCCGCTAAAAAATCGCTGGTCGCCGCCATTACTAGTAAAAAAAAAAGAATAAAAATGACATAAATCTTTCCCTTAGTTTGTAGACGCAATAACTTTTGCGTAAACCAATCAATATGCACCGATTGGGATTTTTTTTTTTTACCAAAAATATGTAGTAGAATACAAATTGGCCTAAAATGATGGAAAAATTTGATTTTTAACTTTTTTTTTTTATTGGGAATGTTATATAGCAGAAAGTAAAAATATTATTCTTTTTTTGTTTCTGCTATATACCATTCCCAATTTAAAAAAAAAAAGTTAAAAATCAAATTTTTTTATCCTTTTAGGCCAATTTGTATTCTGCTACATATTTTTGGTAAAAAAAAAAAAAAAATCCCAATAAGTGTATATTGATTGGTTTGCGCAAAAGTTATCGCAAAAATAAAAATCGCACAGGTGATCAAATACCACAAATTTGCCTTAAATTGGCCTAAACTGATAAAAAAATTAGTTTTTTTAAAAAAAAATTTATTGGGAATGTTATATAGTAGAAAGTAAAAAATATTATTCTTTTTTTGTTTCTGCTATATACCATTCCCAATTTAAAAAAAAAAAGTTAAAAATCAAATTTTTTCATCCTTTTAGACCAATTTGTATTCTGCTACATATTTTTGGTAAAAAAAAAAAATCCCAATAAGTGTATATTGATTGGTTTGCGCAAAAGTAATCACAAAAATAAAAATCGCACAGGTGATCAAATACCACAAATTTGCCTTAAATTGACCTAAACTAATAAAAAAAAATTAGATTCTTTTTTTTTAATTTTATTGGGAATGTTATATAGCAGAAAGTAAAATATATTTTTCATTTTTTGTTTCTGCTATATAACATCCCCAAAAAAAAAAAAGTTAAAAATCAAATGTTTTCATCCTTTTAGGCCAATTTGTATTCTGCTACATATTTTTGATAAAAAAAAAAAAAAAATTCCAATAAGTGTATATTGATTGGTTTGCGCAAAAGTTATCGCAAAAATAAAAATCGCACAGGTGATCAAATACCACAGCCTAAACTGATAAAAAAAAATTAGTTTTTTTTAAAAAAAAAATGTTTTGGGAATGTTTTATAGCAGATAGTAGAACATATTGGTGGTTTTTCCAAATTGACACTTTTTTTTATTGTTTATAGCGCAAAAAAAAAAAAAAAAAAAATGCAAAACCGCAGAGGTAATCAAATACCACCAAAAGAAAGCTCTATTTGCGGGGGGAAAAAAGGGACATCAATTTTATTTGGGTACAGCGTCGCACGACCGCGCAATTGTTAGTTAACCACTTGCCGACTGCCTAACGCAGATCTACGTCGG
This sequence comes from Pelophylax lessonae, assembly GCF_965119305.1. Lineage (NCBI taxonomy): Eukaryota > Metazoa > Chordata > Amphibia > Anura > Ranidae > Pelophylax > Pelophylax lessonae. The sequence continues at coordinate 322,297,266 of NC_138773.1, forward strand.
CAGTCAGCCCCTCACAGGCAAATTGACGTAGGTCTACGTCGCTAGCCTGTGAGGGTCTAGGGAGCAAACGCGCGCCCCCGGAGGCGCGCTCCCGCGTGGTCACGCACCCCCCCGCGCGTGTGGCCGGCGGACCCGATGTCCGCCGGTCACTCTGCGATCGTCGGGGGAGAGGGAGAAAGTCAGGCGGCTTGTGTAAACAAGCCGCCTGTCATTCTCCCCGGTGTATGAAGGATGATCATACGGTTCTACTATGTAGAACCGTTGATCACTCTTCATACATCTGAAGCCACAGCCAATCACAGTAGAAAGCACGCCCCTAGGGACACACACAGCCCCTCCCTCTCAAATAAAGTTAACCCCTTCACTACCAGTGTATTTTTACAGTAACAGTGCATATATATAGCACTGATTACTGTAGAAATGTCACTGGTAACCCCAAAAGTCAGTCAAGGGTCCGATCTGTCCGCCGCAATGTTGCAGTACCGCAAAAAAAAATTGCAGATCGCCGCCTTTACGCGTTAAAAAAAAAAACAACAAAAATGACAAAAATCTTTCCCTTTGTTAGTAAACGCAATAACTTTTGCGCAAACCAATCAAAATACGCTTTTTGCGATTTTTTTTACCAAACATAGGTAGCATAAAACAAATTGGCCGAAAATGTTAAAAAATTTTGATTTTTACATTTTTTTTGGGGGGAATTTCATATAAAAAAATGTGAAAAATATTGTTATTTTTGCAAAATTGTCGCTCTTTTTTCGTTTATAGCGCGTGATCAAAAAATCGCACAGGTGATCAAATACCACCAAAAGAAAGCTCTGTTTTTGGGAAAAAAAGGACGCCAAATTCGTTTAGATACAGCATCGCACGACCGCGCATTTGTCCGTTAAAGTCACGCAGTGCCGAATCGCAAAATACCCCCTGGTCGGAATGGGGGTAAAATCTTCCGGGGCTTAAGTGGTTAAAGTAATGCAATGCCGAATCGCAAAAAAATGGCCTGGATATTAAGGGGGTAAAACCTTCCCATCCAGAAGTGGTTAATGTGACAAATACACAAAGTAACAAACTGAAAAGACGAGGTTGTAATCGCAGGTGATGTGCGAATAAAGGGATTGTGCTGCGGTGAAATGTTTGGATGAGATAATAAAATGTATACGTTTGTAGCGGTTTCTTGGCGCGGTTCCCAGTCACTACCTTCAGAGATGTTTTTGTGTCTGAACTGTCAGGCAAATTTTTGCCATAAAAACCTCATAAGGAAAGAGAGATTTTCCCAGCCGGGAGAGGAGGAGGAAATCACGTAGAATAGAGGATATACAAAGGTTAATGGGGCTGTAAACGGCGCCATATCAGATCATTTATCTCCCGTACAGGATGTGGGAGGCGGCCTCCTGTGTGTACATACAACTATCATATCGTGTTAATCTCCAATCGCATGGGAATAAAAAAATCAGACGTAATTTTACATAACATCAGAGATCACGCACAACTTATTATGTTTTATTTTTTTGAGCTGCAGCAGACCACACGGTAAAGCAGTAATAAACCCAACAGCAAACATTTCTTATATCGCAGCGCACCAATTCTTACATGCAAGGCCGGGACAAGGTCACCTAGAGCCCAGGGCAAACATGCCAAACTGCGACACCCCCCCCCATGATGTAGGAGCATTATGTATCAGAACCCCCCCCCCCCCCAAGATGTAGGAGCATTATGTATCAGCACCCCCCCCCCCCCCAGATATAGGAGCATTATGTATCAGCAAACCCCTACCCCCCACAAGATGTAGAAGCATTGTGTATCAGCACCCCCCCCCCCCCCAAGATGTAGGAGCATTATGTATCAGCAGCCCCCCCCCCCCAAGACTTGGGAGCATTATTTATCAGCAGCCCTCCCCAAATGTAGGAACATTAAGTATCAGCAACCCCCCCCCCCCCCAAGATATAGGAGCAACAATATGTATCAGCAACCCCCCCCCCCCCCAAGATGTAGGAGTACTATGTATCAGCAACCCCCCCCCCCCAAGATGTAGGAGCATTACGTATCAGCAGCCCCCCCCCAAGACTTAGGAGCATTATGTATCAGCAACCCCCCCCCCCAAGATGTAGGAGCATTATGTATCAGCAACCCCCCCCCCCCAGATGTAGGAGCATTATGTATCAGCAACCCCCCCCCCCCCAAGATGTAGGAGCGCTATGTATCAGCAACCCCCCCACAAGATGTAGGAGCATTATGTATCAGCAACCCCCCCCCCCCCAAGCCCCCAAGATGTAGGAGCGTCATGTATCAGCAACCCCCCCCCCAAGATGTAGGAGCATTATGTATCATATCAGTAACCCCCCCCCCAAGATGTAGGAGCACTATGTATCAGCAACCCCCCCCCCCAAGATGTAGGAGCACTATGTATCAGCAACCCCCCCCCAAGATGTAGGAGCGCTATGTATCAGCAACCCCCCCAAAATGTAGGAGCGCTATGTATCAGCAACCCCCCCCCCCCCCAAGATGTAGGAGCATTATGTATCAGCAACCCCCCCCCCAGATGTAGGAGCATTATGTATCAGCAACCCCCCCCCCCAAGATGTAGGAGCATTATGTATCAGCAACCCCCCCCCCCCCAAGATGTAGGAGCATTATGTATCAGCAAACCCCCCCCCCCCCCCCAAGATGTAGGAGCATTATGTATCAGCAACCCCCCCCCAGATGTAGGAGCATTATGTATCAGCAACCCCCCCCCCCCAAGATGTAGGAGCACTATGTATCAGCAACCCCCCCAAGATGTAGAAGCGTCATGTATCAGCAACCCCCCCAAGATGTAGGAGCATTATGTATCACCAACTCCCCCCCCAAGATGTAGGAACATTATCTATCAGCAACCCCTCCCCCCCCCAAGATGTAGGTGCACTATGTATCAGCAACCCCCCCCCCCCAAGATGTAGGAGCGTTATGTATCAGCAACCCCCCCCCCCCAAGATGTAGGAGCAATATGTATCAGCAACCCCCCCCCCAAGATGTAGGAGCATTATGTATCAGCAACCCCCCCCCCCAAGATGTAGGAGCATTACGTATCAGCAACCCCCCCCCCCCCCCCCAAGATGTAGGAGCATTATGTATCAGCAAAAATCCCCCACCCAAAAAAAAAAAATTGAGCATTAATCTGCATGCTTACCCCCTAAGCATAAATTTCCCCTCCTCCCAGTACAAATCTGCCCCCCCCTGCTTAAATCCCCCCTGCTTAAATCCCCCCTGCCAGCACACTCAATTCCTCTCTCAGCAAATCCCCCCAGCACTATCCCCCCCCCAAAAAAAAAAAAACCCTAGCACAAATCCTCCACCCCTCAAATTTCCCCTCTGAGCACAAATCCTTTCCCCCACACTCCTATTTCCCCCCTTCTAGCACAAATCATCCCTACTTGCACAAATTGCGCCCTTCCTTCCCCCCCCCCCCAAAAAAAATGTCCCCTTCTAGCACAAATTCTCTACCCCTCAAATTTCTTCTCCAAGCACAAATCCCCCACCCCCCACTCCTATTCCCCCCTCCTAGCTCAAATCATCCCTACTAGCACAAATTGTCCCCTCCAAAAAATAAATCTCCCCTCCTAGCATAAATCCTCTACAACTCAAGTTTCCTCTCCAAGCATATATCCTTTCCCCCCACTCCTATCCCTCCTCCTAGCACAAATCATCCCTACTAGCACAAAATGACCCCCCCCTCTAAAAAAATTTCCCCTCCTAGCACATATCCTCTACCCCTCAAATGTCCCCTCTGAGTACAAATCCTCTCCCCCACTCCTATCCCCCCCAGCACAAATCATCCCTACTAGAACAAATGCCCCCCCCCCCCCCTCCAAAAAAAAAAATTCCCCTCCTAGCAAAAATCCGTTACCCCTCAAATTTCCGCTCCTCCCACGGCCTGCCTCCCGCTATGTCTAAACACTGGCCGCCGCCGAAACCTCGTACACGAAATCACGTAGTACTATGTGATTTTGCGCCCTGCCGCAGTAATACTACGGTGGGCGGTCGGCAAGAGATTAATATATTTTTATTGAAGAAAAGAATACAAGTGTATGTAAGAGATATACAAGTAACAGAGAAACAAGCAAATCAAATGACAAAATAATAACAGTAAAAGCCGGTAAGCAGTTATATTCCCAATAGGAAAATCAGGCAAACACGAACCATTTATAACAATTCGGTAATGAAATATGAAAGGATAGCAGAACATTTTATGAAGCGAAACACGGAAGAATACGAAGAAGAGATGAAAGATAGAAGAAGGTGGGGGAGGAGAGAAAGAAAAGAGGAGAAAGTGGTGGGCGTCGAGGATTGGCAGCTACATTCTAAAATTTTTACAATACAGTATATAGCATTCGGTAAAGAAAGGTAGGTGTATACCAGGCAGCCAATAGGTGCAGCAGCCTCACTTAACCACTTTAAGACCGGAAGGATTTGCCCCCTTAATGACCAGGCCCTCTTTTGCGATTCGGCACTGCGTTACTTTAGCGGACAATTGCACGGTCGTGCGACGCTGTACCCAAATAAAATTGATGTCCTTTTTTTCCCACAAACAGAGCTTTCTTTTGGTGGTATTTGGTGGTATGCTGTTTTAATTTTTTGCGCTATAAACAAAAAAAAGAGCAACAATTTTGAAAAAAAGAAAAAAACAATATTTTTAACATTCTGACATTCTCAAAAAAATAAAAAAATGTAAAAATCAAAATGTTTTTAACATTTTAGGCCAATTTGTTTTCTGCTACATATTTTTGGTAAAAAGAAAATTGCAATAAGCGTATTTTGATTGGTTTGCGCAAAAGTTATCGCATCTACTAACTACGGGAAAGATTTATGTCATTTTTATTGTTTTTTTTTTTTTACTAGTAATGGCGGCAATCTGTGATTTTTTTGTATGACTGTGACATTGTGGCGGACAGATCGGACCCCTAACTGACATTTTTTACACTTTTGGGAGGACCAGTGACATTACTACAGTAATCAGTGCTAAAAATATGCACTGTTACTGTAATAATGACCAGGGCTGCTGTTAGAAATCGCGGGGCCCCGTACAGACTACCTGGCAGGTAGAAAATATTAAAGATATATTTAGCTAAAATTACAACAAAATCACTATTATCAGACACAAATATAACATAACTCGCATAATTCCTGCTAAATCTAAAAAAAACAAAAAAACAATGTTAAATAAAAATGAAGATGAGATGAGAAAAATATCCAGGCTGGGCAGTTGGAGCTCAGTGATCAGAGAGACAGAGAGAGAGAAACAAAGTTACAATTTACTCCTGAGCAGAGATAACATTAGAGCCAGTGCTGGGAGGGGGGCCCACACAGGGAGGGGGATTAGTGAGGGATGACTGTCTCTTTCTCAGCAAATAAAAGCTGATAGCTGGGAGAGGGACAGATCAGATTCAGGTGCTGGAGGAAGATTTCTGTATTTGTTGTCCATCACAAATCCCCCTCTCTATGTGGGCCCCCCGGTGTGCTCGGGCCCCCTACAAGAGGGCTGGTGGTCCCCCCCTATCAGCGGCCCTGATAATGACACTGGCAGGGAAGGGGTTAACCCTATGGGTGATCAATGGGTTAAATGTGAGCCTAGGGGAGTGATTCTAACTGTGGGGGGGGGGGGGGCTTGGCTTGTGAAATGACCATAGAAACATGTGATGCTATATGGAAGGATCACAGGCGCTCTGTGATCATTCCAGGGAGAAGAGTGGTTGGATGTGTTTACAACAGCTGACCGTCCTTCTCCCTCGGCGGGGGAGCGATCACGGGTGTCAGGCGGCAATCGGAACCACCTGCCCCATGCATCGGCTTCCCCACTGCCAAGTGGGGAAGGGAGCGCACCACCGGCGGCGCGCTCGCCCCCTAGCTTCCCGCGCGCCGGTGGTGCGCTCCCTTCCCCACTTGGCAGTGGGGAAGCCGATGCACGGGGCAGGTGGTTCCGATTTCCGCCTGACACCTGCAATCGCTCCCCCGCTGAGGGAGAAGGACGGTCAGCTGTTGTAAATAGGCGGCGGGTGGCCGGGAAGTGGTTAATAAGCTTTACATCTTAGTCGGTTATGATATAATAGATTTTGATCCTTTCTAGATATTTCCAAGGACTAATTTTCTTATTTGCTATACTGTACCTATTTTTTGAACTACATGGTATTCATTGTATTACATTGTATCTGTAATTATCTTTATACTCGTACTTTATGATGTTACTTTCTTGTTGTTGCATCTAAACTTCCTTGTATAACGTGTTAAAACTCAATAAAACACATTTTACAAGAAAAAGAAAACAAATACAGCCACTTCATCTTTACAAAATGAGGAAAAACGTGTTGCGATGTGGAGCGACAATGTCCACATGCATGTCGCAATTCTGCACGTTTTCATAAAATGCTCTAATGGGGGTGCAACTTCAAGAAAGATACATTTTTTTTACACTTGCAGCCGTCACTCTTCTAAAAAATTAGTGACTGAGCTGCATTTTCAACCCCCCTCCTTGACCCCCCACCTTTATCTAACATGGCAGGTGATTCGGGTGGTACACATGCTGCAGCCGCATCAAAAATTATACTTCCCTGTAGCGTTCAGCAAGCAGCGCCCTCATCAAACGTGACCCATTCAAGACTAACCCCAACCGCTCGTGATGCATCTCCGTTCAAGGGTTAAAATAGGCAGTGAGGAAGCGACATATCGCCTGTTAGCCACCTGTCAACTGCTGACCACTTTTTTTAACCACTTAAAGCGGAGTTCCAGCCATTTACTCACCTGTCCAACGGACCAGCGATGCGGCCGCCGGAAGCCTCGATCCTCTCCCACGGCGCCGGCATCACTGCTGTGGGCACCCGGCTGTTACAGTTTGCGGCTTCACAGCCGGGTGCCCACTGCGCATGCGCGAGTCGCGCTGCGCGCCGTGATTGGCCGGCAATCTTCTGGGACCTCTGACGTGTCCCAGAAGATTGCAGGGAGGGAGGGGGAGAGGAGAACTTCCGCTCAGGGCGCCGCGGCGCTCCGAGCGGAAGTGGGAGCGGGTACCTGTCAAAACTAGGTACCCGCTCCCCCCCCCCAAAAAATGACATGCCAAATGTGGCATGTCGGGGGGTCAGGACTCCCTAAAGCGGAAGTTCCACTTTTGGGTGGAACTCCGCTTTAAGCCCCGGAGGATTTTCCTGCTAAACGACCAGGGGGTATTTTGCGATTCGGCACTGCGTGACTTTAACAGACAATTGCGCGGTCGTGCGACGCTGTATATAAACGAATTTGGCGTCCTTTTTTTCCCACAAACAGAGCTTTCTTTTGGTTGTATTTGATCACCTGTGCGATTTTTACTTTTTGCGCTATAAACAAAAAAAGAGCGTACATTTTGCAAAAATAACAACATTTTTCAAATTTTTTTATATGAAATTCCCCCCAAAAAAAATGTAAAAATCAAAATTTTTTAAAATTTTCGGCCAATTTGTTTTATGCTACCTATGTTTGGTAAAAAAAATCGCAAAAAGCGTATTTTGATTGGTTTGCGCAAAAGTTATCGCGTTTACTAACAAAGGGAAAGATTTCTGTCATTTTTGGTGTTTTTTTTTTTAACGTGTAATGGCGGCGATCTGCGATTTTTTTTGCGGTACTGCGACATTGGGGCGGACAGATCGGACCCTTGACTGACATTTTTGACACTTTTGGGGTTACCAGTGACATTTCTACAGTAATCAGTGCTATACATATGCACTGTTACTGTAAAAATACACTGGTAGTGAAGGGGTTAACTTTATTTGGGAGGGAGGGGCTGTGTGTGTCCCTAGGGGCGTGCTTTCTACTGTGATTGGCTGTGGCTTGAGCTGTAAGGACACTGATCAACGGATCTACATAGTAGATCCGAGTGATCAGTGTTTTTACAGCGAGGAGAATGACAGGTGGCCTGTTTACACAAGCTGCCTGACATTCTCCCTCTCCCCCGCCGATCGCCGAGTGACCGGCGGACATCGGGTCCGCTGGTCACACGCGCGGGGGGGGTCCGTGACCGCGCGGGAGCGCGCCTCCGCGGGCGCGCGCTCGCTCCCCAGAGCCTCACAGGCGAGCGACGTAGACCTACGTCACTCTGCCTGTGAGGGGCTGACTGCCGCAGTAAATATACTGTGAGCAGTCGGCAAGCGGTTAAGAGGGGCGGGGAAACCGGGGAAACCGGGGAAACCCCCCCAAGCGTTAACCACTTGCCGACCAGTCACGTTGACTGTACTGCGGCAAAGTGGTTCGTTATCGTCTGGCGACGTAGACCTACGTCACCAGACAATGCCCTCTCTCGGCGGCGCGCGCGCGGCGCTGGAGGCTCGCTCCCTCTGTATTCAGTTACAGCGGGAGTCGGGCCAGGGGAGGAGAGGCGGTGATCACCGCCGCTCTTCCCCGATCGTCGGGGAATCGAGTGTGGAGATCCACCCGCTTGTGTAAACAAAGCGGGCGGATCTCCTAAGTGACAGGCAGGGTCAGATTGCAGGGCTCAGCATAGCTCAACCTGCGATCTGTCCCTGTGTCACTCAGTCACCTCCCCCCACACACGTCAGTAAGCACCAGGCCTACATTAACCCCTCCCTCTCCAATAAAAATTAACCCCTTCCCTACCAGTGTCATTTTTACAGTAACAGTGCATATGTATAGCACTGATTACTGTAGTAATGTCACTGGTACCCCCAAAAGTGTCAAAAATGTCAGTCAAGGGTCCGATCTGTCCGCCGCAATGTCGCAGTCCCGCAAAAAAAATCGCAGATCGCCGCCATTAGTCGTTAAAAAAAAAAATCACCAAAAATGACATAAATCTTTCCCTTAGTTAGTAAATGCAATAACGTTTGCGCAAACCAATCAAAATACGCTTATTGCAATTTTTTTTTTACCAAAAATATGTAGCAGGAAACAAATTGGACAAAAATGATAAAAAAATTTGATTTTTACAATTTTTTGGGGGGAATTTCATATAAAAAAATGTGAAAAATATTGTTATTTTTTCAAAATTTTCGCTCTTTTTTGTTTATAGCGCAAAAAGTAAAAAATCGCACAGGTGATCAAATACCACCAAAAGAAAGCTCTGTTTGTGGGGAAAAAAGGACGTAAATTTCGTTTGGGTACGGCGTTGCATGACCGCGCAATTGTCAGTTAAAGTCGCACAGTGCCGAATCGCAAAAAGTGGCCCAGATGTAAGACAGCAAAATCCTCCGGTGGTAAAGTGGTTAAAGAGCCTTTGGTGAGAAAATAATCTTTTGATAAAATCCAAAACACAATGAAGAATTGACTCCGATGGCTCAATAATATCCCACAGACCCGAAGAGTTGCGACCTCTGCTATGGGGCCCCGACCTGCCTTGTAATGGGGGGCAAAGGGGCCCGGGGGGTCAGTTTTCATCCCGGTGGGTTATCTAAATTATCTTCTAGTGAGCTTTGTTTAATTCTGCCAGGAGATCTGAGAAAACAGAAGGTCTGGGGTCTTGGCCCCTCATCAGGAGCGACCCCTAGGAGGGCAGAACTGTCTATCATAACATCTTCACCAGTGAGTGACAGCTCGGTGTCCTGGGTCCAGGAGGCCACTTTCCCAGGACAGAGGGGCCCAGGCTGGAGCAAAGGATTACTACAATATTAGAGGGGACAGTGCAAGGGCAGATTGCTGCTGATCCTGGATAAAGGGAGCCTTACCCCTCTTACCCTTCACCTCAACAAGGTCCTCAAGTGCAAAGAAAATACCCCGCGGTTCTCACGGTAAAATGGTTTTCCTCATGTCTCCCTTTCCTTTACAGTTGGTGGATTTCCCTGCTTGTTCTCTATTTTTTTGCCTAAAATATAATTTTTATCCTCCCCCCCCCCCATCTTCTGTGCTGTGGATTTTCTCCAGTTTCTTTCAGCCACTTCATGTCTTCATGCACGTGCTCCAGCATTGGTTGCCCACCATGGCTCTGGACAGGCTTCCTGATAGTGACAACAGTTGGCCATGCCTGAGTAAAGTGTGCTGGCACAGCCGTTCTGTAGTCTCCACCATGCGTGAAGCTGTGGAATTGAGTGACATCATCCGCAGAGTTGGTTTGGGCTCAAGACTCTTTTACACAGGTGACGGACTTGACCACCCCTCTAAAGAGTGATCCATGGTGGTTGACCAGCAGTTTACCTTTTCTTTCCATTCCAGGAGGATTTTACATCGAAATACCAATACCAACCTCACACCAGGGGCGTAACTACAGGGGTTGCAGGGGTTGCAATCGCTACCGGGCCCCATGCTCCAGGGGGCCAGGTAGCAAACCAGTGGGTGAACTTCTAGGATCTCAAAGGTCACACTTGCGACCGGGCCCTGGCATTTCACCACTGTGGGGAGGCCCCAAGATTGCAGGAAGGGGGCCCACTGCAGAACTTGTGAAAGGATCCTGATGCGGGACCATAATAAAAGGCCATGCAATGAGAGTAAAGAGCCCCAGGATTAGTGGGAAGAGCCCCGGGCTTGAAGGGAAGGGCCCCGGCCAGGAGTCTGGGGGGCCCTTCATGGTTTCTTGCATCGGGGCCCTGAAGGTTCTAGTTACGCCTCTGCCTCACACCAAGCGCCAAGCGCCTGGCACGTGGTTACGACACAGTCCTATTGACTTCAATAGGTGTGTTTGGCAAGTGGCACCACCTGTCAAAGGCTCCATACCAAGATAAATTCACAACCACTGCAAAGTGTATGGACCTGAGTAGATGTGGTCTTACTTGGAGGTAGGTGGTCAGGGGCTGTATAAATGCAGATCAGCCACCTGTTTTTACCCCCCCCCCCCCTGTTTCCCATGTGAACTTAACCTTAGAACAGTGTTTTTTATTCAGCCGCCCAACTGTCAGTGTTCCACCACCCATCAGAACTGGGATAGGGTCGTCCAATGTCCAGGACAGGGATCCGGAATTGCACTGCCCTCCCACACTGTTTATACATGACGTAGAATAGGTGTACCACCCTGTGTCTATTCATTGGCCCTTTGCTTCTCTGCACCGAGGGCAGCTGGCCCTCTTGCCCACCCCTTGTCCCAGCCCTGCCACCCATGGCATGAACAGTGTATTGCATTTGAACTTCCTTTTGGTATCACTACCTCATTTTTAGGAGTCCAACATGATTGTAACACACCCTCACCTTCTGGTTATACATGTTATTTAACCCCTTGGCTAAGCAGCGGGATGGATTATAGCTGGAGTCTCCAAACCAATCTTTCCAAAAAAAGGACCTGTCCTTTTTACTGTTTACTGTCCTTCCAACTTTATAGTGTCCAGACTGTGGCCCCCAGGGAGTAGAAAATGCCCCATTGTCAGTGGGGGGGCAAACATTTCCCCATCATTAGTATTAGTGGGAGGAATGGTGCCCCATCATTGGTATCAGTGGGAGGAATAGTGACCCATCATTGGTATTTATAGGAGTAATAAGGCCCCATCATTGGTATTAGTAGGAGGAATAGTGTGCCATCATTGGTATCAGTGGGAGGAATAGTGCCCCATCATTGGTGTCAGTGGGAGGAATAGTGCCCCATCATTGGTATCAGTGGGAGGAATAGTGCCCCTTCATTGGTGTCAGTGGGAGGAATAGTGCCCCATCATTGGTATCAGTGGGAGGAATAGTGCCCCTTCATTGGTGTCAGTGGAAGGAATAGTGCCCCATCATTGGTGTGAATAGGAGGAATAGTGCCCCATCGTTGGTGTCAATGGGAAGAATAGTGCCCAATCCTTGGTGTCAATGGGAGGAATAGTGCCCAATCATTGGTATTAGTGAGAGGAATAGTGCCCCATCATTGGTATCCCTTCAGAAGAATAGTGCCCTATCATTGGTGTCACTGGGAGGAATAGTGCCCAATCATTGGTACTAGTGAGAGGAATAATGCCCAATCATTGGTATCAGTGGGAGGAATAGTGCCCCATCATTGGTATCAATGGGAGGAATCGTGCCCCATCATTGGTATCAGTGGAAGGAATAGTGCCCCATCATTGGTATCAGTGGAAGGAATAGTGCCCCATCATTGGTATCAGTGGGAGGAATAGTGCCCCATCCTTGGTATCAGTGGGAGGAATAGTGACCCATCATTGGTATCAGTGGAAGGAATAGTGCCCCATCATTGGTATCAGTGGGAGGAATAGTGCCCCATCCTTGGTATCAGTGGGAGGAATAGTGACCCATCATTGGTATCAGTGGGAGGAATAGTGCCCAATCATTGGTATCAATGGGAGGAATAGTGCCCCATCATTGGTATCAGTGGGAGGAATAGTGCCCCATCATTGGTATCAGTGGGAGGAATAGTGCCCCATCATTGGTATCAGTGGGAGGAATAGTGCCCCATCATTGGTATTAGTAAGAGGAATAGTGCCCCATCATTGGTATCAGTGGAAGGAATAGTGCCCCATCATTGGTATCAGTGGGAGGAATAGTGCCCCATCCTTGGTATCAGTGGGAGGAATAGTGCCCCATCATTGGTATCAGTGGAAGGAATAGTGCCCCATCATTGGTATCAGTGGGAGGAATAGTGACCCATCATTGGTATCAGTGGAAGGAATAGTGCCCCATCATTGGTATCAGTGGGAGGAATAGTGCCCCATCCTTGGTATCAGTGGGAGGAATAGTGACCCATCATTGGTATCAGTGGGAGGAATAGTGCCCAATCATTGGTATCAATGTGAGGAATAGTGCCCCATCATTGGTATCAGTGGGAGGAATAGTGCCCAATCATTGGTATCAATGGGAGGAATAGTGCCCCATCATTGGTATCAGTGGGAGGAATAGTGCCCCATCATTGGTATCAGTGGGAGGAATAGTGCCCCATCATTGGTATCAGTGGGAGGAATAGTGCCCCATCATTGGTATCAGTGGGAGGAATAGTGCCCAATCATTGGTATCAATGGGAGGAATAGTGCCCCATCATTGGTATCAGTGGGAGGAATAGTGACCCATCATTGGTATCAGTGGGAGGAATAGTGCCCAATCATTGGTATTAGTAAGAGGAATAGCGCCCCATCATTGGTATCAGTGGGAGGAATAGTGCCCCATCATTGGTATCAGTGGGAGGAATAGTGCCCCATCATTGGTATTAGTAGGAGGAATAGTGCCCCATCATTGGTATCAGTGGGAGGTATGGTGCCCTAGAATTGGTATTTTTTTTTGAAAAATTCTTTTTATTGATTTTTAAAGAAAGAACAGAGTAACACAAACAGACACACACAGCAGCCAAAAAAAAAGGCACACAATAACCCAACAACAACCTCCCCCCCCCCCCCCCCACCCACCCAAAACGACCACCAGCACCCCGAGAAGACCAGGAGCGTCGAGGTCAGGGGGTCAGCGCAGGCCACCGTCCAAGGACAGCACGACCTACCACCGGCCTCCGGAGTAAACAACCTTCGGTCCCTTCTCATAAACAACATCCCATATCTCCCCCCTACCCGGGATCAACACATGTCAATTCAACATTAAAGAGACCCAGTACCTGGCTGTTCTTGCAGGACTACAAAGCTAAAATACAAGATAGCATAAGTACACTTCTATAGAACGTTCAATCCACCAGCTTCATAACAATTACACCATATGCAGTTCAGCCCACAGTGTCTGAGGAGTCCACCCACGCCCTCCAAACCTTGTCAAATTTTTTCGGGCAACCTCGTGAGACATAGGTGGCTTTGTATAGGGGTAGCATTGCATTCACTAGGCCTTTCCAGAACAGTAAGGATGGCGGGGAAACCTTCTTCCAATGTAGTAAAATAGCCTTTTTGGCATAGAATAGAAGAACACTCAGCAAAGTCCTGTGGGCCACCGAGGGGACCACCTCCTCCACCAAACCCAGCAAACAGACTCGCTGGGTTCGCGGAATCGGAGTCAGCAGCACCTCGGCGAGACAGGACGTCACCGCAGTCCAAAACTGCTGAATTAGGCCACAGCCCCAAAAAATGTGAGTTGCATCTGCGGGGGAAGCGGAACAACGCCAACACTCCGCAGACGAAGTCGGGAAGATTCTGGCCAGACGGGCCGGAGTATAGTAAATCCTGTGGAGGAATTTAAATTGAATTAGTTTGTCCCTAGCAGCCACTAAATATTTGAAAGGCTCCGTCCATACATCATCCCAGTCCTCCCCCTGTAGGTCCGGCACCTCAGCCGTCCATTTTTCCTTACATCTAACTATGCCAGGGGGTGTAAGTCGGAACATATCCTTGTACACAGTGGAGAGAGTTTTGAGTGTGGTATCACATGTCAACACGCATTCTAAGTCCGAAGGAGACAGCTCAACAGAGGATGAGGCAAATTGGGCCTGAAAGGCATGCCGCAATTGGAGGTATCTGAATATAAAGCCGCTAGGCAAGTCAAATTTCTCCCGCAGTCGGTCAAACGGCAAGAGAGCCCCCGCCGCTGTTATATCACCCAAGGTTTTTATACCCCGCGTCGCCCACAACATCAAATCAGGTAAGTGACGAAAATGAGGAAAGGTAGGGTTCATCCACAACGGCTCGGACGGGGAGGATCCAACATAACTGGGGCATGTCAACTTCAATGACTGGGCCCAAGCCCTAACAGTCGCCCTCATGGAGAGCGTTAAAGGGAGATCTGAGCCCAGACCCCTAAACAGCGCCAACCTAAGGGTTTCGAAGGAGCCCAGGTGGGCTGCCTCCAAGATTGTTGCCGAATCCTCCCCGTCCGCCCGCAGCCAGCGCCGCGCAAACACCATCTGCCCTGCCAAATAATACTTGCGCCAATCGGGCAGTGCCAGGCCTCCATTACCCCACGGTTCCTGGAGGGCCCGAAGGCCAATCCTGGGAACCCCGGGCGACCAGAGGAATGAACAGACGAGGCTGTCCAACTTCCGGAAAAAGGTCAGTGGTACCCATAGCGGAGAATTGCGGAGGAAATATAAGACTACAGGCAGAAATTTCATCTTAAGGACACTAATACGACCTAATAAGGAAAGTTGTAGACGCTTCCAAGCTTGGATATTTTGTTGGAGTTTAGGCAATAGAGGAGCCAAATTCAACGAGAAATAATCCTGGGGACGCCTAGTTATCTTGATCCCCAAGTAGGTGAAGCTATCCACCCAACGAAGGGGCAGGTCCCCGGCCGCAGCAGGTCGAGCACCGTCATCGAGAGGCAAAATGGAGGACTTACTCCAGTTAACGCGAAGCCCTGAGCACCTGCCAAAATCATTCAGGATGGACAGGGCCGCCCTCAAGGAGGGACCCGGATCCTCCAGGAACAACAGCATGTCATCGGCATATAACGCCAGACATTCTTTAATAGAGCCGACTTTAATCGACCCCACGGCCGGGGAGCCGCGCAGTGCAGTCGCGATGGGTTCAAGGGTAAGGGCAAACAGGAATGGGGAAAGGGGGCACCCCTGCCTCGTCCCCCTCCCCACCCGGAAATATGGAGAAGTGAGATAGCCCAATCTTATGGCTGTTCTAGGGCTTGCGTAAAGGAGTCGGATCCAGGTCTTGAAGTTGGGTCCGAACCCCATACGATCCAGCGTCTTGTGCATAAAGGCCCAGTCGACCGAATCAAAGGCCTTCTCAAAGTCGATTGAGACCACCACCCGCTGCCCCGACGCCTCCCCAGGAATTTGAAGATGGGTGAACAATCGCCGAATGTTAGTGTCCACAGATTTACCCGGCATAAAGCCCGTCTGATCCGGGTCTATCAATGAGTGAATAACCCCAGCCAAACGAGTGGCCAGGACCTTCGTCAGGATTTTAAGGTCCATATTTAAAAGGGCGATAGGGCGATACGAGGAGCAGTCCAGGGGGTCCTTACCCGGTTTCTGAAGCAGCACCATATAGGCATCCATCATAGAGGGAGGAAGTTCCTCCACCTCCAAACAGTGCTGCAACAGAGAGCTAAGTCTAGGCGCTAAATGTTCGGAATATTGTTTGTAAAAGTCAGCAGGGAAACCGTCAGGACCCGGGGCCTTATGTGGTGGGAAGGCCGCAATGGCTCTTGCCACCTCCAAGGTTGTTATCGGAGCATCCATGAGGGCGCTATCCTCCGCCGACAAGGATGGCAAGTCAACTCCCTCCAAGAGGGCATCCGCGTGCACAGAGTCACTATCCGGTAGCGGGGCGTACAGGGCCTCAAAATAGTCAGTAAATGTCTCCAAAATGTCACGAGGATCCGACCTGAGCACACCCCCAGCGGCCCTGATAAGCGGGATATTAACTGGCGGCTGCTGGTCAGCCACCAGCAGTGCCAGGAACTTGCCATTCTTATCGCCCTGTGCGAATATAGAAGCCCGTAGGTTGTTAGCTTCTGTATGAGCAAGATCAGAGACGTGAAGAGAGAGAAGGCGTCTCGCCTCCAGCAATGCAGCATAGCTGGAATCAGACGGCAAGGCCGCGTTCTCCTCCGCACATCTCCGCTCCCCCTCCTGTAACATCCTCACCTCCTCATTGTGATCTTTCCTAGCGGATTTAATGGCCGATATACACTCTCCCCTCGCCACTGACTTAAATGCCTCCCACACCACTCTCTGATCAGCTGAGTCCACATTTTCCGGCCAATACGACTGGATCGACTTTTCAAGGTGGGAAGCGACCTGATCCTGTTGGAGCCAGCCCGCAGCCAGGCGCCAACCCCGCACTCCAGCCCCCAATTGGAGGTTCACTGTCAAGAGTAGCGGGTTGTGATCAGACACTCCCCCGGCCCTGTATTCCGAGGCAGTCAAAAGGGATTGCATTCTGGCAGTACCAAACGCCAGATCTATGCGAGCAGAGGAACGATGAGCGGTGGACAGGTGAGAGTATTCCCTCAAGAGCGGATGCTTCCATCTCCAAAGTTCAGTCAAGCCCACCGTGGAAGCCCAGGTGAGCAGATCCACCGAGGGCGGTCTATTGGGGCTGGAAGTATCCAAGGTAGCATCCAGGATGGCATTAAAATCACCCATGAACAGTACAGGTAAATGCAAATATTCAGCCAACTTATCAGTTAAATCATATAGCAGTTGTATCTGAAAAGGTGGAGGCACATAAACAGCGACCAACAGCATGGTAACAGAGTACATATCCAAAAGCACAGCCACATATCTGCCCCCTGGATCAGAGATCACCCGCTGGATCGAACATGGGATAGATTTACTAATGAGGATGGAGACCCCTCTAGCATAGGTGGAGTACGTGGCATGAAACGCCCTTTGTATCCACGGCCTACGGAGAGCCAAAATCAGGTTCCCATCAAGGTGGGTCTCCTGCAGGAGGATGACATGTGGCTTAATGAGCTTTAAATACTGAAAGACACTGGCACGTTTGAACTTATTGTTCAGGCCCCTCACATTCCATGAGAGAAGTTTTATATTGTCAGCCATGGGAATCTAGAAAAAAATTACACAGAGCCCAGGTAAGGGCTATGGGCAGGATGAGAAAAAAAAGGGACCCATAAATAACCCCCTCAAAATATACATGAGCAAACAAAAACAGGTGCTGGTGCAGAACTCCCCATGCCATTATACCAGAACAACCCCCCCAACAAACAAAGAAAAAAGGGAAAGTTGAACAAAAACGAGCTTTCCCCAAACGTGAAAAACGTAGTCTGGTATGCGGCTTCAGTCCCAAACTGCCCAAAAAAAAAACAGTGACGCACGTCAGTTTTCCAATGTGAGCAACAGTCCGGTAAAGAAGATGTTCTTACAGTTCCGATGGAGTCTCTGAGACCGGATCACCCGGTGTGCAAGGAGGGCGCCACGACACACCCCTCCTCCAATAACCAGTCTCCAGGCAGCAGGATAGGGAACCCCAAAAGTAGACATTCCTAAACCATCAACAAGCCGTAGATATCCAGAAAAAATGGTACAGGAGGAGAAAGACAGCAGGGCAGCGTACAACAGGAAAAAAAAAAAAAAAAAAAAAAAGGTAAAAAGAAAAAACGGACCACATCCAACGGGGAGCCAGCCGAGAGCACTGGCAGTCAGGATTCATCACACGCCATCCAGCCAGTCCGAAGCCTCTTGAGGAGTGTCAAAGAATTTCACCGAGCCCTTGTACTGCACTCTGAGCCTGCTAGGATATTGCATGCTATAGATAAGTTCCTTGGCCCTTAGGCGCTTCCTGACATCCGTAAAGGAACGCCTGCGGCGTTGTGTCTCCGCCGAAAAATCGGGGAATAGCATGACACGCGCGTTCTCAAAGCGAAGTTCAGGGTGTTTCCGCGCCTCCGAGAGGAGCATGTCTCTGTCCCTGTAATTGAGGAACTTCACCAGGAACGGACGGGGGGGGGCTCCAGGGGGTCTGGCCCCAGTTGGCACTCTATGAGCCCTTTCTACCACATACGTGGGGGGTAAATTCTCCAGAGAGAGCAGTTGTTTGAAGAACTGCTCCGCAAATGTAGCAGGCTTTTTCCCCTCCAGCCCCTCAGGAAGCCCCACCACCCTTACATTATTCCGGCGCTGTCTATCCTCCGCATCGTCAGCTCGGTGTTGCAAGGATTTCACAATGTTCTGGAGTTCAGCCAGCTGAGCGCCATGGGAGTGTGAGCTGTCCTCCACCTCCGCGATGCGATCCTCTGCAGCAGTGAGTCTCCCCCTGAATTTATCCAGGTCATGGCGGATGAGCGTGCACTCCGATGCCAGGTGATCTATGCGCACCATCAATGCCGCTTTGCAAGCATCTATGGCTTCCAGGATGGGGGCCGTGATCGCCCGCTGGTCCGCGACCACCTCCTGAGCCTGTCCCTGAGAAGTGCCGGAGAGCACGGGGTCCGTAGGCTTCTGAGACTCCATGCCTGCACCCGTACCACCGCTCTTCCGGGAAGACGTTGGCGCCAAGATGGCGGAGGCGGAGCCCGAGCCCTGGCTCTTGACGGAGCGGGTCTGGCGCTGGTCCTGTGGCGGCTGCCGGGCGGGTTTTGGGGTCGAGGATGGCATCGCTGGAGACCTGAGAGCTTCCCCCACAAGATGGTATAGGAGAGCAGCCCCACCGCACACCGAAAACGGAGGTAAGTTGCAGGATGAACAGAGAGCTCCGGTCCGGCACGTCTACCCTCGCTCACATCCGGCCACGCCCCCTAGAATTGGTATTTATAGGAGTAATAAGGCCCCATGATTGGTGTCAGTGGAAGGAATAGTGCCCCATCATTGGTATTAGTAGGAGGAATAGTGCGTCCGGAGCCCTGCATGTAGATTGGGGGGCCGGATTCATGGATGGGGGGGCAGCACCCCTGCGCCCCCAATGGGCGGGCCGCCCCTGCTTTGCACGCATCCCCGCAATACACAAATGTGAACCTAGCCAAAGTTCCTGACCTTTTTGGGAAATTTTCAGTGTATAAAATCCCTCGCTATGTAAAATGTGCTTATTAAATTATATTTGGGAAATTGCACAAAAATGCTGCACCATGTGTTTTGGCACTTACAAAAAAGAGCATGTTCCCAAATTTCTGGGGATGCCGTTAAGGATTCATGGTACTGCCGAGCATCTCTGAGTTTCTGTGCGTTGTGGGAAAGCACATGTTCCTGCAACACACCGGTGTGAACCTCGCCATAGAGTGGAATCTTCTCCACTGAATCATTCGGATTATCCATGAGTATGATATGGTGTATCTCGTTTCAGAACTATGATTGTCTTGCGTGACGATGAAGCTGCAGCAATTTAATCTCAGCATTATTTCCCATTATCCCCTGTTGCTGGACACCAGGACAACTACTCCTAGCTGCCACCCAGGCCAGGACGATCCAGGCCCCCTCTGTTTGTATACATTGGCCTCACGATCGCCCATTTTTATGCTTTGCTCTCTGGCATTGTCCCATTCATTCCGATGAATCCGAGCTCCTCCCACCCAGCGCTGTTAAAGCCCCTTGAATAGAGGACTGACTGGCAGCTGTACCTTCAAACAAATGCAAAAGTGTCTATTGTGAGAGGACAAAGTTTCAATTTGCACTCGATGGTCAGATGTATGCGGCCTGTCAGTGAGACAGACAGAACACAGAGATGACTCGGGATGGCATAAAAACTTTCAGTTTCTGGTGATTTAAGGATGACTCACTCAGAAGCATCTCTAATTAACGACAATCAGCCTATTATACACCGTGACTTCTTCCCCGAGCTTCACAGGACCTACAAAGCTCTCCAAATCGCAGGTTATGCATAGGACGCTTCGAGGCCAAGGGCGTATCTACAGCCAACGTTTCATCATTTACCGTCTATGCAGAGAGCATTCAACCGATCACATCCAGTCCTGATCCAGCAGAGCTGACAATCTACTGTCCCCGCTACATTCCTACAGACTCAGTGGTGGGCCAACCAGCTTCTGAGCAAGTTGTCTCTAGTGTGTGTAGACCTGTAGGTCTTTGGCCAGTAGTTTGTGTTTGGATGGTGGGTGTAAACCAGAACATTGGGAGGAAACCCTACATGGAGAGGACATGAAATGAGAGAACCCCACTGGTTGTAGTTGTGGAGATGGTTGCAGGTTATGCACAGGACGCTTCTAGGCCAAGGGCGTATCTACAGCCAACGTTTTATCATTTACCGTCTATGCAGAGAGCATTCAACCGATCACATCCAGTCCTGACCCAGCAGAGCTCACAATCTAATGTCCCCGCTATATTCCTACAGACTTAGTGGTGGGCCAAGCAGCTTTTGAACAAGCTTTCCCTAGTGTGTGTAGGTCTGTAGGACTTTGGCCACTAGTTTGTGTTTGGATGACGAGTATAAACCAGAACATTGGGAGGAAACCCTACATGGAGAGGACATGAAATGAGAGAACCACACTGGTTGTAGTTGTGGCGATGCCATTATGTTTACAATGACTTTGTTTAGTTAACAGATTCAGGTCATAAAAAAACAGTTCACTAAGTTGAACCTCAATACAGAAAATCAGCCACATACATTGTGATGCATTGAGGTTATGCACAGGACGCTTCTAGGCCAAGGGTGTAACTACAGCCAACGTTTCATCATTTACCGTCTATGCAGAGAGTATTCAACCATTCACATCCAGTCCTGACCAAGCAGAGCTGACATTCTAATGTCCCGGCTACATTCTTACAGACTTACACTCAGTAGGGACAGTTTGGACCAGTGATGGGCCAAGGAGCTTCTAAACAAGATGTCCCTACTGTGTGTAGGTCTGTAGGACTTTAGCCACCAGTTTGGGCTTGGATGGCGGGTGTAAACCAGAACATTGGGAGGGAACCCTACATCAGGGGTGTCAAACTCAATTTAATTGTGGGCTGCATAAGCATTATGGTTGCCCTTGAAATGCTGGTTGTATATGCTATGGTGTTTTGTCTGAGAAGTCTCCAATCAAGCTTCTTGTGGAAGATACCAGCGGTATGCAATCCTCCTTTTCAACTGGCATAGAATTGTATTATTCTCATAATAATTATAAGCAGATGTTCATAGCGTCACCCGTCCCCCCTTACAGATGTCAAGAGCCCCCCCACCACCAAAAGTCAACAGTCCCTCACCCTCCCTTACATCACAGTGCACCCCACTTACCTTGGGGGCTGGAGTCAGCTGACTGATGAGAGCAGGGGAGGCGGAGATGAGGGGGTGCTGTGGCTGCACAGAGAGGGGCAGGATCTGTAGGGTGAGTTCTGTTCTCCTCCCTGCTAAGGACTGCTGAGACGGGGGCTGAGTTGAGCCTCTCGACGGCTGCATGGAGAAGGACAGGATTTGACAGGAGAGTTCTGCCCTCCTCTCTGCTGACGACCACTGAGAAAAGGGGTGCCGCAGCTGTGGGAGAGGTGCAAGGGCCAAATGAAATGGCCTGGTGGGCCGGATTGGGCCCGCGGCCCTTGTGTTTGACACATGTGCTCTAGAAGCTGGAAATCACTGGAGTAGACACAGCTAAAACATTGCTACTATAGTGACCTCCAAAAACTTTTTTAGCGCACTCAAAATACTTGCGACTAAGAAAATGTAAATGCAAGAACTTGTGGACTGTAAACAAAAAACAAGTCCATCAGAAAAAACAGTTCATGTCCGTAAGTTGATCAAACCACAAACCCTTAGTCTAGGTCAGTGATGGAGAACCTTGGCACCCCAGATGTTTTGGAACTACATTTTCTATGATGCTCAACTACACTGCAGAGTGCATAGGCATCATGGTAAATGTAGTTTCAAAACATCTGGGGTGCCAAGGTTCGCCATCACTGGTCTAGGTATTGGAATCATCAAGAGTAATAAAACACCTCTTGCTGCCTTTGGTGCTGCTCCTCACAAGATTGGGGAAATCTACTTATGATTTACAAACAAACAAGAAGAGCGTATGCTAAGTGCAGTTAAAAGCTTTAATGTTAAATTCAAATGCAAATTGGCCACTCTAAAATTAAAATATAAAAAAAGCATGTACTTAACACTCCTAGCATGGGCGCCTCTCTGCATTCACACTTGATAGTCCTGGATAGTAGTGCCCTCAGATAGAGGAATAACTGCAGCTGGAAGATCTACTGAATGATGTCTCATAAAGGTGGTGCAGTGGGTTTTTAACAAGCTTTTACTACTGCACATACTGTGCACTCTCCTTGTGTGTTTATTTGTATACTAGGTGTGTCTAAAAAGTTTGGTGAATGGCCTGATATCTCAACGGCAACATGGGCCAGGTGCACACGCATGCACATGGCTATCTAGAGACACTTAGAGAAGCGCCACCTAGCGTGGGGTACACATGACCATCAGGCAGTTGAGCGTAGTCTGTATGAGAGGCAGGGTCACAATGCAATGGAGCAACGAGTGAACATAAGTTCTGCTACAAATTGGGGATAACTGTGATGGAGATGCATGAAATGTTGGTGCAAGTGTACGGGACAGAAGCCGTGAGCAGAAAATGTGTTTAACCACTTTACCTCCGGCCACTGTGCCTCTACTGCGGCACAGTGGCTCGTTATCGTCCAGCGATGTAGACCTACGTCGCTGGACTCCTCCCCCTGTAAACGGCGCTCCCGCTGTTTTCATTCACAGCGGGAGTCGGGCCAGGGGAGGATCGCCGCCGCTCTTCCCCGATCGTTGGGGAATCTAGTTTGGAGATCCGCCCGCCTGTGTAAACAGAGCGGGCAGATCTCCTAAGTGACAGGGAGTGACAGATCGGAGTGTTCAGCTTAGCTGAACCTGCGATCTGTCCCTGACTCACTCAGTCACCTCCCCCCCCACACGTTAGTAAGCACCAGGCATACATTAACCCCTCCCTCTCCAATAAAATTAACCCCTTCCCTGCCAGTGTTATTTTTACAGTAACAGTGCATATATATAGCACTGATTACTGCAGTAATGTCACTGGTACCCCCAAAAGTGTCAAAAATGTCAGTCAAGGGTCCGATCTGTCCGCCGCAATGTCGCAGTCCCGCAAAAAAAAAATCGCAGATCGCTGCCATTACTCGTTAAAAAAAAAAAAAAAAACACCAAAAATGACAGAAATCTTTCCCTT
Organism: Pelophylax lessonae; assembly: GCF_965119305.1. Lineage (NCBI taxonomy): Eukaryota > Metazoa > Chordata > Amphibia > Anura > Ranidae > Pelophylax > Pelophylax lessonae. Next base: position 322,320,615 of record NC_138773.1, read on the forward strand.
AGTTAGTAAACGCGATAACTTTTGCGCAAACCAATCAAAATACGGTTATTGTGATTTTTTTACCAAACATAGGTAGCATAAAACAAATTGGCCAAAAATTAAAAAAAAATTTGATTTTTACATATTTTTTGGGAGGAATTTCATATAAAAAAATGTTAAAAATATTGTTATTTTTTCAAAATAAATGCTCTTTTTTTGTTAATAGCGCAAAAAGTAAAAATCGCACAGGTGATCAAATACCACCAAAAGAAAGCTCTATTTGTGGGAAAACAAGGACGTAAATTTCGTTTGGGTACGGCGTCGCACGACCGCGCAATTGTCAGTTAAATTCGCACAGCGCCGAATCGCAAAAAGTGGCCTGGACGTAAGACAGCAAAATCCCCCGGTGGTAAAGTGGTTAAGATTGGTTCAAACACTTTCCCGACGGGAAGGAAATGGCTGAGGATAAGCTAAGATCCGTAATCCAAGCGACAATCGATGGAACGACAGTCATCATTTTTCCTGTGACCCAAAAAGAATCGTCTGCAAAAGACCAAGGTCAAGACAATGTTGGCATCGCCTTCTTCGACAATGATGGCATCATCCATAAGGAAATCCTTCATGCGGGCCAAACCGTGAGTGCTGCATTCTACCAGGAAGGTTTGAAATGGTTGCTATGAGACATCCACCGTGTTCGGCCAGCATTGCACAGGACTGGACAGTGGATGTTGCTGAACAATAACGCGCCTGCGCACTGTGCGATCCATGTGTGCCAATTCTTGGCTCAGCGAGGCGTACCTGTTCTCGATCATCCGATGTACTCCCCTGATCTGGCGCCTGTGTACTTCTTTCTGTTTGCCCACCTAAAGAGCGTCATGAAAGGCACACATTTTGCAGACATGACGGCAATGCAAGAATGTGTGACAACGATTCTGCAATCGATTCCTAAAGTGGCCTTTACTGACAGTTTCCAGAAGCTTTCTGAAAGTTTCCAAAAGTGTGTTGTGAAGCATGGCGATTATTTTAAAGGCCAATAAAGGTAACTTGTTTGTATCTTCTGTTTTGCTTGTTTTTTTATACCATTCACCAAACTTTTTAGACACACCTCGTATAGTGATCTCCTCTAGCTTCCAAGTCCCATGTCACCAATCTACTGCCCTGCTGCACTGTGAACACCGGAGGTTGGTGGCTGAGCTTGAATAAAATAGAGAGCGTGATGTCAACACCCTGCCTGTCCAACTTGTCCAGTCAGAGAACGCTTAACATTCGATGAGAAAATGCAAAATGGTGCCCCTGCCAAGTGGCCAACCTTCTGTGTTCAAGATGCAGCAGGACAGTCCCTTGGCAAGGGTCTTAGAAACCAGTGGAGATCACTATAGTAGTGGTGCCTATTACAGTGGTTTCCAGTCTCTAGAGGGATCCCACAGGTGTAATACTGTATATACATAGTTATATTGACCCAATCAGTGTAACTATGTAAAAATATCCATACCTGGAATTCAGCTGTAAGTTCAGATAGCTAGTAGTAGTTAGACACCTTCACTGCTCTGTACTAATGAAGACATTTCATAGCTTACCAAGCCACTTCTTTAAGAGGTGGCATAGAAAGTATGGGAAAACCTTCTCCATGACCCCTGTGTAGTGGTGAAGAGTGTACAGCAGAGAGAATGCACTCCACAATAAGTGCAGCAAAGTGAGAGGCCAAGTCTAGTAAAGGTTACCTGTTACACATGACACGGGAGCCAGAAAGGAAAACCCGTCATACCTTCTGAAAGGACTATTGTACAGTTCCCAACATTGGGATGTTGCTTACTCCAAGTGAGAGCTGCTGCCTGTATAAGGACAGTAACATATACCCTATGGGAGGATTATTTCCTGCAAGTCAACAGTGTCCACAATTACCATTCCCCATCAGACATTTGCCGATTTGCAGACACCGTAAAATAGAACTGTGGCCAGGCTGAAGACAAGCCTTTCTCAACCTTTTTACCCCAGAGGAACCCTTAAATAATTTTTCATGCCCCCGGGGAACCACTTCTAAGATTAGTCCATTGGGGGTCATTGGAAAAATGCCCCTCACATGATCAAAACTCCATCCATATGGTCAACTAAAAAGATCATTGTTGCCATCGTGCTGGCTGTGCCATGATGTTGGCTCTGGAATTGTGCAGCCACCATCAGATGGGAGGTCATTAGCCAAAGTTCAGGAACCCCTAACAACTCATGAAGGAACCTTAGGGTCCCATGGAACCCTGGTTGAGAATGGCTGCTATAAACATTCAATTGTGCCCAGGATCTAATTCAGTGCCCATAGATCTTGGCACTCGGGCATCCTATTTAAAGGTCTGCCTAGCCTCAGTGCTGGATTGTCTTCAGCTCTAGTTCCTGTATCGTGAATTCCTGAAAGTCTGCTACCTTGTTCCTGACACGGCTATGGTTGGATCACCCCTACCTGTTATGCCTGCTGCTTACTTGTGTTACCGACCACAATTTTGGCTTCTGACCACGATTCCGCCTTTTGACTTGGTACCTTGCTGCCAGCATGTTACCGACACCTGCCTGTTCCTGACCTTAAATTTGATTCTGACCCTACACATGGCTGCTGCTGAACATAGCCTGTGACCAGACTCCATACTGCTGCTAGCAGTACTCATGTGTTTCCAAGCTCAAGTTCACTGCTTCAGCTTCCTGGCACCTGCGCCCTCTCTCAACTACCAGGGGGTGCTTAGATGGGAATTGAGAAAGAGGCCACCCTCCTCATCCCAGGCGCCACAGTAAGATATGTTACAAAGTGTTTACATATCCTTTAACAAGCAATAGATAAGCTTTAAAACAAGCATTCACTAACCTCTGCAGCTTCAGGAACTTTGAAGCAATTTGTCCACATCATTTACAGCAGAAGCACTTTCACTTTACAGAATTACATAGTAGGTGAGGTTGAATAAAGACAATAGTCCATCCAGTTCAACCTGTGTAGGTCTGTGTGGCCGTAATCATCTCTCATACCCCTAAATGTTCTGATCCTTGAGATGTACATCTAAGAGTCTTTTGAGAGCCACCATACTTCCCGCAGAAACCACCTCCTGTGGTAGAGAATTCCACAATCTTGTAGCCCTAACAGGAAAGAACCTCCCGCGTTGCCTGAGGTTAAAATGCTTCTCCTCTAATCGCATTGTATGCCCTCGAGTCCTCATGCAATCCTTTCGACTGAATAGTTTTTTTTCTATGCTGAGATCACCATTGAGGTATTTATAAATTGCTATCATGTCCCCTCTCAGGTGTCTCTTCTCCAGGGAGAATAAATCAAGCGATTGCAGATGCTCTTCATAATTAAGGTCCTCCAATCCCCTAATTAGTTTAGTTGCCCTTCTCTGGACTCTCTCCAGCTCCAACACATCCGCCCTGAGGACTGGCGACCAGAACTTGACAGAATAAGTTTTATAAAGTGGAAGGATTATAGTTTTATCTCTGGAATACATCCCTTTCTTTATGCATGCTAATATTCTGCCGGCTTTGGCAGCTGCCGCTTGACATTGCATGCTATTGCTTAGTCTATCCTCTACCAAGACTCCCAGATCTTTCTCCATTTTTGATTCCCCCAAAGGTTCGCCCCATAAAGTGTATTGTGCTTTTGAGCAGCTCAGCTCCCCTCCTTCAGAAGTGACTTGACAGCCATCCAATTATAGAACGCTAAGATCTAACTTGGAAAATTGCATTGCTTATATTATGGACTTTAACGATGAATTGCTCCAGAGTGTTTGCAGCTACAGAGGTCAGTGATGGCTTGTTTTGAAGCTCAGAGTCATTAGTGGTAACTAAGCTGAGGTTCCATAATTAACCATAAACCAATATATCATGAGAGGGATCCATTGACTGAAATCAATGATTAAAAAAAAGTTTCAGCATGTATCAACATCCAACTAGTAAGCAGAGCGACTTCATTTCTGGTCTCAAATTGCGTAGCCACAAATCTTTAGAAAAAATTACAAAACATGAAAACCCTTTCTATCTTCTCCTTGGAGACTAGATGCCCTTAAAACATGCCAACATATGGTCCATTTTATACCCCTATAATACCGCTCAACACACCTAAATAGGAGTTAATTTTTTTTGTCTACTTTGGCCTTTTAGTTGTCCACCGTGAAGGACTCCATAGCAATTGTATTGTGGAGAAAAACCTGAGCTATTTTAGAGCGTATCCGACCAATTCCTCCAAATCCCATCCGATGAAAAGGGAAAAGAAGAGTAAGGCCATGGAATTCTCCTAAAGGAAGGAGCAACAATACCTCCACTTTGCGGCCTTTATAAGGTACCAGGCAACGAGGCCCCCCGGCCAGGAACCGCACATGGGTAATGTCTGATTAGAGACACAAAATAGACACATTACATGCTCCTCTAAGGACACTTGTGGGATCTGGTTCCACGTGAAGCTCTGGGTAAGCCGAGGACCCTTCTTCTTTCAAGCCAACAGAAGGCGTTCAGCCGAGTTCATGGATAGAATTTACACGCATGTTTACTGCTTTCAGGCCTGAGCGATTCGCGTTTTTCTGGATAAACCTTAATTAGCATCCCTACAAGAATGCTATGTAAGAACCAATTACAGATGCATTCCTTTCCTGGGAAAAAAAAAACACACACACAGAAAAAAAGGTATGCCCAAAAAATGCAGTATTAGGAGACAAGTGTTGGGAGAATATTAGGTCATTGACACTTTTCCAAGGATTAATCACAATGTGTTTTCTTTGCTGTAATTGTAAAATAACAATTTTAGAGTATAAAAAAATAAACTTTTGATGGTTCCTTTTTTTGTTCAGACCTTGTGGATAGGAATAAGCGAAACCGAAGGCTTTAATTTCTCCCAAATTTTGGTTTAAAACTTGGTAGATTTTTTAACTTTCCCTTGCTCATAACTTGTGAGTAGGGATAGGCGAAAATGAAGGGTTTTTATTTCCCCCAAATTTTGGTTACAAATCTGTATATTTTTGCACTTTCTCTTCCTCAAACCTTGTGAGTAGAGATAGGTGAAACCTGAAGGTTTTAATTTCCCCTAAAAATTTGGTAAGAATTTTGCACTTTGCCTTGCTCAGATCTTGTGAGTAGGGATAGGTGAAAATTAAAGGTTTTAATTTGTCACAGATTTTGGTAAAATTTTTTAGATTTTAGCACTTTTCCTTTCTAAGACCTTGTGAGTAGGGATACGGGAATGTGAAGGGCTTTATTTGTAGCGGGGAAAAATTGTAGATTTTTGCACTTTCCACGGCTCAGGACTAGGTGAAACTGAAGGTTTTAATTTCTCCAGAATTTTGGTTAAAAATTGGTAGATTTTTTAACTTTCACTTGCTCATAGCTTGTGAGTAGGGATAGGCAAAGCTGAAGGTTTTTCCCCCCCAAATTTTGATAACAATTCTGTAAATTTTTGCAATTTCCCTTCCTCAAACCTTGTGAGTAGGTAGGCGAAACTGAAGGTTTTAATTTCCCTTAAAAATTTGGTAAACAATTAATAGATTTTTGCACTTTGCTTTGCTCAGATCTTGTGAGTAGGGATAGGTGAAAAAAGGTTTTAATTTGTCCCAGATTTTGGTTAAAAATTGTTAGATTTTAGCACTTTTCCTTTCTCAACCTTGTGAGTAGGGATATGGGAATGTGAAAGGTTTTATTTTTAGCGGGGGAAAAAAATGGTAGAATTTTTGCATTTTCCTTGGCTCAGAACCTGTCAGTAGGTGAAACTGAAGGTTTAAAATTCTCCCAAATTTTGGTTAAAAATTGGTAGATTTTTTACCTTTCACTTGCTTATAGCTTGTGAGTAGGGATAGGCAAAACTGAAGGGTTTTCCCCCCCAAATTTTGATAACAATTCTGCAAATTTTTGCAATTTCTCTTCCTCACACCTTGTGAGTAGGGATAGGCGAACCTGAAAGGTTTTTATTTCCCCCAAATTTTGGTTCGAAATCTGTATATTTTTGCACTTTCTCTTCCTCAAGCCTCGTAAGTAGGGATAGGTGAAAATTAAAAGTTTTATTTTTGTCCCAGATTTTGGTAAAAATTGTTAGATTTTAGCACTTTTCCTTTCTCAGACCTTGTGAGTAGGGATATGGGAATGTGAAGGGTTTTATTTTTAGCGGGGAAAAAAATGGTAGATTTTTGCACTTTCCCTGGCTCACAACTTGTCAATAGGTGAAGCTGAAGGTTTTAATTTCTCCCAAATTTTGGTTAAAAATTGGTAGATTTTTGCACTTTCCCTTGCTAATAGCTTGTGAGTAGGGATAGGTGAAACGGAAGGGTTTTTATTTCCCCCAAATTTTGGTTATACATCTGTATATTTTTGCACTTTCTCTTCCTCAAACCTTGTAAATAGGGTTAGGTGAAACTAGAGGTTTTAATTTCCCTTAAAAATTTGGTAAACAATTAGTAGATTTTTGCACTTTGCCTTGCTCAGATCTTGTGAGTAGGGATAGGTGAAAATGAAAGGTTTTAATTTGTCCCAGATTTTGGTAAAAATTATTGGATTTTAGCAGTTTGACTTTCTCAGACCTTGTGAGTAAGGATATGGGAATGTGAAGGGTTTTATTTTTAGCTGAAAAAAATGTAGATTTTTGCACTTTCCCTGGCTCAGAACTTGTCAGTAGGTGAAACTGAAGGTTTTCATTTCTCCCAAATTATGGTTAAAAATTGGTAGATTTTTGAACTTTCCCTTGCTCATAGCTTGTGAGTAGGGATAGGCAAAACTGAAGGTTTTAATTTGCCTTAAAAATTTGGTAAACAATTAGTAGATTTTTGCACTTTGCCTTGCTCAGATCTTGTGAGTAGGGATAGGTGAAAACTAAAGGTTTTAATTTGTCCCAGATTTTGGTAAAAATTGTTAGATTTTAGCACTTTTCCTTTCTCAGACCTTGTGAGTGGGGATATGGGAATGTGAAAGGTTTTATTTTTAGCGGAAAAAAATGGTAGAATTTTTGCACTTTCCCTGGCTCACAACTTGTCAGTGGGTGAAACTGAAGGTTTTCATTTCCAACAAAAGTTTGGTAAAAAAAATAGTAGATTTTTGCACTTTCCTTGGCTCAGACCTTATTATTAAAGATTAAAATTGAAAAAACCCCATGTACATAAGTATCAAAGCCTTTGCCATGACACTCAAAATTGAGTTAAGGGGCATCCTGTTTCCACTGATCATCCTTGAGATGTTTCTATTACTTGATTGGAGTCCACCTGTGGTAAATTCAGTTGATTGGAAATGATTTGGAAAGGCACACACCTGTCTATTTAGGGTCCCACAACTAACAGTGCATGTCAGAGCACAAACCAAGCCATGAAGTCCAAGGATGTGTCTGTAGACCTCCGAGACAGGACTGTATTGAGGCACAGATCGGGGGAAGGGTACAGAAAAATGTTTGCATCATTGAAGGTCCCAATGAGCGCAGTGGCCTCCATCATTCATAAATGGAAGAAGTTTGGAACCACCAGGACTCTTAGAGTGGGCTGCCCGGCCAAACTGAGCGATTGGGGGAGGAGGGCCTTAGTCAGAGAGGTGACCAAGAACCCAATGGTCACTCTGACAGAGCTTTAGCATTTCACTGTGGAGAGAGGAGAACCTTCCAGAAGAACAGCCATCTCTGCAGCACTCCACCAATCAGGCCTGTATGGTAGAGGGGCCAGATCGAAGCCACTTCTCAGTAAAAGGCACATGACAGTCCACCTGCAGTTTGCCAAAAAGCACCTGAAGGACTCTCAGACCATGAGAAACAAAATTCTCTGCTCTGATGAAACAAAGATTGAACTCTTTGACCTGAATGACAAGTGTCATGTCTGGAGTAAACCATGCACGACTCATCACCTGGCTAATACCATCCCTACAGTGAAGCATGGTGGTGGCATCATCATGCTGTGGGGAGGTTTTTCAGTGGCAGGGACTGGGAGACTAGTCAGGATTGAGGGAAAGATGAATGCAGCAAAGTACAGAGACTTCTTTGATGAAAACCTCCTCCAGAGCACTCTGGACCTCAGACTGGGTTGAAGGTTCAGCTTCCAACAGGACGACAACCCTAAGCACACAGCCAAGATAACAAAGGAGTGGCTACGGGACAACTCTGTGAATGTCCCTAAATGGCCCAGCCAGAGCCCAGACTTGAACCCTATTGAACATCTCTGGAGAGATCTGAAATTGCCTGTGCACCGACGTTCCCCATCCAACCTGATGGAGCTTGAAAGGTCCTGCAAAGAAGAATGGGAGAAACTGCCCAAAAATAGGAGTGCCAAGCTTGTAGCATCATACTCAAAAAAACTTGAGGCTGTAATTGGTGCCAAAGGAGCTTCACCAAAATATTGAGCAAAGGCTGTGAAACTTATGTACATGGGATTTATTTTTTTCATTTTTTTATTTTTATTAAATTTGCAAAGATTTTAAACAAACTTTTTTCGCGCTGTCATTATGGGGGATTGTTTGTAGAATGTAGAGGAAAATAATGAATTTAATCAATTTTGGGAAAAAAGGCTGTAACATAACAAAATGTGGAAAAAGTGAAGCGTGAATACTTTCCAGGTGCACTGTATATATATATATATATATATATATATATTTATTTTTTATTATTTATTTATGTATTTTTTTGCAAAGTGGAATTTCCAACACCAACAATACACAGCATTGTGATAATACCAATACGTTACAAAGAGGACATAATAATGTTTCCAAGAAAGCGCTGATCTATTGTTAGATTAATAATAGTAATAATATAATACATTGACGTATAAGACTAATAGCCAGCGGACGGCTCTTGTATGCGAACAAACAGCTCTGAGCGATAATTTGGGCGCCCGGCCAGCCGTACTCCAGCCCTCAATAATGTATAAGCGCTGAGCGCACCAGGCCAGGTATTATGGAACAACGTAACAATTAGTGGAAAGCTTAATCCGTAATAACTTCCTGCCGCACATAATAGGTTACCATGGCGGTCGGTATCAGTAACACTAATCATGGTTATTAGGGCTGCAGAGCAATCAATGGATAAAATATGGACGCACAATGGTTATCTGAGGGCGGGACTCACACTGAGAATGATGTGCAATTCTCAATGATGGGATTCTGGCTCTACAACAGTTGGTGATCGCTTAAAGCGTATTCTTCATTTATTTTTAGTTTTACGTGGAAGGGTTAGGGCAGCCTTTCTCAACATGTATACCCCAGAGGAACCCTCAAAATAATTTTTAGGTCTCAGGGGAACCTCTACTAAGATTAATCCATTAACCACTTGCCGACCGCTCACTGAGCTGGTACTGCGGCAAAGTGGTTCGATATCGTCCAGCGACGTAGACCTACGCCGCTGGACTCCTCCCCTTGTGTGCGGCGCGCGCGCGCCGCCGGAGGCTCGCTCCCGCTGTATTCAGTCACAGCGGGAGTCGGGCCAGGGGAGGAGTGGCGGTGATCACCGCTGCTCTTCCCCGATCATCGGGGATCGAGTGTGGAAATCCGCCCGCTTGTGTAAACAAAGCGGGCGGATCTCCTAAGTGACAAACAGTGACAGATTGCAGGATTCAGCATAGCTGAACCTGCGATCTGTGTCTGTGTCACACAGTCCCCTCCCCCCACACACGTTAGTAAGCACCAGGCATACATTAACCCCTTGATCACCAATAAAAGTTAACCCCTTGCCTGCCAGTGTAATTTTTACAGTAACAGTGCATATTTATAGCACTGGTTACTGTAGTAATGTCAAGGTACCCCCAAAAGTGTCAAGGGTCCGATCTGTCCGCTGCAATGTCACAATCCCGCAAAAAAAACGCAGCTCGCCGCCAGATCGCCGCCATTACTAGTTAAAAAAAAAAAAACAATAAAAATTACATAAATTTCCCATAGTTAGTAGCTGCGATAACTTTTGCGCAAACTAATCAAAATACGCTTATTGCGATTTTTTTTACCAAACATATGTAGCAGAAAACAAATTGGCCTAAAATGTTAAAAAAAATTTGATTTTTACATTTTTTTGGGGGGAATTTCATATAAAAAAATGTGAAAAATATTGTTATTTTTTCAAAATTGTCGCTCTTTTTTTGTTTATAGCGGAAAAAGTAAAAATCGCACAAGTGATCAAATACCACCAAAAGAAAGCTCTATTTGTGTGGAAAAAAGGACATACATTTAATTTGGGTACAGTGTTGCACAACCGCGCAATTGTCCGTTAAAGCAACGCAGTGCCGAATCGCAAAATATGGCCTGGTCAGGAATGGGGTAAAATCTTCCGGTCTTAAAGCGGTTAAAAATACGCTCATTGAGAATTTTTTTGTCAAAGACATGTAGCTAAGTACATTTTGGCCTAAATATGTGACAAAAATGGAATATATTGGATATTTTTTAACTGTCAAAGTAGAAAAATATTGTTATTTTTTCAAAATTGTCGCTTTTTTTATTAATATTGCAAAAGATGAAAAGCGCAGAGATGATCAAATACCACCAAATGAAAGCTCTGTTTGTGGAAAAAAAAGGACGTAAATTTCGTTTGGGTACGGCGTTGCATGACCGCGCAATCATCAGTTAAATTCGCACAGTGCTGAATCGCAAAAAGTGGCCTGGACGTACAGCAGGAAAATCCTCCGGTGGTAAAGTGGTTAAAAGTCATTTGGAAAATGCCCCATCGCATTGGTGATCAAAATGCCATCTTAACAGTCAGCTAAAAAGATCATTGGTACATACCTCCCAACTTTTTGAGATGGGAACGAGAGACACCTATTTTAAAAGTATGTAGGCATAGGACACACCCCCTGCCATGCCCCCTTAAAGAAGAATTATTAAAAAAAACATATATATTAGTTAATCACACAAGTGCTTTTTCTACCTATTATTCCTTGGATGAAAGTATTAGCACTGGGAAATACTTTTTGAAAGATAAAAAGTGTATTTTATATACAACTATATAGATCAGACCAAAATGAGAGACAAATGAGGTGGAAAGAGGGACAGAGGGACTTTGTTCCAAATCAATGACAGTCCCCCAAAATCAGGGACACTTGGGAGCTATGTTGGTGTCATCTTGGTGGGTCTTGGTGTTGGCCCCATAGCTATGAAGGCACCATTAGATGTAAGGTCAATTAGCTATTACCCCTAATAACCTCTGGAGGAACCCTACTTGGGAATGGCTCGGTTACAGTGGCAGTTGGTGCTCCATGGGCCGGGGGGGGCGTATGGACCACACCCATTCCCCCCCGACCACACGAGCTCCAGCCCGCACACCATACTCCCCCCCCCCCCTGTTGCCGGCTCACTCACCCTGGACATGAGGAGGGCAAGCATCGGCGGCGGCGGCTTCCCCGTAGTTTCCTCTGTGGGTCGGGCTTTCCCTGCGTCTCCTCCCTCCTCCTTGGCCAATAGCATGGCTTGGTCTTAGGACCTGCTTCCTGATTGGCCAGGAGGAGAATCCATGGGACAATAGCGAATATTCATTTGCTGTTGTCACACAACTGGGTGGGCTCAGGGTGCAGTGCCACCCTTTTTTCAAGCCTATTAGAGCCTCTGGCTCTAGTCATGTGCTTAAAAAAAAAAAAACCCCATTGGAATCCATGCGCTATTGTCACACAACTGGGTGGGCTCAGGGCGCAGTGCTCTGCACCCCGAGCCCACCCTTTCTTGAAGCCTATTAGAGCCTCTGGCTCTAATCACGTGCTTCAAAAACAAAACCCCATTGGAATCCATGCATCCGGCGCCCTGCATGTAGATTAGGGGGCTGGACGCATAGATTGGGGGGGGCAGGGGACGAGCCGCCGGCACTGCTGGGTTAGAACCTTGAACCCAATATGGGTCTAACCTGGTCATTCTTAACCAGGTTTCCTCTAAAACAGGGATCTTCAAATTACGGCCCTCCAGCTGTTGCAGAACTACACATCCCATGAGGTATTGTAAAACTCTGACATTCACAGACCTGACTAGGCATGATGGGAATTGTAGTTCCTGAACAACTGGAGGGCCATAGTTTAAAGACCCCTGCTCTAGAAGTTGTTAGGGCTTGCTTGTGCTGTGGCTAATTTACCTCCTCTCTGATGGGACCTGCAGTACTGGATAACCTGGGACTTTTCTTATTACCATCAATCAGTGTAAACGCCATTTGGTTGCATGGTATCTGGACACTAGGTAGCTTTTGCACCCTGAGGGGTTTCCATAGTCCTCTTGGGATGGGACTGGAAAATATGAATCTAGAATTATAGTGATACACTGTGAATGGAATGTCCAGGTTCAAGTTTTTTTGCAGAGTAAAATCAGGTGAAACCCTTTCACATGTTAGGATACTAGTGCGCATGCGTCGGCACACAGACATGGAACTCTTGCAATAACTGGAATGGACTCACATGTCAGCACAGTTGCATGGGGATAAAGGAAGGACTAATGTCTGACAATCGCTGGATGTTCTTTTGTGCTCCTGTTCCCTGGTTTCCTGAATACCCGTTGCTGACCCAGCCTGCTCCTGACCACATTCTGCTGAACTCCTGATCCTGACTTTGGCTTGTTGCTGACCATGCTTCCTTCGCTCTCTTACCCCTGAATCCACATTCATTGGTGCTCGGACCAGAGCCGCAAGGGGAGCCCTCTTATCACTTTGGCCTCCAGCCAAGGTTCGTGACAACACGTCAACACGTTTCAAGGGCATTGCCCTCTTTATCAGGGCTGAAACTTTAATTGCTGTCTGTGAACCCATTGGGGAAACTCTCTCTATATGTTTGTCCTGGAGACCATTATCTCTATTACTTAAAATCCAAAATTTCTCATAAGAATGAGAGGTAAGGAGAAACCTTCACATGAAGACATTAGTTTTGGTGACAATAACTGTGTAGTGCACAGACGGAATCAGTCTGGCTGTTTGATACCAGGTTCCATTCTCTGATAGACACATAGCAGCCAGGTACACAACATTTCCTATTCATTTGAGTCAGAGAACAGGCTGTGCATGTCTTTTTTTTTGTTTTTGTTTGTTTTTTTTTGGGGGGGGGGTATGAACTTGGATAGGGTGAGGGTAAGCCTAGGGTCTCATGGGCGTAACTACAGGGGTTGCAACTACAACTGGGCCCCATGCTCCAGGGGGCCTGTGCGGCTCCCCTGTACACCTGGATAGGGGGCGCAGCGGGGGCAGCATGTAGAGAAATCACTGTCCTCCTTTTTCCTCCTGTATGCTGCCCCCGCCACTCCTTCTATCCAGTTCACTTGTGTTCTGCTGTCTCTGAGCCCCTGTGTGCTCCTCTGGTCCCCCCCCCTACTGTGCTCCCTCCCCTCTCCTGCCGTCTGCTGCAGGGGATGTGTCACAATAGAGAACCAGGAAGGGGACGGTAAATATGTAAATTACCAGCTCCTTCCTTTTCTGAATGGACAGAGTCATAGTCAGTGACATTGTAAAAAAAATAAACTGAAATGATAAAAAAATAATACAATTAAAATATCAAAAAGTAAAAACTACTGACACCAGTGGGTGAACTTCCAGGGTCGCAAAGATCACACTTGCGACCGGGCCCTGGCATTCCCCTACCGTGGGGAGGCCCCAAGATGGCACTAGGGGGCCCACTGCAGAACTTGTGAAAGGGTCCCACTGCGGGACCGTAAGAAAGGGCCACACAACGAGGGTAAAGGGCCCCAGGATCAGTGGGAAGAGCCCCAGTCTTGAAGGGAAGGGCCCCGGCCAGGGGTCCAGGGGGCCCTTCATGGTTTCTTGCACTGGGGCCCTGAAGGTTCTAGTTACGCCTCTGTAGGGTCTAAAATTAAAACAATTGCAGATGACTGAAATGGGAATAAAATTAAAATGGAATTTTAATCAAAAGACTATGACTAAAACTAAATTGAAATTTGCTGCCAAAATTTACACTGTTTGTGAGAAGCTCACAGTGTGCAGTGAAATCATTTCAGTCCAGGAGAGGAGCCGGTACAACTGCTTAATCCATTAATTAATGAAGTCAGATCTTCAGCTGATGATCGAGTCCAGGAGACAGCCAACATAAAACACATCCAGCGTTGTCTATATAGGAAATGTATTACCATGAAGGATCTGACAACGCTGAGTCGCCGGCACCCCAGGCAGAGACAATTAGAAGGCGGCCCTGTGGAGGGTGACAAGGAAGATGAATCTCCCGAATTATTCCGATGTTATGTGTAATTACTAATGGACACTTCCACCTGTTTCCCTTTTTGGTGGAACGCACTGGACTGTAGAACGCCACTGCTGGCCGGCATCTCATTAGTGACCTACAGATGCGGCATGAAGGAAAGAATCAATCACTTATGCAAATGGCGGATGTCAGCGCTGATGGATGGCACTTTCCTCCTTAATCTGTTTTTCCCAATTTTGCTAATTACCGGGGAGGGCGAGGAATCTCCCGCCGATCATCACAGTAATTGGCCGCTGACATGCCCTTATTTCAAAAATAATTGTTGTCTTCTAATTTGCCTTTTTAGCGTGGGACTGGACTATTCTGTGCGCGTCACATCCAAGTTTTTTTTATGCTCAATTTTTTTTGGCATTTTAAAATCATAGTGTAAATGACAACCTCCCAGGCCGCCGTGTGCAGGAACCAATCAGAAGGCCATGTTGATCGGATGGCGGAGGATGCAAGAGATTTGGGGTGGGTAATGGCTAAGGTTTGGTTCACACCTACAGGTGCAACCAAGTACCGGTGCGCGTGCAGGGCAGCTCATTCATTTTAATGGGTTTCCCTATCTGCGAGAAACACGTAATAGAAGTCCCTGACTCTAAAATGCACTGCACCAAACTGCATGCTGCTATAAATATTATATATATATATATATATATATATATATATATATATATATATATATATATAAATCAATCAACCATAACAATAAGACCACCCACCATAACATGACCACCCACCTAATATTGAGTAAATTCCCCCTTTGCCACCGAAACATCCCTGACCCGTTGAGGCATGGACACCACTAGACCTCTGAAGGTATGCTGTGATATCTGGCACCAAGCCGTCAGTAACAGATCCTTTAAGTCCTGTGCATAGCGAGGTGGGGCCTCCATGGATTGGACATGGATCCCAAAGATGCTCAACTGAACTGAGATCTGGAGGATTTGGAGGTCAAGTCAACAACTCTAAGACACCTTCTTCCATTGATCCATGGTTAACAGAAGATAGACTCAGAACTAAACTTGAAAAACGGGACATAAATAAATCACCGGGACTGGATGGCTTGTACCCAAGGGTCCTTAAAGAACTCAGCCAGTTAATAGCCAGACCATTGTTCTTGATCTTTATGGATAGTCTACAGATGGGTATGGTGCCAAATGATTGGAAAAAAGAAAAAACGGTACTGATATTTAAAAAAGGGCCGAGATATATCCCGGGTAACTATAGGCCGGTCAGCCTAACATCAATAGTCTGCAAAATTTTGGAGGGGATGTTAAGGGACTATATACAAGACTTTAGTAATGAAAACCATATCATTAGTAGTAATCAGCATGGATTCAAGAAAAATCGTTCTTGCCAGACCAATCTATTAACCTTCTATGATGAAGTGAGCTGCCATCTAGATAAAGGTAAGCCTGTGGATGTGGTGTATCTGGACTTTCCAAAGGCATTGGATACAGTTCCCCACAAACGCTTACTGTACAAACTAAGGTACTTAGGTATGGACCATAGGGTGAATACCTGGATTGAAAACTGGCTCGGGGGTGAGTCCAGAGGGTGTTGATAAATGGGAAGTACTCAGATTGGTTGAGGGCGGAAAGTGGGGTCCCCCAAGTATCTGTCCTGGGAACATTTCTGTTTAATTTATTCATAAACGACCTAGAGGATGGGATATCCAGCACAATCTCGGTATTTTTGGACGATACAAAGCTAAGCAGGCCAATATCTTCTGTAGAAACCTTACAAGCAGACCTGAACAAAATAGTGGGGTGGGCAACTACATGGCAGATGAGGTTTAATGTTGAAAAATGTAAGGTAATGCACTTGGGTGTCAGAAATACGAGCGCAAGTTACTAGCTAGGGGGTGAACTTCTGGGTGAATCCAAGATGGAAAAGGACCTGGGGGTCCTAGTGGACAACAGGCTTGGCAATGGCATTCAATGCCAAGCCGCTGCAAGCAAAGTCAACAGAATACTGGGATGTATAAAAAAGGGGATTTACTCCAGAAATAAAGAGATTATTCTCCCACTCTACAAGACTCTGGTCCGGCCACATCTGGAGTATTCCGTCCAGTTCTGGGCACCGGTCCTCAGAAAGGATGTGCTGGAACTGGAGAGAGTCCAGAGAAGGGCAACAAAGATAATTAGGGGAATGGAGGACATCAGCTATGATGAAAGACTACAAGCACTGAACTTATTCTCTCTGGAGAAGAGACGATTGAGGGGGGATATGATATCAATGTACAAATACTGTACTGGTGACCCTAGCATAAGGAACAAACTTTTCAGAGAAAGGGAATACAATAAGACACGGGGCCACTCACTAAAACTAGAAGAAAAGAGGTTTAACCTTAAACTACATAAGGGGTTCTTTACTGTCAGGGCAGTAAGGATGTGGAATTCTCTTCCACAAGCAGTGGTATCAGCTGGGAGCATCGATAGTTTCAAAAAAACTATTAGATGGGCACCTTAAAGACCACAACATAGAGGGGTATACAATGTACTATTACCAGCAAACACACACACACATCATAGGTTGAACTGGATGGACTGATGTATTTTTTCAACCTAACAAACTATGTTACTATCTGTGGTCCTGTTCTAATGCTCATATGCCCATGGTAGGCACCTTTGGCTGTGGACACGGGTCAGCATGGACACCCTGACTGGTCTGCAGCTACAGATCCCCATACACAACAAACTGCTATGCTCTATGTATTCTGACCCCTTTCTATCAGAAGCAGCATTCACTTTTCAGCAATTTGAGCTCCAGTAGATCTTCTATTGGATCTCCCCACCGCCATCAATGAAGCTTCCCTCCCCACCTCTATTGATGAGCCTTCGCTCCCCATTTCCATCAATTAACCTTTCCTCTCCACCTCCATTAATGAGCCCCCCTCCTCACCTCCCCACCTCCATCAAGGATCCTATCCTCCCCACCTCCATTAATGAGCCCCCCCTCCTCATCTCCATCAACGAGCCTCCCCCCCCTCCATCAACGCGCTTTTCCTCCCCACCTGCATCAATGAGCCTCCCCTCCCCCACACCTCCATCAATGAGGCTTTCCTTCCCACCTCAATAATGACCCCCCCTCCTCACCTCCATCAACGAACCCCCCTCCCCCACCTACATCAATGAGCCTTCCCTCCCCACTTCCATCAATGAGCCTGCCTCCCCCACCTCCATCAATAAGCCTTTCCTCCCCACCTCTATTAATGAGCCCTCCCTCCTCACCTCCATCAACGAGCCCCCCCCCCACACCTCCATCAATGAGCCTTTCTTCCCCACCTCCATTAATGCGCCTATCCTCCCCACCTCGAATAATGAGCCCTCCCTCCTCACCTCCATCAATGAGCCTTCCCTCCCCACCTCCATCAATGAGCCTTTACCCCCCCCCACCTTCTTCAATGAGCCTTTCCTCCCCACCTCCACCAATGAGCCCCCCCCCCCCATCTCTATCAATGAGCCTTTCCTCCCCACCTCCATTAATGAGCCTTCCCTCCCCACCCCCATCGATGAGCCTTCCCTCCCCACCTCCATCAATGAGCCTTCCCCCCCATCTCCATCAATGAGCCTCCCCCCTCCCCACCTCCATCAATGAGCCTTTCCGCCCCACCTCCATCAATGAGCCTTCCCCTCCCCATCTCCATCGATGAGCCTTGGCCATGACTCTGTCACCGGTTTTCAGTCCTTGGACCACTTTTGGTTGTTCACTTTTGTTGCCAGTGTTTTAGACATTAATGGCTGTGTGTTGAGTTATTTTGAGGGGACAGCAAATTTACACTGGAAGAGCCCATTTACACAGGGGCGACACGACTTGCCAGGGCGACCTGTGAAGTGCACCGCGACCTCGGCGCGACATGCACGGACTTCATATCATTGAAGTCAATGCAAGTCGCCTCCCGGTCGCCCCAAAGTAGTACAGGACCCTTTTACTAAGTCGGAGTGACTTGTGTTGCTCCTATTAGAACGGGTCCTGTGCTAATCAATGGCGAGCGACCGACTGCGACTTGTCAGGTGACCAAGTCGCCTGACAAGTCGCGCTAGTGTGAATGGGGACTTATACAAGCTGTACACTCACTACTTTACATTGTAACAAAGTGTCATTTCTTCAGTGTTGTCACATGAAAAGATGGAATAAAATATTTACAAAAATGTAGGGGTGTACTCACTTTTGTGAGATAATATATATATATACACATACACACACTATAGTGCCAAAAGTATTGGGACACCTGCCTTTACACACACATGAACTTTAATGGCCTCCCAGTCTTAGTCCGTAGGGTTCAATATTGAGTTGGCCCACCCTTTGCAGCTATAACAGCTTCAACTCTTCTGGGAAGGCTGTCCACAAGGTTTAGGAGTGTCTATGGGAATGTTTGACCATTCTTCCAGAAGCGCATTTGTGAAGCGCACTGATGTTGGATGAGAAGAAGAAGAAGAAGGAATCTCCACTCTAATTCATCGCAAAGGTGTTCTATGGGGTTGAGGTCAGGACTCTGTGCAGGCCAGTCACGTTCCTCCACCCCAAACTCGCTCATCCATGTCTTTATGGACCTAAAAACTATTTACCAAAGATGTGAGGGGTGTACTTACTTTTGTGAGATACTGTGTATATATATATATATATATATATATATATATATATATATATATATATATATACACACATACACACTGCACACACACAGTATTTTGTATTTATATTCATTTATATCTATTTATTTTATGTACTGTATATATTATTTTATATTTTTACTCTTTGTTTTATCTTATAAATTTCTCTATTTCTCTTCAATGTATTTACAGTATATACCTATGTATTAATATTTTTAGATTTTTTTCTTTTTAATCCATATATATTATTTAATATTTTTAATTTATTTATACATATTCATCGTTTTAGATATTTTTTATTTTTTTTCAGTTATTGGGGGAAGTTCCTCTCTTGAAGTAGAACAGTTTGACTTGATACAAAGTTGATACAAAATGACTCCTAATGAACATACAGGAAATCAAAGAGAATAAAGACGTAAAGTTCTCGGTTTATGAGATTTACTGTCATCAAAGAGATGAATAATAATAATAATAGCAGATGTAGGTGCCCCGGGGCGTGAAGTAACGTCCTCGCTGACTCACTGCGAGAAATTCCCACAACCGTTTCCATGGACACACCCGGTGAATTCACCTTCAACTGCTCCTCTAACTTCTGCCTTTGAACTTCTCTATATGAATCCTCACTACAGCCGACCTCCAGGGACAGATTCCAGGGTGGGGACTTCTTGGGACCCTTCTATTGTGGGTTGGCAGAGCAGTTTGAGGAATAGACCTGTACAGCACTGGGGTTTGGGGTTCAATTCCCACCAGAGACGCCATCTGCACAGGTGGTTTTCCAACAAATTCCCAACCTGCTCTTAGAATAGACCTGTCATTAACCACTTCTGGACCGGAAGGATTTACCCCCTTAACCACTTTACCACCGGAGGATTTTCCTGCTTTACGTCCAGGCCACTTTTTGCGACTTTAACTGACAATTGCGCGGTCATGCAGCAACGTACCTAAACGAAATTTACATCCTTTTTTTTCCCATAAACAGAGCTTTCTTTTGGTGGTATTTGATCACCTCTGCGTTTTTCATTTTTTGCGATATTAATAAAAAAAAGAGCAAACATTTTGCGAAAAAATTGACATTTTCTACTTTGACAGTTAAAAATATCCAATATATTCAATTTCTGTCATATATTTAGGCCAAAATGTATTTTTAACCGCTTTAAGACCAGAAGATTTTACCCCATTCCTGATCAGGGCCATATTTTGCGATTCAGCACTGCGTTACTTTAACAGACAATTGCGCGGTCGTGCGACGCTGTACCCAAATAAAATTGATGTCCTTAACCCCCCCCCCCCCCCACAAACAGAGCTTTCTTTTGGTGGTATTTGAACACCTCTGCAATTTTTATGTTTTGCGCTAAACAAAAAAAGATTTTTCTTTCTTTCTGGAAAAAAAAAACTATATTTTTCACATTCTGCTATATGACATTCCCCAAAAAAAAAAACTATTTAAAAATCACAATTTTTTTACATTTTAGGCCAATTTGTTTTCTGCTACATATTTTTGGTAAAAAAAAAAATCGCAATAAGCGTATTTTGTGCAAAAGTTATCGCGTCTACTAACTACGGGAAAGATTTATGTCATTTTAATTGTTTTTTTTTTACTAGTAATGGCAGCGATCTGCGTTTTTTTAGCGGGACTGTGACATTGCGGCGGACAGATCGGAAAAACAGGCCACACAACATCTCCTCGATCCTTGTCAACTGCCCTCCGAAGAGTGATCCACTGCAGAATGCTCTTCAGAGGGCAAAATGGGTACACTGTAGTCATAAAGGGATAGACATGGTCGGCAATAATGCACTGTTAACACCCTCCCCCATACCATTGCACCACCACTATCAAAAATGTGAGGGGTGTACTTACTTCTGTGAGATACTGTGTGTATATATATATATATATATATATATATATATATATATATATATATATATACAGGGCTTTTTTTCAGCGGGAACGCGGGGGAACGCAGTTCCGGCACCTCCTGAACTGAATGTATGTGTTGGCAAGGGGTGCTAGGGTGTGCTGGAGGGTCTATTGATGCTGGCTGCTGGGGAATCTATTGTTGCTGGAGGCTATTTTTGTGGAGGAAGGAGGTCTATTGTTTCTGGGAAGGTCTTCTGTTGCTCGTGTGGGATCTATTGTTGCCAGGATGGGATTTTTGTTGCTGGGGGGGTCAGTTGTTGCTTGCTGGGATTTAGTGTTGAGGGAGCAGTCTTTGTTGCTGGCTGTTGAGGAATCTATTGTTGCTGGAGTGGATCTGTTTTTGCAGGGGGTTCGATTGTTGCTACTGAGGTCTATTGTTATTGGTGGGTGATCTATTGTTGCTGGTGGTGGGTCTTATGTTGCAGGGGGTCAATTGTTGCTGAAAGGGATCTACTATTGAGGGAGGGGTCTGATGTTGCTGGCTGCTGAAGGGTCTATTGATGCTGACTATTGGGAGTCTATTGATGCTGGGCTGGAACTATTGTTGCTGGGGTGTCCATTGTTGTTAGATCTATTTTACTGCCTTTCTTATTATCATGAACAAATTCCATACAAAATATTTAGCACCACAAAATGATACTTGGTTCTATATTCTCTAAAAAGGGTGGTACTGGGAGGTGGGTAAGGGATGGAACCAAGGAACGGTGCTCGGAGGTGGGTAGGGGGTGGAGTTTAGGGGGACGCAGAAGGGAGGGAGTTCCTGCACCTATTCCCCGTGAAAAAAAGCCCTGTATATATATATATATATATATATATATATATATATATATATATACAGTATGTATATAGAATCTTAACTAATCTTCGGTCCAAAAATTATTTTTTAATCGGTGCAAAAAACGCGAAAACAGCTCCTGCAGTGAAAGAGTTAAAGCCACCCGAATCTCTGCGAATCAGAGAGTCCACTGAGAAAATGTAAGCGGGCTCCCAGCTGCTATGGCGGCCAGCAGTCTGTTTACAGGTCGGCGCTGCCGCTGGCGTAAACATTTCGTCGGTGGCAGCGAAAGGGTTAATTCGCCGCAATAAAATATTACAGGAGTTCTAATATTCTATTTGTATCTGCAAAGGTGAAAAAAAAGAAGGAAAGCTGGACCCCTATTGGCTGACAAGGACCCTGGGAACTTTTTTTTAATGTTACTTGATGGGGGGGTGGGGGGGGGGGGTTGTATTCTAACTGTGGACCCGTTAGGTCATCTTCTGTTGGGACACGTCTGCTCATCGCTCGAATCCAAAGCAGAAAATACATCAACACGTCTCCAACGTCTCTCCCGCGTTCATCACTGCGAGGGAAAAAAAAAATTCCCTATAGAAATCTTGTAATTGAAAAGAAATCAGGTAGGGTTATTCCCAACTGAAGGGAAGGGGTGGGGTGGGGGGGGGGGGTTTCGGTGTGGCCTTCCAAAACAAACCGTGAAAAAAAAAAAAAAAGACCACATCAAAGCGCAGGTGCTGCGCTCCAAACGCAGGTGAAATATTAAAAAAGGAAGAGAAGAATAGAGGAGGCCGTCCAGCTATCTCCGGGAGGCTCTCCGGCGCCTCGTAGGACTTGTTTGCCGATTCTCGTGTGACACCTGCTCCCGGCAGAAACCCATGGGCGCCGCTCCAAGAATTCCAACGCAGGTTAGTGCCAGAGGGAAGAGGCAACGGACAGATAGCGGTGCCAAGCCCAGGGAAGGCATTGTGCGCCGAGTGATCTCACCACCAGCCGGGGCCAAGATGAGACACTCATCAGGGAACGCCTGCGGCTTCATTATGGGGGGGGGGGGTGTGATGTTATCTCGCAATTGTTAACCAGAATTGAAAGGCTTGAGGAATTCATGGCTCAGCGGGCAATCGTTAGTTTAGTGTTAACAAGTTGGGGCGTATTCATAGCGGCAGCGTTCGGTGGATTCGGGCAGCAACACAAGAACAAGGCGATTCGCCGTCCTTTCTATGGCGCTGGATCACACTGGGGAGCGCTTAAAAAAGGGACATGTTAAATGTTTGCGCATTCTGACGCACTCTAATGTATCGCAATAAAATTATGTAGAAGACAAAAAGACAAAAAAAAAATAAGTACTGGACGGCATTTTAACAATGCATAGCAGCGCCCGGCCAGCACGCGCATACACGTGCACGCTGAGTGGTGTGACTGACCTCCTAGGCTATGTTCACACTTCGTGCGTGTTGGAAATGGGTGCAAATTCGCACAGGCACAGAAACGCGTTGCCTTGTAGCAAACGGGCAGTGGTGCACTCCCAAACATTTGTTAGCACATACCTAAGGGAATGTTACTTCCCCTACAGACCATGCGCCCGTACCAAGCAGGCACAGATATGCGTTGCCATTTAGCAGGTGCACAGTGGTGCACCCCCACGCATCTGCCAACATGCATGCCTAAACGCATATTACCTCCCCTACGGATGGTATGCCCATATCAAGCAAGGCACAGAAACCTGCTGCCCCCTGGTGCACCCCCACGCATCTGCTAACATGCATGCCTAAATGCATGGTGCCTCCCTTACGGATGGTATGCCATATCAAGCAAGGCACAGGAACCTGCTGCCCCTTAGCAGGTGCACAGTGGTGCACCCCCCATGCATCTGTTAACACGCACACTTAAATGCATGGTACCTCCCCTACAGATGGCATGCCCATATCTAGCAGGCACAGAAACGCGTAAACCCCTTAGCAGGTGCACCCCCACACATCTGCTAACACATATGCCTAAACGCATGGTACCTCCCCTACAGATGGTGTGCCCATATCAAGCAGGCACAGAAACGTGCTGCCCCTTAGCAGGTGCACAGTGGTGCACCCCCCCATGCATTTGCTAGCATGCACACTTAAATGCATGGTACCTCCCCTACAGATGGTATGCCCATATCAAGGAGGCACAGAAACACGTAAACCCTTTAGCAGGTGCACCCCCACGCATCTGCCAACATGCATGCCTAAATGCATATTACCTCCCCTACGGATGGTATGCCCATATCAAGCAAGGCACAGAAACCTGCTGCCCCCTGGTGCACCCCCACGCATCTGCTAACATGCATGCCTAAATGCATGGTGCCTCCCCTACGGATGGTATGCCCATATCAAGCAAGGCACAGGAACTTGCTGCCCCTTAGCAGGTGCACAGTGGTGCACCCCCATGCATTTGTTAACACGCACACTTAAATGCATGGTACCTCCCCTACAGATGGCATGCCCTTATCAAGCAGGCACAGAAACGCGTAAACCCTTTAGCAGGTGCACCCCCACGCATCTGCTAACATGCATGCCTAAATGCATGGTGCCTCTCCTACAGATGGTATGCCCATATCAAGCAAGGCACAGAAACCTGCTGCCCCGTGCTGACCACGTGCTCAATACATAGCAGGGGCTCATCTTGTGTCCCCAAACGGCAAAAAAGCTCCGAAAAATGTTGGTGTCACTCTGTTGAAATCCAGGGTGATTAGCTTGATTGATCCAGACAAGTAAAGATGAAGCCCCGCCTGGGACGTCCTTCTCTGCCATGCTTCATCCAGAATCTGCACTTACATGTAATGGTGAGTGTAAATGGGAGTGACTTTATAATTATCAATCAGCTGCTGCACCTGCAGGGCTCTGAGGAAAGTGACAGGGTCTGCATCCCTTTAGACACGATTTCCTTTAATTGAGTTTCTGACCAAAAATGACATTTATGTTGCAGGGGATGCCCAAAATCTGACTTGTATCTTAGTACAGACTTCTGGGGAAATTGGTGAGCCAATCACACAAGCAGGAAATGACATCTCTGGGGGGGGGGCGCTCTGTATACCATCTGTGTACAGAGCGGCTCCAGGCGGCCATATTGAAATTTAACAGAAAATGACAGCGGCTGCAGAATGAAAAGGAAAGGTCATTTTTAATAACATTCAATTACAATGTGACTTGAATAACAATTGTATACGCTATATTTTTATAAATTTGCTCTTTTTTTTAACCCATTAAAGTTGAGTTACCCTTTAAAGAGAAAGTAAAACTTCCATCGATTCTTTGCACCTATAGGTAGGTCTATGATAAGGCTTACCTATAGGTACTGTAAATACCTCCTAAACTTGCACCGTTTAGGAGATATCTACTGTATATGAAGCTGATGATGTCATCGGCGCATGCGCTCAATAGGAGCGGCCGCCCGGGCCGGTACTTCAGAGCCCTGTGCCGTGACCAGCGGCTCCCGCACGCATGTGTGGGAGTGACATCACGCGGCTCCGACCAGTCACACAGCCAGAGTCAGTGGACCCGGAAAGGAAGCCGGGTGAAGATTGGATGCGGCCTCCAGTGGTGACAACGAGGGCATTTTTTTTTGCAGGTAAGATTCACATAATGTGCTAGTATGCGATCCATACTAGCACATTAAGCCTTTACTTTGCAGGTCAGGGAGAAAAAAAAAAAGAAAAGCCAGCACCCCATTCCCACCTATGGGACGCTGCCGCGTCACTTTTTGTGCCCTGTTTTTGGAGCAGCCAAGGTGTCCCGGGAGCCGTACATCGAACCAGTCCCCCACCAGGCCACGCCCCCAATGCATATGATGCCGCCTTCCCCCACCTCCCCCGCCCCAGTGCCTACTTATGGGGATCATTCTTTTTGTAACCCCTTCATGCCTGCGCTGTAGCCATCTAAATTGCCGGGAGGGCGTCCATTTACGTCCTCCCGTGCATGAGCTGCCTGTGCGCTCCCTGCGGGTCCATGAGACTCAGCTGATCACAGATCGGAGTAAGGGGTCGGCCCCCGACTCCTTATCACGTGATCAGCTATCAGCCAATGACAGCTGATCGCATGATGTAAACAGAGCTGGTAGCCAACTTTTTTTTTTCCTCACGCTATCGAAAAAAAATCTGATCGCCGGCTGCTGTCAGAGGGACATCAGTCCCGAAGAGGAAAAGCCACTGCTGCCGCATGTGTGCCCACCTATGCCACCTACCATTGCTCACCAGTGCAGGTCAGTGCCACCTACCAGTGCCCAACAGTGCCACCTATCAGTGCCCAACAGTGCCACCCATAAATGCCCACTAGTGCCAATCAGTGCCCCATCATCAGTGCTGCGTATCAGTACCACCTACCTGTGCCTATCAGTGCCCATCAGTGCCACCTATCAGTGCCCACCAGTGCCACCCATAAATGCCCACTAGTGCCAATCAGTGCCCCATCATCAGTGCTGGGTATCAGTGTCACCTACCTGTGCCTATCAGTGCCCATCAGTGCCACCTATCAGTGCTCGTGAGTGCCACCTATCGGTACCCTTCAGTGACGCCTATCAGTGCCCATTGGTGCCACCTATCAGTGCCCACCAGTGCGACCTCATCAGTGCCCATCAGTGCTACCTTATCTGTGCCCATCAGTGCCACCTTATCTGTGCCCATCAGTGCAGCCTTATCAGTGCCTATCAGTGCAGCCTATCAGTGCCCATCAGTGCCGCCTCATCAGTGCACATCAATGAAGGTGAAAAATTACCTGTTTGCAAAATTTTATAACAAACTATAAAAAAACCTTCTTTTTTTTTTTTTTTTCTTCCAAATTTTCGGTCTTTTTTTGGTTGTTCAGCAAAAAATAAAAACCCTATTAGTGATTAAATACCACCAAAAGAACGCTCTAAAAAAAAGAAAAAAGATAAAAATGTCATATGGGTACAGCGTTGCATAACTGCGCAATTGTCATTCAAAGTGCAACAGCGCTGAAAGCTGAGAATTGACCTGGGCAGGAAGGGGTTTTAAGTGCCCAGTAGGCAAGTGGTTAAATGGGCCTCCTTCCGCTCCAAAATGTGCCAAAGAAGCTAACTTACCAAATTTTGGCACTGAGCCAGGTGCGTTTGGCGCTGCGTCTTTTGCCACCAAATTTGTGTGCTTCGTCGCATGACAATTGCGGCAAAAACCCACCGCATTTGGGGTGCCGTTAAGAAACAATTCCACCGCAAGTGCGTCGCACATTTTGCGGCGATTCTGGAATCGCCCAATTCTGCTCGCGATTCCAATACGCAAAAGTGTGAACAGGACCTTACTATACTTTGTTTATTTTTATGACTTTGTTACATTTTTGTTACATTTTTGTTACATTTTTGTTACTACACGCCGCCCGCTTAGATCCACGGAAGCGCCCATACACATTTACTTTGTAACGCCTGTCCTCTACGGAAGCCGTGGCCATCATGGCCGCTCGTCCTCCGTTGTCCCCAAATTCCCCCGATCCTTAAATCCCTTCATTTGTTATTCCGCCCCCGGACTCCTCTGACCCGCGCCGGGCTGGTTAACCATCAATAATTCATCTTGCAATGAAAATCATTAATCACGGGTTCACCCGCTGGAATTCGGTCGCTGGATGCAGATGGCAGGAGATGTGGTGACGAACAAGGGTACTTAGCCATCTGCGGCGTGACAAATCAGCGACTTCCTCACCTGCTCCACCTTAATCAATAATTCAGGTCACCGGGAAGCCGAAGAGATACGGCTCAGTTCTTCTGAAGGGAAATCAATGCGGATTAAAAAAGCCGGAAATCCGATTACGGCCAATAAAAAATATTGAAGTGCAATTTCTTTTTTGTTTCTATTTCACTGAATGAAAGGCCGGCGATAACCGGGAAGAAATTGTCACCTTATCTGACTTATGGAGGCAATAAAATCTGATTTACACCGCGCTGCCAAGTTTTATTAACCACTTCCGGACTGGAACATTTTCCCCCTTAATGACCAGGCCATTTTTTGTGATTCGGCACTGCGTTATTTTAACGGACAATTGCGTGGTCGTGCGATGCTGTACCGAAATAAAATTGATGTCCTTTTTCCCCCACAAACAGCTTTCTTTTGGTGGTATTTGATCACGTCTGCGATTTTTATTTTTTGCGCTATAAACAAAAAAAAGAGCGACAATTCTGAAAAAAAAAACAATATTTTTCACATTCTGCTATATAACATTCCCAAAAAATAAAAATGTAAAAATCTAAATTTTTTAACATTTTAGGCCAATTTGTTTTCTGCTACATATTTTTGGTAAAAATAAAATCGCAATAAGTGTATTTTGATTGGTTTACGCAAAAAGTTATCGCATCTACAAACTATGGGAAAGATTTATGTCATTTTTATTTATTTATTTTTTACTAGTAATGGCGGCGATCTGCGATTTTTAGCGGGACTGCAACATTGCGGCGGACAGATCGGACCCCTAACTGACATTTTTGACACTTTTGGGGGTACCAGTGACATTACTACAGTAATCAGTGCTAAAAATATGCACTGTTACTGTAATAATGACACTGGCAGGGAAGGGGTTAACACTGTGGGTGATCAAGGGGTTAAATGTGAGCCTAGGGGAGTGATTCTAACTGTATGGGGGCGTGGCTTGTGAAATGACCATAGAGACCTGTGATCCTATATAGAAGGATCACAGGCACTCAGTGATCATTCCAGAGAGAAGAACGGTCGGCTGTGTTTACAACATCTGACCGTCCTTCTCTCTCAGCGGGGAGCGATCGCAGGTGTCAGAAGGCAATCGGAGCCACCCGCCCCATGCATCAGCTTCTCCCGCTGCCAAGGGCGAAGTGCAACAGCGCGCATTCGCCCTCTAGCTGCCTGCACGCGACTGACGTAGGTCTATGTCGGTTCGCGCAGGAGGGCTGCAAAATGCGCCGACGGTCCGGAAACGCTTAACAAACGTCGTCGATTTCATGTTTCTAATCACCTTTAAAAAAATTAATTGCTGGGCAAAAAAAAAACGTTCACCTCAATAGCCAGCAGGGCTGTGGGAGGAGTCAAGCAGGCTCCACCTACTACAAAAAACTACAGGAGGGGTCAGAGACAAGACCAGTCCCCCTGAACAAGGGGAGAGAGAGCAAGGCCGTGGGAGGAACCCTGCAGACCCCACCCACTACAGAAAACCACAAGAGGGGGCGGAGAAAAGACCAGTACAAGGAGAAAACAGGGCTGTGGGAGGGGCCAAGCAGGCTCCACCTACTACAAAAAACTACAGGAGGGGGTGGAGACAAGACCAGTCTACCTGCACAAGGAGAGAGAGCAGAGCCATGGGAGGAACCCTGCAGACTCCACACACTACAGAAAACTATAAGTGGGGGGCTGAGACAAGACCTGTCCCCCTGCACAGGGAGAGCGAGCAGAGCTGTGGGAGGTGCTCAACAGGCTCCACCCATTACATAAAACTACAGGAGGGGGTGGAGACAAGACCAGCACAAGGGCAGAGCAGAGCTGTGGTAGTGGCCCAACAGGCTCCACCCCCACAGAAAGCTGCAGGAGGGGGCGGAGACAAGACCAGTTGCTCTGCAAAAGGAGAAAGCAGAGCTGTGGAGTGGGGCCCAGCAGGCCCCACCCACTACCAAAAACTGCAGGAGGGGGCAGAGACAAGACCAGTCAGTGATTTCTGGGAAAATCTCTCCAAAGGAGCCCCTTGGTAGCATTAAAAACCTGACAGGGGTGCTAACCCTTCCCCACTATTCCCACACAATTCTCTTACAATGTAGCCATCTGAAATCTAAATATATACAGTATTTTTTTCCATAGAAAGCACAGCTTTGCATCAGTGATAAAGCTCTAAAAATTTAGAAGAATAAACCCCACCGGAGTTCTGCCCCCCACCAAAAATTAAAAGATAGCAGCTACAAATCCTGTAGCTGTGGTAAGTTATATACTCCAAATAGGTGTATATCCCTCGCTCCTATGGTGGTCCTAATTGGGGGTAGGGGAGGTGGGGTATAAGAATGGAAGTGGGTGAGGGGGTAGTGATAGCAGCTGCTATAAGATGGGTAGTATATGAAAAAGGGAAAACCCCAGAATACTGGGATTTTCTTATAGCGCTTGCTGGTACTACTCAGGGATGGGTAATTGCTTGTCCATACCCCCGGATAGTAGGATTTAGGCAATCAGAGTGGTAGAAATATATAAATGTATATAAATTAATAAAATTAATAAAATATGTGTGTAGCACGTGATTGTGTCACAATATTTACAATAAATATTTCATAAATAGGTTATACACAGTAAAAATAATACACAGTAAACAGTTCACAGTAAAAACCTAGTGTGCCATAAAGTGACAATTAGTGCCAAAGAAATGTGCCAAGGAATGTCCAATAAACAGTTCATAGGTGACTTCAGTGCCAGGTTAGGTAAAGTGCAGGTGCTTTGTGCTGGGTCCTCCAGTAGTCCAACTGCTGGTACTTGGGCGTGACTTTATGGAATAATGGGGGGTATGCACTCACCAGATGTAGTGGGTCTTAAATACCGTACGGTAAAAAGACCTTTAAAGCTTTATGGCCTCCTGGGCCTGGAAGGTACTGCTGGGCCTTGTAGTCCCCTGCTGTCCGGGATCCCTCTCCTGGATAATCTCGATCCTCAGGGTACGGTTTAGGGAAAAATAAAGTGCTCCAGATAGTGCAGTACTGTTAAAAAGTAACCTTTATTAGGTAATGCTACTGCACAGTACAAAAAAGTTTAAAATTCAAGATTGCGTCTGCTGCATACGGTGCCTGTGAATGGAGAGCTCACCTCCGCTCCAAAAATGCTCAAAAAGAAGATCATGTACCAAATTTTGGCACAGAGCCAGGAGCGTTTGCTGTCGGGATTTTTGCCGCAATTGTACCACGATTTTCGCTCAACAATCACGGCAAAATCGCCTCGCTTTTGGGGTGCCATTAAGAAATAATGGAGTCGCAAACGTGTTCCGCGTTTTGCCGTGATTCTGGAATTGCGGGCAGATCGTCTCAAGCTCCTCATTTCGGATTTTCAGGGTCACCTGTAAATTCCCTCCTGGCTGGCTCGCCAACTGTTCTGGAAATGTTATAGATAGGCAACTCCTATCCTCATATTGATTAGTGGTTCCAAATTAGTAAAAACAACTGCAGTAGGGAATGGACACAAAAAGATACACTCTGCATCTTTCCAAAATAATCATTCTGCTTTATTTGACGCATTTGAAGGTTTTTATATTAATGATTAAGTAGGTATCACAATAATTTTACAATTGTAATTTTATGGTAACAAGAGGCGTAGCATAGGCAGGCTAATTCTAATCAGGACTCAAAAGAATGCAAACATGTAATAAAAACATTATTAAAGGCTTGTGCACAATGAGTGCAGTGTGCAATACATTCAACATAGAATACAATAATGTACAGAACTTACAAATTTCCTTTACAATCTCCTCTCTTTTGATCAATATTTTGATCACTAACTATACCTGCTGTGACCTTTAACCTGGAACCTCTATATGCTTAGGTGGAAGTAATCCCGAAAATGCCTTACCAATCAAGATAGTCTGATAACCCAAATTTAAGCAAAGGGCCTACCTCAGCCGGCTGATTATCAGAAATTCCGAGATCGTCTCAAGCTCCTTGTTTCAGATTTTAGGGGTCCCCTGTAAATTCCCTCCTGGCTGGCTCGCCAACTGTTCTGGAAATATCATAGATAGGTAACTTCTATCCTCATATTGATTAGTGGTTCCAAATTAATAATAGCTACTGCAGTAGGGAACAGACACAAAAAAAGATACACTCAGCATCTTTCCAAATAACTGTTCTGCTTTATTTGACGCAATTGAAGGTTTTTATAGACATGATTACATAGGTATCACATTAATATTACAATTTTTACTTTTATGCTAACAAGGGCGTAACATAAGCAGGCTAATTCTAATCAGGACTCAAAAGAATGCAAACATTATTGGTGCCGTGCAGTGTTAATTTCGTAGACTAAAACCGACTAAAACGTTTTCGTCGACTAACACAATTCAGATGACTAAAATACGACTAAAACTAAAATGGCATTTTAGTCTTAAGACTAAAATACGACTAAAACTAAAATGGCATTTTAGTCAAAAGACTATAACTAAAACTAAATCGAAATTTGCTGCCAAAAATTAACACTGGTGCATGCTGAAAGCATAAATAATAACATATTAGATTTTTCACTCCAGGACCAGCAGTAGTATATAATGAGTTTTGAAATTGTAGAGAAATGCTTAAATAATGCATTACAAATTACAATTGAACTACACCCATTTGATTATAGATGACTAAAATGAGTTTTAGTCGACTAAAATGTAGGGCGTTTTAGTCGACTAAAATGTACTGGAGTTTTAGTCGACTAAATACGACTAAAACTAAAACACTTGCAGAAGACTAAAATGGGACTAAAACTAAAATGCCATTTTAGTCCTAAGACTAAGACTAAAACTAAATTGAAATTTGCTGCCAAAATTAACACTGGTGCCGTGTGCACAGTGAGTGCAGTGTGCAATAAATACAAAATAAAAAACAATAATATACAGAACTTACAAAATTCCTTTACAGCGGCAATTCCACCCTTGAGCTATATCGCTCAGGTGTGAACGGAACCTAAGAGCCGGTTCACACTAGCGCGACTTGTCAGGCGACTTGTCAGCCTGACAAGTTGCGCTCCCTCGCGGTCCATTGACCGCTACAGGACCTGTTCTAATAGGAGCGACACAAGTCGCTCCGACTTAGAAAAAGGGTCCTGTACTACTTCGGGGCGACCTTGGAGCGACTTGCATAGACTTCCATTATGTGAAGTCCTTGCAAGTCGCTCCGAAGTCGTGGTGCATGGGAATTCCCAAGTTGCCCCCGAAGTAGTAAGGAGTCGTGTCGCCTCAGTGGGAACCGGCTCTTAGCCCCCGTTCACACTGGTCGCCTGACAGGTTCGACGTAGGTCGCCTGCCATACAGAAGGTATGGACCCGTTCTAATAGGAGCGACACAAGTCGCTTCGACTTAGAAAAAGGGTCCGGAGCTTCTTTGGGGCGACCCGGAGCGACCTGCATAGACTTCAATGTTATGAAGTCCGTGCCGGCCGCTCCGAGGTCGTGGTGCGAGCAGCGCGCTGCGACCTGTCAGGTCGCCCGGCGAAGTAGCGTCGCCCCAGTGTGAACGGGGCCTTAATCTACCCTTTTCTGTTTTTGTTTGACACTTGTAAATTTTTAATAAAAGTATTTGAAAAAAAAATGTTAAAGAAAAACAAAAACAAAAAAAAAACAACAAAAAGAAAGCATCTGATCACACTGATGTGATCAAACACTTTTAACTTTTAAAAATGGCGCTATTCACTTCCGGGGGAAACCAGAAGAGACAAAAATGCTCATCTCTTCCGGTACCATAGAGATGATGAGGGACTTTCCGTTCCTCGAAAAGCTTTATGGTGAGTTGGCGGAACCGCTGGCCTCACTTCTGGGTTCTCTGGCGAATGGAGACCCCAGAGTGGCACCGGCGGGCCAAGGGAGGTTGAGGATGTGACCTCTCCCACCACCTGTGAAAGCAATCCAGCGACTAATTGGCAAAAAAAGCTGATCGCCTCCTGGAAAAAATAGCGGGGTGATGCCTGTAGCTGCATGTATCATCCCAATATAAACACTTGAAGTAATGATGTAAAAGTACGTATTGCAGTCTTCAAGTGGTTTATGGCACCCCAAATATGACATCACTTCCGGTGTTCCGATCTTGGTGTTTTGAATGCTTTTAAGTGCAGAGGAGGGATTTGAGATCCAAGATCTCCCCATCAAGAGGAGCTATCACATGCCTATTGCTGTCACAAGGATGTTTAAAGTCCTTGTGACAGCTTCGAAAGTAATAAAAAAATAAAGCAATAGTGTAAAAATAAAAAAATATATATAAATAAAACAATAATAATTAAACAAATAAAATTAAAGTGCCCCTATCCTTCCATGCTCACACGCAAAGGCGAACACACGTGTTGGTCCTGCACTCATGCAGGCAGCAATCGTCCCACACATGTGAGGACACGGTGAACGTCAGATCATGGAAAGTAATTCTCGCAACAGACCCCCTCTGTAAATCTAAAGTGGTAACCTGTAAAGGCTTTTAAAGTGCTGCCTATGGATAGTAAAATGTACGTCGTTTGTCGCCGTTGTACGGGCGTGCGCAATTTGAAAACGGCTGGGGCAGGACAAATTTAGATAGGGGGGGCGCCCATTTTTTTGTTTTGCCTAGGGCAGCACAAAACCAAAATACACCACTGCAAAGGCATTCAGGCACACAGCAACAGTTTTCTCATTCTGGCTCAGAAATCCATCTAGGGGATGTTTTTTTGTAATTTATTGCAGAAACTTGTAACTAGGGAGGACAGTGGGGTATGGGATGCTCCAAAATATTTAGGCACAAAGCTGTACCTCTTCAGGTGACAGCGACACCTTCTTTCATCCCAGCTGAGGACCAGAATTAGCAGAGGCACCACTCCACTAGGTAGTAGCAACAGTCTTTTACTCCCAGCTGTAGCCCCGGAGAATGTCAGGGCATGGGTTGGACATGAAAGTAGACTAGAACACTGTACGTTTCCTGCAGCTGACGACCACAAGGTAGGTTTGGGCAGTTATTAGGAGCAGAATGAAGCAGTCTGGGTTCTTGTAAATGAAGACCGCAAGATAGAATAGCACACTAGGCACACTTTAGTGGTTTTTACCATCCACAACTGGGGACAGTAGATAAACTGCAGCTCAGGAGATTGGGCTCTACTTGTAAATCCCAGTAGAAGGCCATGGGCTCGATCCAGGGGATAGAGTAGTCCAGCAGCCAGTCAGGAAGGCTTCAGGGTTAGCAGAACCCTGAAGCACACAGTCCATCTTCCTCCAAAGAAAAAACAGATCTCTCTGGGCTCCCAGCTATTTACCTGTCTCCCACCCACCATCTGGGCAAACCTCCCCAGGGATTGGCTGGGGCAATTTAGGAGCCCAGCCTGGGCATTTGAATTTACAGTACAAACAAATGGTTACTGCCCTCACCTATAGCTGGCCTTTGCAGCAAGGATCACATGGAAGTGCAATGTATGCAAAACAAATCCAAAGAAATTCCCAGCTCAACTTACCGAACAGGCTGTAAATCCCAGTAGAAGAAAGGCCATGGGCTCGATCCAGGGGATAGAGTAGTCCAGCAGCCAGTCAGGAAGGTTTCAGTGTTAGCAGAGCCCTGAAGCACAGGGTCCACCTTCCTCCAGAGAAAGAACAGATCTCTCTGGGCTCCCAGCTATTTACCTGTTTCCCACCCACCATCTTGGAAAACCTCCACAGGGATTGGCTGGGGAAATTTAGGAGCCCAGCCTGGGCATTTGAATTTACAGTACAAACAAATGGCTACTGCCCTCACCTATCTGTAAATGCCAGTAGAAGAAAAAACTGTAAATCCCAGTAGAAGAAAGGCCATGGGCTCGATCCAGGGGATAGGGTAGTCCAGCAGCCAGTCAGGAAGGCTTCGGTGTTAGCAGAGCCCTGATGCACAGGGTCCACCTTCCTCCAAAGAAAGAACAGATCTCTCTGGGCTCCCAGCTATTTACCTGTCTCCCACCCACCATCTTGGAAAACCTCCCCAGGGATTGGCTGGGGCAATTTAGGAGCCCAGCCTGGGCATTTGAATTTACAGTACAAACAAATGGCTACTGCCCTCACCTATAGCTGGCCTTTGCAGCAAGGATCACATTGAAGTGCAATGTATGCAAAACAAATCCAAAGAAATTCCCAGCTCAACTTACCGAACAGGCTGCATCCAACCGACACCTTTGCTGTCATGGTGCTATATGCTGAGTGTCCAGTGTGCCCCTATGCCTTTAAGGAGGGGTGGGCTCCCTCCAGGCTCACCTGCCCTCTGCCTATCCATTAAAATGCATGTGCTTCCACTATGGAGCCTCTCAAAAGTTAGTTAGGACCACAGAAAATACTGGGGTGCCTTGACGGGGCTCTGTTGCTTACGCATGTATTTGCAAACGTGTGCAAACTAATCCCTGTGTCTAACCCATACTTTTAGACAGGATAATTTGGTTGGTTGCAGGCTGGTCAGTAAGTTGATCTGGGAATTTCTTTGTTTTGTTTTGTGGGCCTTTCTCCCTGCCCTGAGCTCTGGAAAGTTCTCAACAGGCTCAAGGGGAATCAATCAAACGCCCAGACTGTGGAGCCAGAACAGACCAAAACAGCAGATCACAGCCCCTCTGGCGACAGAGCAAGCCACACTACATTCACCTAGCATCCTTAGCCTAGTAGGGTGCTACAAATGTATTCCCTGGAATCATGTTTTCCCCAACAATATCATCTACCTGGAGACCCAAAACCAACTAACCCCACCACTAACTCTTTAAACCAAGTTCATGTCATTGCTGAGGGCAACCACATATGAATAGCAATGCCAAAGCATGCAGTAAGGATGCATAGCAAGGTCAGGGGAAGCAGAGTTCAACAATAAAGGTTAAGGTAAATCCAAGAAACAACTAAGAGCTGCACACATAAGGTATCAAGCTATACAATGAGGAGATGAGAGTGGAACAGGTTGTCCTTAAAAATAAAGAAAGACCAATCAGAATGAGATTTGAGGCTTGCTGACTTCAGTATAAAGACCCATATTCCTCTAGGTCAGGGGTCTCCAAACTTTCTAAAAAAAAGGGCTATTTTACTGTCCTTCATACTTTGGGGGGGGGGGGGGCACTGGGAGTAGAAAAGGTTCCAATATCAGTGGGGAAAAACAATGCCCCATCTTTAGTGTCAGTGCGAGGAATTGTGCCCTATCATTGGTGTAAATGGGAGGAATTGTGCCCCATTAATGGTGTCATTGGGGGGAAGTGAGTCCCATCATTGTTGAGGTACACTTTTTTTAATCCAAGGGCTGGATAAAAGCAAACAAAGTGCCAAATCTGGCCCCCAGTCAACAGTTTGAAAACCACTGCTCTAGGTGGACAGGACTACTGAGGGCATAAAGATAATACTGGTGTATGCATCTGCAGATAGGAAGAGAATAGGGTTCGGGGACTCTACAAAGGGAGCCAAAAAGCAAGGACAAGGGAAAGAACTGCAAAAAGCTGCTAGAGAGGTGGGAGAAATGTACAACAGTGTAGTTCTACAAATATAGCACTGCACCTGGGGGCATTTAAGTACTGGCCTTATGGAATAGGTGGCTGCTATAGGTCAAACTGTGCTGACATCTCACTATTTTTGGAGCACAAGTCAACCATTTGATGCCCCAACATTGCCTTTAATGGCTTCCCAACAATACGGACAAGTACTGGAATCATCAGCATCCGATGCCCTTCTGGGGGCTATATCACTCCTGAGTTCAGGCAGAGATCTATTGAAATAGTAGCTGGCAACTCCCGAACTCCACAAATAAGTTTCTCCAATGCTCCCCCTAAACCTTTTTGTAAAAAAAAAAAAAGCCCCAGGCGTTTTCTTTTTTTACCACACCAGCCATTTGCAGAACACGTTGAGGTTTATTTACTAAAACTGAAGAGTTCAAAATTTGGTGCAGCTCTGCATGGTAGCCAATCAGCTGCTAACTTCAGCTTGCTCAATTAAGCTTTGACAAAAGAAAAACCTGGACTGGTTTTTGGTGATTGGTTTCCATGCAGAGCTGCACCAGATTTTGCACTTTCCAATTTTAGTAAATCAAGCCCAGTTTTGAAAATAAAATACAAATTATTACACTATTCATTTTTAATAACCAGCAAGGTGGTCTTTGGTCCAAAATGGAAAAACCTTAGCCACACCTCTCTGGTTCCAAAAAATTGCTTCCTCAAACTTGAGAACTGAGTCCCATGGGACTATCCACCACCAACAATAGGGCTCCCACTTTTACCAAAAGCACCAACAAGAGGGCTCCCACTTTTACCCAAAAGCACCAACAAAAGGACTCCCACTTTTACCAAAAAGCCCCAACAAAAGGGCTCCCACTTTTACCAAAAACCACCAACAAGAGGGCTCCCACTTTTATCAAAACCGCTCCCACTTTTATCAAAACCACCAACAAGAGGGCTCCCACTTTTACCAAAAAGCACCAACAAGAGGGCTCCCACTTTTACCAAAACCACCAACAAGAGGGCTCCCACTTTTACCAAAACCCCAAAACCCCCTGTCTACCTGGCTGCCATTATAGAATATGTTGGGTATGAGAGAGTGCAACTTTCAGAACCATGGAAATTTGCGGAATGGCTTTCCAAAATCAAGTTCTTGACAGCCACCTAACCTCTCTGACCCACCTTTCACCGAACCATTGTATCCACATCCTCCTTCTCCACTTTTAACCCTACTAAGACCCTTAATTTCAGTCACTCTGTTAATCTCTTCTTTTTTTTTGGCAGCTCAACGTCAGCATTGGTTGAGCTGATCTTTCACTGAAACCTTCATATCAGATGTCCATGACTCCTTTGCTGGCTGTCCTTGGTACGCTACGTCATGTCACCATCGGGAGATCCCAGGTAATCTATCCAGCACATCACTTGTAATAAGCAGCTTTGTGCCTTTGAGATAAACCATCAAACTCACAAAAACCTTCTCATCCTTCGACTTAAGCTCATTGATGCCGTTTTTCACCTGATTTCCTGAGCCTTTATATCATCTGGTGGCCACAGATAAGCCAATATCTATGTGCCAATCCCCAGGATAAAGGCGGACTATGGAGCTGGCCTCACAGCACCGCTTCTGTATTTCTAAAGATGAAAATCAATATTTTAACACTCATTTTAATGGTCGACGTCAGTTCCCACAGTCCCTTTTATGAATGTGTTCTTACCAGTCTCCAAAATCAAAATCAAAAATATTTTGACAACATGTTCCGTGTATTTGCATTTTACCAATAAGTGAAGAGTTTCCACCTGTTTTTTTTTCACCCCCAATGAAAGACTTCCCTTCACCTGGTGTCCCCAGATGACACAGGGTGCTCTGGGGTGAACTGGAGACAGGGGGCACTCAGGGACGTACTGGAGTCACTGGTTGACACTGAATGTGATGGAGTGCGCTGGAGTCATAGGGCACACTGGGGTCAAGTAGATGATACTAGATGCTCAGGGGCTCACTGGAGTTATAGGGCGCACATAGGGGTCAATAGATGACACAGAGTTTTCAGGGGTGCACTGGAGACATAGGGTGCACAGGGACATACTGGGGTCACTAGATAACACTGGATGTTCTGGGGTGCATTGGTGGTGAGGGGAACACAGAAGCCAATAGATGAAACTGGATGCTCTGGGGTGCGCTGGATTCACGGGGTACACAGGGACACACCGGGTTCACTGGATTCTCTGGGGCACACTGGAGTCATGGGGTGCACAGGGACTCACTGAGGTCACTAGATAATTTGGATATTTGAGAATGCACTGAAGACAAGGGGCATAAAGGAGTCAATAGATGACATTGGATGCTCCAGGTTACACTGCAGTCAAGGGGTGCACAGGGACACTAGATAATTTGGATGTTTTGGGGCACACTGGAGACAAGAGGCACACAGGAGTCAATAGAGGACACTGGGTTTTCAGGGGTGCACTGGAGACATAGGGGGAATAGGAGTCACTAGATGACACTGAATGCTTAGGAGTGCACTGGAGTCATGGGGTGCACAGGCACACACTGGGGTCACTAGATAACACTGGATGCTCTGGGTCGCACTGGAGACAAGAGAGCACAAAAGTCAATAGATGACACTGGATTCATGGTGTGCACAGGGACACTCTGGGTTTATTTGATGACACTGGATGCTCTGGGGGCACACTGGAGTCATGGGGTACACAGGGACACACTGAGGTCACTAGATAATTTGGGGGTGCACTGCAGACAAGGGCACACAGGAGTCAATAGATACCACCGAATGCTCTGGGGTGCATTGGAGTCATGGGGTGCACATGGATACACTGGGGTCAATACATAACACTGGATGTTCTGGGGTGCATTGGTGGTGAGGGGAACACAGAAGCCAATAGATGAAACTGGATGCTCTGGGGTGTGCTGGATTCACAGAGACACACCGGGTTCACTGGATTCTCTGGGGCACACTGGAGCCATGGGGTGCACAGGGACTCACTGAGGTCACTAGATAATTTGGATATTTGAGAATGCACTGAAGACAAGGGGCATAAAGGAGTCAATAGATGACACTGGATGCTCCAGGTTACACTGCAGTCAAGGGGTGCACAGGGACACTAGATAATTTGGATGTTTTGGGGCACACTGGAGACAAGCGGCACACATGAGCAGGGCCATCTTTAACACAGGGCAAAAGGGGCAGCTGCCCCGGGCCCAGCCATTGTTGTGGGGCCCAAAGCAGCTGACCCTTGAGCCCGCACTGCCCACAAATAGTTGATAAGTGCATTTGGTAGTGCCCAAGAAAATATTTGCCCAGGGTCCAATCAATATTAAAGATGGCCCTGCACATGAGTCAATAGAAGACACTGGGTTTCCAGGGGTGCACTGGAGACATTGGGGGAATAGGAGTCACTAGATGACACTGAATGCTCAGGAGTGCACTGGAGTCATGGGGTGCATAGGCACACACTGGGGTCACTAGATAACATTGGATGTTCTGGGTCGCACTGGAGACAAGGGAGCACAAAAGTCAATAGATGACACTGGAGGTCTGGGGTGCGCTGGATTCATGGTGTGCACAGGGACACTCTGGGTTTATTAAATGACACTGGATGCTCTGGGGGCACACTGGAGTCATGGGGTACACAAGGACACACTAAGGTCACTAGATAATTTGGGGGTGCACTGGAGACAAGGGCACACAGGAGTCATTAGATACCACCGAATGCTCTGGGGTGCACTGGAGTAATGGGGCAAACTGGGGTCAAGTAGGTGACACTAGATGCTCAGGGGTGCACTAAAGTCACAGGCTGTACAAGGGCACACATGGGTCACTAGACGACACAGGATTTTCAGGTGTTCACTGGAGACATAGCGGTGCACAGGAGTCACATGACACTGGATGTTCTAGGGGGAATTGGAGTAAACGGGCCCACAGAGACTCACCGAGGTCACTGGATGACACTGGATACTCTGGGGTGAACTGGGGTTGTGGGGCCACCAGGTTCAAGTACAGTACCATGAAAAAGTATTCACACCCCTTGAATTTTTCCAAATTTTGTCATGTTACAACCAAAAACCTAAATATATTTTATTGGGAGTTTTCAAAATTGTTTACAAATAAATATGTGAAAAGTGTGGCGTGCATTTGTATTCAGCCCCCTTTAGTCTAATACCTCTAACTAAAATTTAGTGGAACCAATTGCCTTCAGAAGTCACCTAATTAGTAAATAGAGTCCACCTGTGTGTCATTTAATCTCAGTATAAATACAGCTGTTCTGTGAAGCCCTCAGAGGTTTGTTAGAGAACGTTAGTGAATAAACAGCATTATAAAGGCCAAGGAACACACCAGACAGGTCAGGGATAAAGTTGTGGAGAAGGTTAAAGCAAAGTTAGGTTATAAAAAAATATCCCAAGCTTTGAACATCTTACGGAGCGCTGTTCAATCCATCATCCGACAATGGAAAGAGTATGAACAACTGCAAACCTACCAAGACATGGCCGTCCACCTAAACTGACCGGCCAGGCAAGGAGAGCATTCATCAGAGAAGCAACCAAGAGATACATGGTAACTCTGGAGGAGCTGCAGAGATCCAAAGCTCCTCAGCTTCACAGTATGTTCAGTTTGAAGGGAATGGTGGTGGGCAGTACATTTAGTTTGGAGGGAATGGCGGTGGGCGGTATGTTCATTTTGGAGGGTATGGTAGTGGGCGATATGTTTATTTTGGAGGGTATGGTGGTGGGCAGTATGTTCATTTTGGAGGGTATGGTAGTGGGCGATATGTTTATTTTGGAGGGTATGGTGGTGGGCAGTATGTTCATTTTGGAGGGTATGGTAGTGGGCGATATGTTTATTTTGGAGGGTATGGTGGTGGGCAGTATGTTCAATTTGGAGGGTACAATGGTGATTAGTATGTTCATTTTGGAGGGTATGGTGGTGGGCATGTTCAGTTTGGGGGGTATCGCAGTGGGCAGTATGTTCAGATTTGAGGGCATGGCAGTGGGCAGTATGTTTTTTTTTAAGGGAATGGCGGCGAACAGTATGTTCAGTTTGAAGGGAATGGTGGTGGGCAGTATGTTCATTTTCAGAGGGTATGGTGGTGGACAGTATGTTCAGTTT
This sequence comes from Pelophylax lessonae, assembly GCF_965119305.1. Classification (NCBI taxonomy): domain Eukaryota; kingdom Metazoa; phylum Chordata; class Amphibia; order Anura; family Ranidae; genus Pelophylax; species Pelophylax lessonae. Next base: position 322,362,227 of record NC_138773.1, read on the forward strand.
GGAGGATAAGGCGATGGGCAGTATGTTTAGTTTAGAGGGAATGGTGGTGGGCAGTATGTTCAGTTCAGAAGGTATGGTGGTGGGCAGCATGTTCAGTTTGGAGGATAAGGCGGTGGGCAGTATGTTAATTTTGGAGGGTATGGTGGTGGGCAGGATGTTCAGGTTGGAGGTTATGTCAGTGAGCACTGGTAATATGGGTATCGCAGTGGGCAGTATGTTCAGTTTGAAGGGAATGGCGGTGGGCAGTATGTTCATTTTGGAGGGTATGGTGGTGGGCGGTATGTTCATTTTGGTGGGTATGGTGGTGGGCGGTATGTTCAGTTTGAACAGAATGGCAGTGGGCAGTATGTTCATTTTAGAGGGTATTGTGGTGGGCAGTATGTTAAGTTTGGAGGGTATGACGATGGGCAGTGGGCAATATGGCCAGAAGAGCACCATATAAGAAGATGAGTGCCAAGGGGTATACTTTTCAAATTGTTTCCCTTTCCTAATTTTAGGAAGTTCAGAAAACAGCGATGTACAGCTCCAAAATGTTCATTTTGGAGGGAATGGTGGTGGGCAGTATGTTTAGTTTGGAGGATATGGGGGTGGGCAGTATGTTCATTTTGGAGAGTATGGTGGTGGGCAGTATGCTCAGGTTGGAGATTATGTCAGTGAGTACTGGTAGTATGGGTATCGCAGTGGGCAGTGTGTTCAGTTTGAAGGGAATGGCAGTGGGCAGTATGTTAATTTTGGAGGGTATGGTGGTGGGCAGGATGTTCAAGTTGGAGGTTATGTCAGTGAGCACTGGTAGTATGGGTATCGCAGTGGGCAGTATGTTCAGTTTGAAGGGAATAGTGGTAGGCAGCATGTTTAGTTTGGAGGGTATGGTGGTGGGCAGTATGTTCAGTTTGAAGGGAATGGCGGTGAGCAGTATGTTAATTTTGGAGGGTATGGTGGTGGGCAGTATGTTCATTTTGGAGGGTATGGTGGTGGGCAGGATGTTCAGGTTGGAGGTTATGTCAGTGAGCACTGGTAGTATGGGTATCGCAGTGGGCAGTATGTTCAGTTTGAAGGGAATAGTGGTAGGCAGCATGTTTAGTTTGGAGGGTATGGTGGTGGGCAGTATGTTCAGTTTGAAGGGAATGGCGGTGAGCAGTATGTTAATTTTGGAGGGTATGGTGGTGGGCAGTATGTTCATTTTGGAGGGTATGGTGGTGGGCAGGATGTTCAGGTTGGAGGTTATGTCAGTGAGCACTGGTAGTATGGGTATCGCAGTGGGCAGTATGTTCAGTTTGAAGGGAATAGTGGTAGGCAGCATGTTTAGTTTGGAGGGTATGGTGGTGGGCAGTATGTTCAGTTTGAAGGGAATGGCGGTGAGCAGTATGTTAATTTTGGAGGGTATGGTGGTGGGCAGTATGTTAATTTTGGAGGGTATGGTGGTGGGCAGTATGTTCAGGTTGGAGGTTGTCAGTGAGCACTGGTAGTATGGGTATCGCAGTGGGCAGTATGTTCAGTTTGAAAGGAATGGCGGTAGGCAGTATATTCAGTTTGAAGGGAATGGCGGTAGGCAGTATGTTTAGTTTGGAGGGAATGGCGATGGGCAGTATGTTCAGTTTGAAGGGAATGACGGTAGGCAGTATATTCAGTTTGAAGGGAATGGCGGTAGGCAGTATGTTTAGTTTGGAGGGAATGGCGATGGGCAGTATGTTCAGTTTGAAGGGAATGGTGGTGGACAGTATGTTCAGCTTGGAGGATATGGTGGTGGGCAGTATGTTCAGTTTGAATTGAATAGTGGTGGGCAGTATGTTCAGTTTGAAGGATTTGGTGGTGGGCAGGATGTTCAGGTTGGAGGTTATGTTAGTGAGCACTGGTAGTATGGGTATTGCTGTGGGCAGTATGTTCAGTTTGAAGGGAATGGCGGTGGGCAGTATGTTCAGTTTGAAGGATATAGTGGTGGGCAGTATGTTCATTTTGGAGGGCATGGTGGTGGGCAGTATGTTCAGTTTGGAGGATATGGTGGTGGGCAGTATGTTCAGTTTGAAGGGAATGGCGGTGGCCAGTATGTTAATTTTGGAGGGTATGGTGGTGGGCAGTATGTTCATTTTGGAGGGTATGGTGGTGGGCAGGATGTTCAGGTTGGAGGTTATGTCAGTGAGCACTGGTAGTATGGGTATCGCAGTGGGCAGTATGTTCAGTTTGAAAGGAATGGCGGTAGGCAGTATGTTCAGTTTGAAGGAAATGACGGTAGGCAGTATATTCAGTTTGAAGGGAATGGCGGTAGGCAATATGTTTAGTTTGGAGGGAATGGCGATGGGCAGTATGTTCAGCTTGGAGGATATGGTGGTGGGCAGTATGTTCAGTTTGAATTGAATAGTGGTGGGCAGTATGTTCATTTTGAAGGATTTGGTGGTGGGCAGGATGTTCAGGTTGGAGGTTATGTTAGTGAGCACTGATAGTATGGGTATTGCTGTGGGCAGTATGTTCAGTTTGAAGGGAATGGCGGTGGGCAGTATGTTCAGTTTGAAGGATATAGTGGTGGGCAGTATGTTCATTTTGGAGGGTATGGTGGTGGGCAGTATGTTCAGTTTGGAGGATATGGTGGTGGGCAGTATGTTTATTTTGGAGGGTATGGTGGTGGGCAGGATGTTCAGGTTGGAGGTTATGTTAGTGAGCACTGGTAGTATGGGTATCGCTGTGGGCAGTATGTTCAGTTTTGAAGGGAATGGCGGGGGGCAGTATGTCTAATTTGGAAGGTATTGTGGTGGGCAGTATGTTTATTTTGGAGGGTATGACGGTGGGCAGTGGGCGGTATGGCCAGAAGACCACCATATAAGAAGAGGAGTGCCGAGGGGAATACTTTTCCTATTGTTTCCCTTTCCTAGTTTTAGGAAGTTCAGAAAGCAGCGATGTGGAGCTCCTCAGAAGTCCCCTTTCCTCTGGAAACGTTGGATTACTCTGGGAGTCACCGGCCTCTTCTATACATGTTAGGAGGACGGCAGGCAGTGTTTGCCCCGCTGCTCCCGCTCTGCCCCCTGATCCCCCCCCCCTCGGCATTATGTAGGCAGATCTCGGCTCTATATAAAAGGTTAATAGACGCCAAGTAACAATTTTAAGATATAGATTTGCCCATTATTCGCAGCGCGGCCGGACAGCAGGACAATGAGCGGGGTGGAAGTGATTAATTGACCGCAGTCCCTCCCATCGTGTTGGGGCCACTCCATTCAGGACATTCCGGCATAGGGGCCGATCTCGCTACATTAATATGCATTGTGGCTTCGGAAACGAGGGTTCTATAAAGGAAGGACGGGGCTCGTAATTTAACAGCTGCTGCCAAGACTGACAGCCTTTGTGAGACCAGCTGGCCGTGTCCAGTGCACTAGGGCGTAATCTTAACATTAATCAGCTTTATTATTTCCACTAATACCAATTTGTTAGCAGACGGGGGGATCAGACGCGCCAGCTGTCATCCACCATCGCCTGATAATTACCAGATTTTTTTTTTTTTTTTTTGTTATTGTTTAAGATCAAAATTATAATTCAATTAAGATATTTGCTCGGCTCGTGGCCGCAGTCAAGGCGCTAAACATCAGCGCTCTCCCAACCAGGCTCCCGGAGGGGCGATTATCCCTCTTAACCCTACAGGTGGAGGAAAAAAGGCCGGTCAGCACCGGACGACGCGGTTAATTCTTTCCTGGCGATGCGTTTATAATAAGGTCGCGGTGGGCGGATCTGGTTTATTAAGCCGGCTTGCTTTTTCGTGAATGGGAAACGATGTTAAAGCTCAACTCCACCCAAAAAAAAAAAAAGTTTAGTGCGAATTAACCCTAAGCCGTCATTCACACCAAACGCGATTTGACAGTTCGAAATCGCACGGCAAGTCGCAACCCTGTTTTCGGGTGGCACCTATTTACCGTTCAAATTGTTGCGACTGGAAAAAAAAAAGTGATTTCTGCGATTTCCTTGCTGCTTGCGCTGACTTTGGTTAAATGAAGTCGCGGGTCGCATTGAAATCGGAGATCCGAATCGCACTGATCTGCGGCTTTACAATCTCACTGAAGTAGCGTGATTTCAAAGCCGCGCTGGCGGACTGTTCACATCGTGATGCGTTTTTTGCGCGTCCCCCCGCCCATTCATTTCAACGGGTTGCCGAAGGCACAGGAATGCACAAAAAGTTACGGCAGCCACAGCTGTTAAAATTGCACCTGCAGCAAATCGCATGCATGTGGTGGCCGCAATGCATGCACATTTCCTAGATGCGTTTTTGGGGTATCATTTACAATCCATAGCACCTGCGCATGTCTAAGAAGGGCAGCGCTTTCCTGTGCGACCTTCAACATGACCTTCAGGGCCGTTCACACTAACTGCGGTGTAGAAAACACGCATTTCCGTGCGCATCTCCTGCACTGCAATTACTGCGAACCGGATCTGAAGGTCATGTTGTGCTACCCCTCCCCCTCCCTCCCTTACAAATACTTTTTTTTTTTCCCAGCAAATGCAGGAATGCGGGGAAACGCAGGGGGAACGCGGGGGAATGCAGTTCCGGTACCTCCAGAACTGAATGTATTTTATGGCAAGCAGGGCTGGGGTGTGCTGGAAGGTCTATTGATGCTGGCTGCTGGGGGATCTATTGTTGTGGGTGGGGATCTATTTATGTGTGGGGGTCTATTGTTGCTGGTGGGAATCTATTTATGTGTGGGGGTCTATTGTTGCTGGTAGGGATCTATTTGTGTATTTGTGTGGGAGTCTGCTGTTGCTGGTGGGGATCTATTTATGTGTGGGGGTCTATTGTTGCAGGTGGGTATCTTTTTATGTGTGGGGGTTTATTGTTGCTGGTGGGAATCTATTTATGAGTGGGTGTCTATTGTTGCTGGTAGGGATCTATTTGTGTATTTGTGTGGGAGTCTGCTGTTGCTGGTGGGGATCTATTTATGTGTGGGGGTCTATTGTTGCTGGTGGGGATCTATTTGTGTGGGGTCTATTGTTGCTGTTGGGCATCTATTTGTGTTGGGGTCTATTGTTGCTGGCGGGTATCTATTTATGTCTGCAGGTCTATTGTTGCTGGTGGGGAACTATTTGTTTGGGGGTCTATTGTTGCTGGTGGGAATCTATTTATGAGTGGGGGTCTATTGTTGCTGGTGGGGATCTATTTGTGTATTGGTGTGGGAGTCTGCTGTTGCTGGTGGGGATCTATTTATGTCTGCGGGTCTATTGTTGCTGGTGGGGAACTATTTGTGTGGGGGTCTATTGTTGCTGGTGGGAATCTATTTATGAGTGGGGGTCTATTGTTGCTGGTGGGGATCTATTTATGTGCAGGGATCTATTGTTGCTGGTGGGGATCTAATTATGTGGGGGGGGGGGTCTATTGTTGTTGGTGGGGATCTATTTATGTGTGGGGTTTATTGTTGTTGGTGGGGATCTATTTATGTATGGGGGTTAATTGTTGCTGGTAGGGATCTATTTATGTGTCTGGGTCTATTGTTGTTCGTGGGGATCTATTTATATGTGGGGTCTATTGTTGCTGGTGGGGATCTCATTATGTGTGGGGGTCTATTGTTGCTGGTGGGGATCTATTTATGTGTACGGGTCTATTGTTGTTGGTTGGAATCTATTTTTGTGTGGGGGTTTATTGTTGATGGTGGGGATCTATTTATGTGTGGAGGTTTATTGTTTCTGGTAGGGATCTATTTATGTGTCGGGGCCTATTGTTGTTGGTGGGGATCTATTTATATGTGGGGTCTATTGTTGCTGGTGGGGATCTCGTTATGTGTGGGGGTCTATAGTTGCTGGGGGGGATATATTTATGTGTGGGGAATTAGTGTTGCTAGTGGGGAACAATTTATGTATGGGGGTCTATTGTTGCTGGTAGGGGTCTTATGTTGCTGGATGGGGTAAATTGTTGGTGGGAGAGATCTACTGTTGAGAGAGAGGTTTAAAGTTGCTGGCTGTTGGAGGGACTATTGTTGCTGTGGTAGTATTTTGTTGCGGGGGGTCCATTGTTGCTGGGGGGCGGTCTATTGTTGTGTGGCGGGTCTATTGTTGCTGGAAGGGGACTTCCATATAAATTACTTAGTAGCACAAAATGATACTTGGTTTCTGTATTCTGTAAAAGAGTCCGTACTGGGGGATGGGTAGAGGGGTAGACATGTGCAGTTCGTTTTGTTCCCGAAATGAAATTTGGACAAATTTTCCGTTTTGGAAATTCGGATGTACCTGAGTTTTTTAATTAAAATAGTACCGAAATTAAACGAATCTGAAAAATATCAGAAAAAAAATTGGATGAAATTTGAATTTGAATCGATTTGAATAGTTTTCGATTTCTTTTCCAATTTCCAAAGAGAATAAAATAGAATAGAATGTAAAGGAATAAAACAGAATAAAATAGAATAGAATAGAATAAAAAAAATAGAATAAAATAGAAAGAATATAACCATCTTCTTGAATTCTAATATCAAATAGAATACATTTGAATTTGAATACATAAGAAAAGTATAGAATAGAAAAAAAAAAAGAATAGATTAGACAATAATAGGATAGAAAAGAATAGATTAGAATATGAAGACGGTTACAGTATATTCTTTCCATTCTATTTTATTCAGTTGTTTTTTTTATACTATTCTGTTATTTTCTATTCTAATCTATTCTTTTCCATTATATTCAAATTCAAATTGATTTTATTAAAATTTTGGGAAATGGTTATATTATTTCTATTCTATTCTATTTTTTTTTTCATTCTATTCTTTTGTATTCTATTATTTTATTTTCGAAATTCAGAAGATGGTTATATTCTTTCTATTTTATTCTATTATTTTTTTATTCTATTCTATTCTGTTCTTTTATTTTCTATTCTATTTTTTTTCTCTTTTACTCTATTGTATTTTACTCTTTATATTCTTTTCTATTCTATTATATAAATAGAATAGAATAGAAAAAAATACAATAGATTAGAAAAGATTATAACAGAAAAAAAAAATATTTTTCGGATTGGTAAAGTTTTAAAATTCAAATTCAAAAACGTTTTTAAATTGTTTTCCAATTTCCAAATACAATAAAATAGATAAGAAGATAAAAGAATAGAATAGAAAACATAGAATAGAAAAGAATCTAACAGAAAATAAAAGAGTAGAATATAATAGAGTAAAACAGAACAAAACAGAATAGAAAATAAAAGAACAGAATAGAATAGAAAAAGAATAGAATAGAAAAAAATACAATAGAGTAGAAAAGATTATAGCAGAAAAAAAAAAGAGTATAATATAATAGAGAACAAAATAGAAAATAAAATAAAAGAACAGAATAGAATACAATACAAAAAATAACAGAATAAATAGAAAAATATAACCATCTTCTGAAATTTGAATAGAAAACAATAGAATACAAAGGAATAGAATTTAAAAAAATAATAGAATAGAATACAAATTATATTCTGTTGTATTCTATTATTTTCTATTAAAGTTTCAGTAGATGGTAATATTTTTTCTATTTATTCTATTATTTTTTGTATTCTATTCTATTCTGTTTTTTTTATTTTATTTTCTATTTTGTTCTGTTTTACTCTATTATATTATACTCTTTTTTTTTTTTTTTCTGCTATAATCTTTTCTACTCTATTGCATTTTTTTCTATTCTATTCTTTTTCTATTCTATTCTGTTCTTTTATTTTCTATTCTGTTTTGTTCTGTTTTACTCTATTATATTCTACTCTTTTATTTTCTGTTAGATTCTTTTCTATTCAATGTTTTCTATTCTATTCCTTTATCTTCTTATCTATTTTATTGTATTTGGAAATCGGAAAACAATTTAAAAACGTTTTTGAATTCGAATTTTAAAACTTTACCAATCCGAAAAATATTCGAAAACTGTTCGAAATTTGGAAAATTTGAATCAATTCGAATACGAATAAACTTAACGAATTCCGAAAACAAATCAAACGGATTAAACAAATTTAACTAAATGCATTTATGCAAATAATGAATCAAAACTAAACTAAACAAATTTTTTTGTTCTGCACATGTCTAGTAGAGGGTGGAGCCTAGAGACGGGGCTCAGAGGTGGGTAGGGGCAGAGTTAAGGGGTGACTCAGAAGGGGGTTCCCTCACCTATTCTCTAAGTAAATATATTTATTTGTGCTGCAAAGTATCACTTCTGGGTCGGAAGTGAGGTGAGCGATTGTCCCCACCCCCTGCACTTGCGCACACATACACTGGGGTCCCAGGCCCGTCCCATTTTCCAACGCGGCTTTGAATCTTCCAGCGTAGGCGGAGCGAACTTCCCCCTGCATGTCGCACTTTGACCGATCCTGATCACCATTCTGAGGAGCTTCTTGTGTTCTCCTGCAAGCTTCCTAAGGACCCTCACCTTTAGCTCCCAGTACCTGAAATATGTTATATTGAAAGTAATCACAATGCTGAACCTAGGGGTCCCACTTATGTTTCACGCCAAAGCCGGATAACTTTAGGGGAGCGGCAAAAATGTTTTTTGAGGGGGAACGCTGTGGACTTTGATGTAAAGGAGAACTCTGATGTAAGGGGGTTTCTGCTCACCAAACCTCCCACTTACATCAGAGTTTCCAGCATTCCCTACTAAATTAGGGTTGCCAAAGCCCCCCTTACAACAGATTACCCAGAGCACCCCTTACATCTGAGTTAACAGAGCACCCCTTACATCTGAGTGCACAGGGCACCCCTTACATCTGAGTTCACAGGGCACCCCTTACATCTGAGTGCATAGAGCACCCCTTACATCTGAGTGCACAGGGCACCCCTTACATCTGAGTAAGAGAGAGGGAGGGCGGGTGACAGAGAGGGAGAGAGAGGGCAGGTGAAAGGGAGAGAGAGAGAGGGCAGGTGACAGGGAGCGAGAGAGGGGGGTGACAGGGAGAGAGAGGAGGTGACAGGGGGGGTGACAGGAAGAGAGGGGGTGACTGGGAGAGAGAGGGGGAGGCAGGGATAGAGGGGGGTGACAGGGAGAGAGGGGGAGTGTGACAGGGAGAGAGGGGGTGGTAGGGAGAGAGAGGAGGTGACAGGGAGAGAGGGGGTGACAGGGAGAAATGGGGGGTGATAGGGAGAGAGAGGGGGTGACAGGGAGAGGGGGGGTGAAAGGGAGAGAGAGGGGATGACAGGGAGAGAGAGGGGGTGTGACAGGGAGAGAGGGGAAGGGTGACAGGGGGAGGGTGACAGGGAGAGAGGAGGGGGTGACAGGGAGAGAGAGAGAGGAGTGGCAGGGAGAGAGAGGGGGTGACAGGGAGAGAGGGGGGGTGACAGGGAGAGAGAGGGAGTGGCAGGGAGAGAGGGAGAGGGTAACAGGGAGAGATAGGGGGTGATGGGGAGAGATGGGGGTGACGGGGAGAGAGGGGGGGGGGGGTGAAAGGGAGAGAGAGGGGGTGACAGGGAGAGAGAGGGGGTGTGACAGGGAGAGAGGGGAAGGGTGACAGGGGGAGGGTGACAGGGAGAGAGGAGGGGTGACAGGGAGAGAGAGAGGGGAGTGGCAGGGAGAGAGAGGGGGTGACAGGGAGAGAGAGGGAGTGGCAGGGAGAGAGGGAGAGGGTGACAGGGAGAGATAAGGGGTGATGGGGAGCAATGGGGGTGATGGGGAGAGAGGGGGGTGACAGAGAGAGAGGGGGGTGACAGAGAGAGAGAGGGGATGACAGGGAGAGATAGGGGGGTGACAGGGAGTGAGAGGGCGGTGATAGGGAGTGAGAGGGGGTGACAGGGAGTGAGAGGGGGGTGACAGGGAGAGAGGGGGTGACAGCAGGGATTGAGAGGGGGTAGCAGGGAGAGAGAGGGGGTAGCAGGGAGAGAGAGGGGGTGGAGGGAGAGAGATGGGGTGACGGGGAGAAAGAAGGGGGTGACAGGGAGAGACAGGGGGTGACAGGGAGTGAGAGGGGGTGACAGGGGGTGACAGGGAGTGAGAGGGGGTGACAGAGAGTGAGGGGGGTGACAAGGAGTGAGAGGGGGTGTCAGGGAGTGAGGGGGGGGGTGACAGGGAATGAGAGGTGGTGACAGGGAGAGAGGGGGGTGACAGGGAGTGAAGGGGGGTGACAAGGAGTGAGAGGGGGTGACAGGGAGTGAGAGGGGGTGACAGGGAGCTGCAGTACATCCACCCACCGCTAAACTGCCTGGAGCTGCCTAGAGGAGCCGACTGATGATGATATCATGTGGGTGGAGGCGGAGCCCTGTGATGAGGGGAACCGCCTATTGCACAGAGCTCTGACACTGACTGTTGCCGCCTGCCTGGACACACACAGAGAGCTACAGGATTGGAGCGGGGGGCGCAGGCCGGCGGGGGTGCAGGCTGAACGGAGGAGCGGTAATTCACTGCTACACTGCCAATGTTTTTGCGCCCCCCCTCGCCATTCTGACCGACCCCTGGGTACGCCCATGCCTACATCAGAGTGCACAGGGCACCCCTTACATCTGTGTGCACAGGGAACCCCTTACATCTGAGTGCAAAGAGCAACCCTTACATCTGAGTCCACAGAGCAACCCTTTCATCTGAGTGCACAGAGCAACCCTTACATCTGAGTGCACAGGTCACCCCTTACATCTGAGTGCACAGTTCACCCTTTACATCTGAGTGCACAGTTCACCCTTTACATCTGAGTGCACAGGGCACCCCTTACATCTGAGTGCACAGAGAAACCCTTACATCTGAGTGCACAGAGCAACCCTTACATCTGAGTGCCTTACATCTGAGTGCACAGGGCACCCCTTACATCTGAGTGCACAGAGAAACCCTTACATCTGAGTGCACAGGGCAACTCTTACATCTGAGTGCACAGAGCAACCCTTGCATCTGAGTGCACAGAGGACCGCTTAGATCTGAGTGCACTAATCACCCCTTACATCTGAGTGCACTAATCACCCCTTACATCTGAGTGCACAAAGCACCCCTTACATCTGAGTGCGCAGGGCACCCCTTACATCTGAGTGCACAGAGCACCCCTACATCTAAGTGCACAGAGAACCCCTTACATCTGAGTGCACAGGGCAACCCTTACATCTGAGTGCACAGAGCACCCCTTACATCTGAGTGCACTGGGCAACCCTTACATCATAGTGCACAGGGCACCCCTTACATCTGAGTGCGCAGGGCACCCCTTACATCTGAGTGCACAGAGCAACCCTACATCTAAGTGCAGAGAGCCTCCCCTACATCTGAGTGCACAGGGAAACCTTTACATCTGAGTGCACAGAGCACCCCTTACATCTGAGTGCACTGGGCAACCTTTACATCTGAGTGCACAGAGCACCCCTTACATCTGAGTGCACTGGGCAACCCTTACATCTGAGTGCACAGAGCACAACTTTAATCTGTGTCCTTCTTACCTTAGTGTACTCACTAGAGGCAAGAGAGAGAAGGGAGGGAGGAGGGAGACTTCAGTCACAGACATGTATATATACACGATTCTGCGCTTCTGGGTAGGGGCGCACCACTTCTGTTGTGATTAGTCTCAGCAGAAGCCTATCGGCGGGTGCTGGCCAATGGATGTCCGCCGGCATCCTCTGATCGACGAGCACACAGACAGGACAGAGCTCTGCCTATGTAAACAATGTCAGCTATCAGCAGGGATGTGCTGCATTTTGTTTCTTTGCAAAGCACATTCCTTATGAAAAACAGTATAAAGTAAGCAGAAAAACGCTGGCTAGGCACACATTTTACCCTTTGATTACCCTAGATGTTACACCCTTCCCAACCAGTGTCATTAGAACAGTGACAGTGCATATTTTTAGCACTGATCACTGTATTAGTATCCCTGGTTCCCACAAAGTGTCAAAAGTGTCAGTAAGTGTTAAATTGGCCGCCGCAGTATTGCAATCCCGCCATTCCTAGTATAAAAAAAATGAATAAATTCCATAAATATATATATATTATTTATGTATATTTATTTATATATATATTCCTTTACATATAGTTTGTAGACGCTATAACTTTTGTACAAACCAATAAATATACGCTTAATGGGGTTTTTGTTAACCAAAAATATTTAGCAGAATACATATTGCCGTAAATTTATGAAGAAAACAGATTCTTCAATGTTTTTTATTGGATATGTTTTAAAGCAGAAAGTCAAAAAATATATATTTTTCAACATGTTTAGTCTTTTTTTTTATATATATATATATATATATATACAGTGGGTACGGAAAGTATTCAGACCCCCTTAAATTTTTCACTCTTTGTTATATTGCAGCCATTTGCTAAAATCATTTAAGTTCATTCTTCTTCCTCATGAATGTACACATAGCACCCCATACTGACAGAAAAACACAGAATTGTTGACATTGTTGCAGATTTATTAAAAAAGATAAACTGAAATATCACATGGTCCTAAGCAGAGATGTATAGTAACGAAGTAGAACTACTTAAGTACTGTACTTAAGTACCGAAATGCGGTATCTGTACTTTCCTAGAGTAGAATTTTTTTCTCCTACTTCTACTTTTACTTCACTACATTTTTTTGATGATTTCGATACTTCTACTCAAGTATTTTTCTTTTGTGCTGCATAGTTACTCGTTACTTTTAAAAAAATTACCACTGCCAGAACAGTAGATGGCAGGTTACATAACGCTCAAAAAAATGTGTATAATGTCATTTGTAAATCAGCGCATACGAAAATAAAGGCTGTGTATAATAAAAGCTGCTATAATAAATCTTTCCAATAAAAAGAAAATATGAAACAAACAAATAAATTGTGCTACAGCGCTTAAAGTGCATCAAGAAACTACTAACAAACACAACTTGGCTGTGCGAATAAAGTGCCTGTGCAATCGATATAATATCATCGTTGCCCCCAGTGCCCTGCCCACACTCCACACAGTATCAAAAATAAAGTGACATGAATGTGCTAAAGCCTAAATGCAATGAAAATAATTATTCCCACAATGTAACAGTAAATTCAATTCATATAAAATATGACAATAAATCACAATAAAATAAGTTATGAAATAAGTTAGGTCAGGTGCGTGCAACAAGTTGAAGTGTGTAAACCTATCTATAACGAAAAGTCCATAAATGAATTCCAGTGTGCAAATCTAAAGTGTCACTTCACTTGTCAGATGCTTCCACCTCCTTCAGTGCTCGAGTGACCGACCAACACACTTAATGGTGGTGGCACTGGTGGATAGCGTCTGGGTGGCACTGTGGCACTGACTGCACTGGTTCTAAAAGCCATATATTTTTAATTATTTCAATTCTCAATCTCATTGGTCCTCTCCTCATAAGATATTAACTTATGATTAGTTGATGAACTTCTTGGCGGCCCTGGCAGGATGACGGGGACACCGGCCACTTCTGGAGCCGAGCCGCTGTGATTCCCCAACATGTGACAAAGTGACAGCCAGGAGATCTAGTGGCTAGTAGTGCTCAATACCGCTTTTATATATAAAAATGAAATAAAATATACTGACTCACAATTTAGTAGTAGGTAGCGTGTAGCAGTAGGCAGCACAACTCAATTCAATCAATCCCACAGCCTCGCTCGCGCTGCGGCCCGCGGAATCACTGTCATGATCATCAAGTTAAGACCGCACAGGAGGAGCCATGCTGCCGTCTTCCCGCTAAAGGTCTCTGCCTCTAAACGTGTTGTGTGTCACTCAGACTCCACCCCTTAGGGCCCTTACTGAGAGGAGTTGTGACACGGGCGGCGGGACGCGGGAGCAGAACTCGGAGCATTTTCTTCGTTATCTCATCTTCTTCTCTATGAGGTGAGTGAGGTGGACCGTGGAGAGGGCCTAATCCTTGCCATGGCAAATGTGCCATTTGAGAATCAAATAATCAATATAAAATAATAATATATTATATACACACGGGTCATGGGTGGCTTTTTTGAACCAAGAAGAGTGAGACTGACGGCTATGATGATTATCCAACCATCCATGGTCCATGGACCATAAGTGTTGTGTTGTGGTGGTGCCTGTGCTTCCTGCGGCCTGCCTCTGCCTGTGCGGCTGTGCCCGCACTGCAGTGGCCACTGGCAGTGGCACTTGACTTGAGCAAAGCAAATGAGCACTACTAGTGTGAAGGACAGGTGGTGGAAGCATGTTCTGACAAGTTCTTATAATGAAAATAATATAGACAGCTTTTGGAACCAGTGCAGTGCCAGTGCTACTAAAGTGAGAGGCAGAGAGAGAGGCTATCCAGTCCACCACTTTACTTGAGCAGATCACAGAAGAAAGGTGGAAGCATCTGACAGCAAGTGACAAGCACTTCTTAGATTGCACACTGGAATTCAGTTATGGACTTTTCGTTATAAAGTTTAGTTTACACACTTAAACTTGCACCTAAATTATTCACAATCACAACTTATTTTATTGTGGTATTGTCATATATATTTTGCATGAATTACATTTACATTGTGGGAATAATTTGCACTGCATTTAGCACCGACATGTCACTTTATTTTTGATACTGTGGGCGATGATTTTGAATACAAGAAGAATATATATATAATTGCAGGCACTTTATTAGCATTTTTAGCACAGCCACTTTGTTAGTAGTTTTTGATGCATTTTTCACTTTAAGCGTTGTAGGTTTGATGAAGCTGGCCTGGCACATCATCATCAATTGAGCGAATCAAATCAAACCGCGATTAAGAAGACTGCGCATGCTCCTGTTCTGCCTTTTGATCAGCTGAAAAGATGGACGAACCAAAATCACCACCTTCCACCCCTGGCCCTTCAACTTCAAGTGATCTGCCTGGCTGTGAGAGTGAGGAAGCTCAGGAAGGAGGCCACCCCTGGCTTTAAAAGGTGGATGCTTTAAAAGGGGAAGGGAGGGACTTTATCTGTTTTTTGTTTACAAAAAGTTACAGCCTAAGGAATTGTGATTGTCCTTTAGGTTAATCATTTGAATAAATCATTTGAAATCAAAAACGATATGATGTTCAAACTTTTGACTTCTTTCTTTAATAACTACATAACACAGTACTTGTACTTCTACTTTCAGTACTTGAGTAGAATTTTTTTTTCAAAACTACTGGTACTTTTTACTTTTAGTACTTAAGTAGCAAATTTTTTTTTCAAAACTACTTGCAATACTTAAGTAAAAAAAATGTTGAATACTTTAGTACTTCTACTTAAGTAACTTTTTCTGCGAGCACTTCCACTTCTACTTAAGTCACTTTTTGATCGAGTACTTGTACTTTTACTCAAGTAGAAATTTTGAGTACTTTATACAAGTCTGGTCCTAAGTATTCAGACCCTTTGCTCAGTATTTAGTAGAAGCCCCCTTTTGATCTAATACAGCCAGGAGTCTTTTTGGGAAAGATGCAACAAGTCTTTCACACCTGGATTTGGGGATCCTCTGCCATTCCTTCTTGCAGATCCTCTCCAGTTCTGTCAGGTTGGATGGTAAACGTTGGTGGACAGCCATTTTTAGGTCTATCCAGAGATGCTCAATTGGGTTTAAGTCAGGGCTCTGGCTGGGCCATTCAAGAACAGTCACGGAGTTGTTGTGAAGCCACTCCTTCGTTATTTTAGCTGTGTGCTTAGGGTCATTGTCTTGTTGGAAGGTAAACCTTCGGCCCAGTCTGAGGTCCAGAGCACTCTGGAGAAGGTTTTTGTCCAGGATATCCCTGTACTTGGCCGCATTCATCTTTCCCTCGATTGCAACCAGTCGTCCTGTCCCTGCAGCTGAAAAACACCCCCACAGCATGATGCTGCCACCACCATGCTTCACTGTTGGGACTGTATTGGACAGGTGATGAGCAGTGCCTGGTTTTCTCCACACATACCGCTTAGAATTAAGGCCAAAAAGTTCTATTTTGGTCTCATCAGACCAGAGAATCTTATTTCTCACCATCTTGGAGTCCTTCAGGTGTTTTTTAGCAAACTCCATGCGGGCTTTCATGTGTCTTACACTGAGGAGAGGCTTCCGTCGGGCCACTCTGCCATAAAGCCCCGACTGGTGGAGGGCTGCAGTGATGGTTGACTTTCTACAACTTTCTCCCATCTCCTGACTGCATCTCTGGAGCTCAGCCACAGTGATCTTTGGGTTCTTCTTTACCTCTCTCACCAAGGCTCTTCTCCCCCGATAGCTCAGTTTGGCCGGACGGCCAGCTCTAGGAAGGGTTCTGGTCGTCCCAAACGTCTTCCATTTGAGGATTATGGAGGCCACTGTGCTCTTAGGAACCTTAAGTGCAGCAGAAATCTTTTTGTAACCTTGGCCAGATCTGTGCCTTGCCACAATTCTGTCTCTGAGCTCTTCAGGCAGTTCCTTTGACCTCATGATTCTCATTTGCTCTGACATGCATTGTGATCTGGAAGGTCTTATATAGACAGGTGTGTGGCTTTCCTAATCAAGTCCAATCAGTATAATCAAACACAGCTGGACTCAAATGAAGGTGTAGAACCATCTCAAGGATGATCAGAAGAAATGGAAAGCACCTGAGTTAAATATGTGAGTGTCAAAGCAAAGGGTCTGAATACTTAGGACCATGTGATATTCCAGTTTTTCTTTTTTAATAAATCTGCAACAATGTCAACAATTCTGTGTTTTTCTGTCAGTATGGGGTGCTATGTGTACATTCATGAGGAAGAAGAATGAACTTAAATGATTTTAGCAAATGGCTGCAATATAACAAAGAGTGAAAAATGTAAGGGGGTCTGAATACTTTCCGTACCCACTGTATATCGATATAGGGCAAAAAATCAAAAATGCATTGGTGATCAAATGCCACCAAAAGAAAGCTCTATTTGTGGTAAAAAAAAAGACATATATTTAATTTATGTACAGAGTTGCATGACCGCGCAATTTTCGGGTAAAGAAACACAGTGCTGTATGGCAAAAATGAGCCTGGTTATGAAGGGGGGTACATTTTCTGGAGGTCAAGGGGTTATACTGGGCCATGTGTTTTAAATTACAGTGATTGATTCACCACCAGTGAATGTTTGGTGAAAATCACAATCAGTGTTTTATGAATAAGCCCCTAAAGTATATAAACCCCAAGGACCCATTTAAATATTAGTGGTGCTTTAACGCCATGCATGGTAAAATGCGTTGTGCCATGTGTTAACCATGCATTGCATAAGGCTAGACTGAGAACTTTGTGTGTTAGGAATACAAGTGAAATCTCACTCTTTCCAAGCAGATGCATGGCACTGCAATTAATTGTTCATGGCATCCCCACACATCTGCAAATGCATATCTGCACATTTATAACGCAGCACCATGCAGTTCGGTGCGGTGTGTATTTGGAAAAAAGTCGGGAACTTCTTTTCCACGTTTCTAGTGTGTAGGGTAACCCATTGAAATTAATGGGGGAACGCACCCATTGTAGCCTTCATCAGGAGCACAACTGAGGGACAGGGATAGAACGGTCCCACCCTGGGGATCCCACTATGAAGGTCCTTGCAAGCACTTCCTGTTATAGGGTGACAACGTTTTATCCCTGTTTTCAATTGCTCTCTTGTGTTGTTACCCCAGGCAAGCATCATGTCTGGAGGAAACCAGGTCATTACCTGGCCAATACCATCCCTACAGTGAAGCATGGTGGTGGCAGCATCATGCTGTAGGGATGTTTTTCAGCGGCAGGAACTGTGAGACTAGTCAGGATGGAGGGAAATGAATGCAGCAATGTACAGAGACATCCTTGATGAAAATCTGCTCCAGAGCGCTCTGGACCTCCCTCTGGGCAGCCCAATTAAATGAATGGGGGAACGCGCCCACTTGTAGCCTCCATCGGAAGCCCAAGTGACAGTTTGAAAATTCAGGAGCACAACTGAGAGACAGGGATAGAACGGTCCCACCCTGGGAATCCTACCATGAAGGTCCTTGCTAGGGAACTTCCTGTTTTAGGGTGGCAGCATTTTATCCCTGTCTTCAATTGCTCTCCTGTGTTGTCACCCCAAGCAAGCGTCATGTTTGGAGGAAACCAGGTCATCACCTGGCCAATACCATCCCTACAGTAAAGCATGGTGTTGGCAGCATCATGCTGTGGAGATGTTTTTCAGCGGCAGGAACTGTGAGACTAGTCAGGATGGAGGGAAAGATGAATGCAGCAATGTACAGAGACATGGTTGATGAAAACCTGCTCCAGAGCGCTCTGGATCTCCCTCCCAGGAACTGGAAACTAGTCAGGATTGAGGGAAAGATGAATGCAGCAATGTACAGAGATATCCTTGATGAAAATCTGCTCCAGAGCGCTCTGGACCTCCCTCCCAGGAACTGGGAGACTAGTCAGGATCGAGGGAACGATGAATGCAGCAATGTACAGAGACATCCTTGATGAAAATCTGCTCCAGAGCGCTCTGGACCTCCCTCTGAACAGCCCAATGAAATGAATGGGGGAATGCGCCCACTTGTAGCCTCCATCGGAAGCCCAAGTGACAGGTTGAAAATTCAGGAGCACAACTGAGAGACAGGGATAGAACACACACCCTGGGGATCCGACCACAAAGGTCCTTGCAAGGGCACTTCCTGTTATAGGGTGACAACGTTTTATCCCTGTCTTCAATTGGTCTCCTGTGTTGTCACCCCAGGCAAGTGTCATGTCTGGAGGAAACTAGGTCATCACCTGGCCAATACCAACCCTACAGTAAAGCATGGTTGTGGCAGCATCAAGCTGTGGGAGTGTTTTTCAGTGGCAGGAACTGGGAGACTAGTCAGGATCGAGGGAAAGATGAATGCAGCAACGTATAGAGGCATTCTTGATAAAAACCTGCTCCAGAGCGCTCTGGACCTCCCTCCCAGGAACTGGGATACTAGTCAGGATCGAGGGAAAGATGAATGCAGCAATGTACAGAGATATCCTTGATGAAAATCTGCTCCCGAACGCTCTGGACCTCCCTCCCAGGAACTGGGAGACTAGTCAGGATCCAGGGGAAAGATGAATGCAGCAATGTACAGAGACATTCTTGATGAAAACCTGCTCCAGAGCACTCTGGACCTCCCTCTGGGCAGCCCAATGAAATTAATGGGGGAGCGCACCCACTTGTAGCCTCTATCGGAAGCCCAAGTGACAGGGATAGAACACTCTCACCTTGGGGATCCTACCATAAAGGTCCTTGCAAGGGCACTTCCTGTTATAGGGTGACAACGTTTCATTGCTGTCTCCAATTGCTCTCCTGTGTTGTCACCCCAGGCAAGTGTCATGTCTGGAGGAAACAAGGTCATCACCTGGCCAATACCAACCCTACAGTAAAGCATGGTGGTGGCAGCATCAAGCTGTGGGGATGTTTTTCAGCTTTAGGAACTGTGAGACTAGTCAGGATCGAGGGAAAGATGAATGCAGCAATGTACATAGACATCCTTGATGAAAACTTGCTCCAGAGTGCTCTGGACCTCCCTCCCAGGAACTGGGATACTAGTCAGGATCGAGGGAAAGATGAATGCAGCAATGTACAGAGATATCCTTGATGAAAATCTGCTCCCGAGCGCTCTGGACCTCCCCCTGGGCAGCCCAATGAAATGAATGGGGGAGCGCGCCCACTTGTAGCCTCCATCGGAAGCCCAAGTGACAGGTTGAAAATTCAGGAGCACAACTGAGAGACAGGGATAGGACACACACCCTGGGGAGCCCACCACGAAGGTCCTTGCAAGGGCACTTCCTGTTATAGGGTGACAACGTTTTATCCCTGTCTCCAATTGCTCTTCTGTGTTGTCACCCCAGGCAAGTTTCATGTCTGGAGGAAACCAGGTCCTCACCTGGCCAATACCAACCCTACAGTAAAGCATGGTTGTGGCAGCATCAAGCTGTGGGAGTGTTTTTCAGTGGCAGGAACTGGGAGACTAGTCAGAATCGAGGAAAAGATGAATGCAGCAATGTACAGAGATATCCTTGATGAAAATCTGCTCCAGAGCGCTCTGGGCCTCCCTCCCAGGAACTGGGAGACTAGTCAGGATTGAGGGAAAGATGAATGCAGCAATGTACAGAGACATCCTTGATGAAAATCTGCTCCCGAGCGCTCTGGACCTCCCTCCCAAGAACTGGGAGACTAGTCAGGATGGAGGGAAAGATGAATGCAGCAATGTACAGAGACATCCTTGATGAAAACCTGCTCCAGAGCACTCTGGACCTCCCTCTGGGCAGCCCAATGAAATGAATGGGGGAGCGCGCCCACTTGTAGCCTCCATCGGAAGCCCAAGTGACAGGTTGAAAATTCAGAAGCACAACTGAGAGACAGGGATAGAACACTCACACCCTGGGGATCCCACCACGAAGGTCCTTGCAAGGGCACTTTCTGTTATAGGGTGTCAACGTTTTATCCCTGTCTCCAATTGCTCTCCTGTGTTGTCACCCCAGGCAAGTGTCATGTCTGGAGGAAACCAGGTCATCACCTGGCCAATACCAACCCTACAGTAAAGCATGGTTGTGGCAGCATCAAGCTGTGGGAGTGTTTTTCAGTGGCAGGAACTGGGAGACTAGTCAGGATCGAGGGAAAGATGAATGCAGCAACGTATAGAGATATTCTTAATAAAAACCTGCTCCAGAGCGCTCTGGACCTCCCTCCCAGGAACTGGGATACTAGTCAGGATCGAGGGAAAGATGAATGCAGCAATGTACAGAGATATCCTTGATGAAAATCTGCTCCCGAGCGCTCTGGACCTCCCTCCCAGGAACTGGGAGACTAGTCAGGATCGAGGGAAAGATGAATGCAGCAATGTACAGAGACATCCTTGATGAAAACCTACTACAGAGCGCTCTGGACCTCCCTCTGGGCAGCCAAATGAAATGAATGGGGGAGCGCGCCCACTTGTAGCCTCTATCGGAAGCCCAAGTGACAGGGATAGAACGCTCTCACCTTGGGGATCCTACCATAAAGGTCCTTGCAAGGGCACTTCCTGTTATAGGGTGACAACGTTTTATCCCAGTCACCAAATGCTCTCCTGTGTTGTCACCACATCATCTGAAGACTACTCATTACACAAGCATGGTCTACTGTTGTCACCATCCGGATACCCGCCCTGAGACATGTCATGCAGCCATCACTGGAGTGCATGAAGACTGGAAGTGGCTGTAAAGAGGATGCAAGAGATCAGCAGCATTGAGATGTAAAAAATAACTTAAAAGAAAACGGCAATGGTTTATGATACACATGGTAGAGATCAACCTAAATGTCATGTTCAGGTTTAAATCTACATTACATTTACACAGTAGGAAAGAGGGAAAATCCTCTATCACAATGCTGCCTGTGCGACCTAGAAGATGCAGCTTTCATCTGTGATAACAAAAAAATATTGTCCTGATGGCCATCCAGGCATCACAGTCACTTGGCGAGAGCTGGCTTTCCTGGCAGGGCTCGTGCTATCCACTCAGTTATAATTACTGCTCCAGAATTAGGCTAAGAGGATATTAGCGGATGAAATTCGTGCCGGATAAGCTGATATGTACCTCTGCCAACAGCTCATCGCAGCTCATGGCTCCTGACACTTTCCTGAGCGTGACTCGCGGCTCATCTGTGGCTGCTGTCATCTCGCACTGCGCCAACTAAGAGGAACTTCCAAAATCTGGAATGGACAATATGGCTCCACACCTTCTCGTTTCAGCTTTCTGCACATGATATGACGATAAGGTGAACATAATAATGTTTGAAACTGTCTGAGTTACTCTAAATGGCCAAAAGTATGTGAACCCCCTGCTAATAAAATGAGTTAGCTTGTTTTCAATGAAGGGTACTGTTAATACTACATCATACAAAGACATTGTAGACAATTGTGATTTTCCAACATTGTGGTAACAGTTTGGTGAAGACCCTTTTCTGTTCCATCATGGCTATGCCCCTGTGTGCAAAGCCAGCTCCATAAGGACATGGTTTGACCAGGTTGGTGTGGAAGAACCCAAATAGTCTTCACAGAGTCCTGACCTCAACCCTGCTGAACAACTCCATGTAGAATTGTCTTGACCAGGTCGGCTTTGAGGAACTCGGGTGGTCTTCACAGAGCCCTGACCTCAACCCTACTGAACAGCAGGGCAGCCATCAGAAATGTTGGCTTACACAGCAGACAACACACTACCCCCCCCCCCAGTCCTGACCTCCTTACATCAGAGTTCTCCCCCCCCCCCCGTTACATCAGGGTCTCCAGAGCCTCTCCCCCCCTTACATTAGGGTCTATAGAGTCACTCCCCTTTACATTATGGTCCCAACAAGAGTCCCTTCTCCTTAAATCAGGGTCCCCTAAGCCCCCCCCCCCACATCAGGGTCCCCAGAGTTACCCCTTCTTTAATTTAGGGTCCCCAGAGTTTGCCCTTACATCAAACACTCCACTTTCATAAGGTCCCCAAAGCCTCCCCTTACATTTGGATCTCAAAGTCCACCCTTACAATAGGGTCCCCAGAGTCATCCCCCTTAAATCAGGGTCCCAAGAGTATCTACCTGAATCAGGGACCCCAGAGACCCCCCTTACATCAGGGTCCCCAGACCCCCCTTTACATCAGGGTCCCTAAAGTGACCTTACATCAGGGTCCCTAAAGCCCCCTTACATCAGGGAGAGTGAAGAGGTTTAAGGGAACAGTTGGGGTAGTGGAAGGGGAGGAGGGAGTATTGCAGAGAACAGCTGGAAGCTGGAAGGCTGGGCACTGGGACCAGATAGGTTTGGAGGAGGAACTTCCTCCTCCTCCTCTATTAAATGGTGGGGTCTGGGAAAGGGGCAAGCACATGATTGGTTGCTAGGCGGTCCTAGCAACCAAACCTCAGTGCTGAGAAAAGCGGGTAGTGGCGGTGGTGGATGCTGTCAGCAGCTGTACATTCACGGACAGCTTTAATTCCAGCACAGCCTGCACTGTTGCTGAACGGCACGGCTGTGGCAGTAGAGACGCTGACTGGGTATTTGGGCAGGATGCACTGGGAGAGTTTGGACCCAGTAACAACTGGCTGGTTGGGGCCCAGGTCCCTCTGGATACCCGGGCCCCCTACATGTGTATGGCCTGTCCCCCCTGATGGTGGCCCTGCTGAACAGCTTAAAATCAGTATTTTTTGCTAGAAATTTAATTACAACCCCCAAACATTATATATATTTTTTTTAGCAGAGACCCTAGAGAATAAAATTGAGATTGTTGCAATACTTTATGTCACACCGTATTTGCGCAGTAGTCTTAGAAAAGCAATTATTTTGGAAAAAATACACTTTTGAATTAAAACATAAGAAAACAGTAGTTAGCCCAATTGTTTTCTACAATGTGAAAGATAATGTTACACCGAGTAAATAGATACCTAACATGTCATGCTTCAACGTTGCGCACGCTCGAGGAATGGCGACAAACATTGGTACTTAAAAATCTCCATAGGTGACGCTTTAAAAATTTCTACAGGTTACCAGTTTAGAGTTAACACATCTGGATAACCTAATAATATTCTTGGACTCACCCCCCCCTCCTCACTTATATTATCCAATAACCTGATAATAATCCTGGACTCACCCAACCCCTCTTTACATCATCCAATAATCTGATAATATTCCTGGACTTACCCCAACCCCCTTTATATAAACGAATAACCTGATGCCAAGCCTGCACTCTTTATATTAATCAATAACCTGATAACATGCCTGTACCCACCCCCACCCCCCCTCCCCTTTCTATTATCCAATAACCTGATACTATTCTTGAACTCACCCCCACCCCCATTTATATCATCCAATACTTTGAAAATATTCCTTAGACTAACCCCCCTCTTCCCTTATTATATCTTCCAATAACCTGACAATATTCCTTGGACTAACCCCCACCCCTCTATATATCAACCAATAACCTAATATGATTCTTGGACACACCCCCACCACCTTTATATCATCCAATAATCTGATAATATTCCTAGACTCATACCCCTACCCCCTTTATATCATCCAAAAATCGGATTCAGCATTTGCCAAATACTATCGGAAATTTATCAGGAACTTTTCCTTTTTGGCCAAAACCCATCTCAGATCTGACCAAGAGGGGCAGCGTTTCCCATAATTGGACGCCTGCTGCCATCCAAGCTTTCGAGACCCTCAAGTCTGCTTTCACTCCTATTTTGTCTCATCCCAATCCTGGTTTGCCCTTTGTCCTAGAGGTGGATGCGTCTGAGACAGGAATAGGTGCCCTCCTGTCTCAGCGTCGTACACCTGATGGACCCTTACTTCCTTGTGGGTTCCACTCCAAGAAGCTGTCTCCAGCTGAATGCAATTACGAGATTGGAGACAGAAAGCTCTTGGACATTATCTTGGCTCTAAAGGAATGGAGACACCTGCTCGAAGGTTCTGTGGTTCCAGTTCTCATTCTCACGATCATAAGAATCTGACTTATCTCTCGGAGGCCAAGAGGCTCACACCCCATCAAGCCAAGAGGCTCACACTTCATCAGGCCAGATGGGCCTTATTCTTGTCTCGTTTTAACTACGTGGACTCCTATTTGCCCGGCTTAAAGAATGTTAAGACTGATGCCTTGTCTCGCCAGTATTCTGAGTTGTCCAGGGAGGACTGTGTGCCATCACCTTCAGATCATATCCTGGCTGCCATCCACACCAACGTATCCTCTCCTCTTGGGAAACAGATCTTGGCTGATCAACCTGATGCTCCCACAGGGAGACCTGCTGGCAAATGTTTTGTACCTGAGGGGTTGCGCATCAGATGTTGTGGACGTACCACAATTCCAAGACTGCCGGTCATCCTGGTAAGAACCAGATGTTCTGGGCTATTTCCCGTCAGTTCTGGTCGCCATCCCTCCGCACTGATGTTGCTGTGTATGTGGCTGCTTGTTCGGTCTGATCCCAGAACAAATCTCCCTGGCACTTTCCCTTGGACCTACTGCATCCCATTCCCAATGGGGAGCGCCTCTGGTCTCACATGGACGTGGATTTTATCCTGGTAAGAACCAGATTTTCTGGGCTATTTCCCATCAGTTCTGGTGGCCATCCCTCCGCACTGATGTTGCTGCATATGTGGCTGCTTGTTCAGTCTGATCCCAGAACAAATCTCCTCGGCACCTTCCCTTGGACCTACTGCATCCCATTCCCAATGGGGAGCGCCCCTGGTCTCACACGGACGTGGATTTTATTGTGGAACTTCCGCGTCTCGTGGTTGCACGGTTATCCTCATGGTTGTCGACCAGTTCTCCAAAATGTGCCTGTCAGGGAAATGGCTGTGGAAGAACTTGCATTGCTGCCAATACTAGAGATGGGCACATCAGACACTCTCGTACGCATAACGTGAGAAATTAGGCCATTTGCTGGCCAATATAGGACCGCTGCTGATTCCATCAAATTGCTGGATTGTCATCAGCCTTGGATTTCCTGTTATGACCCGGCTTGTTCCTGACCTGTCTGATCTCCTTCTACTGGTGTTGACCCTCTAGCTTGCTCTACCAACCTTGCTATTGTTTGATCACCTGTGTATGACCTTGGCTTGCTTTACGAACCTTGTTATTACTACCTGTCTGCCTACCTGTGTATGACCTTGGTTTGCTTTACGGACTTTGCTATTACTTGGCCTCGGATCAGGTACGTGACAGTGCCACTATATTCCATTTAAGAGGCTGCCTACTGCTCAGGAGCTTGCCTTGTGTTTGCCGGGGAGGTCTTCCATTTACACTGTTCACCTAAGGAGATTGTCTAGGACCGTGGAAGCCAGTTTGTCTCTAGGTTCTGGTGCGCCTTTTGCTCAAAGTTGGGAATTCGACTCCCCTTCTCCTTGGCCTACCATCCGCAGTCCAATGGTGCCGCTGAGTGTTCCAACCAAGCTCTAGAGGAATTTCTCCGCTGCTTTATCTCTGACCATCAGGACAATTGGGTTGATCTGCTACCCTGGGCAGAGTTTGCCAGGAACTCTGCCATCAACTCGTCTTTCGGAATGTCTCTATTCATGGCCAATTATGGGTTCCAACCCACTGTGTTGCCCAAGTCGTTCTCGCCACAGGACATCCCAGCTGTGGAGGATCATCTTTGTGCCCTCCATTCCTCTTGGGTACAGATTCAAGAGTCTTTACGGGTCTCTACACAGCATCAGAAGCTCCGGGCAGACCGGAGACGTTTATCTGCTCCTTTGTACTAGGTCGGGAAGAGGGTGTGGTTGTCGACCCGTAATCTCAATCTCAGGGCGCTTACTCCAAAACTGGCACCCCATTTTGTTGGGCCTTTTTGCATCATTCATAAGGTGAACCCGGTGGCCTATGCCCTTGGTCTTCCCCCTGGCATGCGTATCTCCAATGTCTTTCACGTGTCACTTTTGAAGCCACTGGTTTGCAATCGCTGTACTTCTTCACTTCCTTGCCCTCATCCCATACCTGTGGCCACTCATGAGCAGTATGAGGTTACAGCATCTTGGATTCTTGTCTGTTCCGAGGTCAGGTTCAATACCTGGTGCACTGGAAGGGTTATGGTCCTGAGTAGCGATCCTGGGTTCCCTCCGATGATGTTCATGATCCCGCCCTTCTCTGTGCTTTCCATGCTCGCTTTCCTCAGAAACAGTTTTTTGCTCTGCGGAAGAGGGGCCATTGAGGGGAGGGTACTGTAAGACCTTACCTTGCCCTCCTGTTGGCAGCCATCTTGGACATGCACAGATTGCTGCTTCTTATAAACTATGATTGCATCATCATTTGCCTGTTCCCTGGGTGTCGCACATTGATGATGCTGCACACCTGACTATATCAATCACCTGATGGGTTGCAGTCCTCGCCCTTGTGTTTGTGCTCCAAGGTGCATCACTGCTAGCAGTCTTCTGTTCTTTGTGTTCCTCCGAGTATGACCTTGGCTTGGCTGATGCCTCTCTTGCCTCTCAAGCCCGCATTGGCAGATGACAGAGCATCGGCAGACTACCCTCTTCTGGTCTCGACCCCGGCTTGGCAGACTACCCGCTTCTGGTCTCGACCGCGGCTTGGAAGACTACCCGCTTCTGTAATTGACCGCGGCTTGTTCCTCATCTCGCTTCCACTCTTGCTGTGTGTTTATTGTTGTTTGCTCCAATAAACTGCTTTATTTTACCTGCATCCCCACGTAGTCTGGTTTCCTAGAACCCTGACAGTCAAATAACCTGATAATATTCCTGGACACCCCCCCCCCCCCCGAACACACACACACACACACACCCTTTATATCATCCAATAACCTGATTAAATTCCTTGGACTCACCCCTAATCCCTTTTATATCATCCAATAACCTGATAATATTCCTGAACTCACCCCACCCCCTTTATATCATCCAATAATATTATTATTTTATAATTATTATTATTTGGACTACCCCCCATCCCGCTATGCATCAGTCAATAACCTGATAATATTCTTGGACACATCCCCACCCCCTTTATATCATCCAATAACCTGATAATATTCCAGAATACACCCCCACCCCCCTTATAGCATCCAAAAATCTGATAATGTTCGTGAAATCACATCCTCCCCCCCCCCTTTTAAATCATCCAATAACAAGATAATATTCCTAGACTCATACCCCACCCCCCTTTATATCATCCAATAGCCTGATAATATTCCTGGACTCACCCCCACCCCCTTTATATAATCTAAAAATTTGATAATGTTCCTGGCCTCACCCCCCCCCTTTTTTTATCTTCCAATAACCTGATAATATTCTAGACTCATACCCTACCCCCCTTTAATATCAACCAATAACCTGATAATATTCCTGAACTCACCCCACCCCCCTTATATCATCCAATAACCTGATAATATTCCTTGGACTACCCCCCATCCCGCTATATATCATTCAATAACCTGATAATATTCTTGGACACATCCCTACCCCCTTTATATCATCCAATAACCTGATAATATTCCTGGATACACCCCACCCCCCTTTATATCATCCAAAAATCTGATAATGTCCTGGGCTCACATCCTGCCCACCCCCCTTTTATATCATCCAATAACCTGATAACATTCCTGAACTAACCCACCCCCCTTTATATCATCCAATAACCTGATAATATTCCTTGGACTACCCCCCATCCCACTATATATCATTCAATAACCTGATAATATTTTTGGACACATCCCCACCCCCTTTATTTCATCCAATAACCTGATAATATTCCTGGATACACCCCACCCCCCTTTTATATCATCCAATAACCTGATAATGTCCCTGCACTCACATCCTCCCCACCCCCCTTTTCTATCATCCAATAACCTGATAATATTCCTAGACTCATACCCCACCCCCCTTTTATATCATCCAATAACCTGATAATATTCATAGACTCATACCCCACCCCCCCATTTACATCATCTAATAACCTGAAAATATTCCTTGGACTAACCTTTACCCCCCTTATATCATCCAAAAACCTGATAATATTTCTTGGACTCACCCCACCCCCTTTATATCATCCAAAAACCTGACACTATCCCCGGATTCCTGGACCAGATTCTTTGTGCACCAGTTTTAGTAACCCCCCCCAGAGTTCCTCTTTAAGCTGTCACCATCGTGAGGACAAACCATCCATCTGAGAAGGAATGGTGGCAGAAGAAAGGATCCTCCGATAAACAGGCAGGCTTTCTCAGCAGCCAACAATGTGGAATTTAATAATATTTATATTCTTTTGTATACGTTCCGGCATAGTTCTGAGAACTTATTTTTGATGTTTTTTAAGGCACAATAAAGAAATATGATAAGCAAAAAATGTCAAAACGTCGGCGCTACACGCTGAAATGGAGCCGCTAGCAAGTAGAGGTAGTATACTCTCCCTTAAACTTTTACAAAATCATATAAATTGCAGCTTTCTACATACCATAAAATTAAATAAAATAATATGTGAAATACAGTCATTTAAATGACTATTTCACATATTATTTTATTTCATTCATGTATATTTTATGGTATTTAGAGCGCTGCAATTGATATGATTTTTTTTAAAAGAAATATGATGGTTTTCCAAATTTACTTTTTTCATGAATTCTCATGCAAACTTAAAGAAGAACTACAGTATCTCACAAAAGTAAGTACACCCCTCACATTTTTGTAAATATTTTATTCTATCTTTTCATGTGACAACACTGAAGAAATGACACTTTGCTACAATGTAAAGTAGTGAGTGTACAGCTTGTATAACAGTGTAAATTTGCTGTCCCCTCAAAATAACTCAACACACAGCCATTAATGTCTAAACCGCTGGCAACAAAAGTGAGTACACCCTAAGTGACAATGTCCAAATTGGGCCCAAAGTGTCAATATTTTGTGTGGCCACCGATATTTTCCAGCCTTAACCCTCTTTTGCATGGAGTTCACCAGAGCTTCACAGGTTCTTACTGGAGTCCTCTTCCCCTCCTCCATGATGACATCACAGAGCTGGGGGATGTTAGAGATCTTGCTCTCCTCCACCTTCCGTTTGAGGATGCCCCACAGATGCTCAATAGGGTTTAGGTCTGGAGACATGCTTGGCCAGTCCATCACCTTTACCCTCAGCTTCTTTAGCAAGGCAGTGGTCATCTTGGAGGTGTGTTTGGGGTTGTTATCATGTTGGAATACTGTCCTGCAGCCCAGTCTCTGAAGGGAAAAGATCATGCTCTGCTTCAGTATGTCACAGTACATGTTGGCATTCATGGTTCCCTCAATGAACTGTAGCTCCCCAGTGCCAGCAGCCCCAGACCATGACACCCCCACCATGCTTGACTGTAGGCAAGACACACTTGTCTTTGTACTCCTCAACTGGTTGCCACCACACACGCTTGACACATCTGAACCAAATAGGTTTATCTTGGTCTCATCAGACCACAGGAGACGGTTCCAGTAATCCATGTCCTTAGTCTGCTTGTCTTCCGCAAACTGTTTGCAGGCTTTCTTGTGCATTATCCTTAGAAGAGGCTTCCTTCTGGGACGACAGCCATGCAGACCAATTTGATGCAGTGTGCGGCGTATGGTCTGAGCACTGACAGGCTGACCCCCCAACCCCTTCAACCTCTGCAGCAATGCTGGCAGCACTCATACGTCTATTTCCCAAAGACAACCTCTGGATATGACGCTGAGCACGTGCACTCAACTTCTTTGGTCGACCATGGAGAGGCCTGTTCTTAATGCATCTTCTCCTGTTAAACCACTGAATGGTCTTGGCCACCGTGCTGCAGCTCAGTTTCAGGGTCTTGGCAATCGTCTTATAGCCTAGACCAGCGATGGCAAACCTATGGCACGCGTGCCACAGCTGGCACGCAGAGCCCTCTCTGTGGGCACGCGAGCTTACATCGCCAGCGCCGCCAGGGTAAGGAGGTAGAAATCCTCCAGCCAGGCAGGCACTTGCGGTGCTGGCATGGAGGAGTCGATTCACATCAGTGCGATCGGGCAGTGGGGCGGTGTTGTCTGTAAATCCCTCCCTGCATGTAGCCCAATGAGAAGCATTTACACTCCGTGTCTGTTGCTGTAAGCAGCGCCGCAATGCCTCTGTAAATTGAGGAAGAAGAATATGACTCCTCCCTTTCCTGGACTTTGAGAGCGGCTGCTAAAGCATGACCATGTGAAGCACTGTGGAATGTGTACACAGGTAGGACACTGCTATGAGAGGGAAGCCAGAGGTCACTGCTTTAGGGGAAAGGGGGGGCAAGGTCAACTACTGTGTGTAAGGGAGGTGATGTGAAGGGGGCAAAGGACACCCCGACAGCAGTGTCCTCTACCGTCCTACTTATCACCCCCCCCCCAAACCCTGCATTCTGAGTGTAACTTCCTCCTGATCCCTGAATTCTAAGCATAAAGCGCTCCTGATCCCTGCATTCTAAGTTTAAAGTGCTCCTGATGCCTGCATTCTAAGTTTAAAGCGCTCCTGATCTCTGAATTCTGAGCGTAAAACTATCCTGATCCCTCAATTCTGAGCGTAAAGCACTCCTGATCCCTGAATTCTGAGCGTAAAGCACTCCTGATCCCTGAATTCTGAGCGTAAAGCACTCCTGATCCCTGAATTCTGAGCGTGACGCACTCCTGATTCATGCATTCTGAGGGTAACCCACTCCTGATCCCTGCGTTCTGAGCACAATGCACTCCTAAACCCTGCATTCTGAGCACAACGGACTCCTGATCCCTGCATTCTGAGCACAACGCACTCTTGATTCTTGCATTCTGAGTGTAACGCACTTCTTTGAAAAAGCGCAAAATGTTTTTTTTTTGGGGCAGAATTGTATGTTTTTTGTCTCTTAGGGCTCATTCAGAGGGGTGATCAGTCCCATTCTCTGTACTGAACCGCTGGCAGGTTTAATTCAGTGTTGGCACTTTGAAATAAATAAGTTGGTTTTGTGTTGCAGTTTGGGCACTCGGGCTCAAAAAGGTTCGCCATCACTGGCCTAGACCATCTTTATGTAGAGCGACAATTCTTTTTTTCTGATCCTCAGAGAGTTCTTTGCCATGAGGTGCCATGTTGAACTTCCAGTGACCAGCATGAGAGAGCGAGAGCGATAACACCAAATTTAACACACCTGCCCCCCATTCACACCTGAGACCTTGTAACACTAACGAGTCACATGACACCGAGGGAAAATGACTAATTGGGCCCAATTTGGACATTTTCACTTGTAGCAAAGTGTCGTTTCTTCAGTGTTGTCACATGAAAAGATAGAATAAAATATTTACAAAAATGTGAGGGGTGTACTCACTTTTGTGAGATACTGTAGGTGTCAGAAACTGGTCATGAACGGGGGTGGGAAGTGTAAAAAAAAGCCCGGAACTCTGCTTTATTGAAATTTTTTAAGAAAACATTTGCAAGTTCATTACATACCTTATTTTACACCCAGCAATGTGATTGTTGGGTTTTCTTGCTTCACTATGCAATGCAAGCAGATCATGGCTGGTGGGAGGGGCCAGCCTAAAATGCCTATTTTATTTTGGTGTGGGTAATGCACTGCAAAAATAGAAATTGGCTGGTCTGTAGCATAGTTGTAATGTGTATTGAATAGTATAAGTTGTTTTCTGATTGATTTTACTTGCTGCTTGGCATTGCAGTTTACAGCGATGTATATACTGTATGTGCTACACTAAGGGCAGAGATGTATAAAGTACTAGAGACGCAGACTTGAGTAAAAGTACAAGTGCTCTATCAAAAAAGTGACTTGAGTAGAAGTTGAAGTGCTCTTTAAGCACCACACTTAAGTAGAAGTACTAAAGTATTCAACATTTTTTGTACTTAAGTATTGCAAGTAGTTTATTTTAAAATTTAATACTCAAGTACTGAAAGTAAAAGTATTGTGTTATGTAGTTATTAAAGAAAGTAGTCAAAAGGCCAGGGCCCCCCTCCCATTTAGATCCCCCTTAGAGCAGGCCAGGGTCCCCCTCCCATTACAGATTCCCCTTAGAGCAGACCAGGGCCCCCCTCCCATTATAGATCCCCCTTAGAGCAGGCCAGGGTCCCCCTCCCATTATAGATCCCCCTTAGAGCAGGCCAGGGTCCCCCTCCCATTATAGATCCCCCTTAGAGCAGGCCAGGGTCCCCCTCCCATTATAGATTCCCCTTAGAGCAGGCCAGGGTCCCCTTCCCATTATAGATCCCCTTAGAGCAGGCCAGGGTCCCCCTCCCATTATAGAGCCCCCTTAAAGCAGGCCAGGGTCCTCTTCTCATTATAGATTTCCCTTAGAGCAGGCCAGGGTCCCCCTCCCATCACAGATTCCCCTTAGAGTAGGCCAGTGTCCCCCTCCCATTATAGATTCCCCTTAGAGCAGGCCAGGGCCCCCCTCCCATTATAGATTCCCCTTAGAGCAGGCCAGGGTCCCCCTCCCATTATAGATTCCCCTTAGAGCAGGCCAGGGTCCCCCTCCCATTATAGAGCCCCCTTTGAGCAGGCCAGGGTCCCCCTCCCATTATAAATTCCCCTTTGAGCAGGCCAGGGTCCCCCTCCCATTATAGAGCCCCCTTAGAGCAGGCCAGGGTCTCCCTCCCATTATAGATTCCCCTTAGAGCAGGCCAGGGTCCCCCTCCCATTATAAATTCTCCTTTGAGCAGGCCAGGGTCCCCCTCCCATTATAGAGCCCCCTTAGAGCAGACCAGGGTCCCCCTTCCATTATAGATCCCCCTTAGAGCAGGCCAGGGTCCCCCTTCCATTATAGATCCCCCTTAGAGTAGGGCAGACCAGGGCAGGTCCCTCCCCCCATTAAATAGATCCAATCCCCTTAGTGAGTGACTTGACTTCAAGACTGTTCTTACTTCTCCTACCTTAGGCTTTCTCGAGTCCTCCAGCCTCTCTCTGTCCACAGTCCAGTCCCCCCTGCTGAAAGAAGAATATATTCCTACCCAGTGGTGTATTTTGGTTTTGTGCTGCCCTAGACAAGACTAAAATTGGGCGCCCCCCTCCTATGTACATTTGCCCCACTCCTTTTTTAACGGATATGGCTCCCTCCAAAATTGAAGGGCTACAAGTCCCAGCATTAACCCCTGAGATCTCACGAGAGGGGAGAGAGGGGGGAATGAGAGAGAGAGGGGGGGTGAGAGAGAGAGGGGGGGATGAGAGAGCGATGGGGGGGGTGAGAGAGCGGGGGATGAGAGAGCGAGAGGGGGGGATGAGAGAGCGAGAGGGGGGATGGGAGAGCGAGAGGGGGGATGAGTGAGAAAGCGGGGGAATAAGAGAGAGGGGGGATGAGAGAGAGAGAGAGGAGGGGTGAGAGAGGAGGGTGAGAGAGAGAGGAGGGGTGAGAGAGAGGGGGGGGTGTGAGAGAGGGGGGTGAGAGAAAGGAGGGAACGAGAGAGGTGGCTCTAGCAACCAGTGGCCAGAGAGAGGGGGGTGAGAGAGAGGAGGATAAAAGAGAGAGAGAGGAGGGGGGTGTGAGAGAGTGGGGGATGAGAGCAAGAGAGAGGGGGGAATAAGAGAGGCAGCTCTCGCAACCAGTGGCCAATAGAGTCTCAGGTGGAGGGGGGGGGGCGGAGTTTTTGCTGCCCCCCTGCAAAGTGTCACCCTAGGCCAGGGCCTTGTTGGCCTAGGCCAAAATACAGCACTGTTCCTACCTCCATCCAGTTCTCCCTCGCTGGGCGGCCGCGCTGCACAGTGCCCAGAGACAGTCTAGTAGTCTAGACTCTAGTAACTCACAGTCCCTCCCTCAGCCAGGGCCCAGAGAGATCACTCCGCAGGCAGGTGTCTCTCCTCTCTCGCCACCACCACTTCACTTGAGAGCCGAGCGGGAGGCAGGACTCGGACCGAGCAGAGGGAGGACAGAGGCGGCGAGGCTCTGCCCCTGAGCCATCGTATTGGGTCGGGGATTGGTTGTGACTTGTGAGTCTCAGAGACAGTGAGACTCGAGTAAAAAAAGTCAGTGGCGGTGCGGGTTTGGAATGGAATGATTTGTAACATTTTTATAATTGTAACGAGTAACGATGCAGCACATAAAAAATGTTGGAGTAAAAGTATTAAACTTATCGAAAATATGTAGTGAAGTAAAAGTGGAATTAGGAGAAAAAAATTCTACTCTAGGAAAGTACAGATACCGCCTTTCCGTACTTAAGTACAGTAGTGAAGTAGTTCTACTTAGTTACTATACATCTCTGACTAAGGGAAACAGCTGAATAATTTTTCACTGTAAAGTCCACTAAAGTAATAAATCATTTCTCTTTATTTTTACTGGAGGAGAATGTGGAAGCGCTCTGAATGCCCCCTGTATCCAACCAGGAAGGGGTTAATGATCGGCCGCCATGGTAACATATGTATATATTCTTGCTCCATGTGGACGTGACGTGTTGACCCAGCAGAACAAAACATTCCTGCGTTGCTACAATGTTTCCATCACGCCGCTGGGACAATGTCTCCATATAGAGGCGATGGGAACCTTGCATGGCGCCAATTAGCTGTGCCGCTCCGCCACCTGCCAGCTGCCAGTCAAACCAGGGTGATACCGAGCACCTTGTGTCAATCAAACCTGCCCCGGTACGTGCCACAGACTGGCTGCCATGGAGCCTCATTCAAGATGGAGCCGCTAGCTCCATCCCGCGTCTTCTTCACCGGCGGATCCCACTGAGGGGGACAGAGCCGGTGTCACCGTACCAGCCAGGAGGAGACAAAGCGCGGTTTCCATGGATCTACTTTATGGACTGAACAATGAACTAAGGCCTCAACATCAAGAGCTCACCCGAGCAACACATGAAAATCATTCAGGGACCTAAAAATATTCTACAGGGTGGGCTGACAGCTCTCGGTGCCAGCCCAGTTGTCTTTGGCATGGTGCCCTCTGTTTTGAAAACAAACATATATGCAGTATTATATAAATAAAAAATATATATACATATATATAAAATACATACATATATACTGTATATATATATATATATATATATATTTACAGTATCTCACAAAAGTAAGTACACCCCTCACATTTTTGTAAATATTTTATTCTATCTTTTCATGTAACAACACTGAAGAAATGACACTTTGCTACAATGTAAAGTAGTGAGTGTACAGCTTGTATAACAGTGTAAATTTACTGTCCCCTCAAAATAACTCAACACACAGCCATTAATGTCTAAACTGCTGGCAACAAAAGTGAGTACACCCCTAAGTGACAATGTCCAAATTGGGCCCAATAAGCCATTTTCCCTCCCCGGTGTCATGTGACTCGTTAGTGTTACAAGTCTCAGGTGTAAATGGGGAGCAGGTGTGTTAAATTTGGTGTTATCGCTCTCACTCTCTCATACTGGTCACTGGAAGTTCAACATGGCACCTCATGGCAAAGAACTCTCTGAGATTCTGCAAAAAATATTTTTTGCTCTACATAAAGATGGCCTAGGCCAGTGATGGCGAACCTTGGCACCTCAGGTGTTTTGGAACTACATTTCCCATGATGCTCATGCGCTCTGCAGTGTAGCTTAGCCTCATGGGAAATGTAGTTCCAAAACATCTGGAGTGCCAAGGTTTGTCATCACTGGCCTAGGCTATAAGAAGATTGCCAAGACCCTGAAACTGAGCTGCAGCACGGTGGCCAAGACCATACAGCGGTTTAACAGGACAGGTTCCACTCAGAACAGGCCTCACCATGGTTGACCAAAGAAGTTGAGTACACAAGCTCAGCGTCATATCCAGAGGTTGTCTTTGGGAAATAGAGGTATGAGTGCTGCCAGCATTGCTGCAGAGGTTAAAGGGGTGGAGGTTCAGCCCGTCAGTGCTCAGACCATACGCCGCACACTGCATCAAATTGGTCTGCATGGCTGTCATCCCAGAAGGAAGCCTCTTCTAAAGATGATGCACAAGAAAGCCCGCAAACAGTATGCTGAAGACAAGCAGACTAAGGACATGGATTACTGGAACCATGTCCTGTGATCTAATGAGACCAAGATAAACTTATTTGGTTCAGATGGTGTCAAGCTTTACATTGTAGCAAAGTGTCATTTCTTCAGTGTTGTCACATGAAAAGATAGAATAAAATATTTACAAAAATGTGAGGGGTGTACTCACTTTTGTGAGATACTATATATATATATGTATAAAGTATATGAATAACAATATACATAAAAGGAAGTCTGACCTACTTTTGTTGAGTACGCAGCACTTACCCCCTAAGGAGCCCCGATCTTGGAAAAACCCGGGCTGAAAAAGGAAAATATTTTTTGCAACAATATTCTTTTTTTTTTTTTTTTCATTTTTTTTTTTTTTAATAATTAAAGAATGTGACATGTTGATAGTACAGACATTTGCTTGGGGGGCTCTGCAAACGTATATTACAGGAATACAAATG
The DNA here is from genome assembly GCF_965119305.1 of Pelophylax lessonae. Taxonomy (NCBI): domain Eukaryota; kingdom Metazoa; phylum Chordata; class Amphibia; order Anura; family Ranidae; genus Pelophylax; species Pelophylax lessonae. The sequence continues at coordinate 322,398,759 of NC_138773.1, forward strand.
TAGCAATGAAAAGTCAGTAATATATTTCTACCCATACATATTCTAGCTTACATGTGTACCTCAAGAAACAACTTATATGCGTAACCTAACCACTTCAGCTCCGGAAGGTTTTACCCCCTCCTTAATGACCAGGCCATTTTTTGCGATTTGGCACTGCGGTATTTTAACTAACAACTGCGCAGTCATGCGACTCTGTACCCAAATACAATTGATTTTCTTTTTTTCCTCCCACAAATAGAGCTTATTTTGGTGGTATTTGATCACCTCTGTGGTTTTTAGATTTTGCGCTATAAACAAAAAAAGAGCGACAATTTTGAAAAAAAAAAAAAAAAAACGCAATATTTCTTACTTTCTGCTATAAAACATTCCCAAATTTTTTTTTTGAAAATCACATTTTTTTTTATCAGTTTAGGCCAATTTGTATTCTGCTACATATTTTTGGTAAAAGAAAAATCCCAAAAAGCTTATTTTAATTGGTTTGCGCAAAAGTTATAGCGTTTACAAACTGCGGGATAGATTTTTGGACTTTTATTTATTTATTTATTTTTTTAGCAGTGATGGCGGCGATCTGCGATTTTTAGCGGGACTCCAACATTGCGGCGGACAGATCGGACCCCTAACTGACATTTTTGACACTTTTGGGGGGACCAGTGATATTACTACAGTAATCAGTGCTAAAAATATGCACTGTTACTGTAATAATGACACTGGCAGGGAAGGGGTTAATACTAGGGGTTAAATATAAGCCTATTTGTGCTTACTAACTTGGGGGGGGGGGGGGGGCTCTGTGACAGACGGACAGAGATCGGTGTTGTAGCTTAGCTGAGACAAACGATCTCTGTGTGCCTGTGTGACAGAAGAGCCGCCTGCTTTGTTTACATAGGCAGGCGGCTCTCCTTTCAGTGTCTCTGAAGATGGCAGGAGGCCGGCGGCGATTGAGCCTGCTTCTCCCGCGGTCTGGCTTCCGCTGTTTTTAATCACAGCGGGAGCGTGGCTACGGCATCGCCCACTCGCCGCTGAGACCACGGGCACATAATTACGTACATGTACATGATTATGCACAGCCGAGCCACCCTGCCACAGTAAATCTGCGTGGGTGGGTCGGCAAGTGGTAAAGAAGCAATGTTTGAGACTAAAATAACTCTCTACGGGATACTTAACCACTTAAGCCCCGGAAGATTTTACCCCCTTCCTGACCAGGGGGTATTTTGCGATTCGGCACTGTGTGACTTTAACGGACAATTGCGCGGTCGTGCGACACTGTACCTAAACGAATTTGGCGTCCTTTTTTTCCCACAAACAGAGCTTTCTTTTGGTGGTATTTGATCACCTGTGCGATTTTTTGATCATGCGCTATAAACAAAAAAAGAGCGTAAATTTTGCAAAAATAGCAATATTTTTCACATTTTTTTATATGAAATTCCCCCCAAAAAAAAAGTAAAAATCAAAATTTTTTAACATTTTCGGCCAATTTGTTTTATGCTACATATGTTTGGTAAAAAAAAATCGCAAAAAGCGTATTTTGATTGGTTTGCGCAAAAGTTATTGCGTTTACTAACAAAGGGAAAGATTTTTGCCATTTTTGTTGTTTGTTTTTTTAACGCGTAATGGCGGCGATCGGCGATTTTTTTTGCGGGACTGTGACATTGCGGCGGACAGATTGGACCCTTGACTGACATTTTTGACACTTTTGGGGTTACCAGTGACATTTCTACAGTAATCAGTGCTATACATATGCACTGTTACTGCAAAAATACACTGGTAGTGAAGGGGTTAACTTTATTTGGGAGGGAGGGGCTGTGTGTGTCCCTAGGGGCGTGCTTTCTACTGTGATTGGCTGTGGCTTGAGCTGTAAGGACACTGATCAACGGATCTACATAGTAGATCCGTGTGATCAGTGTCTTTACACCGAGGAGAATGACAGGTGGCTTGTTTACACAAGCTGCCTGACATTCTCCCTCTCCCCCGCCGATTGCAGAGTGGCCGGCGGACATCGGGTCCGCCGGTCACACGCGCGGGGGGGTCCGTGACCACGCGGGAGCGCGCCTCCGGGGGTGCGCGCTCGCTCCCTAGACCCTCACAAGCAAGCGACGTAGACCTACGTCAGTTTGCCTGTGAAGGGCTGACCGCCGACGTAGATAGTCGTGCAGCGGTCGGCAAGTGGTTAAAGAATGCATTCGAATATTTCAAGGTCCAAACTTGTAGGAACTAAATTCTTACTGTGCAGTCTTTGCGGTTCAACCACCTGTGCCACTTTTTCCAGAAGGAAGCACACTTGCCATTTTTAATGGCAAACATCAGCTCAAATTGGGTGTGAGTGTTCAGTAAACGGCAGAGGCGTAACTAGAACCTTCAGGGCCCCGGTGCAAGAAACCATGAAGGGCCCCCTGGACCCCTGGCAGGGGCCCTTCTCTTCAAGCCTGGAGCTCTTCCCACTGATCCTGGGGCACTTTACTCTGGTTGCGGGGCCCTTTATTACGGTCCTGCAGCGGGACCCTTTCACAAGTTCTGCAGTGGGCCCCCTTCCTGCAATTTTGAGGCCTCCCCACGGTGGTGGAATGCCAGGGCCCGGTCGCAAGTGTGACCTTTGCAATCCTGGAAGTTCACCCACTGGTGTCAGTAGTTTTTATTTTTTGTTATTTTAATTGTATTATTTTTTATTATATTATTTTATTTTTTTACAATGTCACTGACTATGACTCTGTCCATTCAGAAAAGGAAGGAGCTGGTAAATTACATATATACTGACCCCTTCCTGGTTCTCTATTGTGACACATTCCCTGCAGCAGCCGGCAGGAGAGGGGAGGGAGGAAGACAGCAGCACAGTGTGGGGGGGGGGGGATCAGGGGAGCACACAGGGGCCCAGAGACAGCAGAACACAAGTGATCTGGATAGGAGGAGTGGCGGGGGCAGCATACAGAGGAACCAATCTCCTCCATATTCCTCCTGCAGCTACAGGAGGAAAAAGGAGGACGGTGATTTCTCTACATGCTGCCCCCGCCGCCCCTCCTATCCAGGTGTACGGGGGAGCCGCACAGGCCCCCTGGAGCATGGGGGGCTCAGTTGCAATTGCAACCCCTGTAGTTACGCCCCTGGTAAACAGATGAAGAGAGAACGATCAGGGGGAGTATTTTGCTTCCATACCGATGTGATCGTTCTTCTAGCTGCTATGAAGCGGTGCACAAGAAACGGGGTTTATGTGGTGGCCCAAGATTCATGGTGTAAGAGGAGTAAGGCTGTCGCAGGATTACAGTTTATGTTAATTGTGGAAACTGAAGACAAGTAGGAGAACACATATCGCCAGAATGCCATTTGACTATTATGTGCAGAAAGGTTCCCTGCTGACCACATTCTCTCCAGCAAAGTGATGATGAAGATGGAAACATCCTAGCTAATCTAGAGGGAATGTAGAACCACCTATGAATGAGCTTGATGGATGCTTTCCAGTGTGCAATGCATTTTGATGATGTTATGAGAAGTCGTGAAGCCTCTTGCCATTGGCGTGTTGTGAATTGTTGTGATAAGTCAGATTTCTATATTTCTATAGTGGGGGTTGCAACAATATTCTTTATATACAACACTATAATAACTTGCAGTGCTGTATTTTGGCCTAGGCCAACAAGGCCCAGGCCTAGGGCGGCACTTTGCAGGGGGGCAGCAAAAAAGCCAGCCCCCCCTCCACCTGAGACACTATTGGCCACTGGTTGCTAGAACCGCCTCTCTCCCCCCCTCTCTCTAACCCCCTTCTGTCTCTCTCTTACTCACCCCCCTCTCTCACCCCTCCTCTCTCTCTCCCTCCCTCTCTCTCACCTCCCTCCCTCTCTCTCTCTCTCTCTCTCACCCCCTCTCTCTTTCTCTATCACCCCCCTCTCTCTCTCATCCCCCCTCTCTCTCTCTCTCTTGCTCTCATCCCTCTCTCATCCCCTTCTCTCACCCACTCTCTCTCTCTCTCTCTCATCCCCCCTGTCTCTCGCTCTCTCTCTCATCGCCCCCTCTCTCTCTCATCCCCCCTCTCTCTCATCCCCCTCTCTCTCATCCCCCTACTCTCTCATCCCCTCTCTCTCTCTCTCTCTCTCATCCCCCCTCTCTCTCTCTCTCTCATCCCCCTCTCTCTCATCCCCCTACTCTCTCATCCCCTCTCTCTCTCTCTCTCTCTCATCCCCCCTCTCTCTCTCTCTCTCACCCCCCTCTCTCTCTCTCTCATCCCCTCTTTCTCTCTCTCTCTCCCTCTCACTCACCCCCATCTCTCTCTCTCATCCCCCCTCTCTCACCCTCTCTCTCTCTCATCCCCTCTCTCTCTCTCTCTCTCTCTCTCTCTCTCTCTCTCACCCCTCCTCTCTCTCTCTCTCTCTCTCTCTCACCCCTCCTCTCTCTCTCTCTCACTCACCCCCTCTCTCTCACCCCTATCTCTCTCTCTTTTTGATTCCCCCCTCTCTCTCATCCCCCTCTCTCTCTCCCTCCCTCACCCACTCCCTCTCTCTCTTCCTCCCTCACCCCCTCTCTCTCTCATCCCCCCTCTCTTTCCCTCCCTCACCCCCCCTCTCTCTCCCACCTCCTCTTACCCCCCCCCTCTCGTGAGATCTCAGGGGTTCATACTGGGACTTGTAGTCCTTCAATTTTGAAGGGGGTTACATCCATTAAAAAAATGAGTGGGAAAATGTATATGGGGGGGGGGGGGCGCACAATTTTACTTTTGCCTAGGGCAGCACAAAACCAAAATACACCTCTGATAACTTGATACATGGAAACAGCAACAACTCCTCAAACAAATATGCAAAACAGTAGCAAATCAAGTATACAGCTGGTAATAAGCAAAGGGACCAGAGAATGACCCCTAAACCCTATACTTAGGGAGGCTCTGTCTAAGGGCATTGCTAAGATAATAGCTTGGCAGTCTTTGCAAACTCTTTACCTGCTGGTTAGTACATTGGGGCCTAAATCTAGCATTGGCGCTCTGAGCTAAAGTTCCTCCGAAGCCAGGTATAAGAGCCTGCACTTGAATGCAGTAGGGTTTAGCCAGTGGCCTCTCACCAACTTGTGATGACTTGTGCCCTCCCATTTGCCGCTGGCAGTTCAGCGAAGTCAGTGGCAGAGGTATTCTCCCCAGGTGGTCAACAAGAGTGGTGTTCTACCTTCTGTTCAGGTAGTGACACCAGTCAACCACAGTGGTGTTCTCCCAACGATCAAGTGGAACTCTAATGGTGAGCCACGTCTTCTCATCCAACATCAGCACCTGACCACACAAATCATACAAAAAAACGTCTCAGACACACCCAAGATCCTCTGAAAAGTCTTTGCAGAAGAGTTTAGGCTGTATAGCCACAAAGAGGGACAACTCCCTATAAAGGGCCATGGGAGAACTCCATAATGATAGCCATGGTTTCTGGAATGAGACGTCTAGATCCATAAAGACATGGTCTCCAGTTTGGGGTGGGGGAACTTGAGTGTCCTGCACAAAGCCCTGACCTCAACCCTACTGAACAAATTTGGGATGAATTAGGAACTACGATGGTGAGCCAGGTCTCCTCAATGAACCTTACCATAAGGACATGGATTGACAAGTTTGGTGTGGAGGACCTCAAATGTGCTGCACAAAGCTCTGATCTCAACCCTACTGAACACCATTTTAAAGAATTGGAAGATGAATTGGAAGGCCAATAGTGAACCAGGTCTTCTAATTTAACATCAGCACCTGACCGCACAAATCATACAAAAAAACGGCACAGACACCCCCCTGCCCCCCCCCAAGATCCTGTGAAACGTCTTTCCAGAAGAGTTTAGGCTGTATAGCCACAAAGAAGGACAACTCCCTATTAAGGGCTATGGGGGAACTCCATAATGATAGCCATGGTTTTTGTAATGAGATGTCTAGATCCATAAAGACATGGTTTGTCCAATTTGGGGTGGGGAAACTCGAGTGTCCTACACAAAGCCCTGACCTCAACCCTACTGAACACATTTGGGATAAATTAAGAACTACGATAGTGAGCCAGGTCTTCTCAATGAACCTTACCATAAGGACATGGTTTGACAAGTTTGGTGTGGAGGACCTCAAATGTGCTGTACAAAGTTCTGATCTCAGCCCTACTGAACACCATTTTAAAGAATTGGAAGATGAATTGGAAGGCTAATGGTGAACCAGGTCTTCTCATTTAACATCAGCACCTGACCACACAAATTGGTACAAAATCCCACAGACGCCCTCCAAAATCTTGTGGAAAGTCTTCCCAAAGTATTGGAGGATATTATAGCCGCAAGGTGTGTATGTGTGTGTGTGAGGGAGAACTACATTATAATAGCCCATGGGGTAGGGCAACTCCTTATTAATGGCCATTGTTTTGGAATGGGATGTCCAACAAGCTCATATGTGTGTTGTGGTCAGGTGTAGATGGCTCTATAGTTGCTCTCCCACCACTAATCCAATGCTGCAGAAATACACACCAGTGTAGGGCTCAGTGTCCAAATGGCCAATCACAATGCCGCAGAGCTCTCCAATATGCATCTAGAAGCTAATTCCTTATCCGATACAGAATGTTGGTATCATAGCAACCGTATAGAGGTTCCCAATTTTTTCTGTAGATTCTTTCATTTCATCCCATAATATTTGTCACATGCTACTGATAACTGCATTAATCACTCTGCAGCCATTCTTTAACTCTATGAATGCTCCCCCTAAAGAGCCGCAGGTAAAAAAGGGGATCCTCCCCCCTGCACTGCACGGCCAGGCACACCGAATTTTCTCAGTCACTTCAGAGTCAGAAAACAGTCCAGCACTTTGGTTTTTTTTTTGTTTTGTTTTATTGAGGGTATTGAACATGGATGGGAATAGGGGTATTATGGGATACCCACTTTAATTCAAAGCAAACCTCAGGGACAACCCCTAGTATATACAGTTCTATATACAGCTCATTTCCTTCCTTCAGCACTTCATTTACTTGCAGAATCTCCTGCAATGTCACTCTGTAAAAGTTTGTAGCAACAGCCAATTACAGGCAGGGACTTGCAGCCCCTATACTTGTTGAATGCAGAGTGACACCACTAACACATTTACTGCACTTCCTCCCAGGGTAACTGGTCCCAGCACCACCTCTTCCGGCCCTGCCAGCCCTCATGGCTGCAGCAGCCCCTTTCTGTAGCCCTCCTGGCTACTTCTCCACAGTCCTCCTGACTGACTCTCCCTAGTCCTCCAGACTGACACTCACAAGTCCTCCAGACTGACTCTCAGTAGATCTTCTGGATGTGCTGACCTGCTCCTGCTGTTCTCTCCTTGCTCCTGTGCCTCCAGGATATGCATCCTCCTTGTGTTGTAGAGGGTCCCTCCAGCACCCGCGCACCAGGCCTGAGGCTACTCCCCCCCCAGACTAGGGGGCACCCTAAAGGACCACTGACAGCCTCCTCAGCACTCTATCTCCATCTTTCAACCAAATGAGTATTTAAAAGCTGCTGGCCCACTTTGCTGGGGATTGGCTAGGGCCCTCCTCAATACTTCAAGCAGCTCCTCCTAGACTCCCTCCTCTACTTCTGGAGGCTTCTCCAAGGTTCCAGAGAGCAGGGGGAGTTACCAGTGGTGGTGCTTGATAAGTCACCCAGCCTACCTGAGTCACTTAGCTCTGACCCAGATTCAACGCAAGCTTTGCTCTCAGCCAGGCCAATTTACCTGCACTAACGACTATGTATATTAGCACCTAGCTAGAGGGTACTACATGGGTTTGCTTGTGATTTATATTGTTCACCTTATTTAGATGCCCTTTCTTTGTCTGTCCCTTTGGCCTGACAGTCAGCGATTACATTATCTCTGGAAGTTACTGTCCTGTCACCAACCTCCCAACCTCAAACGCTGTCCCCCAGCAACTGAGGTTGCCCAACATGTCAATTACACAGCCTTATGGTAAAGAGAAACGATAACAACTCCATGGCTCTGTTATGTAATATTAGTATGGATACTTAGGTCGGGACTGTAGATATTCTTCGGGGGGGGGGGGGGGGTTCAACCTTTAGCAGCCAGAGAGTAATAATTATTCAATGTGCTACGGTGAAATTTGGTTGAGGCAAATTTGCACTAACAGTGGGAGGAGCTTAAAACTTGAGCCTATGTACTATGTACATGGTAACATATAAAATAGTCGTTGTACCCACACAATATGCCTTTAATCTCTGTGCCACTGGCAAGAGTCTAACAGACATGCATAAACCTCAACACAATCATTTGTGGGGGGGGGGGGGACACTTCTGTTATACAGTATATATGTATGTCTGCACACAGCCTACCTAACATAGTCATAGTGTCTTCCATATCTTCAATAAAGCAACCCTGTTTGGTAAAAAAACAAAAAGCATAGTCATAGTGTTGTATAAGATAGCAAGAAGAGTGCAGGGGTCAGGACATGTATTATGCAGCCTAGCATACAAAGTGCAGGGGCCGGGAGAATGTCATGTATAGCCCAGAATACAAAGTAAAGCAGTCAGGAGCATGTCACATACTGTATAGCCCAGCATACAAAGTGCAGGGGTTAGGAGCATGTCATATACAGTCCACATTATAAAGTGCAGGGGTCAGGAGTATGTCATATAAAGTCCACAGTATAAAGTGCAGGGGTCAGGAACATGTCATATACAGTCCACAGTATAAAGTGCAGGAGTGAGGAGCATGTCATATATATAGCCCAGCATACAAAGTGCTGGGGTCAGGAGCATATCATGTACAGGGTGGCAAGTGACAAACTGCATCGGGTGGCAAGTGGCACACTGCATCAAGTGGCAGGCTGCGGTGGCAAGTGGCACACTTAATCTGGTGGCAGGCTGTGGTTGGCAAGTGGCACACTGCACCTGATGGCAGGCGACAGTGGCAAGTAACACACTGCATCTGGTGGCAGGCAATGGTGACACGCTGCATCTGGTGGCATGCAGTGGTGACATGCTGCATCTGGTTGCAGGTGATGGTGGCAAGTGACAAGCTGCATCTGCTGGCAGGCAATGGTGGCAAGTGAAAAGCTGCATCTGGTGGCAGGTGACGGTGGCAAGTAACAAGCTGCCTCTGGTGGTAGGCAATGGTGGCAAGTGGCACACTGCATCTGGTGGCAGGTGATAGTGTCAAGTGACAAGCTGCATCTGAGGCAGGCGAAGGTGGCAAGTGAAAAGCTGCATCTGGTGGCAGGTGACAGTGGCAAGTTACAAGCTGCATCTGGTTGCAGGCGATGGTGGCAATTGACAAGGTGCATCTGGTGGCAGGTGATGGTGGCAAGTGACAAGCTGCATCTGGTGGCAGGTGGCAGGTGACAGTGGTAAGTGACACACTGCATTTGGTGGCAGGCGATGGGGACATGCTGCATCTGGTGGCATGCAATGGTGACACGCTGCATCTGGGGGCAGGCGAAGGTGGCAAGTGACAAGCTGCATCTGGTGGCAGGTGATGGCGGCAAGTAACAAGCTGCATCTGGTGGCAGGCGATGGTGGCAAGTGACAAGCTGTATCTGGTGGCAGGCGATGGTGGCAAGGGACACGCTGCATCTGGTGGCAAGTGACAAGCTGCATCTGGTGGCAGGTGACGGTGGCAAGTGATAAACTGCATCTGGTGGCAGGTGACATTGGCAAGTGACAAACTGCATCTGGTGGCAGGCGATGGTGGCAAGTGACAAGCTGCATCTGGTAGCAGGCGAAGGTAGCAAGTGACAAGCTGCATCTGGTGGCAGGCAATGGTGGCAAGTGACAAGCTGCATCTGGTGGCAGGCGAAGGTGGCAAGTGACAAGCTGCATCTGGTAGCAGGTGACAGTGGCAAGTGACAAGCTGCATCTGGTGGCAGGCGACAGTGGCAAGTGACAAGCTGCATCTGGTGGCAGGCGATGGTGGCATTCTGCATCTGGTGGCAAGTGACACGCTTAGGGCTCCCACTGATTATGCATTATGATGAGTTGAACTATTTTATTATATATTACAATGTAATAATAGAAATAATGTGATTCGATCATCCTGACACCATATCAAGCATGATGTCGGGATGATTTAAGTGCTAACACCAGCCATTCATCCGACAAATCACCTGCTGCCGAATGTCAACCCCAAAACTACCCCCCCAGTGCTTGGTAAAATTTTCTTCCAAGAAGCCAGTCCCCCATGCCAAAAAGGTTGGGGACCGCTGCTCTAAAGTGACATTACTTCCTCCTAGTGCTCTATGCTATAGATAGCCATGCAGGAGAAAGGCGTGACATGCTTTATTATCGGCGAGGGTTTTGAAATCATTTTTTTTGGGGGGGGGGGGGCGTCCTTGCATGGCAGTTTAGGAATGTGGTTACCTTAAGCTGATGGGTGTGAGTGGGGCCTTATGTCTACGTTTTTTGCCATATACATGGGCAGGGCAAAGGGGGCAGAGTCAGGGGCAGAGCCAGTGGAGTGGCAAAATGAAGTTTCACCTAGGATGTGAAAAATCCTTGCACCAGCCCTGAGCATAGTTAAGTAACAAGCCAAAGATTGGTAATTAGTGGTAGTGACAATATGGACAGCAGCAGGTACACAAAGGAGTAAGATATTAGCTGGAGGGAGCACAATAATCTGGCAAACAGGAAGTGCAGAGTTATGGCTTAAATCAGGAAGCTCATGGTAGGAGCAAAGAGTTGAAGGTTAATTAGAAACAAGAGACCAGGCAAGTAAGCCTAAAAGATCTGACAGGGAGCTGTTCAGCATCTCAGGTAGCTCAGCAAGCAGAGCCACTGCCAGACACAGCAGAGGTTGTGGGTTTAGATCCCGGTCCTGACATCAAGACTCTATCCAGGAAACAGGAGCCCAGATGCACGTGGGCCTTGTGCAGCAGGGAACTGCAAGTGAGAGAGGTACAGTTGTTGTATCTGAAAACAGGGGTGCTGTAGGTTGGTATGGAGCACCAAGACAAAAGGCCAAGGCTGAAGGCCCGAGCAGTGGTGCTGCAAGAAAAAGCCCAGAGGCGTAGGGAAACCCCCTGCGAGGGCAACTGTTTTGTTTGAACTTTACTTTCGTTGTTAATAAAAGTGACCCAATAAGCTCTGAAACTGCATTTCCTAGTTGCTGTGAACTCACTTGAAAGCTCTACACTATTGAGTCACTTTCACTGGTCTACAGATTTCGGGAAATATCGACCTCCAATATAAAATGTGCTAATTCTTAAATATTTTTATTAGATGAATTAGAAAATAGGTGATAAATGTGCTGGTTGGTTAAAGTTTTCAAGATATTTCACAATAAAGATACACAGGCGAGGATATGTGCCTAGCAGATTTTGGCTCTGAGGAAGAAGGTCCTCCCTTGAAACGCATCAGCCCAGCCATACAGTTGCTGACTCCAGCACGTCATCCAGTACAGGGGTTCCCTGGTTATTTTGGAGGCGACCGGTTCCATTGTTTTTTTTATTGTGCTATATCATCACTCGTTTGTGAGTATGTGTGTTGTCTTTGGATCATAATAAACCTTTTCTAGTGGTAATGCCCAAAGTCATTGTTGTTGTTTTACAGTGTATTTTGGATACCCTTGGTCCTGAGGGGGCAGCAAGACCTAGAGTGGTGCATACCAAGACCATATAAGAATACTTATCCTTCATTACATACCACCCGAGTGCAGGAGAATTTTTGTTTTGAGGATATTTGCCTGCAAGGGATGGAGGTGTCTGATGATCATGATGCCTCGTAAGTCGTAACTTCTCGAGAAAGTACGGTAGAACAATGAAAATGGTACCACATGGAAGTGTTTACATTTATCATCACTTTGAGGCTAAAGATTATTACCTAACTGTCATTTATTGTTCTTTTATTGCAAGGTACATTTGTCTTGGTCAAATCTACTACCTAACATTTCTGAGGAACAGTTGCGTGATATTTTCCTTCAGAAGCCAAGATGCCTCCAAACTGTGTAAACAACGCAGATAACTTCTTCTACATATGTGGTGAGGTTACATTTGCACCACAAAAGTGGTAAAAAAAGGCATACGTCTATATTTTGGATGCAAATTAGGGGATCAGGACAAGAGTTGGGCCCCTCATTATTGTTGCATTATATGTACAATTTATCTGCGTCATTAGCTAAACAAGAAGAAAAAGTCCATGCCTTTCGCAGACCCAACAGTCCCAATCTTGGAAACTGGAGCCAATTAATACTCAGGACTTCATCTTCCTTTATTATGGCTCGTTTCCACTGAGCGTTATGCTACGGTTCGGTTCGGTACGGTACGCAATTTTTGCCGTTTCCATCGTGAATGGTACCCTAATTCCGAACCGTACCGTACCACTTTTTTGGTACCTTTCGTTGGGGTACCAAGCACATTAGTACCGTACCAACAGGGTGGAGCTAAACTCTGTAGAACTTTGATTGGTTGACAGAGAATCGTCCATCACAGCTTTCCGGCTACACCACGCCTATCATGAAAGGGTACTATTGGCAGTGGAAACGCAAGGTGTACCGTTCTGAACCGTACCGTACTGAACCGAACTGTACCGTACCGCTCAGTGGAAACGAGGCATTAGTGACCCAATTCTGGGAAAACTTAGCTACTCTAATTTCCAAGGCTTTCTCCTTGTAGACCATTGTTACCCCAAACATCACAATATTCCGATTTTTAACCAATCAAAAACACAGATTACCAAAAAAATAAAAATAAAGTGTAGATGTAGTGAAGATAAGCTGAGCGATCGGGAGGTACGTAGCTCAGTGATGTTGAGAGTTGCGGCTGTAGCTAAAAGGCTCTGGGGTGCTGTGAAATGTATCTGATCGCGATGAAAACCTAAAGAATGGAGAGGAGATGTTTTGGCGCGCTTCCAAAGGCTGCCACCAATTACCTGCACACAAAACCATGTGTCAGGGGAGCACGAGGGTCCCCCCATTGTAATGATACCTCCGCTATGGAGATAAACATCCCAGTCAAAGCCCGGAGCTCACGGTGCTCCGGGGAGAAGCAGAGAAAGGCTGCGGCAGGTGCTAATGTCACCAGCACACCGGTATGGAGCGACGGCCTTTGTCTCCGAGAACTTCAAAGCTTTGATGGATACAATAAAGAGTTCCTCGGCTTCTGAGGCTGTGCCCCTGCCTGGTCGGAGCCAAGAATCCCACAAGGAAGGAGCTCGCGGGTGATTAGGCCTGAGTTAAATAGGCCCCTTTCATTCCCCTCCGAGGCGGCTTTGAACTGTGCACGCTTGTTGTTTTTTTTAAACGACCCCTTCTCCATTCACGTCTTATCATGCAATATGATTACAAAATTATATTGTGCTTCCATAGAGGAGCTTTTCACTTCTATCGGGCCTTACAATAGCATTCAGGAACATGCATGCGCCCTCACCTTAGGATGGGGGAGGGGGGGGACCCGCGAGCACAGCTGGGGCACGCACTACGCCCTGCAAAGTGCAAACGCTGATAATGAAACAACGGCGGGGATTAAAAGCTTGTAGTAGAAACGGGGCAACTTATTCCTAAATTACCCGACTGTTACTGGAGAAAACTGGCACGCGCTTCAGCTGGCACTATGCTGGTAGAATGCGGCTTTAACCGCTTCAGTACTGGGCACTTTCACCCCCTTCCTGCCCAGGTCAGATTTCAGCGCTGTTGGAGTTTAAATAACAATTGCGCGGCTATGAAACTCTGCACCCATATGACATTTTTGTAATTTTTTTTCACACAAATAAAGCTTTGTTTTCGTGGCATTTATTCACCACTTGGGCTTTTTTTTTTTTTTTTTGCTAAACATGCGAAAAAAGACTGAAAATTTTGAAAATAAAAAACCTTTTTCTTAGTTTCTGTTATAAAATGTTGCAAATAAGTAACTTTTCTTCTTAACTGTTGTGCGCTGAGGAGACTGCACTGATGAGGTTGCACTGATGAGGCTGCACTTATAGACACTGAAGGGCACTTATGGGATCTGATGAGGCAGCACTGATGGGCACTGATAAGCTGCAAGGATGGGCACTGATGAGGCTGCACTGATGAGGCTGCATTGATAGGCTGCACTGATGGGCACTAAAAGGGCGGCACTGATGGGCACTGATGGGTACTGATAGGCGTCACTATTGAGCACTGATAAACTGCACAGATGGCCACTGATAGGCTGCACTGATGGGCACTGATGGGCACTGATGTGCACTGATGGGCACTGATGAGGCTGCACTGATGGGCACTGATGAGGCGGCACTCATGGGCACTGCTAAGGCAGCACTCATGGGCACTGATAAGCTGCACTGGGGGGCACTGATAGGCTGCACTGATAATCAGTGCCCTGATTACCTGTGTAAATGTCCCCTGTCACACCTGCCGGTTACTGGCTCTTCTTTCCTCATGCCTTTGACAGTGCGTGAGGAGAGGAATACCGATAACTGGTGGGATTGTTTACAGGTGATGAGCTGTCTTGGACACAGCTGATCACATGGTAAAGAGCCGCTGTGATTGGCCCTTTACCTTGATCTGTGATCAGTTGTGTCAGAAGGACACAGCGATCATAGAGCACGCCTGATGCGCCCCAGCAAGGACGCGTCCCAGGATGCGTCCCATGTTCTGGGAGGAGGTCCATGGACGTCCTCCCAGGACTAAAGAGCCACACTGTAGCCATCTTTCGGCTATGGCGTTGTAATGAAGTTAAGAATGTTTATTCGATTTTTTTAATTGTTAGTGTGGTCACATCAGCGTTTGTTTTCAACAGCAATGATGAGAAAATTCAGGAGCAGGATGGGAAATTTTTATTGAATGAACAAATTTCTAACAGTGAAAGTGGTTTTCATTTGGGGGAAATTACATTAATTTCAAAATTGAAAGTTAAAAAGCAAACTAAATTTTTAAATTCTTTGAACGATGTTAATCAAGTCATTATATTGAATGTACTGAGAGTTTTCATACCAACACTCTTTTAGAAATCTACTAGTGTATGAACATTCCATTCCAGACCAAATCTACCCACTGTTCTCTATGTCCACACCTGACCGTGCATTAAAAGGCTTGCATGGGTCCTTTGAGTCAGGCACCCGGCTCTGAAGGAATAGCACGGACGGCCATTTATTCAGAGCGCATGAGCCGATGACGTCATCAGCTGCATGAAATGTAAATATCTCCTAAACGATGCAAGTTTAGGAGATATTTACAGTACCTATAGGTGAGCCTTATTAAAGGCTTGACTACAGGAAAAAGTTATCAGAGTGGGCTTACAACCACTTTAAAGAACTCTGATTTTTTTTTTTTTGGCTTCTCTCTCCCATCTATTTTTTCTGTTTCTCTTTTCCTCCCAACCTTTTCTTTTGTTCTTTCTTTCTTTACATCTCTCTTATTCTTCTTTCTTTCTTTTTCATTCTCTCTCTCTGTTTCTTTCCCTCTATCTCATTAAATTCCCTTCTTCCTCTCTCTCCTCCTCATTTATCTTTTTGTCTGGGCTTCTCTCTCTCATCTTCTTTTTCTGTTTCTATTTTTTGTTTTTATTTTTCCTGCTTACTCTCTCTCTTTCTTTCCCCCTTCCTTCCTTTCTTTCCCTCTATTTATTTTGTTCTTCCGCTCTCTCTTCCTCTTTATCGTTCTTTATTTTTTGGCTTCCCTCTCATATTTCTTTCTCTCTGTTTCTCTCTTACTCTTACCGTTTTCTTTCTTTCTTTCTTTCTTTCTTTCTTTCTTTCTTTCTTTCTTTCTTTCTTTCTTTCTTTCTTTCTTTCTCCCTCTCGCTCTCTTTATATTTCTTTCCTTCTCTATTATTCTTTTTCCTGCTTACACTCTTTCTTTCTTTCCACCTTCCTTTCTTTCCCTCCATCTCATTCGATTTTCTTCTTCTGCTCTCTCTTCCTCTTTATCGCTCTTTTTTTGGCTTTCCTCTCATATTTTCTCTCTGTGTTTCTCTCTTACCCTCACCGTTTTCTTTTTTTCCTTTCTTTCTTTTTTTCTCCTTCTTTCCTTTTTTTCTCCCTCTTTCTCCATCTCTTTAACTTTCTTTCTTTTTCCCTTCTCTCTAATTCTATTTTCTGCTTACTTTCTCTCTCTCTTCCCCCTTTCTTTCCCTCTGTCTCATTCTATTTCCTCCTTCCCACTCTCTCTTCCTCTTTATCTTTTTTTTGGCTACTCTCTCCCATCTTCTCTCTCTGTTTCTCTCTTCCTCTGACCCTTCTCTTTCTTTCTTTCTTTCTTTCTTTCTTTCTTTCTTTCTTTCTTTCTTTCTTTCTTTCTTTCTTTCTTTCTTTCTTTCTTTCTTTCTTTCTTTCTTTCTTTCTTTCTTTCTTTCTTTCTTTCTTTCTTTCTTTCCCTGCTCGGATGCAGTTTTGCAATATACATATGAGTGGAACGTGATCTCTTGTTTGTTCCTGGTCCAGAAGCAAATCCTGGTTGCAGCACAATCTCGCTCTCGTTTACATCTACATTTGTATGTGACAACTTACTTACTGCCAGGCTGGAAACAAAGGCGCTGCGCAAATCCTGTTATACAATATTATCCGCCGCCTTAAAATAGGACACGTTACAAAACGGTGAGATGGAAATTCTATATTGTTCGCTGCTTGTACAACTGTGTCTGTGCGAGTTCCAAGCGGCTATTAGAGAAAGTCTCCACGCGGGCCGTACAGGCACAAAGATTCTCATTGTCACACCTGCCAGCATGAAAAAGGATTAACTTTACGAGAATTTGAGAGACAAAGGGAAAGGCTTGCCGGGCCGTGGCTCTTTGGAAGTGAATGTGTTAAACCGCCATTCAGAGGGGGCTCCGCCATCCTAAATGGGGGAAAAAAAAATAATAAACAGATTTTCTGGTTTAAATCATAAGACAGGCGGCCCCGGGGTCACTATCTGCATTATTTGTTGCCCCTAACTGGAAAACAACCCCCCCCCCCTCCCCCAAGTACATAAACAAGCTTCTAACACTGGGGACGGCCAGGAATCCTTTGGATTTTAAGGCAAGTCATTTTAAAGAGCAAAATCCACCTAAAACTGACATTTCTGGGCTTTGTTTCATGCAGAATCAAATAGATAAATGGCATTTTATCTCTTGCCTCCCCCTGCAGTCTCACTTCCCTGCCATCATTTTAAGAATTTTCTATGTGTTGGAGACCACGCTGGATTGACCGAATCAGTTGCTGGTCCTGGGTAGGTCGTTTTGTAGGTGTCTTTGAAGGATTTCTTCTGGTAGGAATGTGCCGGATGATAGAGAGTCATCGAAGACCCTCTAAAGTCTTGGGCTGCTGCCTTTTTGGTACGGCCTCAGGGCCGCTTCCGCATGTAAGACTGAGAAGAATTTGTGAGTTTGGAAGTCAATTCAAGAATTTTTATTGAGAGTAGCAACAAATACATCAATCCAATGTGTTTTAGGAGTATCCAGCAGGACTGGACCCAGCTGCTCCTCTGCTCTCAGGACCCAGTCTATTTATGAGCTCCTCTACCACCAACTGGGCCCACCTACCAGGGATTGGCTGGAGACCCATAAATACTCTTACTCTGTTCTTCCTCCCACTATACTTCTAGAAACTTCAAGAACTAGAGTCTCAAAACTTTCTAAACAAAGGGCCAGTTTACTGTACTTCAGACCTTAGGGGGACCAGACTGTTACTCACTTCTCCACCATAGTTTAAGGACATCATATGTGTTTGAGACCATGCTAGATTGACTGAATCGGTCACTGGTCCTGGGTGGGTGGTTATGTGGGTGGCTTGAAAGGATATCTTCTGGTAGGAATGTGCCAGATGGTGGAGAGTGGTCAAAGACCCCCTTGAGTCTTGGGCTGCTGCCTTTTTGGTAAGACCCCAAGATTGTTTCCTGCATGTAAGACTGAGAAAGAATGAGGAAAGAATTGGGAGTTCGGAAGTCGATTCAAGAATTTTTATTGAGAGTAGTAACAAGTACATCAACCCAACATGTTTTGGGAGAATCCAGAAGGACTAGACCCAGTTGATTCTCTGCTCTCAAGCCCCAGTCTATTTATGAGCTCTTCTATTACCTTCTGGGCACACTTCCCCAGGGATTGGCTGGAGACCCATAAATACTCAGGCTGCTTACTCTGTTCTTCCTCCCACTATACTTTAAGAATCCTCTAGAACCAGGGTCTCCAAACTTTCTAAACAAAGGGCCAGTTTACTGTCCTTCAGACTTTAGGGGGACCAGACTGTGCCTCACTTATCTGCCATAATATTAAGGACCTCGTATGTGTCGGAGACCATGCTAGATTGACTGAATTGGTCGCTGGTCCTAGGTGGGTGGTTATGTAGGTGGCTTGGAAGGATTTCTTCCGGTAGGAATGTGCTGGATGGTAGAGAGTGGTCATAGACCCTCTTGAATTTTCGGGCTGCTGCCTTTTTAGTAAAGCCCTAAGGTTGTTTCCTGCATGTAAGACTGAGAAGGAATGAGGAAAGAAATGAGCCCAGTATCAAAAAGAATTGGGAGTTTGAAAGTCAATTCAAGAATTTTTATTGAGAGTAGTAACAAGTACATCAACCCAACGCATTTTGGGAGAATCCAGAAGGACTAGACCCAGCTGATTCTCTGCTCTCAAGCCCCAGTCTATTTATGAGCTCTTCTACCACCTTCTGGGCACACCTCCCCAGGGATTGGCTGGAGACCCATAAATACTCAGGCTGCTTAATCTGTTCTTCCTCCCACTATACTTCTAGAATCTTCTAGAACTAGGGTCTCCAAACTTTCTAAACAAAGGGCCTGTTTACTGTCCTTCAGATTTTATGGGGGACCAGACTGTGCCTCACTTCTCCGCCATAATTTAAGAACCTCGTGTGTGTCGGAGACCATGCTAGATTGACTGAACTGGTTGCTGGTCCTAGGTGGGTGGTTATGTTGGTGGCTTGGAAGGATTTCTTCCGGTAGGAATGTGCCGGATGGTGGAGAGTGGTCATAGACCCTCTTGAATTTTCGGGCTGCTGCCTTTTTGGTAAAGCCCTAAGGTTGTTTTCTGCATGTAAGACTGAGAAGAAATGAGGAATAAGGAAAGGAGAAGGGCCAGGTATCAAAAAGAATTGGGAGTTTGGAAGCTGATTCTCTGCTCTCATGCCCCAGTCTATTTATGAGCTCTTCTGCCACCTTCTGGACACACCTCCCTAGGGTTTGGCTGGAGACCCATAAATACTCAGGCTGCTTACTCTGTTCTTCCTCCCACTATACTTTTAGAATCCTCTAGAACCAGGGTCTCCAAACTTTCTAAACAAAGGGCCAGTTTACTGTCCTTCAGACTTGAGGGACCAGACTGTGGCTCACTTCTCCGCCATAATATTAAGGACCTCGTATGTGTTGGAGACCATGCTAGATTGACTGAATTGGTCGCTGGTCCAAGGTGTGTGGTTATGTGGGTGGCTTGGAAGGATTTCTTCCGGTAGGAATGTTCCAGATGGTGGAGAGTCTCGGGCTGCTGCCTTTTTGGTATGACCTTAAGGTAGTTTCCACATGTAAGACTGAGAAGAAGCGAGGAAAGGAGAAGCATGGCTTGATGTACTTGTTGCTACTCTCAATATAAATTCTGCACTTCAACTTCCAGACTCGCAATTTTTTTGGGATACCGGGCGCTCCTCCTTTCCTTATTTCTTCTCCTAATTTTAAGGAAACTTCCAACCATGGCAAACTTTATCAGTAGGGTCTAGCTGAACTTCTCGGGGTTTGATTCAAGCAGGGTTCGGCTAGCTTTAAAAAAGTTTGGATGCTGAACCCAAACCACATTGAAATTGCCTATCTTATGGGCTAATAGGAAAGGGGGTGTCAAAAATAGCATGGAAGGGGGAGAAGTTGGCCACAACCCTGGGGAACATGTACTAATGCCCCCAACTCATTCACAAAATAAAAAAAATAAATGTACCCTAGAAATAAAGACAGTCAAATGTTTGAGTCTTTTATTAACAAACATAAAAATCACAAAAAAAAAGTCCCTCATAAATCCATTGCTAATACCGATGCCCACTGCCCTCTGACTGCCTGAAATAATAAAACCCAATGATCTGGCACATACGGCTGATCCTGGTGCTACCCATAGCTGAATAAAAGCTCCCTGAGCTATCATACTGTAAGTTACTGTATATAAGGTAAGGGGTGGAATAGGGGTGACATTATTACCCAAATATGGCCATCATGGTGGTATGGGGGCCATATTTAGGCAAGGATGTAACCCTTTCCCAGCCATGCAATTGAAAGGGCCATGTGATGCCAGTAGTTGGCAAGGACACAGCGGTTGAAGGAAGCTGTCAGATTCATCCATGCCGAACGCCCTAAAAGTTCGGCATTCGTGCGAACATCCAATCGACCAGTGTTCAATCCGAGCTTGTGAAAACACTGAGCTCATCAGTAAAATGCAGTCACTCCAGGTAAAGAGTTTCTAAAGACTTGTTTTTTTTTTTTATTCTTTAACCATTTACCTTCTGGGCACTTCCACCCCCTTCCTGCCCAGGCCAATTTTCAGCATTCAGTGCTGTAACAC
Source organism: Pelophylax lessonae (assembly GCF_965119305.1). Taxonomy (NCBI): domain Eukaryota; kingdom Metazoa; phylum Chordata; class Amphibia; order Anura; family Ranidae; genus Pelophylax; species Pelophylax lessonae. The sequence continues at coordinate 322,419,128 of NC_138773.1, forward strand.
TTTGAATGACAATTGCGCGGTCATGCAACACGGTACCCAAATTACATTTTTATCATTTTTTTCACACAAATAGAGCTTTCTTGATGGTATTTAATCACCACCTGGTTTTTATTTTTTGCTGAAAAAAAAAAACAAAAAAAACATTATTCATAGTTTGTTATAAAATTTTGTAAAAACAGGTAATTGTAGCACTGCCCCCGTGAGGACTGCTAGATATTCACTCTGCGGGTCCCCCTGAGTTACCAGAACACGGCTATAAGCTAATGCAATTTCTTAATTCTTCTTGGCTCTCACTTCAATAATCAGTCCAGGGGTATTTGGTTGTTTTGTTGTTTATTGTATAATGGGGATAGGAGAAAGAAATAGTGGGATACTCCCATTTAACTATTCACAATGTTTGAGAACTCCTATCTTCTCTACTTTGCTTTCAGGTATTGAACAGCCACTTAGATGAACAGAAATTAAGTCTCTGATCTTCAAGACGACTTGGTGAACAATCCTTTATCTTCAGGACACTCTCCCTAGTATCCTCTCTCTCTCTGATACCAGTCCACTGACTATCCTATGAGCAGGGGAGGACCCCCTCAGGTCAGGCCCCTTGACACGAGTCCCTGTACTCACGATACAGTAGCCACAGGGTCTCTAGTGTCTCCCCTCTCAGTCAGCTTCCCTGGACCTCTGGGTTCAGCTCCTCTTAGACACCTCTTCTGGCCCTCAGGACAACCTCCTGCAAACCTCATGGCACCTCTACAGAGGAGGAGGCAGCCACCCTCTCCCTCCGGGACTCCGCTCTCCAATGAAAGACCCCTCAGCACATGTGCTCCTGGCTTTTATACATTATCCCAGAATGCACCGAGGCAACCTGCCCTCTGCCAATCATCAGGACTGTATCAAAAGCCCATGCACTCATTCGTTAGGTTTCCTTCCACTGTCCAACATGCCTCCCTATTGGACCAGTGTGAAACACTCTCCAGACTGAATAAATCGCATGCGGAGCACAATGAGCAGACCTCACTAACAGATCCTGCTCCCTGATAGGCAGAGAACAATATGAATTTACCTGCAGCCCCTCTGGTAAGCAGACAGTATATTCTCCCACTAGCACCTACCTAGGAGGGTGCTACATAATTTTTCTCCTTCACTAATGTGCGCTGATGAGGCGGCACTGATGGGCACTGATAGGCAGCACTGATTGGCAGCACTGATTGTCATCGGCATAGCTGATCACGTGGTAAAGGGCCGCTGTGATTGGCCCTTTACTCCGATCTGTGATCTCAGCGGAGTCCGAGGTGATCGTAAGAAGACGTCCATGTACCCCCCCCCCCCCCTCGGCAAAGTAAACATGTGCTGTAGCCATTTTTCTGTTATAGCCCAGCAGAAAGTGGTTAAATTAATAAACATATCATACTTACCTGTTCTGTGTAATGGTTTTGCACAGTTCAGCCCAGATCCTCCTCTTCTTGGGTCCCCCACAGGTGCTTCTGGCCCCTCCCTCTTGCCGAGTGCCCTCAGAGCAAGCTGCTTGCTCTGGGGGGCACTTGTGCTTGCTCGATCCTGAGCCACCCCTGTGTGTCTATGGGAGACACAGAGCATGGCTCAGTCCCGCCCACCGCTGCCTTCCTCACTGGCTGTGATTTACTGCAAAAGAAGCCAATAGCTCTCGCTGCTGTGTCTCAGCCAATCAGGAGAGAGAGCCCTGGGAGGACCTCAGCTCTCGTGCATATCGCTGCATCAGGATCGGGCTCAGGTTTGTATTAGAGGGGCTGTGGGGCGGGGGGGGGGGGGAACTGCATGCATGAAGTTAAAAAACCTTCAGCCTTTAGAAGCATTTTAAATTTACAAATAAAGCTTTGAGAATAATTCACAGGTCTAGCTACTAAATACTTCTGTTTTTTCTATCTTTAAACATATGTAGTGGGAGGAATAGTGTCCTATCATTGGTGTCAGTGGGAGGAATAGTGTCCTATCATTAGTGTCAGTGGGAGGAATAGTGTCCCATCATTGGTGTCAGTGGGAGGAATAGTGTCCTATCATTAGTGTCAGTGGGAGGAATAGTGTCCCATCATTGGTGTCAGTGGGAGGAATAGTGTCCCAACATTGGTGTCAGTGGGAGGAATAGTGTCCCATCATTGGTGTCAGTGGGAAGAATAGTGCCCCATCATTGGTGTCAGTGGGAGGAATAGTGTCCCATCATTGGTGTCAGTGGGGGGAATAGTGCCCCATCATTGGTGTCAGTGGGAGGAATAGTGCCCCATCATTGGTGTCAGTGGGAGGAATAGTGCCCCATCATTGGTGTCAGTGGGAGGAATAGTGCCCCATCATTTGTTTCAGTGGGAGGAATAGTGCCCCATCATTGCTGTCAGTGGGAGGAGTAGTTTCCCATCATTCAGCTTCGGGTGTGGCTGCAAGAAGGTTCTCTGGCTGTGTGTCTGCTCCAGGTGATTTCTGTGAGAGGGGAGTTCGGTAAAATCTCTCCCAGCCCTGCTGGCCCCTATCTGGGGAGGCCATGCAGGCCAGCAGGGCCTCTCCTGCTGGAAGCTCTGAACCATCCCCTGGGCTGATGGATGACATACCTGCTCCTGGACAAGCCATGGCTGGAGATCTCTCTGCCCCTGGTGAGGATGAGGATACCGAGTCCATTCGGGAGCGAGTGGTGGCCGGGATCAAGGTCCTGAATAGGGAGAGAGACCAGCTCTACAAACTGAGAGCAGAGTTGAAACGCCTGCGAAAGCAACGTGAAGGTTTGCACAGCCGCAGCCGTGGATCTATGGATTCGGAAATCCAGTTGGCAAAGGTCCGGGTTCAACACCAGGAAACCATTGTGGCCATGATGGAAGGTAAAGAGGGGCCCTTTAAAGAAAAGTTCTGCAATGACCGCAGATTTGCAAGGATGGCAAAGATGGAGGTGGAGGAGGGGACCCCAATTTCTGACCCCCTGCCCCCCCAAGGTGAGGTGAGCAGCCCGTTACCTTCTCAGGGCTCAGGAGGCATGCTTAAAGTGATCCAGGCAGTGGAGTCTCCAGTACGGGCGGATCAGCTGGTGTTTGGTGAGGAGAACATACCTGATAATGTGCCTGATAAGGTAAAACCTAGCAAGTCACAAGTGACTGATAAAACTATTTTTGTGCCATTTAACACCTTGGCTAATACTGATGTTTTGCCCAATGACACCCAGGCTGGTAATTTTGTATCCAGCAATATTTCAGCTGCTGATGTTTCCTTGCAGGAAAAACTGCGTTTAAAAAATGACATTGCAGCAAAGGAACTACAAGAGCCTGAGCAACCCATTAACCCCCCTTTTGCTGAGCCCAAGGCTGTTTGTCCAGTCACAGCTGTTGTTCAGGACTCTACACTGCAGCATCAGGCCACCTGTGGTACTACAGCAGACACTGTGATAATAAATGGTGATTGTAACAATTCTTCTAACGATTCTTCTATTTCAGGTGTTCTGAATAGTGCTGCCAATATGTGTGCAATAGACAATCCTGCTGGCTCAGTACAAGCAATTAATAATAAGGATAGTAATAATAATGTACCAGCTAAAGTCACATCAGTGTGGGGTCTTGGCCCTGATAAGCCCTCTTTTGCTCAGGTGGTACGCTCTGCACCTGGTAATATTATTAAGCCAGGGCTGCAGCCAATGAGGAACCCTGCTTCCAGGCAGAGATTTACACCACAGACTGCCACTTTGAGCACCCCTGGTTCCGGTCTTGGGTCTCTGGCTTCTGCTGGGGGTCCAAGGCGTAATGTAGTCATTCTTAAATGGGAAGGTGGTGCAGTCTCTCCAGCACGGCGTGTGGTGGTGGATATGATTTTGGAGATGGGCTTTGGGGCGAATGACCTTTATGCCCTAATACATGTAGCTGGGAGCCGGGAGTACACAATCAGCTTCACCAGGCCAGAGGGTCTTGACCTGTTCTGGGAACGATATGAGGCTCGGTGCAGGTCAAGACCCGAATGGGAAGATCTGGCACCAGTTGCTGTTTCACAAAGATCAACGGTTAAAAAAATAACCATCATCCTCACTAACGAGAGTGTTCCTGCTCGAGACTTGGAGGTCTGGTTAAGGAATTATGGTGAGGTTTTGACAACGCCAAATAAAATCCTTGATGAACGTGGCATCTGGACTGGGGGTTGGTCAGTAACGGTCAGGTTGGCCAGGGATGGGAATGTTGTCCGTCACCTGCCCTCCTCGGCTTTCATAGGGAGGGATAGGATGACTGTTTTTTATCCTGGTCAGCCAAAGCTGTGTCACCGCTGTGGAGAAAAGGGGCACTTTAGCTCCTCCTGTTCAGCCTTAATATGTTCGGTATGTCGGGGACAGGGTCATGTGGCCAGGGACTGCACCCAGTCGATAAGGTGCAACCTGTGCTTGCGCCTTGGCCACCCCTACAGCCGATGTCCGGAGGCCTGGCACAATATGGAGAAGGAGGTAGTAGATGAGCTGTTGAGGCTGGACAGGATGGAGGATGAGGCCCCTGGTGTACCATCCTCCTCTGCGGTGACTGACCCCCCAGGTCCTGTTCAGGATCCCTCCCCAGTTTCTGTGGCCAACCCTCCTGTGTCTGTAGGTATTCCTTCTGTGGCTGTCTCTGTGTCCCCCCAGCCTACTGTACCCGCTCCTCTTGTGTCAGAACCTTCTAAGTCTGTGCCCCCCAAGTCAGTCTTGCCCCATGAGTCTCCTAGGTCTGACTTAAGGGAAGGTCCCCCCCCACCTGGAGCGGTGGCATGTGCCAAAAAGGGTGCTGCTGCTTCTTCTGTAAAGAAGTCTTCTGCGAAGACTTTGAAGAAAAAAACAAGAGATGAAAACATCTCGGAGTCTGACCTGCAGTACCTGGAGGAGAGAAGGAGGGTTGTGAGGCGGAAGAGACAGGCGGTGAGGACGGAACAGGGACAGGAAGCCCCAGTGTCTGTCCCCAACCGTTCTAGGGCTTCCGCTTGGGATATTTCCTCATCTGGAGCTTCCTCTGAACAAAATTCAGATTCAGAAATGGAGTTGGAGGAGGCCTCAAGAAAAAGAGAGGCTTCTGGTGATGAGCAGCAGAGGGGAGCTAAGAAGCAATCCACCCAATAACCCAAATGGCGGTTCCCCCTCCGTTAAAAGTGGTGACAATAAATGTCGCCAGTATTAAGTCGGTAAGAGCTCGTTCTATGGCCTTCTTTTTGTTCAGCCAATTAGATGCTGAAATTTTATTTTTGCAGGAGACTAGGCTCACCTCCTTGGCAGATATTCATATGGCCAAGAGAGAGTGGAGGTATGGTCCATCTTACTGGTCTCTTGCGGCCGAGCCTTACAGCGGGGTGGCGGTGTTGTTTAAAACCGGCATGGTAACTGTCCGGCGGGTTATTGAGGTGGAGATTGGGAGATGTATGGTCTTAGACGTCCTTGTGGGAGGGCAGGACCTGCGCCTAATTAATATTTATGGGCCGCACACAAAGTGGGACAGGAAATGCCTTTTTACAAGGATCAAGCCATTTCTTTTTACATCCCGGCAAGTGGTTTTTGGAGGTGACTTTAATACTGTGACTAGGCCCAAGGACAGGAAGGACTTCAATGACAGGCTGGGTAATGATAGCGTTTTTTTAAATAGTATGGTTAGGGATGCTGGTCTTGTGGATGTGCACATTAAGCACCTTCCGGATGACACAGGGTTCACCTTTCATCGAGGTAATAGTCAGAGTAGGATAGATAGGTTTTTTTTGAAGGAGGCCTCTGCTTTCTCACCCCCAGTGGTGCAGGCAGTGGAGTTCTCTGATCACTGTATGCTATCTGTGGTCTTGAATGCTTCAGACTTCCCTCAGAGGGGCAAAGGCATCTGGAGATTGAATTCGACTCTCCTTGAGGAAGAACATGTTAGACAATCCTTTGAGGAATTCTTTCAGGCACAGGTGACCATCCTGGACTTTTGTAGCAGCAAAGCTGAGTGGTGGGAGCTGACCAAAAAGAGGATTGCTGGATTCTTCAGGGGCCTAGCCAATAAAAAACAGTTTAATAGATACATGACCTACCAACGTTTGCGGAGGAAGCTGGATATTCTTGTCTCGAGAGGAGGAGATCCTGGGGCAATCTCTGAAGTGAAAATCCTCCTCAGGAAGTGTCAATATGATCGGCATACCTCTTTGGTTCTGGAGCGGGACTATGGGAAATACCACTCGCCTGACCCTTACCAGAACTGCAAACAGGGTGTAGCTGTTAAGATGGTCGTTGGCCTTAAGGATAGTACAGGTTCCTTGACAAAGTCCAGGTCAGGGATCCTGGAGGTCGTGAGGTCTTTTTATGCTGAACTTCTTGGGAGGAAAGAGCTTGACCGAGACAAGATGGAAAGCTTTTTGGACTCTACTCCAGGTCTAAATGGTGGAGATGTCCCTTTGATGAATTTGACAGAAGAGATCACAGTTGAAGAGGTGACGAGGGCAATTGAACAGCTTGCCATCAAGAAGTCACCTGGACCGGATGGTCTGACGGCTGAGTTTTACAAAGCCTTTAAGTCTATTCTGGCCCCACATTTGGTAGAGATTTTTAACAGTTGTCTTGCTGAGGGGGTGCTTCCCCCTTCCATGAGACACTCAGCTGTGATTCTTCTTTCAAAAGGTAAAGATCCTTCGATGATTGAGAATTGGCGCCCCATCAGCCTTCTCAATGTCGATAGAAAGGTGCTGGCGAAGATACTTTTCTGGCGCCTATCGGCAGTAGCAGAGTCTTTGCTTTCTCGCCATCAGCACTGTTCGATCCAGGGTAGGAGCACCTTCACAGCGGTTTTAGCTGTCCGGGAGGCCTTGGAGCAGTGCAGGGCTGCAGGCTGGGGAAAGTATTTACTGGCATTGGATCAGGCAAAGGCTTTCGATCGTGTCAACCATGAGTACCTGTGGTTGCTCTTTAGTAAGTACGGTCTGCCGGGTGGTTTTGTCGATTGGTTAAAAGTCTTGTATAAGGGGGCAGAAAGCTTCCCTCTTGTTAATGGTTGGGTTGGACAGTCCTTTGAGGTTGGTTCTGGGGTGCGCCAGGGTTGTCCCCTGAGTCCCCTGCTCTATGTGTTTGCAATCGACCCCTTCATCAGGAGGCTAGAGAGCAGCATGTTGTGTGGGGTACCAGTGGGAATCCCGGGTGAGCCGCCTTTGAGGGTTGTTGCCTATGCGGATGATGTGTCAGTGATTGTCACTGGGACAGATGAAGCAGAGGAGGTGGTCTCTCTGACATCACGGTACTCTGAAGCATCAGGCTCCAAGATCAATCAGGAAAAGAGTGAAGTTTTTTGGATGGGAAAGGAAGGTGAGGGGTTTGATCTCCCGGACACCTTTCCAGTGCCCCAGGAAAAAATTAAGATATTAGGCATTGAATTCGGACCTGGCGATTATGGCCTTAAAAACTGGGAAGGCAGGCTGGAAGTTGCCAATACTAAGGTGGTCAGCTGGAAGAGATGGAAGTTATCTCTGAGGGAAAGGGTTGATCTGATTAAGACTTACCTGATACCGATCTTCTTGTATGTCAGCCCTGTCTGCATCTTGCCAGTGTCTCTCTATGCTAGGATCTATAGTGTGTTCTTCCAGATGCTGTGGGGGAACAGACTGAACCCCATCAAGAGGAATGTCACCTATCTATCCAGGAGGGAGGGTGGCTTAGGTATGGTCAACCCCGTTCTTTTCTTTTCACTGCTATTTCTCAAGTTTAACATTGGTAGTATGCTTGCAGTGGAACCTCCTGGATGGACAGGCATGTTTAGATCTTGGTTTAGGCCTTTTCTGCGACTTTGGGAAGAAGGTGGCCAAGTGAAGAATCTCAGGGGTCATCGTGGTCAGCTCCCAGCCTATGTCGCTCCATGTCTGAAGTTGCTGCGGCAGTGGCGACTGTCGGCTGAAGATCTCAGATCTGCTCCGAGGAAAGTCCTTATGAGCCGAGTCTTGAGCGAAGTCTTTCATGACCCACTGGCCTTAAGGGATTGCCCAGGCCCAATTTTGAGGGAAGGGTTAAGATTGATTAATTTGGCTAGAGTCCCCCTTAAAATCAGGGATCTGGCCTGGTTGTGCTTCCATGGGAGGCTCTATGTTCGGGGCAATTTGAAATTCCGCAGTGGGATGGATCGTGGTTGTCCTCGGGAGGAATGTTCAGGTGAGGAGGAGACTATGGACCATTTTCTGCTTCGTTGCCCTTTTAACATAGAGGTATACAAACAGGTGGGGCGGGCCCTCGGTGTTCCTTTCCTCTCCAGGCTGGGTTATGCTGAGTGGGTGTATGGAGCATTCAATACTGGTGGGGGCTTTTGTTTGGATACACTTTTTTTAGTTAGCTTAGTAGTCCGTTATTACACCTGGAACGCACGGTGTCAGGTCACCCTTCGGCGTAAAATCCTTCCTGTTCAGGTGGTGGTGTGTGACATTCTGCATGAGGTGGGGAAGATTCGGGCGCTTGAGAGAGACAAGTGGGGTCAGAGGGCTTGGTTGAAGGCGTGGAGGGGTTTCAAGCCTCCCTGACTGCCAGGAGTCTCTGTCCTGGGTGTGGCTTTCTGTCTCTTATCACCCTAGATTTTTTCTTAATGCTCAGTTTTTGATAAATGGCTGCATACATAGGTGATGGGTTGTGCCTCTTAGGCCCTCTCTGCTGCTTTATGTAAATAGTTTTCTAAAAATGTTGGAAGTGGATTATGTATATATTGTATATATTCTGCACATGGATGTGTATTCCTTTGTTTTTTGTTGGAATATTGTACTATAGTTATGTTTTTTACTTTTGTATAAAATATGTTGCTTGATTCTTTTCAATAAAAGATCAATAGTGCCTCATCATTGGTATCAGTGGGAAGAATAGTGCCCCATCATTGGTGTCAGTGGGAGGAATAGTGCCCCATCATTGGTGTCAGTGGGAGGAATAGTGCCTCATCATTGGTATCAGTGTGAAGAATAGTGCCCCATCATTGGTGTCAGTGGGAAGAATAGTGCCCCATCATTGGTGTCAGTGGGAGGAATAGTGCCCCATCATTGGTGCCATTAACATACTTCCTGTCCTAGTATGACAACACTCATTCATTGCATCTATGGAGGAGCAGAAATGTAATCCTCGGACAGGAAAGATGTTAGGACCACAGAAAACATGGCCCTCGCATCATCTCCATAATATAGTACGAGGTGTTTTGTGGTCCTAACACTCTCCTGTAGATAATACTGCACAGTGCTCAGGACAGCTTAGTGAGAGGAAGTTTGCAGGACAGGCTACAGGCAATACAGGTATCTGACAATAGGGGGCACTACATTCTCCCCTTTGGCGGTATCAGGTGATCTCTGCCCCCCGGGATATGATGGGACAGTGAGGGTCTCACAGTGGAATATGGAAAGATTTCATGTTTGTTGCATAATGAATGACATCAGTCAGTTTATCCCTGAATGAGTCACTCCGCTTCTCATACATTTCCCGTTCCCCATCCTCCATGGTTACTAAGAGGAGAAAATAAACAGTCCATATAGAAGTTCTATTATCTATGCAGAAAATTAGAACTTTCCACAGTGTTTTCATTCCTTTCCTGTCCCAATGACAGCTGTCCCCATTTCAATTACGGTGTCACAGGAACGGGAAATGAGGGAAAATCTCCCCATCGGGGTCACGGAATGGGAAAGTGGATACATTTCAGCAACATTTATACTAAAATTCTGCCAGAGTGGAAAGTCTCATGTTATGTTCACTCATTGAGATGCTCAGTCAAAGATTTGTTTTTAAAAAAATTGACTTCTTTCCTTCTTATTTAGAAGATGTGATTTTTGTATTTTATTTGTTTCTTGTTTTTTTTTTTTTTTTTTTGGGGGGGGGGGTGTAATTAGTGCAGCAATTTATTTAATTTAGTGCTTTTTATTAGTTTTTTCCCCTTTTTTGGGTACTTGATAGTTACCTCTCACTTTACATATTGAATACTCTTTTTTGGGTTTTTAACCACTTGCCTACCGGGCACTTTTACCCCTTTCCTGCTCAGGCCAATTCTCAGCTTTCAGCGCTGTCGCAATTTGAATGACAATTGCGCGGTCATGCAACACAAATACAATTTTTATCATTTTTTTTTTCAAACAAATAGAGCTTTCTTTTGGTGGTATTTAATCACGACTGGGGTTTTTATTTTTTCCTGAAGAAACAAAAAAAGACCGAAAATTTTGAAAAAAAAAAACAAAAAAACAAAAACAGTTTTTATACTTTGTTAGAAAATTTTGCAAACAGGTAATTTTTCTCCTTCATTGATGTGCTCTGATGAAGTGGTGATGGGCCCTGATAGGCACTGATAGGCGCCACTGATGGGCACTGATAAGGCGGCACTGATAACGCGGCACTGGTGGGCACTGATAGGTGGCACTGATGGGTGACATGGATGGGCACTGATGGGCGGCACTGAAGGACACCAATAGGTGGCACTGATAGGTGGCACTGATTGGTTGCACTGATGGGCACTGATAGGTGGCACTAATGGGCAATGATAGGCACTGGTAGGTGACACTCATAGGCAGCACTAATGATGGGGCACTGATTTGCACTGATAGGCTGCACTGATGGGCACTGATAGGCGCCACTGATGGGCACTGATAAGGAGGCACTGATACACTGATAACGCGGCACTCACTGGTGGGCACTGATAGGGGGCACTGATGGGTGGCACTGATGGGGGGCATGGATGGGCACTGATGAACAGCACTAATGGGCATTAATAGGTGGCATCAATGGGCACTGATAGGTGGCACTGATGGGCAATGATAGGCACTGGTAGGTGACACTCATAGGCAGCACTAATAATGGGGCACTGATAGGTGACCCTGGTGGGCATTGATAGGTGGCACTGGTGGGCACTGACAGGTGGTGCTGGTGGGCACTGGTAGGTGGCACTGATGGGCACAGATGCTTCTCTCCTGTTTGGGATCAATGTCCCTCTGACACTGACAGCGTGAGGAGAAAAAGAAAGCTGATCGCCGGCTGCTGTTTACATCACGTGATCAGCTGTCATTGGCTGACAGCTGATCACGTGGTAAGGGACCGTCCCCTTTCTCCGTTCTGTGATCAACTGAGTCTCATGGACTCTCAGGGCCCGTGGCAGGCAGCTCATGCATGTTACGTTTTAACTACTTGCAGACCACGCACTGTAGTTTTACTGCTACAGTGGGGGGCCGACTGCGCAGAACCACGTGTACAGCGGGGAAAATAAGGGTTTTGGAAGTTTGCCCACACACAAAGAAATGACAGGTGTATCATTTTTATGATTGGTGTATTTTAAATGATAGAGACAGAATATCAACCAAAAATCCAGAACAAACACAATACATGTTATAAATGGAGTTGCAGTTCAGTAAGAAAAATAAGTATTTGATCCCCAAGCAAAACATGACTTCGTAGTTGGTGGAGAAACCCTTGTTGGCAAGCACAGAGGTCAGACGTTTCTTGTAGTTGGTGACCAGGTTTGCACACATCTCAGGAGGGATTTTGGTTCACTCTTCTTTACAGATCTTATCTAAATCCTTAACCACTTAAGCCCCGGAGGATTTGGCTGCTAAACGACCAGAGGGTATTTTGCGATTCGGCACTGCGTGACTTTAACGGACAATTGCGCGGTCGTGCGACGCTGTACCTAAACGAATTTGGCGTCCTTTTTTTCCCACAAACAGAGCTTTCTTTTGGTGGTATTTGATCACCTGTGCGATTTTTTGATCACGCGCTATAAACAAAAAAAGAGCGTAAATTTTGCAAAAATAGCAATATTTTTCCCTTTTTTTTATATGAAATTCCCCCAAAAAAAAATGTAAAAATCAAAATTTTTTAATATTTTCGGCCAATTTGTTTTATGCTACCTATGTTTGGTAAAAAAAATCGCAAAAAGCGTATTTTGATTGGTTTGCGCAAAAGTTATTGCGTTTACTAACAAAGGGAAAGATTTTTGTCATTTTTGTTGTTTTTTCTTTTAACGCGTAATGGCGGCGATCTGCGATTTTTTTTGCGGTACTGCGACATTGCGGCGGACAGATCGGACCCTTGACTGACATTTTTGACACTTTTGGGGTTACCAGTGACATTTCTACAGTTATCAGTGCTATATATATGCACTGTTACTGTAAAAATACACTGGTAGTGAAGGGGTTAACTTTATTTGAGAGGGAGGGGCTGTGTGTGTCCCTAGGGGCGTGATTCTAACTGTGATTGGCTGTGGCTTCAACTGTATGCAGAGTGATCAATGGATCTACATAGTAGATCCATGTGATCATCTCTCATACAGAGAGGAGAATGACAGGCAGCTTGTTTACACAAGCTGCCTGACTTTCTCCCTATCCCCCGCCGATCGCAGAGTGGCCGGCGGCGATCGAGTCCGCCGGTCACACGCGCGGGGGGGTCCGTGACCACGCGGGAGCGGGAGCGCGCCTCCGGCGGCGCGCGCTCGCTCCCTAAACCCTCACAGGCGAGCGATGTAGACCTACGTCACTTTGCCTGTGAGGGGCTGACCGCCGCCGTAGATAGTCGTGCGGCGGTCGGCAAGTGGTTAAGGTTTCTTGGCTGTCGCTTGCCAACTTGAAGTTTCAGATCCCTCCATACATATTGAACAGATCCCGCAAAACATCTGAACTTGTGTATATGGGTATATATACACACATACTTATATGTATATATACACCTAGACATATATAGGTGTGATAGTAGCAGAAATATATGCTTGCGCTAATGAAATCATTTACACTAATATGGCTCCGCTCCTATCACACCTATATATGTGTAAGTGTAAAATACATATAAGTATGTGTGTGTATATACCACTATACACAAGTTCAGATGTTTTGCCTGCCTCCAAAGAACCCCAAAAAATGCCCAAAAAAACGCTAGCGCCAAAAAAAAAAAAAAAAACGCCCAGGTGTGTTGTTGCAGGCATTTTTTGGGGGTTTTTGGAGGCAGGCAAAACATCTGAACTTGTGTATAGTGGGATATACACACACATACTTATATGTATTTTACACTTAGACATATATAGGTGTGATAGGAGCGGAGCCATATTAGTGTAAATGATTTCATTAGCGCAAGCATATATTTCTGCTACTATCACACCTATATATGTCTAAGTGTAAAATACATATAAGTATGTGTGTGTATATACCACTATACACAAGTTCAGATGTTTTGCCTGCCTCCAAAAACCCCAAAAAAATGCCTGCAACAACACACCTGGGCGTTTTTTTTTTTTGACGCTAGCGTTTTTTTGGGCATTTTTTTGGGGTTCTTTGGAGGCAGGCAAAACATCTGAACTTGTGTATATGGGTATATACTGTATACACACATACTTATATGTATATATACACTTAGACATATATAGGTGTGATAGGAGAGGAGCCATATTAGTGTAAATGATTTCATTAGCGCAAGCATATATTTCTGCTACTATCACACCTATATATGTCTAGGTGTATATATACATATAAATATGTGTGTATATATACCCGTATACACAAGTTCAGATGTTTTGCCTGCCTCCAAAGAACCCAAAAAAATGCCCAAAAAAACACTAGCGCCAAAAAAAAAACGCCCAGGAGTGTTGTTGCAGGCATTTTTTTGGGGTTTTTGGAGGCAGGCAAAACATCTGAACTTGTGTATACGGTATATATACACACATAATTATATGTATATATACACACCTAGACATATATAGGTGTGATAGTAGCAGAAATATATGCTTGCGCTAATGAAATCATTTACACTAATATGGCTCCGCTCCTATAACACCTATATATGTCTAAGTGTAAAATACATATAAGTATGTGTGTGTATATACCACTATACACAAGTTCAGATGTTTTGCCTGCCTCCAAAAACCCCCAAAAAATGCCTGCAACAACACACCTGGGCGTTTTTTTTTTTTTTTTTTTTGACGCTAGCGTTTTTTTGGGCATTTTTTTGGGGTTCTTTGGAGGCAGGCAAAACATCTGAACTTGTGTATATGGGTATATACTGTATACACACATACTTATATGTATATATACACTTAGACATATATAGGTGTGATAGGAGCGTAACTATATTGGTGTTAATTATTTCATTAGGGCAAGTAGTTTTTTCTGCTCCTTTCACACCTATATATGTGCAGGTGTATATATACATACATGGGTGTGTATATATACCCCCTATATACATGTTCAGATGTCATGCCTGACTCCAAACATGTGCTCAAAAAATCCCTATAGACGCCTGCAGCCAAAAAGCAAGCTGATGGGGGAGAAGCCATATTACTGCAGCGAAAGTGACTTGAGAGAAACTAGCTTTTCTCTATAGCGGTCACCCTGAAATGGAAGGGTTTGGTCACCCTGCCATAGCAGTCAGTGTCAGTTCACCCTACAGTACATTACAGTCCCGTGACACTTAACACTTTCCCTACAGAAACTAAATTTTTGAAGCTAACTATAGTGTAAAAGAGCACTCTAACTACACTAGATATCCCTTTCCTCACACTAATAAATGCTAAATGACACTTTTAAAGAAAAATTAACAGAACTGCTTCCACTCTCTTCCATGTCCCAGTATAACAATGCTAGGAATTTGGCGGGGGCTATCTTGTATACTGGGGGGCGTATTCACTAATGATTGGACTATGGACCCCCTAGTCACTCCAATCACATTCCTAGCATTCTCCTGCCCCCTCAATTGGCTTTTGCTAATGGTTCTGGTCCAATCGTGGGCTTTTAAAGCCCATTTCCTGAACCATTGCATTTTGGTCGGTTCTGGTTGCTGAATTCCGAACTTTTTGGGCAAAAAGTTCTAAATTCGGCCGAACCTCGAACACCCAATATTCGGGTCGAACCAATGGTTGACCCGAACCGTTCGATCATCCCTACTAACCAGCACCCTTCTGATTGTCAGGACATTGCTACACCAGAGCGGTCTTTTTCCTTCCCTTTATGTTTGCCCATTCATTGGCCCCTCAATACGACAAAGTACCTTCAGCAGAGAAACAGCCCCAAAGCTTAATGTTTCCACCTCCGTACTTGACTGTAGAGATGGTGTTTTTAAGGTCATAGTCAGCATTTTCTTCCTCCAAACACGACGAGCCGAGTTAATGCCAAAGAGCTCAATTTTGGTCTCATCTGGCTTTCTCCCAATCCTTCTCCGAATCATTTAGATGTTCTATGGCAAACTTCAGATGGGTCTGTAAATGTGCCTTCTTGAGGAGGGGCACCTTTCGGGTGCTGCAGGATTTAAATCCATGGCGGCACATTGTGTTACCAATGGTTTGCTTGGTGACTGTGGTCCCAACTGCCTTGAGACCATTCACAAGCTCCTCCTATGTAGTTCTGGGCTGATTCCTCACTTTTCTCATGATCATCTTTACCCTATGAGGCGAAATCTTGCATGGAGCTCCAGACCGAGGGCGATTGATGGTTATTTTTTCATTTGGGAATAATCTCTCCAACAGTTGTCTCCTCAACAAGCTTCTTGCTGATGGCCTTGTTGCCTATTCCAGCCTTGTACAGGTCTACAGTTCCTGATGTCCTTTGACAGCTCTTTAGTCTTGCCCATGATGGTGAGGTTTGACTTGAAGAAAGCGATTCTGTGGATTCTGTGTCTTTTTTACACATAATGGAAGAGGATGTGTTGGGCGCTTGTGCCAACAAGGTGGGGCCCGCACTGGGATGAGAATAGAGAAGAGGGGACTTCCAGGTAGTGCAAAGTTCCAATGTTGTCACGGAGGGCAGCACTGTAGGCAGGCAGAAGCCAAAAATGCCGCTGGCACATACAACAAGAGAGGACAGGTGCCACTCAGTGAAACAATAAAGGTTTATTGAGATTCTTAGGAAGGAGCTTAGTGCGCATGCTCCGAAATGCGTTGCGTCATCACTAGTGGACGAGCGGCTTACTGCCGTCCTTGGCTCGATCCTGCATCCCCATTGGACTTCCCCGAGGTTTTGTCATCTCCCGGCTGCTGGCTCGGCCGGAGGGCGGAAGTACCACGCCATGGAAGGGATTTAGGAGCCATAAGGAGAAGCCTGTACCTTTGCCTTAATGTAAGTTTTTTATGTATGCCATACAATAAACCTTTATTGTTTCACTGAGTGGCGCCTGTCCTCTCTTCTTTTATACGCATAATGAGTTGTCTGTGCACCACATGAGCACCTACTGTAGCCAGTCTGTGGGAGCCAGATTTATTGTTGCTTGGAAGGGGAACAAATACTTATTTTACTCACTGAACTGCAACTCCGTTTATAACATTTGTATCATGTGTTTTTTCTGGATTTTTGATTGATTTTCTGTCTCTATCATATAAAATACGCCTATGACAAAAATTATACACCCGCCATTTCTTTGTAAGTGGGCAAACTTACACAATCTACAGAGGATCAAATCATTATTTTCCCCATTGTATGTACGGGAATTTGGATTTCCGAGTAGGGGGCATGTGTGCGCCCACCCACCTGGCTGTGCTATCAATGGCTCCAGCACATGCCGATCACCGGTTTCCAGCCAATGATTTATAGCCGGGACCCCCAGATCATCGGTGGAAGTGACAGGAGAGAGCTTTGTGTATTTAAACAACACAAAGCTCTCTTCTGACAGCGCAGATGTGGCAGTTTTTGTTTCCTTGCAAAGCAGGGAATAAAAACTGGCAAATCTCTTAGTAAAAGCAGCACCTAACAAACACATTACCCATAGGCACACATTTAACCTTTTGATTCCCCCACATGTTAACCCTTTGCTGCCCAGTGTCATTAGCACAGTGACAGTGCATATTATCACTGATCACTGTTTTAGTGTTGCTGGTTCCCACAAAGTGTCAGTTAGTGTCTGATTGTCCGCCATACTATCACTGTCCCGCTATAAGTAAGTGATCGCTGTCATTACTAGTATATAAGAAATATAAACAAATAAAAATTCCAGTATATACAGTATCTCACAAAAGAGAGTACACCCCTCACATTTTTGTAAATATTTTATTCTATCTTTTCATGTGACAACACTGAAGAAATGACACTTTGCTACAATGTCTAAACCGCTGGCAACAAAAGTGAGTACACCCCTAAGTGACAATGTCCAAATTGGGCCCAAAGTGTCAATATTTTGTGTGGCCACCAATATTTTCCAGCACTGCCTTAACCCACTTGGGCATGGAGTTCACCAGAGCTTCACAGGTTACCACTGGAGTCCTCTTCCACTCCTCCATGATGACATCACAGAGCTGGTGGATGTTAGAGATCTTGCGCTCCTCCACCTTCCGTTTGCCCCACTCAATAGGGTTTAGGTCTTGAGACATGCTTGGCCAGTCCATCACCTTTACCCTCAGCTTCTTTAGCAAGGCAGTGGTCGTCTTGGAGGTGTGTTTGGGATCGTCATCATGTTGGAATACTGCCCTGCAGCCCAGTCTCCAAAGGGAGGGGATCATGCTCGGCTTCAGTATGTCACAGTACATGTTGGCATTCATAGTTCCCTCAATGAACTGTAGCTCCCCAGTGCCGGCAGCACTCATGCAGCCCCAGACTTTGACACTCCCACAACAATGCTTGACTGTAGGCAAGACACACTTGTCTTTGTACTCCTCACCTGGTTGCCGCCACACACGCTTGTCACCATCTGAACCAAATAAGTGTATCTTAGTCTCATCAGACCACAGGACATGGTTCCAGTAATCCATGTTTTTAGTCTTACTGTCTTCAGCAAACTTTTTGTGGGCTTTCTTGTGCATCATCTTTAGACGAGGCTTCCTTCTGGGACGACAGCCATGCAGACCAATTTGATGCAGTGTGCGGCGTATGGTCTGAGCACTGACAGGCTGACCCCCCACCCCTTTACCTCTGCAGCAATGCTGGCAGCACTCATGCTTCTATTTCCCAAAGGCAACCTAGGGATATGACGCTGAGAACGTGCACTCAACTTCTTAGGTCAACCATGGCGAGGCCTGTTGTGAGTGGAACCTGTCCTGTTAAACCGCTATATAGTTTTGGCAAACGTGCTGCAGCTCGGTTTCAGGGTCTTGAGAATATTTCTATAGCCTAGGCCATCTTTATGTAGAGCAACATTTTTTTTTCATATCCCCAGAGAGTTCTTTGCCATGAGATGCCATGTTGAACTTCCAGTGACCAGTATGAGTGAGAGTGATAACACCAAATATAACACACCTGCTCCCCATTTACACCTGGGACCTTGTAACACTAACGAGTCACATGACACCGGGGAGGGAAATTGGCTAATTGGGTCCAATTGGGACATTTTTACTTAGGGGTGAACTCACTTTTGTTACCAGCAGTTTAGACATTAATGGCTGTGTGTTGAGTTATTTTGAGGGGACAGAAAATGTACACTGTTATACAAGCTGTACACTCACTACTTTACATTGTAGCAAAGTGTCATTTCTTCAGTGTTGTCATATGAAAAGATAGAATAAAATATTTACAAAAATGTGAGGGGTGTACTTACTTTTGTGAGATACTGTATATAAAGTGCCTTAAAAAAAAAAAAAGTATTCACACCCCTTAAAAGTTTCCACATTTTGCCAAGTTACAACCAAAGACGTAAATGTATTTTATTGGTATTTTACGTCTGTGAGATATTGTGTGTGTGTATATATATATATATATATATATATATATATATATTAGTGATCGACTGATTATCGGCAAAGCCGATATGCACTTTCCCCGATATATCGGAATCGGCCCCGGATGTTACCATTTACCAATATTGCCAATATTTCGGGAAAGTGCTTGTACCGGAGTGATGCCTGCAGCTAGAGGCATCACCCCGGTACCAGCGTCCATAGCCGACGGTTGGCTGTCTTGTCATGACAATGAGTGGGAGGGGACGCCCCCCCCCCTCCCGCCGCCTTCCGCGGCTTGCCCGGGTCTACCGTCCCACCGGGAGACCCGGGCAACCAGCCTGCACGGCCACCGAAGAGAAGACCCGATCAAAGCCACATTCGGCTCTGATTGGGTCTCCATGTAAAAACCCGGAAGTTATGTCATGACATCACTTCCAGGTACTCGGCGCCAAATCCCAAAAAATTACAGCATTCAAAACAGCCAAACTTGGCGTTTTTAATGCTTTTAAATGCAGAGGAGGGGTTTGGGTACTTTTAGACCCCAAGATTCCTCCACAAGAGTACCTGTCAAAATAAAAAAAATAAAAAAAAGGTTTTGAATGTACAAACATATCGACCAATATCGGCCGATACCGATATGCGATGACTAAGATATCGGTATCGGCAATAAAAAAATGATATCGGTCGATCACTAATATATTTATATATATATATATATATATATATATATGTATATATATATATATATATATATATATATTTACACACACATTATACAGTGTATACTTTTTATATTTAATAAGAAAAATATATGTGTACCTTTTTTTTATGTTATTATTATTATTATTATTATTATTATTAATAATAATTATTATTATATACAACTATTGTTGCATGAAACTAAATCTAATAAATTTGACCTAGTGGTCTAGGCATCAATTATATTTTAAAAATGTAATGAAAATAAATGTAAAAACATTTGGTAAGGAAATTATTATTTAATGTATCTTAAATATATATACTGCCAGCGTAGGGTCTGACAATGGGTCCAAGGATTTCATACCGATACCTAATGGCAGTCAGGGTGTCATTGTCTATCCTGTAGAGGTCTGTGCGTCCCTCCATGGATATGCCTCCTCAGACCATCACTGACCCACCACCCAACTGGTAATGCTGAATGATCTTACAGGCAGCATAATGTTCTCCATGGCTTCTCCAGACCCTTTCACGTCTGTCCCAGGGTGAACATGCTCTCATCTGTGAAAAGCACAGGGTGCCAGTAGCGGACCTCCCAATTCTGGTGTTCAATGACAAATGCAAATCAAGCTCCACAATGCCCGGCGGTAAGCACAGGACCCATTAGAGGACATCGGGCCCTCTGGCCACCCCCATGAAGTCTATTTCAGATTTTTTTGGTCAGAGACATTCACATCAGTGTCCTGCTGGAGGTCATTTTGTAGGGCTCTGGCAGTGCTCATCCTGTTCCTCTTTGCACAAAGGAGCAGATACCGGTCCTGCTGATGGGTTAAGGACCTTCTACAGCCCTGTCCAGCTCTCCTAGAGTAACTGCCTGTCTACTGGAATCTCCTCCATGCTCTTGAGACTGTGCTGGGAGACACAGCAAACCTTCTGGCAATGACACGTATTGATGTGCCATCCTGGGGAAGTTGGACTGCCTGTGCAACCTCTATAGGGTCCAGGTATGGCCTCATACTACCAGTAGTGACACTGACCCTAGCCAAATGCAAAACTAGTGAAAAACAGTCAGAAAAGATAAGTAGGGAAAAAAGTCGGTGGCCTCCACCTGTGAAACCATTCCTGTTTTGGAGGTCATCTCATTTTAGCCCATCTAGTGCACCTGTTGGTCATTTCATTAACACCTAAGCAGCTGAAACTGATTACCAACCCCCTCTGCTACTTAAAGCGGAATTCCAGCCTCGGGGGTGAATTTTAGATAAAAATACTCCCGGGACAGTCAGGGTTAGTACATTCCACAATGGATAGCCTCTGAACTGTCCCAGGTCGCACTTACTTTTCAGAAGAAATACTTACCTTCAAAATTTCTTCTCCAGCACTGCCATCTCAGGTGTTGCCAACTGAAGCCAGTGCGTCCTCTTCTGCCTCCTCTTCGGTGACGTTGGAGTCCCACAATGCCCTGCACCGTCCCCGCTCGTCACTTCCGGTGCAGGCGCGGCATCCCTGCACAGCATCTGGGCATGCGCAGAAGCTGTTTAGCAGGGAATGCCGCGCCTGCACCGGAAGTGACGAGCGGGGACGGTGCAGGCGCATTGATTCCTGGGAGCGATGTCGTTCAGCTCCCAGGAGTCATTGCAAGCCGGAAGAGACGGTGCGGGCCGCGGCGGGAGGAAGTGGAAGGAAGGTGAGTATATTTTCTTAAAAACAAGGTAAGTGAACAAAAAAAAAAACATTTCGGGAGCATCCATTTCTTTTTCAGGTGACCCTCAGCAAGCGGATGGCCCAAAATCGATTTTTTCGATTTTGAGGCCGGAACTCTGCTTTAACCTCCCTGGCGGTATGATTATGTCAGGAATTCTGTACCAAAAGCGGTACAATTTTTTGCATGGAAATTTGGCGTTATGTATTATAGGCCTACAATTCTTAGTAATTATTGCCTTAAACCTGACCAAAACAAGACTCTAGTAGACATCCCAGATGTGATAAATTTGAAACACAAACACATGAATTATAATCTAATCAATAATATAATTGTATTATATAATATATATATATATATATATATATATATATAATATAATAAAATGAGATTATAATTCATGCGTTACATATTTTATATATATATATATATTTATATATGTGTGTGTGTATATATTGTGGGGTTGATTAGCTCGGTGGTAGGCGTGGATGACCCCTTGGGGGGGTTAGTTACACAGGGAGATAGCTGAGAAGTGGTTGCAAACAACAGTTTGGTTTATTCTTGCAGTTTACTTCACACAACTGCAAGCTTCAAAACAGCAAAATAAAAATAAAACACAAAATAAATCCTTGCCACTGTGGGCGGCTACCTTCACACACTGGAACCTATCTAATGAAGTCTGTCCCCAACCTACTGTTGGGCAGACTTGGCTGATCATACAGCAGACTCTCAATAGTCCATGTTTTTCTTCACACAACAAATGTCCATTGATCATGTACCTTTTCCTCTTCACATTGAACATGTCCCTTTTACATAGTTACATAGTTAGTGAGGTTGAAAAAAGACATCAGTCCATCCAGTTCAACCTATGATGTGTGTGTGTTTGCTTTTAACCGTACATTGTATACCCCTGTATGTTGTGGTCTTTAAGGTGTCCATCTAATAGTCTTTTGAAACTATCGATGCTCCCTGCTGATACGACTGCTTGTGGAAGAGAATTCCACATCCTTACCGCTCTTACAGTGAAGAACCCCTTAAGCACTTTAAGGTTAAACCGCCTTTCCTCAAGTTTTAGTGAGTGGCCACGTGTCTTATTGTATCTCCTTTCTCTGAATAGTTTGTTCCTTATGCTCGGGTCGCCAGTACAGTATTTGTACATTGATATCATATCCCCCCTCAATCGTCTCTTCTCCAGAGAGAATAGGTTCAGTGCTTGTAGTCTTTCCTCATAGCTAATGTCCTCCATTCCCCTAATTATTTTTGTTGCCCTTCTCTGGACTTTCTCCAGTTCCAGCACATCCTTCCTGAGGACCGGTGCCCAGAACTGGACAGCATACTCCAGATGTGGCCGGACCAGAGTCTTGTAGAGCGGGAGAATAATCTCTTTATTTCTGGAGTGAATCCCCTTTTTTATACAACCCAGTATTCTGTTGGCTTTGCTTGCGGCGGCTTGGCATTGCATGCCACTGCCAAGCCTGTTGTCTACCAGTACCCCCAAGTCCTTTTCCATCCTAGACTCAGCCAGAGGTTCCCCCCCTAGCGAGTAGCTTGCTTTCTGGTTTCTGGCCCCCAAGTGCATTACTTTACATTTTTCAACATTAAATCTCATCTGCCATGTAGTTGCCCACCCCGTTATTTTGTTCAGGTCCGCTTGCAAGGTTTCCACATCCTGCACAGAAGATATTGGCATGCCTAATTTAGTATCATCTGCAAATACTGAGATTGTACTCGATATCCCCTCCTCTAGATCATTTATGAATAAATTAAACAGGATTGGTCCCAGGACAGAACCCTGGGGGACCCCACTTTCCACACCCGCCCAATCCGAGTACTCCCCATTAATCACCACCCTCTGTACTCTCCCCTGGAGCCAGTTCTCTATCCAGGTACTCACCTTATGGTCCATACCTACCTTCCTTAGTTTGTACAGTAAGCGTTTGTGGGGAACGGTGTCAAAGGCCTTTGCAAAGTCCAGATACACCACATCCACAGGCTTTCCTTTATCTAGGTGGCAGCTCACTTCATCGTAGAAGATTAATAGATTGGTTTGGCACGAACGATTTTTCATGAATCCATGCTGATTACTACCGTTTTCCATACTAAAGTCTTGAATGTGGTCCCTTAACATCCCCTCCAAAATTTTGCAGACTACTGATGTTAGGCTGACCGGCCTATAGTTACCCGGGATATATCTCGTCCCCTTTCTAAATATTGGTACCACGTTGGCTTTTTTCCAATCAGCTGGCACCATACCCGTCTGTAAACTATCCTTAAAGATCAAGAATAATGGTCTGGCAATCACCTGGCTGAGCTCATTAAGAACCCTCGAGTGCAAGCCATCCGGTCCCGGGGATTTATTTATTTTCCCCTTTGCTTTTCTCTTCTAATAGAACACAGTGCATTTATTTCTTTCCACATAGAAATAGTCCAAGACCTCACCTTGAGTAGTCTTCACACTTGTTACCCTCCTCAGCTTCACATCGCTTCAGGAGGTCTTCCCCATGCTCACACAGCTTTCAGGGGGCACACATCTGACTGTCCTCCTCTCCCAACCCACACGGCGACAGGAGGCAGCAATCCTAAGACTTCCTTTGGACAAATTATAGAGGTCTTCATTTCCTCATTCTGATCAGCTGAATGGTTTTCAACTTCCTGCTGGCTATCTCTGCAGCCAACACCCTATAGTAATTGGTGAACTTTCCAAACCAGGTGGAAATGTATCTCCTGTCTGTGACTACATCCACAGATTTACCTGACTTCCTGTCACATACCCCCCCTCTTGTTTCAACCCTCGGGTTGGGACACAGATTTCCAGACACACATGTGTCAGGCACTTCTCTTGACTCTCACTGATAAGCCTCCTAGTATCCTCCAGCTTCCGGATGAAACTGTTTCTGTCATCTTCATTGACAGATTTCTCATAAATGTCACACAGTTTGTCTCTCATCTCATATACACATTCCTCAACTGCATTTTTGGCATCATTTCGCTCCTTCTCAAGTTTGTCTTTCATACAAGTTTGTCCTATCCACCATGGAGGACCGTGATCCATAGGCAACTCAATTTTGCTAGTCTTAAAGTCTTCAACATTCTTAAGACGCCTCTTTCTGCAATCAACAAATGATTTCCACAACACTTTCAGAAACTCTGCTTCACTTAGCTTTGTTCCAAGAAATGCCTTCTTGAGCTTGGCTTGCTCTAAGATGCTGTGCAGAAGGCCTTCCATTTGCGACAACAGGCTGTCACACATTTCTTCAAAGTGACCCCTGTTCATTTTTCCAGTGACATCATCAACTTTCCTTCCACCAACATATGGGTCAAAGGCAACAACACAGTTGAACCCAGCGATCTGGGTGGTATCCATTATAGACCTCCTCTCTGCATCAGTGAAGAAGCATGGAACTGCAACACATTCTTTTACAGGTTTCTTCAATGCACTTTCTGCTGAACTATTTGACCACTCAAGGTCACCTAGTTCCTTTTCTCTATCTGAATTCCACATGGAATGCATCTCAAGATCACGATCAAACTTCTGCCACCTGTCTTTCACCAGTTCCATTTTGGAAATATTCCCTGAAAGGCACTTATTCATTTGCTTCACGTTTTCACCAACAGCCTTAGTTTTCTCCACTAGGTGGTGTTTGCTTTTTTTTCCCAGCTTTATATCACTTGCTTTAGTTTTCTCCGCTTTAGTTTTCTCCACTAGGTTTTCAGCCTGAACTGAGAAATCATCACATTTCTTACACAGCTCCTTTGTTTGCTGAAGCTCTAATGATACATTTTCCAATGCTTGAAGTTTTTGAAGGAACGGTTTATTCCAAAGGGGTGATTCAAGCCACATGTCATCACATTTCTGAGGCTCACTCAGGACAGACCCCAAAACACTGATCCTTTTAAAAACTGCATCAGGCACACTATCCCCTCTTTGGGACAGATCCTCTGTTGCCTGTAATTCCTCTTCAAGTTCCTGCAACGGAATCCTCATCTCTTCTACTTGCTGATCTAAGGCTCGCTTAGACTTTTCTAGCTCCTGAACGCTTTTCCCAACATCATCCTTGGAGCTGACCAAATCTTCCATCTCTGTACACAGCTGTTTGTTAACTCTTTCTAGTTCAACCTTACACTCTAGAGCTTCCTCCAAGGAGCGAGCCAAGAACAGGGCTTTGCTCTCTTGATCACGCGCCTTCGTTTCTGCGCGGTCGCGTTCTTCTGCATATTTTGCAGACACAGTCTTCTCCTCACCAAGCATCTGATCAAACTTCTTTTTCACATTTTCAACAATTTCTAATGAACCAATGCTTTCTTCCATGCGTTTTTTCATATCTCCTATCTGAGCTTGCAATGTTGCGACTTGCTCTGATAGGTTTTTCTTTGCTTCCTCCTCCTCTTTTAATTGTTCCAGGAAGCCATTTTTCTCATCTTCCATTTGTTTGAGCTTTGTGCTAAAACTCAGCCTTTGACACCTCTCTTCCTGTAAGAGTTCCTGCGTGTCTTGCAGCTGCGATTCCAAGATAGAAAAATCTTCCGCAATTTCTCTAGATTTGCTGTCTGCTTGAGAAAGCTGATTTGTGACATTGTCCAACTCAACCTGCAGTCGGTTTGCCTTCTCTGACAGCTTAGCACACAATCGGTTACCTTCTGACACCTTGACTTGCGATTCCTGCAGCTGTGCCTCTACTTTTTCCCTCTTATGTTCACAATCTCTTTTTCCCTGCATAAGAGCCTTCACCTCATTGGCTAGCTTCTGGGAATGAGACTGTAATTCTCCCACACAGGCTTCTTTCTCTTTTAACTGCTGCTGGACACGTTGGGTTTCATCTTTCCAACGTTCACAGTCCGTACGTAATTCATCTACCACATTGCTCAAAGTGGGGAGCTCATACACAGTACTCAGTAATTTAGTCTCTCTTTCACTTTTCTCATTTTTGCTGAGAGACAATGTCGTTTTCAGAGCGACATTCTGTTCTTGCGCCTCCTGCAGGTCTATTTTGGTAGCTTCCAAAGACTGAAGACTTTTTTCCAGCTGATTACGCAACTCCAACATTTCACACATACTTTGCTTCTGCAAAGTCTGAATTTCAATTTCCTTTTTCATGAGGATGGCATTTTTCTCCATTATAGTCTCTCTGCGTTTTTGTAACTCGGAAAAAAGAAGAGCAGTGGATTCTTCCCACTGTAACACCTGAGCCTGCAAGTTTCTATGCTCCATCCTAAGCAATTCCAGGGCTCGTTCCTTTTCTTCCATTTTCCGTTGCAAGGCATCCAACTCAGCCCTGTACACATACTCGGTTTCCTCCAAACCGATGACCTTCATTGGCTGCTGGCGTCTCTGTTTCCAGCCTGCCATGCTCTCTTGTTGAGCCTTTTGTTGAGCTGCAAAGCTCCGCTGAAAATCCACATTTTCCTCAGTGTTGCTAGGGACAACAACCTTTCTCTTTAGTAGACTTTGTTCAGGCATGGATGGGGCTCGCTCAGGCGGTAACATCCCCTCCATCCATAGAATCTGGTCTCTCATTTCGAGTATCTTTGCATCTTTTAGGCGCTTTGATCGCCCCATCTTCAATAACTCCACAATAAATTTTTCACAGTCCAGCAAAAAATGTTGAGACCACTGTCTCTTTAAAACTTAGTAGTTTGTCTCTCTCTTGCAGGATCTCCTTTCCTGTACACACAATTTGTGCAGTCTCATGCACCAGACAAAGTTCATCAAAAATTTTGAGACCACAGTCTCTTTAAAACACGTAGTTTTTCTCTCATTCAGGATTTCCTCTCCTGCACACATAGATTGTGCAATCTCATGCACCAGACAAAGTTCATAGAACATATGCACTTCTTTGCAGGGATCTCTGCTTCTGCCCACTGCATACCTCCACCATATGTGGGGTTGATTAGCTCGGTGGTAGGCGTGGATGACCCCTTGGGGGGGTTAGTTACACAGGGAGATAGCTGAGAAGTGGTTGCAAACAACAGTTTGGTTTATTCTTGCAGTTTACTTCACACAAGTGCAAGCTTCAAAACAGCAAAATAAAAATAAAACACAAAATAAATCCTTGCCACTGTGGGCGGCTACCTTCACACACTGGAACCTATCTAATGAAGTCTGTCCCCAACCTACTGTTGGGCAGACTTGGCTGATCATACAGCAGACTCTCAATAGTCCATGTTTTTCTTTACACAACAAATGTCCATTGATCATGTCCCTTTTCCTCTTCACATTGAACATGTCCCTTTGCTTTTCTCTTCTAATAGAACACAGTGCATTTATTTCTTTCCACATAGAAATAGTCCAAGACCTCACCTTGAGTAGTCTTCACACTTGTTACCCTCCTCAGCTTCACATCGCTTCAGGAGGTCTTCCCCATGCTCACACAGCTTTCAGTGGGCACACATCTGACTGTCCTCCTCTCCCAGCCCACACGGCGACAGGAGGCAGCAATCCTTAGACTTCCTTTGGACAAATTATAGAGGTCTTCATTTCCTCATTCTGAACAGCTGAATGGTTTTCAACTTCCTGCTGGCTATCTCTGCAGCCAACACCCTATAGTAGTATATAGTGAACTTTCCAAACCAGGTGGAAATGTATCTCCTGTCTGTGACTACATTCACAGATTTACCTGACTTCCTGTCACAATATATATATATATATATATATATATATATATATATATATATATATGTGTATATATATGTGTGTGTATATATATATATATATGTGTGTATATACATATACATACATACATATACATATACATATATATATATATATAATATAAATGTTATGTGTTTGTGTTTCGTGCAACGTTCAACGTTTGAATTTCCCTCCCTTGTTCCGCTCCCATGCAGCATTGCTGCTGCAGGGAACGTAACCAGGAAGTCCTCATACCGACGGAGAGCGGCGGGGATATCGGCTGGCGATCACAGCAATGGGAGATCATCGCTGGATCGCCAGGAGAAGGTAAGAGACACCGCTGCGCGCTCTGCACATCTACCCCGAGCGTGACTCGGGGATACCGATAACAGCATGGAAAATCCACTCCGAGTCACGCTCGGGGATACCGCTAGGCAAGTTAACTGACCAATCAGACAGATCAATATCCCAGAAGTTTAATTGACTTGATGCTATACTCTGATTAAAAAGTGTTCCTTTCATTTTTTTTGAGCAGTGTATATACAGTATATATATATATATATATATATATATATATATATATATATATATATATATATATATATATATATTTACCATAAAAAAGTCTGATAAATTTGGGGGGTCTAGGCATTGATGACCTCTGCTCATGAACGGGTTAAGCCAAATTGTAAAAGAAAATTCCTTAAAGCTGGGGATCTGAGATGGTCGGTGTGCGTAGTTTGGCTCCTACACCGGCACATGGATATCCTTGTATACGTGATGTAGATTTTGCTGTTCCTCCACAAAATGACATCAGCCCCTCGGAGTCACTCTTCTCTGAGCCCCCACAGGGGAGTTCTTACCTTTAATTATGGATGGAGAGAGGTGGGTGGAATCGCTCAATCAAATCTTTTTTTTTTTTTTTTAATCCATCTACAGTAGGTTCTCTTTGTTCTTTAAGATTAAGTCGAGGTGGCAAACAGCCAAACACGCTTGCTTGATTGCCTTTGGCCAAAGCAGCCGCAGTCGTCAGCCATCGAGCCCGCAGGCTTCGTTAATTAACTCATCACATGCTGGGGTGCTGGAATCCTGAGCCAGGGCCCCCTCCGCGCTGTACGGCTGATCTCACTGAGTCAATATTAGTTTTCGGCAGAGGATGAGCGTATGAAAGCGCCTTTCACGGGACACGCTAAGGACAATATTTGAACCCCCGCCATGTGCATTGAGCAGCTGCTCCAGTATTTGTTCAGGTTACTGACACCAATAACACTTTCCGTATGGCGATCGGACGGGGGCTACGTCTTTATACGTGTTGCCTGTGCTATTCTTCAAGGGGGCACGATGGCGAAACTTCCAAAATGTCCCTTTTCTGGTCCCCATTCCCTCCGTCGCCTCTGGTCTGCTATTCCTCTTCTTCCTTCAAAAGCTTGAGCGCACCGCAACATCATTTGTTGATGTTAATGGGATCAAATGGGAATAAACTTAGGCTCTCTGTGTCAGGTGAGCGCATTTTATTTTTGCGCATTTTCACTCTACACACATAGGGCAGCCCATTTGTTTGAACGCAACAATCGTGTCTTTTTCTGCATTGAGGTTTGCACGTTTTGGTACGCATTTGTCACTCCTTTTGATGTGTCTCCCTGATGCATTTAGGGTGCCATTAACTGTAAATGCCACCACAAGGTGGAACGCATTCACGGAACACGCTCGAAAATGTGTGCTTTTGCTCGTGTTCACGCGTAAATGTGAACAAAGACTTGAAGTGGTTGTAAAGGCTGAAGGTTGCATTCTATGCATGAAGGTGAAAAAACCTTCTGTGATATGCAACTAGTTAGGCCTACTTATGCCCTTGCGTAGTTTTTACCATAAGCCCAGAAGGAGGGACACACGATTATTATTATATTTGTTAACAAACTAGAAGTTCAGGTCATCATACTCAGTACTAAGGGTTGGCCCTACGGGGTCGTCTCCCCCAGAACTCTCCTTTTATTTCTACAAAGATAGCTAAGTACTCCAGAGTTCTTAGTTTATTCCTTCTATGTTTTCTCCAATTTGATATCACATAGGAGTGCTTCAGGGTTGAAGAAGTCAATAGCTAAATGGCTGTCGTTTCCTTTTATGCTCTCCAGTTTTGACCTCTTGCTATGGTGATTAATGTTAGACACAATGCAGTTATATGTACTATGGCTTTGGATGAGACCAATCATAGCTACTTGTATTCAGACTATGTTTGTACCATTTATCGTGTATGTATTAAAAATCTAATAAAAATGTTACATAGTTACATAGTTTGTGAGGTTGAAAAAAAGACATCAGTCCATCCAGTTCAACCTATGATGTGTGTTTGCTGTTAACCGTACATTGTATACCCCTGTATGTTGTACATTGTATACCCCTGTATGCTGTACATTGTATACCCCTGTATGTTGTGGTCTTTAAGATGCCCATCTAATGGTTTTTTGAAACTATCGATGCTCCCTGCTGATACCACTGCTTGTGGAAGAGAATTCCACATCCTTACTGCTCTGACAGTGAAGAACCCCTTACGTATTTTAAGGTAAATCGTTTTTCCTCTAGTTTTAGTGAGTGGCCACATGTCTTATTGTATTCCCTTTCTCTGAATAGTTTGTTCCTTATGCCAGGGTCACCAGTACAGTATTTGTACATTGATATCATATCCCCCCTCAAGCGTCTCTTCTCCAGAGAGAATAAGTTCAGTGCTTGTAGTCTTTCCTCATAGCTGATGTCCTCCATTCCCCTAATTATTTTTGTTGCCCTTCTCTGGACTCTCCCCAGTTCCAGCACATCCTTCCTGAGGACCGGTTCCCAGAACTGGACAGCCTACTCCAGATGTGGCCGGACCAGAGTCTTGTAGAGAGGGAGAATAATCTCTTTATTTCTGGAGTGAATCCCCTTTTTTATACATCCCAGTATTCTGTTGTTAAAAAAAACAAAAAAAACTTCTGTGTGGTCCCCTTCACAGCCCCCTCCCCTCCAATACTCACCCGAGCCCCCTTTCGATCAAGCACTGTGCATGGGAGCCTCAGCTGTCCCAGGACTCCTTCTCCCCATTGGCTGAGACACAACAGCTGAAGCCATTGGCTCCCACTGCTGTCAATCACAGCCAGTGAGCTAATGAGGTGGAGCCGTGGCTCTATGTGTGAATGCATAGAGCTGGGCTCGGGAGCGAGCACGCACCTGTGCCCCCATAGCAAGCGGCGTGCGATTGGGTATACTGGTCAAGGGGGGAGGAGCCAGGAGCACCAGCGGAGGACCCGAGAAGAAAGGGATCGGGCCAGCTCTGTGCAAAACCATTACACAGACCAGATAAGAATAACTTTTTTGTTTAAAAAAAAATAAAAATAGGCTTTAAAGCAGTAGTGAGCCGCTGTTTTTTTTTTTTTAAATCCTGCAAGGTAAAGTTACAATGTGCTAGTATGCATCACACACTAGCACATTATGTGAAACTTACCTTAGAACAAGGCTCTCCAGGGGTGCGCTGTCACCGCTCAAGGCGCTTCCATCTTCACCCAGTCTTCCTTCCTGGTTCGTGGACTCCAGCTGTGTGGGTGGCTGCAACCACGATGATGTCACTCCCACGCATGTGCGCAGGAGCCGCCCTTCACAGCTCAGGACATACGGTGCCCTTTTTTCAGAGCACATGCGCTGGTGACGTCATCCGGCTGCATCACAGGTAAATATCTCCTAAACGGTGCCCATTTAGGAGATATCTACTGTACCTACAGGTAAGTAGGATACTTTTCTTTTTAGTACTCACCGATACCAATTACCGATACATACTGCAACTGTTTTGTTTACACTTCAGCTGTCAGCAATGGTACAAAGCATTGAAAAGTTATCTACAAATATTATATACATATATATATATACAGTATATACACACATACTGTATACAAAATAATAACTAAATGGAGGAGAATAAGGAGCTAATAAAGGCTGATTAGAGTAAATTAAGGATTAAAAAGAGGTCAAACAGAGGAAAATTTAATAAAAAACATAAAACATTTTTTTTTTAACTTGATAGGTTGTTTTGAAACTCACTTCATCTGCAGATTGCAGTTCATCCCTTTGATCTGTTGATGAAGAAACAGAAAGATACAAAAAGAAACAATGTTTCTTTTTATTTTTTTAAATCTTTATTTTATTAATATGCTGAAAGCATACATTTTCATTCAATAAGATAAGTAACAAAGATAGCATAGGGTACAGGAACACAACAAATGGCACTATACACTATTATTCAAATGATAGCCACAGGTACGTACTAAGCATTCTGAACACGAAAAAAACAGTTTCGCCCTCTCAACTAGGGGTCAGGTTGTTGTTGGGTGTGTCTTCATAAGAAATTATTGGGGGGCTGGTTTAAATGTCCAAGGCCTTCAAAGTCACCAGCTTGATGGGGCCATCAGGAGAAGCATCCAGCAAGGACCAGTCTGGAAACGGCATAGCAGAAGCCCCAACAATCTGGGGTGCCTTTGAATATTAAAAGGTATTTCGTTTAAGGAGGCTTTTATCTGGTATGTAGCATGTGGGATCATAGAAAGTTGCAAAGATTCGCCCTTGGGACTTTAAGCCCCGGTTCACACTAGGGCGACCTGTGAGGCGACCTGGTCGCCTCACAGGTCGCCGCAGGTCGCCTCCCATAGGGAAGCTGCGGACCCGTTCTAATAGGAGCGACACAAGTCGCTCCGACCTAGAAAAAGGGTCCGGAGCTTCTTTGGGGCGACCAGGAGGCGACCGCCATAGACTTCAATGTTATGAAGTCCGTGGCGGCCGCTCCGAGGTCGCCCCTGGAAGTAGCGTCGCGGTAGTGTGAACCGGCGCTAAATGATGTGTGACACGCCCAATGATACAATGTAAAAAGCAAGTTTATTGGAACATACAATGTCAGCAAGTAAACACAGACAGGTACCATATTATAAAACAGATTTGTGATGTTATACATAGTATATTAATATTCATAGTCAAGTTCAGTATTCCATAGAGCAATCCATGGTAGGTATGGAAGTGCATCCTGATAACCCGACGCATTGCTTGAACAACCATTCACTTCCTCAGGGGTTGATGCAATACATGGTTTCTAAGAAATGTTTGTGACATGTATCATTTATACTCTTTTGCTTTATTGCCCACTTTTAGCATTTAATCTGAGTATCAGATACATACTTTTTGAACTCAGGCTCACTCTCAGTGTTTTCAGTTGATACCCCTACTTACTGCACAGTATTATACTCCTTGTACTGATTGCTGATATTACTATTTACATATCGCATCAACCCCTGAGGAAGTGAACGGTTGTTCATGCAATGCGTCGGATTATCAGGATGCACTTTCATACCTGTCGCACCTCTTTTAAAGTCCCAAGGGCAAATGTTTGCAACTTTCTATGTTATTGAGGGATGGAGGTGCATCACGGGGTGCATCAGGGCATATTTTAATATTGTAAATGTAGGATCATAACACATGTGGGGGGACAGTAGTAATAAAAGGAGGAGGAAGGAAAGCAACAAAACAAAAAGAAGGTGGGGGGGGGGGAGCAAAGGGGGCATGTATGTCCAGGAGGGACATACATAAAAAACCTCAGTGGGCAAGTAAAACATTGAAAAGGGAAGGCAAAATGAAGAGGAACTGTTATCTGGTCCATCTACGTAAGGTTATTACATTTGAAAAACGTGAAAGAAACAAACACTGGCCAGATCAGGACCCAAGTTAATGTATACTTCAGAACATGTGTGGCAAAACTGTTACCGAAAACACAGGGATATAACAGAAGAGCACACAACAGGGTCTCAGGTGGCCTCCAGACCAGTAATTCTCGCAAAAGAGGAGTATTGTAACAGAGAGCTAAGTTGACTCATTGGCCTTAGATGTGTCGTGCATCCACGTGGCCCAGACTGAGTAAAATTTAATATAGCGATATAGCACTATGCCATCCATTCCTCCACCTCCATGCTACTGTTAACCATTTTGATCCATTCTGCCCCCACCAGGCACCTGGTATTTTTTCCAGTAGATTGGAATAAGGCAGATAGCAGCATTAAGAAGGTGCGGCAAAATTATTTTCTTGTAGTGACTAATGGCACATGTAGCAAGAACCGCATAGGGGAGACTAGGACATCGATATCAAGGATGACCTTAATTTGGGTCCGAATATCTTGCCAAAAGGGTCATATTTTGGGGAACTCCCACCACATGTATTTTGGGGAACTCCTATCACACAGTCCCTCTAACACAGGTCGCATATGTTGCCATAGTTACATAGTTACATAGTTAGTAAGGCTGAAAAAAGACACAAGTCCATCCAGTTCAACCTATGTGTGTGTGTTTGCTTTTAACCGTACATTGTATACCCCTGTATGTTGTGGTCTTTAAGGTGTCCATCCAATAGTTTTTTGAAACTATCAATGCTCCCCGCTGATACGACTGCTTGCGGAAGAGAATTCCACATCCTTACCGCTCTTACAGTGAAGAACCCCTTACGCACTTTAAGGTTAAACCGCCTTTCCTCTAGTTTTAGTGAGTGGCCACGTGTCTTATTGTATTCCCTTACTCTAAATAGTTTGTTCCTTATGCTCGGGTCGCCAGTACAGTATTTGTACATTGATATCATATCCCCCCTCAAGCGTCTCTTCTCCAGAGAGAATTGGTTCAGTGCTTGTAGTCTTTCCTCATAGCCGATGTCCTCCATTCCCCTAATTATTTTTGTTGCCCTTCTCTGGACTTTCTCCAGTTCCAGCACATCCTTCCTGAGGACCGGTGCCCAGAACTGGACAGCATACTCCAGATGTGGCCGGACCAGAGTCTTGTAGAGTGGAAGAATAATCTCTTTATTTCTGGAGTGAATCCCCTTTTTTATACAACCCAGTATTCTGTTGGCTTTGCTTGCAGCGGCTTGGCATTGCATGCCACTTCCAAGCCTGTTGTCTACCAGTACCCCCAGGTCCCTTTCCATCCTAGACTCACCCAGAGGTTCCCCCCCTAGTGAGTAGCTTGCTTTCTGGTTTCTGGCCCCCAAGTGCATTACTTTACATTTTTCTACATTAAATCTCATCTGCCATGTAGTTGCCCACCCCGTTATTTTGTTCAGGTCTGCTTGCAAGATTTCCACATCCTGCATAGAAGATATTGGCATGCCTAATTTAGTATCATCTGCAAATACTGAGATTGTACTAGATATCCCCTCCTCTAGATCATTTATGAATAAATAGATCCTAGCTAGCCTAGTGGGGACCCTGTACCAGCACGTCAACAGCTCATAGCCGTTCTCTTGCATCCTTGTGTCCACAGTGCTGGTATGGGTCAGGCAGAACAAATGATCAAGTTGGGTTTCCGAGAAAATGTGCTGCAGGTCTCTCACCCATTCTTGAATACAGATGGGCTTCGCTATAGGCCCCCTTGATTGAAGGTATAGAGTGAGGGGTCTTGTTTGGGTCTTTCCCCAAACAAAATTCCTCAAACAAAATTTCTCAAACTGAGTCAGTGTGGATGGTGGGCGAATTCTAGGGGACTGGAGTTTCATGAAACGGTAACGTTGCCTGTATCTCCATAAGTCTAATGGGAAGCGCCAATATTGCTCTCTCAGGGCATCAAGCGAGAAAAACCCTTTTTCTTTAATAAACATACCACATTGCACATCCCCGTCTGATGCCCATGTCCTAAAAAAGGAGCAACATTTTCCCGGCTAAAACCAAGGGAACTGGTGGTGAAAGCAAACCCTGTCTGTTAATGTCATCCCACAGATGTAGGGCATGGAGGATGAGACGGACTCTGAGAGCCCTCTGTGTTGGCGGGGAAGCCATGGGGTGTGGGATAGCTTGCGACCCGCCAGAGATTTCTCCATAGGAACCCAAAGTTTGTCTTTAACATGGTGATGCCAATCAAGAAATCTCTGTAAGGCAACAGCCTCATAATACCGGTGTATGGCCGTAATACCTAAGCCATCTGACCATTTGGGTGCGCTACAAGAGGCAGAGAGCCAATCGCGGCCGATGGTCATTCCAAATAAACTGAATTAAAAGGCTGTTGAGACTCGAAAAGAAGGACCGGGGCAGTGAAAGTAAGAAAGAATCCTGGGCAGGATGTTCATTTTAAAAATGTTCACACGGCCTATACATGAAAAAAGTTATATTCCAGTTAGACAGGTCCTTTCGTATGGTATTAAGCAATGGAGTATAATTGCATGCATATAGGTTAAAGCAATGTTCAGGAAGATATATACCTAAATATTTCAGGGAGGACTGGCACCATGGAAAAGAAAAATATGTTTGCAACTGCACACATGATAGACGGGACATTGAGGGCTAAGATATCGGATTTGCAGTAGTTGATCTTAAAATTAGTGAACAGGTGGAACTCCTGCAACTCTGCCATAATGTTAGGCAGGGACACCAGAGGTTGGTCAGGTTGGTCACATAGAATAATACGTCATCTGCATAAGATGAGAGTTTATGTTCAGCAGAAACTACCCGGACTCCTTAAATGTTTGAGTTTAGTCTAATTCTGGATAGCAGGGGTTCTAAGTTGAGGGCAAAAATAAGAGAAGGCCAAGGAACAGCCCTGTCGTGTCCCATTCCTAATAGGGAATGGCCGCAAAAGGGCTCTGTCTACCCTGACTTGAGCTTCCGGGGAATCATACAGAACTGCAATCCATAGAAGAATATTTGGGCCCAGTCCCAGGCGACTGAGGACAAGTCTCAGGTAGGTTCAATCCACTCTGTCAAATGCCTTCTCGGCATCGGTGGAAAGCAATAGACAGGACGGATGATTGGCCCGAGAGCAGACCCAATGGGTAATTTGTATGGCCCTATTTGAGTTATCTCTGGCTTCCCTACCCACGATGAATCCTCTCTGGTCAAGATGAATAACCTCTGGCAAGGTGGGCTTCAAACGATTTGCCTGGATTCTAGCCAAGATTTTGATGTCAGTTTTGAGGAAGGTAATCGGCCGATAGTTACTGGGTAAAATATGGTCTTTTCTTCTGTTCAGAAAACTGTTGCATAACCCAGGAGGGATTCTGGACGCTAGTGGGCATGGGCGTCCGCAAAACTTTTTCCAAGGGGGGGGGGCATCATTTTAAGGTCAGCAATGCTCCGCCCCTTTTCAACAATGTCATGAAGGGGAGGGACTTAGCCATTATCACATAAAGCACAGGCA
This sequence comes from Pelophylax lessonae, assembly GCF_965119305.1. Taxonomy (NCBI): domain Eukaryota; kingdom Metazoa; phylum Chordata; class Amphibia; order Anura; family Ranidae; genus Pelophylax; species Pelophylax lessonae. The sequence goes on from NC_138773.1 coordinate 322,455,843, forward strand.
TTTAAAGGTATGAGAAACCTGATGCAAAAGCAAAGCTGACCCTCCCTGTTTTGGGTTTGTGCAGGCGGCGCATGCATGCACGTGACGTCAGTAAGTGCTGTGACGGCATGTGCCGTACCTCTGTGCACGGGGCCACAAATATCCACAATTTCCTTGCCCCGGGTTCCCCCTCTCCTGGAATGATAGCACTGGGGCCTGGGGCTGAGGACAGTGGTCTGCACGGCTGCTGATGTCAGTCACTGTGCAAACCATGACTCGCGAATATTTATTTTTAAAGGGGAAAAATAACCAGTTTTCAGAGGGCCGCTCACGTGACCTGCCGTCTCTCTCCTCCTCTCGGCCTCTCCTCCTCCCCTCCCGACTGATGTCAGTGGGGAATCCTTGGCCCCACCCGCTGCAGGCAGCTGTCAGACGGGGAGAGGAGAGAGCTAGAGGGTCACGAAAACTGAAAAACTGGTAAAGAACACCTTTTTTTTTTTAATCACACACACAGACACAGGGGCACACAGGATTATTAAACAGACCAGACAGGGTAGTATAAAGTGGCTTAACAACCAATTTAAAGGGGAAGTTGAGATTCTGGGGGGGGGGGGCGCTTGCCCCCCTTGTCCCCCATGCAGACGCCCATGCATGTGGGGTCCTTTGGCTAGGGCATTGAAGTTGGAACACATCGAGGAAGAAAGAAGGGAACAGAATTTTGTGTTATAGGTGTTCGTAAAGCCATCAGGGCCGGGACTTTTCCCCTTGGGAAGCTGACTACAGCTATTAACTCACTCGGAGTAAAAGGGACATCTAATTTACCTGCATCCTGAGCCGAAAGCCTCGGAGATCCCCCCTCCTCCAAATATTGGAAAATATGCAAAGTCTTTCGGACTTGCGATGCACCAGGGAGCGTTTCCGGCAGATTGTAAAGCTGTGCATAATAGTCACAAAATGCTTTTGCTATTTTGGAAGGGCGTAAGACCTGGGTGCCAAGCTGTTTGAATCTTGAGTGACGCCTCAGGGCCCTGGCCAGCAGCTTTCTACACTTATTTCCAAATTTGTAGAATTTGTGAGAAACATGCCATAAGCGTGCTCAGATTCGGGCCTCTAGAGCACTGGAGAGCTCAGCACGGAAGGACTGAAGCAGAGACTAAGTAGTCGGCCGACGCTTATGAATAAGCTCTGCTTGGTAGGGCTTAGATAAAAGAAGTTGAAGCTCACTAGTGCATTCCTGTTTCAAACGGTTCCCCTGGGAGATAAGTTCTCCCCTGACGACTGCTTTATGACCTTCCCAAATGAAGGCGGGTCCTACCTCTCCTGACATGTTTTCTACAAAATAGTGAGAGATGGTGTCTGAGACTTTTTGGAACACTACAGGGTCATCTAGTAAGTTGTCATTTAAGCGCCATGTCCGTTGTCCTGTGTCTGATGACAAAGGCACCAGGAAAAGGGAAATAGGCGTGTGGTCAGAAAGCGTAAAGGGAACCTATTGATGCACCGAAAGCGATTTTAAGAATGACTGATCTATTCGAAGTAGGTCAATACGTGAGTAGACGTCATGGGTGGCTCCAATTGCTGGAACTTTGTTTATACTTCAGCTGTCAACAGGGGAACCTCACTGACAGCTGAATGCAGGGGAGTACTGGGCCAGGGGGCAGGGGGGCAATTGCCCTATGGGCCGCTCTGATGCCCCGTAAAAAGGCTGCACCACTTCTGCCAGACATGCCTAAAGCTTTCTGGTGAAGAGAAGTAAAAAATCCCTGCTGCTGATCTACTGAGCGGGGGGTTGAAGACAAGGACAGAGTAAATTTGCTGTCCCCTCAAAATAACTCAGCACACAGCCATTAATGTCTAAGCCGCTGGCAACAAAAGTGAGTACACCCCTAACGAAAATGTCCAAATTTGGCCCAAAGTGTCAATATTTTGTGTGGCCACCATTATTTTCCAGAACTGCCGTAACCCTCTTGGACCTGGAGTTCACCAGAGCTTCACAGGTTGCCACTGAAGTCCTCTTCCACTCCTCCATGACGACATCACAGGGCTGGTGGATGTTAGAGACCTTGTGCTCCCCCACCTTTCATTTGAGGATGCCCCACAGATGCTCAATAAGGTTTAGGTCTGGAGACATGCTTGGCCAGTCCATCACCTTTACCCTCAGCTTCTTTAGCAAGACAGTGTCTTGGAGGTGTGTTTGGGGTCATTATCATGTTAGAATACTGCCCTGCGGCCCAGTCTCTGAAGGGAGGGGATCATGCTCTGCTTCAGTATGTCACAGTACATGTTGGCATTCATGGTTCCCTCAATGAACTGTAGCTTCCCAGTGCCGGCAGCACTCATGCAGCCCCAGACCATGACACTCCCACCACCATGCTTGACTGTAGGCAAGACACACTTTGTACTTCTCACCTGGTTGTCGTCACACACGCTTGACACCATCTGAACCAAATACGTTTATCTTGGTCTCATCAGACCACAGGACATGGTTCCAGTAATCCATGTCCTTAGTCTGCTTGTCTTCAGCAAACTGTTTGCAGGCTTTCTTGTACATCATCTTTAGAAGAGGCTTCCTTCTGGGATGACAGCCATGCAGACCATTTTGATGCAGTGTGCGGCGTATGGTCTGAGCACTTACAGGCTGACCCCCCACCCCTTCAACCTCTGCAGCAATGCTGGCAGCACTCATACATCTATTTCCCAAAGACAACCTCTGGATATGACGCTGAACACGTGCACTCAACTCCTTTGGTCGACCATGACAAGGCCAGTTCTGAGTGGAACCTGTCCTGTTAAACCGCTGTATGGTCTTGGCCACCGTGCTGCAGGTCAGTTTCAGGGTCTTGGCAATCTTCTTATAGCCTAGGCCATCTTTATGTAGAGCAACAATTCTTTTTTTCAGATCCTCAGAGAGTTCTTTGCCATGAGGTGCCATGTTGAACTTCCAGTGACCAGTATGAGAGAGTGAGAGCGATAACACCAAATTTAACAAACCTGCTCCCCATTCACACCTGAGACCTTGTTACACTAACGAGTCACATGACACCGGGGAGGGAAAATGGCTAATTGGGCCCAATTTGGACATTTTCACTTAGGGGTGTACTCACTTTTGTTGCTAGCAGTTTAGACATTAATGGCTGTGTGTTGAGTTATTTTGAGGGGACAGCAGATTTACACTGTTATACAAGCTGTACACTCACTACTTTACATTGTAGCAAAGTGTCATTTCTTCAGTGTTGTCACATGAAAAGATAGAATAAAATATTTACAAAAATGTGAGGGGTGTACTTACTTTTGTGAGATACTGAATGTACATGGGATTTTTTTTTTTTTTTTTTAATAAATTTGCAAAGATTTTTAAAAACTTCTTTCAAGTTGTCATTATGGGGGATTGTTGTAGAATTTTGAGGAAAATAATGAATTTATTTCATTTTGGAATAAGACTGTAACATAACAATATGTGGAAAAAGTGAAGCGCTGTAAATACTTTCCAGATGCAGTGTAAAGCCCAGGCTGAACATGCTAAATTACACTCCCACCCCACTTATCCAAGATGTATGATTATCTGTCAGCAAAAATCCCCCCCCCCCCAAAAAAAAAAATTGAGCACTAACCTGCATGCTCCCCCAAGCATAGATCTCCCCTTCGTCCCAGTAAAAATCCACCCCCCACTAAAATCCCCCCTCCCACCCGGCATAAATCTTTAAATCCTCCCTTTCCCTATATACGCCCCTGGCACATATTCTCCCCCCCCCCCCCAAAAAAAAACTTCCCCCACCTAGCACAAATCCCCAACCCCTCAAATTTTACCTCCAAGCACAAATCCTCTCCCCCCACTCCAAATACCCCCCCCCCTCCTAGCACAAATACCCTCCAATCATTCCTACTAGCATAAATACCCCCCCCCCCCAAAAAAAAAAAAAGATTTCTGAGCTTAGCACAAATCCGCCCCCCCCCACCATATTAACTTTTCTAGCACAAATCCCCCCCCGGCACAAATCCCCATCTCCCCTCCCAACACAAGTTCTCCCAAATCACCTCCCCAAATTTCCCCTCCTAGAACGAATCTTACCCCCTGCCACCCTCCCCAATCTCCTTGTGGGGCCCCCCACCTCACATGTGATGCATTTTGTGGTGACAAGTGATGTCTCACCTGTCTTCCAAAAAAAGCTAATGGAGTGCAGATGGTGCTCCATTAGCTTATTTCGTGGCAATACTGGCAGGGGAAAGCTGCACCTGGACCCGGAAGTGACGTTTCACATGTTGCTTTGGGATAATTAGCAGGAAGGGGACATCAGTGAACGTCCGATCGATGAACTCCCTCCCCTTTACTCGGCGGCCCAAGTCCACCAATGGGTGCACGATGGGGACCAGGATGTGGGGAAACCACAGGATCGCTTCCATCTAACACTGCCAATGGGTGCAGGGTGGGGACCAGGATGTGGGGAAACCACAGGATCACTTCCATCTAACACCGCCAATGGGTGCAGGGTGGGGACCAGGAAGTGGGGAAACCACAGGATCGCTTCCATCTAACACTGCCAAGGGGTGCAGGGTGGGGACCAGGGTGTGGGGAAACCACAGGATCGCTTCCATCTAACACTGCCAAGGGGTGCAGGGTGGGGACCAGGGTGTGGGGAAACCACAGGATCGCTTCCATCTAACACTGCCAAGGGGTGCAGGGTGGGGACCAGGGTGTGGGTAAACCACAGGATTGCTTCCTTCGAACACCGCCATTGGGTGCACGGTGGGGACCAGGATGTGGGGAAGCCACAGGATTGCTTCCATCTAACACCGCCATTGGGTGCACGGTGGGGACCAGGATGTGGGGAAGCCACAGGATCGCTTCCATCTAACACTGCCAAGGGGTGCAGGGTGGGGACCAGGGTGTGGGGAAACCACAGGATCGCTTCCATCTAACACTGCCAAGGGGTGCAGGGTGGGGACCAGGGTGTGGGGAAACCACAGGATCGCTTCCATCTAACACTGCCAAGGGGTGCAGGGTGGGGACCAGGGTGTGGGTAAACCACAGGATTGCTTCCTTCGAACACCGCCATTGGGTGCACGGTGGGGACCAGGATGTGGGGAAGCCACAGGATTGCTTCCATCTAACACCGCCATTGGGTGCACGGTGGGGACCAGGATGTGGGGAAGCCACAGGATCGCTTCCATCTAACACTGCCAATGGGTGCACAGTGGGGACCAGGATGTGGGGAAACCACAGGATCACTTCCATCTAATACCGCCAATGGGTGCATGGTGGGGACCAGGATGTGGGGAGACCACAGGATCGCTTCCATCTAACACCGCCAATGGGTGCTGGTGGGGACCAGGATGTGGGGAAACCACCGGATCGCTTCCATCTAACACCGCCAATGGGTGCAGGGTGGGGACCAGGGTGTGGGGAAACCACAGGATCGCTTCCATCTAACACTGCCAAGGGGTGCAGGGTGGGGACCAGGGTGTGGGTAAACCACAGGATTGCTTCCTTCGAACACCGCCATTGGGTGCACGGTGGGGACCAGGATGTGGGGAAGCCACAGGATTGCTTCCATCTAACACCGCCATTGGGTGCACGGTGGGGACCAGGATGTGGGGAAGCCACAGGATCGCTTCCATCTAACACTGCCAATGGGTGCACAGTGGGGACCAGGATGTGGGGAAACCACAGGATCACTTCCATCTAATACCGCCAATGGGTGCATGGTGGGGACCAGGATGTGGGGGAGACCACAGGATCGCTTCCATCTAACACCGCCAATGGGTGCTGGTGGGGACCAGGATGTGGGGAAACCACCGGATCGCTTCCATCTAACACCGCCAATGGGTGCAGGGTGGGGACCAGGGTGTGGGGAAACCACAGGATCACTTCCATCTAACACTGCCAAGGGGTGCAGGGTGGGGACCAGGGTGTGGGTAAACCACAGGATTGCTTCCTTCGAACACCGCCATTGGGTGCACGGTGGGGACCAGGATGTGGGGAAGCCACAGGATTGCTTCCATCTAACACCGCCATTGGGTGCACGGTGGGGACCAGGATGTGGGGAAGCCACAGGATCGCTTCCATCTAACACTGCCAATGGGTGCACAGTGGGGACCAGGATGTGGGGAAACCACAGGATCACTTCCATCTAATACCGCCAATGGGTGCATGGTGGGGACCAGGATGTGGGGAGACCACAGGATCGCTTCCATCTAACACCGCCAATGGGTGCATGGTGGGGACCAGGATGTGGGGAAACCACCGGATCGCTTCCATCTAACAGACCATAGTTGGCTTTATACACATTTCTGGTGACTGCAGCTGCCTGGGGAGTGTGCGTAAAATCCCCCGCCAACACCTACCTATGGCATACGTCAGTGACAGTGAAGGGGTTAATTCTAGAATCATTTAGCAATTGAATTAGAAAATGACAGTCGCCTGGCGGTCATACCGATCCAGTGGCTTCAATACTTTCTGAGTCACCAGAACAAACATGCAGATCAGATGTAGTAGTTACTCTTCTGGAATCTCGGTGAGCTTTGTGTATTTCTTCCAGATCTGTGCTGAAATCCAGTGTGAGACTTCCTGTAATAAAGACCGCTCACTGCTGCCCTCTCTCCTTGTGCAGGGGGACTGGCCTTGTCTCTGCCCACTCCTGTAGTTTTCTGTAGTGGGTGGAGCCTGCTGGCCCCTTCCACAGCTCTGATTTTTTCTTGTACAGGGGGACTGGTCTTGTCTCGGCCCCCTCCTATAGTTTCCTGTAGTGGGTGGAGCCTGCTGGGCCCCTCCCACAGCTCTGCTCTTTTCTTGTGCAGGGGGACTAATCTTGTCTCCGTCCCCTTCTGAAGTTTTCTGTAGTGGGTGGAGCCTGCTGGGTGGAGTGGGTGGAGCCTGCTGGGCCCCTCCCACAGCTCTGCTCTCTCTCCATGTGCAGGGGGACTAGTCTTGTCTCCGCCCCTCCTATAGTTTTCTGTAGTAGGTGGAGCCTGATGGGCCCCTCCCACAGCTCCGCTCCCTCTCCATGTGCAGGGAGACTGGTCATGTAACTGCCCCTCCTTTAGTTTCTGTAGTAGGTGGAGCCTGATGGGGCCCCTCCCACAGCTCCACTCCCTCTCCATGTGCAGGGAGACTGGTCAGGTATCCACCCCTCCTGTAGTAGATGGAGCCTGATGAGCCCCTCCCACAGCTCCACTCTCTCTCCTTGTGCAGGGGGGACTGATCTTGTCTCTGCCCCTCCTGTAGTTTTCTTTAGTAGGTGGAGCATGCTGGGCCCTCCCACAGCTCGGCTCTCCCGCTCTCCTTTTGCAGGGTGACTGGTCTTACCTCTGTCACCCCTCTGTAGGTTTAGAAAGGGTTGGAACCTGCTGGGTCCCTCCCACAGCTCTGCTCTCTCTCTCTCCTTCTGCAGGGAACTAGTCTTGTCTCCGCCCCCTTCTGAAGTTTTCTATAGTGGTTGGAGCCTGCTGGGCCCTCCCACAGCTCTGCTCTCTCTCTCTTTCTCCTTGTGCAGGGTGACTGGTCCTATGCCCCCACTGTAGTTTTCTATAGGGGTGGAGCCTGCTGGGCCCCTCTTACAGCTCTGCTCTCTCTCCTTGTGCAGGGAGACTGGTCTTGTCTCCGCCCCTTCATGTAGTTTCCTGTAGTAGGTGGAGCCTGCTTGGCCCCTCCCACAGCTCTGCTCTCTCTCTCTCCTTGTGCAGGGTGACTGGTTTTGCCTCTGCTTCCCCCTGTAGTTTTCTAAAGGGATGGAGCCTGCTGGACCCCTCCTACAGCTCTGCTCTCTGCACAGGCTATATATACCACAGTGATGTCACTGCTACTTTGTCAAGGTACTATCTGGGTTAGCAAAGACATTTGGTGCTCACAAAGTGGTTATAGTAAAATAAAGTTTCTTTAAGGGGAAGTCCCCTCTTTTGTCCCCATTGGGCAATTTTCCCTCCCTTCCTGTTCTAGGGGCTATCCAAAATGTTGGATTTTCTAATCCAGTTCAGTACTGGTCATAATGGTCACCGGGGCAAAGTGAGAGAATGAATCTCCCCCTGAGACAGCAATAAAAACCTGACAGAGCTTGCAACACTAATACACTCAAACCTTTAAAGTGTTACTAAGCCCAGGAGCCTGCATTCACTATATCTGGTCTCCCCAGGAGCCTGCAGTCACTATATCTGGTCTCCCCAGGAGCCTGCAGTCACTATATCTGGTCACCCCGGGAGCCTGCAGTCACTATATCTGCCCCTCCCCCAGGAGCCTGCAATCACTATATCTGATCTACCCAGGAGCCTGCATTCACTATATCTGATCTACCCAGGAGCCTGCAGTCACTATATCTGATCTCACCAGGAGCCTGCAGTCACTATATCTGATCTCCCCAGGACTCTGCATTCACTATATCTGCTCTCCCCAGAAGCCTGCATTCACTATATCTGCTCTCCCCAGGAGCCTGCATTCACTATATCTGATCTACCCAGGACTCTGCATTCACTATATCTGCTCTCCCCAGAAGCCTGCATTCACTATATCTGCTCTCCCCAGGAGCCTGCAGTCACTTTATCCGCTCTCCCCGGGAGCCTGCAGTCACTTTATCTGATCTCCCCAGGACTCTGCAGTCACTTTATCTGATCTCCCCAGGACTCTGCAGTCACGATATCTGGTCTCCCCAGGAGCCTGCATTCACTATATCTGATTTTCCCAGGACTCTGCATTCACTATATCTGCTCTCCCCAGGAGCCTGCATTCACTATATCTGCTCTCCCCAGAAGCCTGCATTCCCTATATCTGCTCTCCCCAGAAGCCTGCATTCACTATATCTTCTCTCCCCAGGAGCCTACATTCACTATATCTGATCTACCCAGGACTCTGCATTCACTATATCTGCTCTCCCCAGGAGCCTACATTCACTATATCTGATCTACCCAGGACTCTGCATTCACTATATCTGCTCTCCCCAGAAGCCTGCAGTCACTTTATCTGATCTCCCCAGGACTCTGCAGTCACTTTATCTGATCTCCCCAGAACACTGCAGTCACTATATCTGGTCTCCCCAGGAGCCTGCATTCACTATATCTGATTTTCCCAGGACTCTGCAGTCACTATATCTGATCTCCCCAGGACTCTGCATTCACTATATCTGGTCTTCCACAGTACACAGAACATGGAAATCCAATTATTTTAGTAATATAAACTGCTAAATACCTTTTCCTGACAGACTCCATGGCAGCATACGTATCGGGTTTGGCCCCGCCTCCAAACCTACCCATAGGACCTCACTCCCATAAATCTTTGCTCCTGTTCAGCACACGTGTTCTTTTTTTGTCCTCCAAAGGATTACCTGATATCCTACCTGAAGATGGATTCCGGGTGATGGATGGCTCTACCAGTCGGGTATGGAGCTCTCCAATAAGCCCCAGCTGCTGCGGGGTATGGAGTAGGGGCGAAGATGTATGCAGCCTTGGCCAAAAAGCCCAGCTGCTGCGGGTGGCCGGTACCCTAAGAATGAGATAAGTCCGGTGTGTGCATCCATCCCTGGTGATCTGCGGTCCGTGAGTACAAAGTCCTCCATGGCAGCTATTTTGTTTATATATTGCTTGCTTGTGCCTTTTATGTCTTACCTGGTTTTTCTCCTGCCTCCCTGGTGGCTAGTGGTCCGGGGCCGGTCAGCGATTCACTTCCTGACCGGCCTCCGGTGCGCGCTACTGCGCATGTGCGGCGCCTCGGGATCGAGGCTTGGTTCTCGCGCATGCGCAGTGTAAGCACGGCGCATGCGCAGTAAGCTGGCGTCGGTGGCGATCGCTGATGACGTCACCAGGCGCCATATTTAAACCCCAAAGCTGTCAGCAGTGTTGTGTTTGTACACACTGCTGATATTGGGTGTTACACATACGGAAATCGTTCGTTTTGTGGTCTTTTTGCTGTGCGCTGCCGCTCTGCCTGCTAACCTTGGTTCCTGGTGAGTACTGGCCCCAGTTTGGGAGCAACCCCCCCCCGCTTTGCTGGTTTTTCTGACATGCTGTCCGGCTCATTCTTGTAGGTCAGCATCAGAATGGAAGCTACTTTGCCCTCCGGTGGTCAGCCCGCCCCTAACAGGTATTTGGGGCTTCTTGGTGGGGTTGTGGGTTATAGGGGGTGGGGGTAGGAACTCAAGTGTTCCTAGCTTCCTGTCTGTGTTTTTTCTGTTTTTTCTCTTGTTCACAGCCCTCCTCGTTCAGAGACTAGGCACTCTTCTCAAAGAAGTGAAAGGCGCTCAAGCTCTCGCCACCGGCACTCTACTGGAAAGTCCCGTTCGGGCTCACATCATCATAAAGCGTCCACTTCAGCCAGCCACGCACAGAGACCTGACAAAGCAGGTTGCAGAGGCTGTGGCGCTAGTGTCCCGGAGAGGAAGCTTTTCTGTGACAGATGTTTCTCCCAGGCTGCGGGAGAAAGGGATACTTCTGATCAACGCATTGAGGCCTTGGTTAAGAGAGTGGTAAAGGACTCTTTGGCAGAGTTGGGTGTCAGTCGTTCTCAAGACACTGCAACGGCTTCCCCAAGCCCTTCCCCTGTAGCACTACAGGTACAGGAAGATTTCGAGTCGACCCACACAAGCCATCAGTCGATGCTCTTGTCGGGTAGCGACTCTGAAGATGAAGATCCCTGCTTGGGCTTTGAATATTCCTTGGTGCCTTCCCTGGTTAAAGCGGTCAGAGAGACCTTAAATTGGGAAGAGTCAGCTGTTCCCCCTCCCAAGCAGAAGAAGTACTTTAAACAGCTCAATAAGGAGCGTGTTAATTTTCCCTTCTTGGGAGAGTTGGGTGAAATCATCTTAGAGGAGTGGAAAAAGGTGGAACGAAAGAATTCCTTAGTATCCAAGATGGCTAAACTTTACCCCTTCAAAGAGGATGACGTGAAACATCTTGAGTCTCCTCCCCTAGTTGACGCAGCAGTCATGAGACTGGTCAAGCACGTGACCCTTCCATTAGAGGATACGGTCTCATTTAAAGACCCGTTGGACCGAAGGATGGACTCTGATTTGAAGAGAATCTACCTTACAGCAGGTATGGCCTGTAAACCAGTCCTGGCTTTGGCTGCTCTATCCAAAGCCATGGAGTCTTGGGCTGATGTGGTAGACGAATCGGTCAGATCGGTTTCGGAGGAGGTGGCCAGAAGCGCTCCAATCCAGGAGCTTAGGCTGGGCGCGTCGTTCCTTGGGGAGGCTTCCATAGACTTGATCCGTCTATTGGCAAGAGTTATGCTGTCCTCGGTCACAGCTAAGAGAGCTCTTTGGCTCCGCCCTTGGGTTGCGGATCCGGCATCAAAGCAAGTTTGGTGCCGTATTCCCTTTGAGGGGTCCTCCCTTTTTGGGAATAAACTTGACGAGGCCATAACCCGGGCTACAGGCGGTAAGTCTGGGTTTCTTCCCCAGGATCGGCGCCAGTTCAACGTCAAGAAAGGACAGCCTACCAGAAAATTTGTGCCTGACCGGGCCAGGGAAGCTCGTTCTTATAGACCTGGTCGGGAGTTCAACCGGAACTGGAGATCAAGACAGTCTTCCAGGAAGACGACAAAGAACGTCTCCTCGGGGGACCGTGAGCCCACTAAGTCCTTTTGAAGGTGGGCCCGCTCAGACATGTCGGGTGGGTGCGCGTCTACGCTCCTTCCGACATGTCTGGGCGGCTTCGATTCAGGACCCCTGGGCCGTCAGGACGGTGTCTTCAGGCCACAAGTGGGTCTTCAAGGAGAGGCCAGGCTCAAGGTTCCTGCCTACTGCCATACCATGCCTAGAAGAAAGGCGTCAGATTTTGTTTTCTTACGTCGAAGCTCTCATTGCTCAAGGGGCTGTCATCTCCGTTCCAGACTCCGAGCGAGGCCAAGGAATATATTCTCCGCTCTTTCTGGTCCAAAAGAAGAACGGATCATGGAGACCAGTAATAGATTTGACCTTCTTGAACAAATTCATAAAAAAAGAAAGGTTCAAAATGGAGACCCTGTTGTCCATACAGCAGTCAGTCCAGCCGGCAGATTGGATGGTGTCCATCGACTTGAAAGACGCCTACTTTCATGTCCCTGTGGACGAAGATTTTCAAAGGTTTCTCCGGTTCGAAGTGGGAGGATTACATCTTCAGTTTATCTGTCTCCCATTCGGGCTCTCAACATCTCCACGGACCTTTTCAAAAATCTTATTGGCCGTGGTAGCCCTACTGAGATTGAAAGGTATCCGTCTTCACCACTATTTGGACGATCTACTCCTGTTGTCCCAAGACAGAGATCAACTATTAGTTCATCTGGAGCAGGTTGTGTCCACTCTCCAGAAGTTTGGTTGGTTACTCAACAAGGAGAAGAGTCACCTGATTCCAACTCAGTCCCTGATCTACTTGGGCGCTCTGTTCGATACAGAGAAGGCGACTATCTCTCTTCCAGAGGAAAAGATAGGGACTCTTCGAGACAGGATTCGCTTTGCCCTCTCATCCTCTCATCTTCAGGCACGTCAATGCCTGAAGGTGATCGGGACTATGGTCGCAGTAGTCCCCATGGTGAAGTGGGCCCTGTGGAGGATGAGACCCTTTCAGAAGGGATTCCTTCAGCAATGGGATACGTGGCATCTGGATCAACGCATCTTCTTAACCCCTTCAATGAGAGCGAGTCTCCCCTGGTGGTTATGCAGAGACCACCTGCTGAACTGCCACTCTCTGAAGCCAGCTCCGTGGGTAGTGGTTACCTCGGACGCCAGCAACATAGGCTGGGGTGCCCACTGTCTGTCGGAGGTGGCACAGGGCAGGTGGGAGTTTTCCACTCGAGGAATAGTATCCAACATACTAGAACTCCGAGCAGCATTCCAAGCTCTTCGAGCATTTGCTCACCTGACAAAAGACCAACCTGTCATGCTGCGCCTGGACAACACCTCAGCAGTGGCATACATCAGGAAACAAGGGGGAACACGCAGCTGGTCCCTATTGAGGGAAGTGGAGCCGATTATGTCCTGGGCACAGAAAAATCTCTCGAATCTTTCAGCGGTTTATGTTCCAGGAGTCCAGAATGTCAAAGCAGACTTCTTGTCCAGAGTGGATCTGGACAACAACGAGTGGTCCCTTCACACGGAAATGTTCAACTGGATCCTAACATTGGGGTTTTCTCCAGAGGTAGACCTCTTCGCCTCCCCCTGCAATCACAAACTGCCGAAGTACTACTCAAGATTCAGAGATCCACAAGCATCAGGGATAGATGCACTCTCGGATCAGTGGAGATTCCACAGGGCATACGCCTTCCCACCAATTCCGATTGTGTTGCAGTTCCTTCGGAGACTCAGGTCGGAGCCAGTGGAGATAGTGGCGGTGATTCCCTTCTGGCCGAACAGGCCATGGTTTCCCCTTCTGACACTACTCAGTGTCCGAGACCCAATTCCGCTACCCTTCAGACCGGATCTGTTGTCCCAGGGGTCTGTGCTCCATCCGTGCCCAGACCGTTTACATCTCAGGGTCTGGATGTTGAGAGGAGGAGGTTACAGGCTTTAGGCTGTCCAGAAACGGCAATCTCGACATTACTTAGTGCTAGAAGAAGCTCAACGAACAGGGTGTATCAGAGAATCTGGGAAAAATTTTCTGCACAACTGAATACAAGGCCTGATCCTCAATCTTCAATTAAGATCCAGGATGTATTGAGCTTTCTCCAATCAGGACTGGATTTGCCTCTATCAGTGAGTTCGCTCAGAGTCCAGGTCTCGGCTATTTCTGCTTTTACAGGGATCTCCTGGGCCACTCATGCCCTAATTCGTCAGTTCTTCCAAGGGGCAGTGAGAATCAGACCTCAGAGAAAACCCAGGTTTCCCAAGTGGGATCTGCCACTAGTTCTGGATTTCCTGGCGTGTCAGATTCAGGACATGTCTGATTCCTTGACCATAAGAGAGCTTACACTGATAACAGTGTTTCTAGTAGCTATAACCTCAGCAAAGAGAGTGTCGGAAATTGGGTCCTTTGGGACACAAGAGCCTTTCTTAACCTTTTTTCCTGACAGAGTGGTGCTCATCCCCATGCTGGATGCGAGACCAAAAAGGACTTCTGTCTTCCATGAAAACATAGAAACAGTATTACCAACCTTTAGACAGGAAGAGGAAGAATCTTCGGTTCATCCGCTGGATGTTGGAGTGTGTATTAAGAAATATTTAGATGCCACTTCCTCTTTCAGAAAATCAGAACATCTCTTTGTTACCTTCTATGGAAAAAACAAAGGTTCAAGAGCCTCGACGAGATCCATTTCCTCTTGGATCATCCAGACCATCCAGTGGGCTTATAGGGCTAAGGGCTTGACCCCTCCAGCAGTAGTTACAGCTCATTCGACGCGGAGCATCTCTACCTCCTGGGCAGTATCCAAACATGTGGCTCCTGAAGTCATTTGCAGAGCAGCGTCGTGGTCCTCTATTAACACTTTCTTATCCCATTACTGTGTTGAGCCAGCGGCTCTTTCTTCTGTGAATTTCGGTTTGCAAGTCCTGTCTGTTTGACAAAATGCATTAAACTTTTCTGTTCAGCACCTGCCCACCCTGTGTGTACGGCGAGTTATTTCCCGATACGTATGCTGCCATGGAGTCTGTCAGGAAAACGGAAAATTTATATCAAATACTTACCGTAATTTTCCTTTCCTGATGGACTCCATGGCAGCAGGAGTTCCCTCCCGGATTTCTGTGGAGGATAGTTACAGAACACGTGTGCTGAACAGGAGCAAAGATTTATGGGAGTGAGGTCCTATGGGTAGGTTTGGAGGCGGGGCCAAACCCGATACGTATGCTGCCATGGAGTCCATCAGGAAAGGAAAATTACGGTAAGTATTTGATATAAATTTTCCGTTTTCTCATCAGCGGTATATATATTTTTAGCAGAGACCCTAGAGAATAAAATGCAGATTGTTTCAATATGTTTTATCACACCGTATTTGCGCAGCAGTCTTACAAACGCATTATTTTTGGAAAAAATACACTTGAATTGAAAAATAAGATTATAAGGACAAGGGCCTCTTCCTCACAACCCTGGCTGGTGGCTGTGGGGATCTCCGGGCGGGGGGCTTATCAGAATCTGAAAGCTCCTTTTAAACACATCCATAATGGGCCATTTCTGGCACTCCACTCCTACATGTAAAAATCATAATTTTTGATGCTGGAAAATTACCCGGAACCCCCAAACATTATATATTTATTTTTAGCAGTGATCCTAAGGAATAAAATGGCGGGCATTGCAAGTTTTTATGTCACCCGGTATTTGCGCAGAAAGGTGATCCCGCGGCGAATCCACTGCTGGGACCACCCTCATGTTAAAGTGGACAGCCTGCCGTTTAAAAAAATATCGGGGTTATGGCAGCTATCTGCTATCTGCTATCTGCTGCCATAACCCCGGAATTTAATGTCAAAGTCCCGAAATAAATACACATTGGGTGGTCCGAAAGTTTTTAATGTTTATTGCCCGCAACACTGCGTTGAAAAAAAGTTACGCATGCCGTACTTTATTTTGCACACACCGCTGCTGTGCGTACCGACCAGGTAGGAGACAAGGCGTTATGCCCGGACCACACTGCAATAGCCGCCCCAACCCAGTCCTAACGCACCTGCTGTGAAGGGGTCCCAAAAAAAGTCTTGGCTTTAGAGCTCCATTCACACTTCAAAAATCGTGCGATTTCCATTGCGACGATGATGCGATTTTATCGTTACAGCAAAACGCAATGTTTCAGGGCCTCGCAGGGCCCCTTAATCAAAGCTTCCTGATGAAGGGGTCCTGCAAGGCTCCGAAAACGTTGCTGTTTGCTGTAAGGATTTGATCGCTGAATAAAGCTTTGGACCCATTTTGGTGACCCATGGTGTGCTGGTGACATTCCTCGCTCTGATTACTCACGGCTCCAGCCGCAGGGTCGCTGCAGCTCTCACTTTTACAGGAACGTGTGCATTGGAAATAGTGCATTTTGATGCCATTTTGGATGAGTGCAACTTTGTTGCAACTTTGGCTTTAACCATGTGACTGTGCATGCTCTACAAAGTCGCATGCATATCATTCAGCTGTGACTTTCTTGCAACTTTTTAGTGTTTACATTGAACTCTATGGCCCTCATGTCGCATAAAAGTCAGACCAAAGTAGTGCAGCAACTACTTTAACCCCCTGGTTACATTGGCGCAATTTGACATGCGATTTGACAATAAAGTGAAACCTTTCTCACAAAAAAAAGGAATAAAGTGAAACCTTTCTCACAAAAAAAAAAGATAAAGTAAAACCTTTCTCACAAAAAATAAATAAATAAAAAAAAAAAAGGAATAAAGTGAAACCTTTCTCACAAAAAAAAAAAAAAGGATACAGTAAAACCTTTCTCACAAAAAATAAATAAATAAAGGAATAAAATGAAACCTTTCTCACGAAAAATAAATAAATGAATAAAAAAAGGAATAAAGTGAAACCTTTCTCACAAAAAATAAATAAATAAATAAATAACAAAAGGAATAAAGTAAAACCTTTCTCACGAAAATAAATAAATAAAGGAATAAAATGAAACCTTTCTCACGAAAAATAAATAAATGAATAAAAAAAGGAATAAAGTGAAACCTTTCTCACAAAAAAAAAAAAAAAGATACAGTAAAACCTTTTTCACGAAAAATAAATAAATAAACAAATAAATAAATAAAGGAATAAAATGAAACCCTTTTTACAAAAAAAAAAAAAAGATACAGTAAAACCTTTCTCACGAAAAATAAATAAATAAATATATAAATAAATAAAGGAATAAAATGAAACCCTTTTTACAAAAAAAAAGAGAAGGATACAGTAAAACCTTCCTCACGAAAAATAAATAAATAAATATATAAATAAATAAAGGAATAAAATGAAACCTTTCTCACAAAAAAAAAAAAAGATACAGTAAAACCTTTCTCACGAAAAATAAATAAATAAATAACAAAAGGAATAAAGTGAAACCTTTCTCACGAAAAATAAATAAATAAATATATAAATAAATAAAGGAATAAAATGAAACCCTTTTCACAAAAAAAAAAAAAAAAAAGAAAAGGATACAGTAAAACCTTTCTCATGAAAAATAAATAAATAAATAAATAACAAAAGGAATAAAGTGAAACCTTTCTCACGAAAAATAAATAAATAAATATGTAAATAAATAAAGGAATAAAATGAAACCCTTTTCACAAAAAAAAAAGGATACAGTAAAACCTTTCTCATGAAAAATAAATAAATAAATAAATAAATAACAAAAGGAATAAAGTGAAACCTTTCTCACGAAAAATAAATAAATAAATAAATAAATAAAGGAATAAAATGAAACATTTCTCACGAAAAATAAATAAATAAAAAAGGAATAAAGTGAAACCTTTTTACACAAACAAACAAACAAAAAGGAATAAAGTGAAACCTTTCTCACAAAAAAAAAAAAAAAAAATGTCCGCACAACGCAGCGTCCGATTTCCCTGGGAGAAGCGGCATTTCCCTGATCCCAGGCCCCTCCCCCTGCCACATTTAATCAGCGCTGGATTGGAGTTGTACAATGAATCCCTTCGCCTGAGTCTAGCATGGGAAATTGGGGGGGTCCTGCGCTCCGCGGGCACCGCGCTGCCTCTTTCTTAGGTGAAGGAGGGACGGGCCGATGAAGCAAGTGGCACAGATTTTTTTTTTCCCCCTTGCGCTATTCACCGGCGGGGTCAGAGGTCAGAGTCGAGTCACACAAGGTTGTCACAGCCTCCGGGAGGACAATTTCATGCTGTGAATGAGAACGCTGTGTCCGGTGCCCAGCAAAGCCAACCAAACAAACACTCCATTTTCACACTCTGATTAGCAACGTCAATAGACGCTTCGCCAGTAAATACATGTTGTTTTTTAATGTGTCCACAATACGCCCCCCCCCCCCTCCCCCCCTCTCCCAAAATACCCCGCTTTAATGAGTTTGTTGTCGGAAGTGTCTACAATGTAACGATTTACCCAAAACAGAGAGGAGAGGGTCCTATGGGGTCATCTATAGAACCTGCCTCCGGGCGGCAACCAACTTAGAATGAACAGGGGGCTATTTAAAGGGGAACTTCAATTTGTTTTTGTTTTGGTTTTTGTTTGTTTGTTTTGTTTTTTTAAGTCAGCAGCTACAAAAACTGTACACAATAACTAGGTAAGGATTGCAGAAGTGGGATTGGATACCGATGAAAATTAGTATCCTCCTTACATGGGGAGTCAAGCGTTGTCATCTTTAGACCCCGCCTCCAGGCAGCAACCAACTTGGAATGAACAAGGGGATATTTAAAGGGGAACTTCAATTTGTTATTCTTATTATTATTATTATTATTTTTTTGTTAAGTCAGCTGCTACAAAATACCTAGGTAAGGATTGCAGAAGTGGGATTGGGTACTGATAAAAATTGGTATGCATGGCATGCTAGCACATTGTGAAATACTTACCTTAGAACGAAGCCCCCGAAACGGTCGCCCGGACACCGCTGAGGCAGCTGACATCTTCCCTCTGCGTTTTTTTCCGGGTTCGGCGGCTCCGGAGCTGTGTGTGGCCGGAGCCGCGATGACGTCACTCCCACGCATTGCGCGTGGGAGTTCACTTTCCGGCAAGATACGCCGGACCTTCAGAGCGCATTCGCCGCTGGTGTCCGCGGCTGCATGCAGGGTGGATATCACCTAAACTGTGCAGGTTTAGGAGATATTAACCACTTCTGGACCGGAAGATTTCCTCCCTTCCTGACCAGGCCATATTTTGAGATTCGGCGCTGCGTTACTTTAATGGACAATTGCACGGTCGTGCGACGCTGTACCCAAATAAAATTTATGTCCTTTTTTTCCACAAACAGAGATTTCTTTTGGTGGTATTTGATCACCTGTGCAATTTTTATTTTTTTGCGCTATAAACAAAAAAAGAGCGACAATTCTGAAAAAAAAACAAAAAACAATTGAGCGGTCGTGCGACGCTGTACCCAAATAAAATTGATGTCCCCCTCCCCCCACAAATAGAGCTTTCTTTTGGTGGTATTTGATCACCTGTGCAATTTTTATTTTTTGTGCTATAAAAAAAAAAAAGCGACAATTCTGAAAAAAAAAATAATATATATTTTTCACATTCTGCTATATAACATTCCAAAAAAAATTATTTAAAAATCTAACATTTTTTTAACATTTTAGGCCAATTTGTTTTCTGTTACATATTTTTGGTAAAAAAAAAATCCCAATAAGCGTATTTTGATTGGTTTGTGCAAAAGTTATCGCGTCTACAAACTACGGGAAAGATTTATGTCATTTTTATTGTTTTTTTTTACTAGTAATGGCGGCGATCTGCGATTTTTAGCGGGACTGCTACATTGCGCCGGACAGATCGGACCCCTGACTAACATTTTTGACACTTTTGGGGGGACCAGTGACATTACTACAGTAATCAGTGCTAAAAATATGCACTGTCACTGTAATAATGACACTGGCAGGGGAGGGGTTAACACAGTGGGTGATCAAGGGGTTAAAGCGGAGTTCCGGCCTCGGAAACGTTTTTTTAATAAAAATACCCCCGGGACAGTCAGGGTTAGTACATTCCACAATGGATAGCCTCTGTACTGTCCCGGGTCGCACTTACCTTTTATAAGAGATACTTACCTTGAAAATTTCTTCTCCAGCGCTGCCATCTCGGATGTGGGCAGCTGAAGCCGCAGCGTCCTCTTCTACGTCCTCTTCGTCCCAGAATGCCCTGCACCAGCTCATCAGTTCCGGTGCAGATGCGTCATCCCTCCACAGCTTCTGGGCATGCCCAGAAGCTGTTTAGCAGTGAATGATGCGCCTGCCCCGGAAGTGACGAGCTGGACCGATGCAGGCGCATTGATTCCTGGGAGTGATGACGTTCAGCTCCCAGGAATCAATGCAAGCAGGAAGTGACGGTGCGGGCCGCGGCCGCAGAGGGAGGAAGTGGAAGAAAGGTGAGTATATTTTCTTCGATATCAAGGTAAGTAATTGAAAAAAAAAAATCGGGACTATCCATTTATTTTTTAGGTGACACTGAGCAAGCGGATGGCCCAAAGTGGATTTTGAGGCCGGAACTCCGCTTTAAATGTGAGCCTAGGGGAGTGATTCTAACTGTGGGGGGGGGCGTGGCTTGTGAAATGACCATAGAGACATGTGATCCTATATAGAAGGATCACAGGCGCTCTGTGATCAGTCCAGGGAGAAGAACGGTCAGTCGTGTTTACAACATCTGCCCGTCCTTCTCTCTCAGCGGGGAGCGATCGCGGGTGTCAGGCGGCAATCAGAGGAGCTGCCTGCCCCGTGCATCGGAGTCCCCACTGCCGAGTGGTGCCACCCTAGCTGCAGGCACGTGACCGAAGTATGAAAATACGTGTATTAAAACCCGCGCTAAGATAAATAATAAATAAATAGTGCCGCCTGCAGCTGCTGCTCACAAGGTAAAAACCAAGAGAAACTTTTAAGATATATAAAAACAGCGCTACTAGGCATAAAATAATAAAATAAGTGAAATGTATCAGTGCCAACCTCTAAAATCAATGATAAAAAATATATGTATACCAAATGTAAAATTATTTTACCAAAAATTACAATAAGTGTGCTTAAATCATTAAAGGTCCAAATTTAAAGTGCCAAAAATTGCATTGTTGTGCAAATTATTGTGCAGATAGTGCTAAATAAGGTGCAGTCCAAAGAAAGTTTTTCACTTATGAATATTTGTGCTGAAAAAAGTGCTTGTAGTGCTCCACACAAGTGCCAAGGTGCCTCCACACAAAACCCTTTTGGGGATGCACTCACCAAATACAGGAAAAATTCAAGCCTTACATTTTCAGAGATCAGGACAACCAGTATGGATGGATGGAACAATGGGTGGGATCTCCAGCGCACCTTCAGCCTCCTCTATGGTATCTCCCAGTACAAAAAATCTCAAAGGAAGGAGGGAAGGAGCCAAATAGTGAAGTCCGTATGATATTTATTGCTTTAAAGTATATAAAAATTACTCACAAACATTCGTTAAGTGTCAGCGTTATATCACATCAATGGTCACACTCACAGCTCAAACCGTTCCGCTTCCGGGTACGCTGCCGGTGTGCGTTCCACGGTGGTTTAGAGGAAGTGACGTCGTGTGACGATAGCTTGCCAGGAAATGCGTCAACGCGTTTCGCCCGCCTGCAATGGGCGTTTTCAAAGACATCAAGGATCCCAAACCCCTCCACTGCACTTCAATGTATACAAAATGCTGAAAACTGCATTTTTGAATACTGACAGTTTTTTTAATTTGGCGCATTTAGCTGCCGAGTAAACCGGAAGTGACGTCATCACGCCGCTTCCGGGTTACATCATCGGAGACCCAATTCGGCTTTGTTCGGGACTCCACGTCCGCTGGCTGGTTGCTCGGGTCTCCCGGTGGGACGGGAGATCCGGGCAGAGCCGTGGGAGGGGGGCGTCCCCTCCCACTCGCTGGGGTAACGGCCAAGCGGCTCCCGAGCTGCATCGGTTGTTATCACCTGAAAGCCGACCGCCGGCTCTAAAGAACGGTATGGGAGTGATGCCCGCAGCTGCAGATCATCCCGCTACAACCACTTCTCCGAGCCGATGTAGGGCTACGCCGATTGGCGGGAAGTGGTTAAAGAAGTTCTGTCCATGATGAAAAAAAATGACTTTTTTTAAATTTTTTTTTTTTGCTTTTTTAGTGTAGATGTGAGATGTGAGGTCTTTTTGACCCCCAGATCTCACATTAAAGAGGACCTGTCCTGCTTATTTCTATTACAAGGGATGTTTACATTCCTTGTAATAGGAATAGAAGTGATCAAAAAATATTTTTTTTTTTTTTTTTTAAAAACAGCGTAAAAATTAAAAATAAAAGATAAAATAAATAGGAAAAAAAATGAAAGCGCCCTGCCCCGTTAGCTCGCGTGCAGAAGCAAACGCATACGTAAGTCGTGCCCGCATATGTAAACGGTCTTCAAACCACACATGTGAGGTATCGCCGCGATTGTTAGACCTAGACCTCCTCTGTAACTCTAAACTGGTAACCTGTAGAAATTTTTAAATTTTCGCCTATGGGGATTTGTAGGTACCAATGTTTGTCGCCATTCCACGAGCGTGCGCAATTTTGAAGCATGACATGTTGGGTATCTATTTACACGGCGTAACATTATATTTTATATAATGGAAAAAAATTGGGCTAACTTTACTGTTTTCTTTTTTCTAATTCAAAAAAGTCAATTTTTTCCAAAAAAAAAAATCACGTTTGTAAGAGCGCTGCGCAAATACGGTGTGATAAAAAATATTGCAAAGATCGCCATTTTTTTCTCTAGAGTCTTTGCTAATAATATAAATATATATATAATGTTTGGGAGCTCTAAGTAATTTTCTAGTGAAAAAAAAAAAAACAGATTTTATAAATAAATAAAAATATTTGAAAAAAAAAAAAAAGATTTTATAAATAAATAAAAATATTTGAAAAAAAAATGATTTTAACTTACAAACAAGCGTCAGAAAAAGGTCTGGCTAAAATTTTCGAATGAAAATCTATACGTGTATGGCCAGCATAAGGCTTGGTTCACACCCGCAGGCGCATTTACGCATATTTTTGCGTGTTTCCTCGCGTCACGTGTAGACCAACCAATTCATTTTAATCGGCTGCTCTAGCTGCTAGAAACGGGGAGTAAACGAGCCACACCGAACTGTGACACATGCAAAAATGTGCGCATTTGCTGGCGGATGGTGGTGCAATTAGAATTGATGGCCCCCCCACATGTCTGCTAAAGAGCAAGCCTTGGGCCACTAGTGCGATGCCAAAGTCGCTCAATTTAGAGTGATTCAAATTTACACTCTATGGATCAAAGTCGCATCAAAGTAGTGCAGGCACCTTTTCAAAGTTGCTGCAACTTCAAGTGGCATAGATTGGATGGGATGCCACTGAAATCAACGGGCTGTGACTTGTCATGCGACTTTATGTGTCCAAAGTTACATGCCAAATAGCACAAGTGGAAACAGAGCCTTAGATTAGATATGTGCATGATGTAAAAATTTTTTTTTTTTTTTTTTTTTACATTCGTTAATTAAGTTATTTAGTTCAATTCATATTCAGTATTTGTATACGGAATTAGTTATATGTATTTTTTTGAATTTTCTTCAAATTTACGGATTTTTTTTTTCTCGATTCAAAACTTTAGAATCAATATATTTTGAATTGAATCGAAAATTTTAGATTTTTTTTTTTTATTTGAATACGGCAGCCGAGTCACCGAACATTCGTTATTTATACACATTGATCTTGTTTGTATTAATAATACATTTATTTAACCACTTAACCACTTGCCAATCGCCCGCTGCAGTTTTACTGCGGCAGGCTGGCTCGGCTGCGCAAAACGACGTAGTTCTACTACAGTCCCGCGTGTGGTGCTAGGGGGCAAGCAAGCTCCCGCCCCCACTAGGCAGCGGGGATGCCGATGCACGGGGCCAGCGGCCGCGATCACTCCCTGCTGAGAGAGAGAAGGGCGGTCAGCTGTTGTAAACACAGCCGACCGTTGTTCTTTCTGAAATGATCACAGAGAGCTCCTGTGATCCTTCTGTACAGCTCTCTATGATCATTTCACAAGCCCATCCCCCACACAGTTAGAAAACACCCCCTAGGCTCACACTTAACCCTTTGATCCCCCCTGGTGTTAACCCCTTCCCTGCCAGTGTCATTATTACAGTGACAGTCCATATTTTTAGCACTGATTATTGTAGTAATTTCACTGGTCCCCCCAAAAGTGTCAAAAAGGTCAGTTAGGGGTCTGATCTGTCCACTGCAATGTCGCAGTCCCGCTAAAAATCACAGATCGCCGCCATTACTAGTAAAAAAAATAAATAAAAATGGCATAAATCTTTCCCGTAGTTTGTACACGCAATAACTTTTGTGCAAACCAATCAAAATACGCTGATTGGGATATTTTTTTTTTTAAAAAGGAGAGGTATGATAGTGAGCGGTATGTACAAGAGAGGAGTGTGGGAGGTATGACAGTGGGCTGAATATAAATATGTAGCAGAATACAAACTGGCCTCAAATGATAAAGAAATTTGATTTTTATTTTTTTATTTTTTTTTATTGGATATGTTTTATAGCAAAAAGTAGAAAATATTGTTTTATTTATTTATTTTTTTCAAAATTGTTGCTTTTTTTGTTTATAGTGCAAAAAAATAAAAACCACAGAGGTGATCAAATACCACCAAAAGAAAGCTCTGTTTGTTGGGAAAAAAAGGACATTGATTTTATTTGGGTACAGCGTCGCACGACCGCACAATTGTCAGTTAAAGCAACGAAGTGCCATATCACAAAAAATGGCCTGCAATAAAAAAAAATATCCGATTTAAATTAAAAATAATAATCAGATTTAAATAAAAAAAGAAAAAAATCTGATTTTCTTTTGCGCTTAATCTATCGCATAAAATGGACTGGTCATTAAGGGGGGTAAAACCTTCCGCTCCAGAAGTGGTTCAATCGAGTTGATTGATTGAAATCAAGCCTTGTTACTAGTCGTGATTTAAATCAAATCCACCCTGATCAGGGGTGATCAAAGAGTTAAATGTGTTCCCTGGAATGCTGTTGGGATAGTGGAGGAGGAGGAGGAGGAGGGAGTATTGTGAAGACTCCAGCTTACATCAGGACTCGTTCCTTCTCATTGCAACAGTCAGCTACAAAACAGTTAGAAACTGCAAGGCTGGGCATTGGGACCAGATAGGCTTGGAGGGTGAACTTCCTCCTCCTCTGAATGCTAGGACTTGGGGGAGAGGCAAGCACGTGATTGGTTGCTAGGACATGGCTGGTCCTAGCAACCAAACCCTGGCACTGAGAACATAGGATGCTGTCAGCCATTGTACATTCAAGGACAGCCCTGTGCTGTTGCTGAGCGGCATGCCTGTGGCAGCAGGGATGCTGACTAGGTATTCGGGCAGGTCGCTCTGGGGCATGTTTGATCCGGTTGGTTGGGGCCCGGGCCCCCTACATGTGTATGGGCTGTCTCTCCCCTACTGGCACACATTCACAATATGTCTAGGTGTGAATGCAGCGTAAGATGGAACTTGGGCCCAATTTCTCATGTGTACCTCCTGGAACCACCACCGGACTTCAGACCTCGTGCGCTGGAGCCAGCCGGTGAACCCATGGCGGCTCCTTCTACTTCGCGAGAAGGTTCTTATTTTTCTGAAATTGCGCAGCAGGATTTATATGACCTCATTTCACATGAAAATAATATTCCACACAAATGCCTCTATCTGCCCCTTTACCAAGAAAACCAGCTGGCATTCGTCCAGGCTTCGGGCTCTTCGTGGGTACGCGGTTTCACGTGGCCCGTTGCCGCAGGCTCTCGTTTATTCATACCACAGGTGCAATTGTATCAGGTGAGATGATGGAATGCGCGATGTGACCTTTAGAATGTAGAAAAACGTTAACAATGTTTGCCGAGGGTTTAAGAAAGCCGCCGGAGCTTATCTCAGGGGAACCGGGCAACGCTTCGGTGTCACCCTGCCGTGCCTGAGGCCAGAAATTCACGCTGTAGTAAGCAGAGATCACTATCATCACCGGCTATAAAACCTCCTTCTTCAGAAATAGCTGGAGATCACCTGACGGTATCTGATTCCAGAAATATCCAATCTGAAATATTAGCTGAGTAGACTTACGTTTCAGGAGGGGAGGGGCACTCCTGCACACAAGAACTGGAGGCAACTAAGGGACGCCGGATAGCGCAATCTTGTGCTCGTGTCGCACAAGCCACAATGGCTGCCCATGCAACGAACAGTCCGAGTTTCAGAAATGACTAGGTGGTCATATGATTACATGACAGCCAATCATGGTGAACATATAGGGCAGTGATGGTGAACCTTGGCACCCCAGATGTTTTGGAACTACATTTCCCATCATGCTCATGCACTCTGCAGGGTAGTTGAGCATCATGGGAAATGTAGTTCCAAAACATCTGGGGTGCCAAGGTTCTCCATCACTGATATAAGGTTTATTTTACAAACAAACCCATCGGCTGCAGCTGTCCCTGTGGATTAGAGTGCCTTTTTTTTACATTTTTTCCATAATTTTTTTGTTTTCAGAATAATTTGGAAAAAATAAAAAATAAATAAAAATTAAAAAGTTTTAATAAGACAGTTATTGTCAAGTTTTTTTTTTTTTTTAAGTTTAATACCATTGTAATTTATTTTAATTACATTTTTAACCAGTCCAGACCAGGCCATTTTTTGCGATTCGGCACTGCGTTAATTTAACCGGTTCCGGACCGCCCACAGCGTATATACTGCGGCAGGCTGGCCCTCCTGCGTGAACCGATGTAGGGCTACGTCCGTTGGGTGCCTGCAGCTAGCGGGGACTCCGATGCACAGGGTCGGCGGCTCCGATTGCCTCCTGCCACCCGTGATTGCTCCCCGCTGAGAGAGAACGGTCAGCTATTGTGAATACAGCCGACCGTCCTTCTCCCTGAAATGATCACAGAGCGCCTGTGATCCTTCTATATAGGATTACAGGTCTCTATGGTCATTCCACAAGCCCCGCCCCCATACAGTTAGAATCACTCCCCTAGGCTCACATTTAACCCCTTGATCACCCACAGTGTTAACCCTTCCCTGCCAGTGTCATTATTACAGTAACAGTGCATATTTTTAGCACTGATTACTGTAGTAATGTCACTGGTCCCCCCAAAAGTGTCAGAAATGGAGATCCGATCTGTCCGCCGCAATGTCGCAGTCCTGCTAAAAATCGCAGATCACCGCCATTACTAGTAAAAAAGAAATAAACAATAAAAATTACATAAATCTTTGCCGTCTTTAGTAGACGTGATAACTTTTGCGCAAACCAATCAAAATACGCTTATTGCGATTGTTTTTCACAAAAATATGTAGCAGAAAAGAAATTGGCCTGAAATGTTACATTTTTAAATTTTTTTTTTTTTGGAAATGTTATATAGCAGAATGTGAAAAATATTGTTTTTTTTTTTTCAGAATTGTCGCTCTGTTTTTGATTATAACGCAAAAGATAAAAATCGCAGAGGTGATCAAATACCACCAAAAGAAATCTTTATGTGTGGGAAAAAAAGGACATTTTTTTTTTTTGGGTACAGCGTCGCACGACCGCGCAATTGTCCATTAAAGTAACTCAGTGCCGAATCGCAAAACATGGCCAGTAAACTCCCCAGCATGTTCTCCTATGTCCCTCCCCCCCGGCATGTTCTCCTATGTCTCCCCAGCATGTTCTCCTATGTCTCCCCGGCATGTTCTCCTATGTCTCCCCAGCATGTTCTCCTATGTCTCCCCAGCATGTTCTCCTATGTCTCCCCAGCATGTACTCCTATGTCTCCCCAGCATGTTCTCCTATGTCTCCCCGGCATGTTCTCCTATGTCTCCCCGGCATGTTCTCCTATGTCTCCCCAGCATGTTCTCCTATGTCTCCCCAGCATGTTCTCCTATGTCTCCCCAGCATGTTCTCCTATGTCTCCCCAGCATGTTCTCCTATGTCTCCCCAGCATGTTCTCCTATGTCTCCCCAGCATGTTCTCCTATGTCTCCCCAGCATGTTCTCCTATGTCTCCCCAGCATGTTCTCCTATGTCTCCCAGCATGTTCTCCTATGTCTCCCCAGCATGTTCTCCTATGTCTCCCCAGCATGTTCTCCTATGTCTCCCCAGCATGTTCTCCTATGTCTCCCCAGCATGTTCTCCTATGTCTCCCAGCATGTTCTCCTATGTCTCCCCAGCATGTTGTCCTATGTCTCCCCAGCATGTTCTCCTATGTCTCCCCAGCATGTTCTCCTATGTCTCCCCAGCATGTTCTCCTATGTCTCCCCGGCATGTCCTCCTATGTCTCCATGCACACACAGGCTGTTATCAGCAGTTTTTAGCAGGGGCGTTTTCTGCGCTGGAAATAAAAAAAATGAAAACTAGTGGGTTTTGGTTGGCGTTTTTCAGCTGTAAAAACGCTCTAAGGCAGATGAACGCCGAAAAAAACGCCAGTTAGCAGCATTTTTGATTCCATTGCTTTTTTTAGGCCTTGGTTGTGTTTGGAGGTGTCGTTGATGGAACATAGCCTGGGGTCACACTAGTTCATGCTGAACACCGCATGGGATTTGCACCAAAAACGCACCGCATTCCTGTGCACAGCACATGTGATGTCTGTGCGATTCGATTTAAGTCATATATTTTGTATGGCTCAAATTGCATCACATTTCTACTAAAATGTTGTAGGACCCTTTTTTTCTCCACACCTAATCACATTGCATGAGTGTGAACACCCATGAGATGCGATTATGGCACACGCACTGCATTTTGCAATCTGTTTTGGGGTATCATTCATGGAACATGAAGCCCTGTTGACATTGTGCCGATTTGGCATGTGATTTGTCATGTTGAATCGCATGTCAAATTGGAGCCTATTGCCGACAACAGTTCACAATAAGGGCGGGTTTGTAACCATTCAGCTGAATGCACACGATTTCAAACTCGCATGCCAGTGCGACTTCGGGGGCGATTTGACAGGCATCTGTACGGGTTCATGCACAGATATCTATTGAAATCACCCTGAAGTCGCCAAAAGCAGCGCAGAAATTACTTTTGGTAATCGATGCGGCGCCGCAAAGTCAGGGTTGCACCAATTCGGACAGTGATGTTGCCGGCAATAGGCTCTGATTTGGCATGCGATTTGATATGTCAAATCTGCCCGATAGGAACGGGGGCTTAATGTTCCATGAATGACACCCCGAAACAGATTGCAAAAATGCAGTGAGCTTGACAGAATCGCATGGGTATGTACACCCATGCGATGCGATTTTGATGCGGAGAAAAAAGGGTCCACATTTGCACCAAAATGTTGTAGGACCCTTTTTTCCCACACCTATCTTTTTCTGGCAAGCATTGCATTGTGGGAAAGTTGGAGGTACTAAAATAGCAGAGAGGTGATTTTTAACTAAAAACGCAAAAAAACACTAACGCCAAAAAAAAAAAAAACTAAAAACGCTGAAAAACGCTAAAGCAAAAAAGCTAAAAAAAAAAAAAGCAGAAAAACACCAAAAAAAAGCTAAAAAACACAAAGAAAACGCCAAAGCATAAAAGCTAAAAAATGCTGAAAAACACCAAAGCAAAAAAGCTATAAAAATTGCTGAAAAATGCCAAAGCAAAAAAGCTAAAAAAAACGCTGAAAAACGCCAAAGCAAAAAAGCAAAAAAATTCTGAAAAACGCCAAAGCAAAAAAGCTAAAAAAAACACTGAAAAACACCAAAGCAAAAAAGCTAAAAAACGCTGAAAAACGCCAAAGCAAAAAAGCTAAAAAATGCTGGAAAACGTCAAAGCAAAAAAGCTAAAAAATGCTGAAAAACGCCAAAGCATAAAAGCTAAAAAAAAAAAACGCTGAAAAACGCCAAAGCAAAAAAGGTAAAAACGCTGAAAAAAAAACACAAAAGCAAAAAAGCTAAAATAAAACCCCTAAAAAACACCAAAGCAAAAAAGCTAAAAAAAAATGCTGAAAAACGTCAAAGCAAAAAAGCTAAAAAACGCTGTAAAACACCAAAGCAAAAAAGCTAAAAAATGCTGAAAAACGTCAAAGCAAAAAAGCTAAAAAAAAAGCTGAAAAACGCCAAAGCAAAAATGCTAAAAAATGCTGAAAAACGTCAAAGCAAAAAAGCTAAAAAAAAAGCTTAAAAACGGCAAAGCAAAAAAGCTAAAAACGCTGAAAAAAACACCAAAGCAAAAAAGCTATAAAAAAACGCTGAAAAACGCCAAAGCAAAAAAGCTAAAAAACGCTGAAAAACACCAAAGCAAAAAACCTAAAAAAGGCTGAAAAACGTCAAAGCAAAAAAGCTAAAAAAATTGCTGACAAACGCCAAAGCAAAAAACCTAAAAAATGCTGAAAAACGTCAAAGCAAAAAAGCTAACAAAAATGCTTAAAAATGGCAAAGCAAAAAAGCTAAAAATGCTGAAAAAAACACCAAAGCAAAAGAGATAAAAAAGAAACCCCTAAAAAACGCCAAAGCAACACACCAAAAAAAAAACGCTGAAAAACGCCAAAGTAAAAAAGCTAAAAAAACACGAAAAAAAACACCAAAGCTAAAAAAAAACACCACAGCAAAAAAGCTAAAACACGCCAAAGCAAAAAAGTAAAAAAACGCTGAAAAACTCACTACATCGCTACTGGTGTTTTTATAACGTCGCGTGTGAATGAGGCCCCAAAGAGAGCAGAAGATGCGCTCACAAATCAGTGGTGAGCGGCGCCTTTTCTTCTCTTTGAGCCCTGGTTCACACTAATGCGATGTGGGAAACGCACAGAATTTGCTGCGTTTTCCCCGAATTGCACTCCAAAGCAATCACACAGCGTCCATGCGATCTGCTGCGGGTGTCATTGTTATCTTAACGACACCCCAAAACAGGTTGCAAAAACAAATCATGTTCACATCCGTGCGATGCAAATCAGATGCATGGGGGAAAAAAGGTTCCTGCGCCATTTTGGTGAAGATGCGATGCCATTCCAGACATACAAAAAGTATGGCTGAAAACGCACCAGGAATGCGGTGCGATTTCCCAGCCATTGTGCTGGATGTGGGTCCGCCAGGGTCACCGCTAGCAACAACAGCACGTTTAAGCATGTTCTCCAAGAAAAAGTCCAGTATCTTTGGGTTTTTATGTTTATTGAGAACTTGGATGGGAGAAGGGATGAGTGGAATACTCCTCTGGCTCAACTATTCACAATTTGAATGAGACAACTTTAAAAATGCCTTTTGACGCTAACTGGACACTGGCTGGATGCTGGTCAACACCGTTTGGCGCTGGTTAATGCTGACTTGCTGTCTGTTAACACCGAACTGACTTCTGACACTCCTTTGTGGCCCAAAGTCCTCTGTACTGCTCCGTTTAGCCCTCCTGGCTGAGGTAGCTACTTGTAATTCTGCTGCGCTGCTGAACATTTCAGGGCCCACACCAGCGCCCTCTTTCTCAGACTTCTCTTCAGGGCTTAGACTCTGGCACCCCCTTTCTAAGCCTTCTCTGCTGGTCAGCTGGCTCCCAGATCCCTCTGACCTTCTGGAGTGGTCCCCTATCCTAGGCAGACCCCTGGGCATTTTACAGTACTCACAACACTGTTTTTCCTGGAAACTCTTGCCCCAGCCACTCCGCTTGGTCCTCAGCACTCGGGATCCCTCTCTGCAGCCCAGCTCGACCTTCGTCCTCTAAGCCGACCACCAAGGA
The DNA here is from genome assembly GCF_965119305.1 of Pelophylax lessonae. Classification (NCBI taxonomy): domain Eukaryota; kingdom Metazoa; phylum Chordata; class Amphibia; order Anura; family Ranidae; genus Pelophylax; species Pelophylax lessonae. The sequence continues at coordinate 322,486,964 of NC_138773.1, forward strand.
CCTTTCCTCGCACTGACAGGAAGAGAGACAGCCGTCACCCCTCTCCTGGGACTCTGCTTCCCGCCAAAGACACCCTGTCATGTGCTCCCCTCAGACTTATACCCCCTCCCAGGATGCACTGCGGCAGATTCTGCCCTCTGGGATAGATACAAGCCTTGGTGTGCTATTGGCCTGGTTTCCTCCACTGTCCAATAAGAGCCCTCATTGGGGAGACTCCCCAAGCTCAACAGTCACACCTGGAAACACGCCTTGCTGAACAATTAGACCACTCTGATAAGCAGACAGGGCCTCCTTTATAGTTTGCCTAGCACCTACCTAGGAGGGTGCTACACAGGTTACAAGCTGAGATTAGGAGGACTCTCTTAAAGGGAGTGCTCCTAATCTCAGCTTGTTACCTGTATAAAAGACACCTGTGCACAGAGGCAATCAATCAGATTCCAATCTCTCCACCATGGCCAAGACCAAAGAGCTGTCCAAGGATTTCAGGGACAAGATTGTAGACCTGCAGAAGGCTGGAATGGGCAACAAGACCATCGCCAAGCAGCTTGGTGAGAGGGTGACAACAGTTGGTGCGATTATTCGCAAATGGAAGCAACACAAAATAACCGTCACTCTCCCTCGGTCTGGGGTTCCATGCAAGATCTCACCTTGTGGAGTTTCAATGATCAGGAGAACGGTGAGGAATCAGCCCAGAACTATGTCTCAATGATCTCAAGGCAATTGGGACCATAGTCACCAAGAAAACAATTGGTAACACACTACACCGTGAAGGACTGAAATCCTGCAGCGCCCACAAGGTCCTCCTGCTCAAGAAAGCACATGTACAGCCTGTCTGAAGTTTTCTAATGGACATCTGCATTATTTAGAGGAGAACTGGGTGATCGATTGAGACCAAAACTGTGCTCTTTGGCATCAACTCGCCGTGTTTGGAGGAGGAATGCTGCCTATGAACCCAAGAACACCATCCCCCACCGTCATACACGGAGGTGGAAACATTATTCTTTGGGGGTGTTTTTTCTGCTAATGGGACAGAACAACTTCACCGCATCAAAGGGATGATGGACGGGGTCATGTACTGTAAAATCTTGGGTGAGAACCTCCTTCCCTCAGCCAGGGCATTGAAAATGGGTCATGGATGGGTATTCCAGCATGACAATGACCCAAATCACACGGCAGGGGCGTAACTACAGGGGTTGCAGGGGCTGCAATTGCAACCAGGCCCCATGCTCCAGGGGGCCTGTGCGGCTCCCTTGTACACCTGGATAGGAGGGGCGGTGGGGGCAGTATGTAGAGAAATCACTGTCCTCCTTTTTCCTCCTGTAGCTGCAGGAGGAAAATGGAGGAGATTGGTTCCTCTGTATGCTGCCCCCGCCACTCCTCCTATCCAGTTCACTTGTGTTCTGCTGTCTCTGGGCCCCTGTGTGCTCCCCTGGCCCCCTCACCCCACTGGTCCCCCCCCCCCCACTGTGCTCCCTTCCCTCTCCTGCCGGCTGCTGCAGGGGTTGTCAGGAAGGGGGCCCACTGCAGAACTTGTGAAAGGGTCCCGCTGCGGGACCGCAATAAAGGGCCCCGCAATGAGAGTAGAGGGCCCCAGGATCAGTGGGAAGAGCCCCAGGCGAAGTGAAAGGCCCCGGCCAGGGGTCTGGGGGGCCCTTCATGGTTTCTTGCACCAGGGCCCTAAAGGTTCTAGTGATGCTTCTGTTACATGGCCAAGGCAGTAAAGGAGTGGCTCAAGAAGAAGCACATTAGGGTCGTGGGGTGGCCTTGCCAGTCTCCAGACCCTCATCCAATAGAAAATATGTGGAGGGAGCTGAAGGTTGGAGTTACCAAACATCAGCCTGGAAACCTTAATGACTTGGAGAGGATCTGCAAAGAGGAGTGGGACAAAATCCCTCCTGAGATGTACGCAAACCTGGGGGCCAACTACAAGAAACATCTGACCTCTTGTGATTGCCAACAAGGGTTTCTCCACCAACTCCTAAGTCATGTTTTGCGAAGGGGACAGGACAACTTCACTGCATCAAAGGGACGATGGACTGGGCCATGTACCATCAAATCTTGGGTGAGAACATTCTTCCCTCAGCCAGGGCATTGAAACTGGGTCGTGGATGGGTATTTCAGCATGACAATGACACGGCTAAGGCAGTAAAGGAGTGGCTCAAGAAGAAGCACATTAGGGTCGTGGGGTGGCCTTGCCAGTCCCCAGACCCTCATCCAATAGAAAATATGTGGAGGGAGCTGAAGGTTCGAGTTACCAAACATCAGCCTGGAAACCTTAATGACTTGGAGAGGATCTGCAAAGAGGAGTGGGAGAAAATCCCTCCTGAGATGTGTGCAAACCTTGTGGTGGCCAACTACAAGAATCATTTGACCTCTTGTGATTGCCAACAAGGGTTTCTCCACCAACTACTAAGTCATGTTTTGCGAAGGGGTCAATTACTTATGTAACACCCTCCTAGGTAGCTGCTAGGAAAACACATATTGGTGGCTCTTTTCTGCTTATCAGGGGAGCCTGATCTGTTAGTTAGTTAGGCTGTCCCATGTTTCCAAGTGTGTTTCATTGGGTCTTAGGGAGTCTCCCCACTGTATCCAATAAGGGAGCTTGTTGGACAGTGACGGAAACCTAACCAGTAGCACACCAGGGTTTATGGCTGTCCCAGTGGGCGGGCGTTGCTGCAATGCATCCTGGGATTGGTAATAAATCCTGAGGGAGCATGTGACAGGGTGTCTTTTGGCGGGAGCAAAGTCCCAGGAGGAGGTGGACGGCTGTCTCTCCTCCTGCTGATGTGAGGAAGGTGGTTCCGGCAGTCGGCCTGTTGAACCAAGTGTGGAGCTGGGCTGCAGAGGATCCAGAGTGTGCTGACCAGTGGAGCTGTGGGTAGAGACTTTTGGAAAAACAGTATCATGAGTACCAAGGGGTCTGCCTAAGGGTCTCCCTAAGAGAGGGGGCCAATCCAGAGACGTCAAGGGATCAAGGAGCCAGCTCACACAGGAGAGTTTCAGTAAAGGGGGTGCCGTTGGGTAAACCCTGAAGATTAGGAACAAAGGGGGTGCCAGGAAGGGCCCTGAAGTTGTTCAGCAGTACAGTCTACCTCAGAGTACAGTCTACCCCAGAGTACAGTCTACCTCAGAGTACAGTCTACCCCAGAGTACAGTCTTCCTCAGGATACAATTTACTTCAGAAAGCTCAATCACTCACTTCACAGCCAAAAGCAAAGTGAAGCAACGGCAGCCTAGTCATAGCTAGCGCCATTCAGCGTTACCTATCGCTACTCAGCATTTTCAAGTCGTCCCAGCCAATTGTGCATAGTGTATAAAGTTGGAGTATCCCACTCATTCCCTTCTCCTATCCAAGTTCCAAATAAAACACAAAAAACCAAAGATACTGGACTGGTTCTCATCTAAGCCAAAACACTTGGGAAAAATGCCAGACTGTCATGTTGTTGCTCATGGTAACCCAGGGGGACCCGAAATCAGCAGCTCCCAAGGGAGTAGTGCTACACTTATTTCACTCATTAACCACTTCCCGCCCGCCCTATAGGCGATTGACGGCGGGAAAGTGGTTGCATTATCCTGACCGGACATCATATGACGGCGACAGGATAATGCACTCTGCGCGCCCTCCGGGGCGATCTGTGATGCAGCGTGTTACTCTGACACACCGCATCTCCGATCTCGGTAAAGAGCCTACTAACATGTTATTCTGTCTCTCACTGGTAAAATAAAATCGACCAATAAAATTATAGACTGATCATTTCTTTGTCAGTGGGCGTACAAAATCAGCAGGGGATCAAATACTTCTTTCCCCCCTCACTGTATCTGATGACAGGTCCACTTTAACAAGCAGTACTTTCAGGACTGACAAGGTGCAAAATGTAAGAGGTTTGAGAAAGCCAGGAGCTGCGTGCAATAATGGCCGGTATTTACCCAGGCAGGCACCCAGCGTGTTGGTAATCCTTTATTTATGAAGAAATCAGGTTGTAAATTCCAGGAAAGACACACACAAGGCTGGAACGGAGAGCCAAACGTGCAAAATGTCAGTGATGGCGGCTCTTGTTTGTGTATGGAAGGAACAGAACTCTTTAGCTGAGACACGTGAGGTTGGAGGAACAAACAATGGCCGGTACAAGTCCATGTGCGTCTACAATGGACCACTGTGTGGGTGGGGCCAATGGACATTGGGTGAATATTGCTTCGACTCCAACAGCTTCCAACTCCAGTCACTATCAGAGATGTCTGCACCTTGCACGGTGACGCATGTGGCCATCATCCATATTGTAAATTTGGGAAAGGCCAAAAAAATGGAGGGATGATCAAAATAAGTCAAAAAACATATTTTATTATGACAAAAATGTTAAAAGCAATTTATACCACAGTGACTATAATTCAAAACATTAAAATTCCAACTTGAAAACTACGTCGTTTGATGACGAAACGTTGGCGACTCCAGACGTAACGTCCACACGCCCCCTTACTGAGCCGGCCTACTGCTTTTGTACTGTTTTCTACGCTGATTGGATACACGCGGGACGCCACAGTCAGATCTTCAGCTGTCTTATCTATGTGCCTGCTTATGTCCGTACTATTGAGAGTCGTTTTTTAATTAAATTATACATATGTGTTTACGGGATTACGCTATGGTCCTTTGTTTACTTTCCTCCATACATTCATTTGACCATCACGGAGTGACTAAGAGGGATTGATCGTTCCATGGTGTTATCCATTTTTCTTTGGATCCATTGAATTTAAGTGAAAACATCCCTTTGCTTGGCGAGGCTCTCTCATTCATTTGAGTAGCCATGGCGCTTTGGTAAGCTGCTCTTATTACTTGCGCACCGAGGTGTCCCCATCCCACACATTCCTTGGGTGTCACGGGAAGGATTGCTTTCACAGTATTTTCACTTGATTTTTTTTTTGGACTTTCACCATTACTATAATCTTTTTTGGGACTTTATCCACCATAATTCCCTTGGACATTTCTTTCATCCCTTTAGATGATGATTATTTATCAGTGTAACATTTATCCATGTTATTTTTAGCGCTACACTTATTATTATTTAACGGACAATTGCGCGGTCATGCGGCGCTGTACCCAAATAAAATTGATGTCCTTTTTTTTCCCCACAAATAGAGCTTTCTTTTGGTGGTATTTGATCACCTCTGCAATTTTTATTTTTTGCGCTATAAACAAAAAAAGAGCGACAATTCTGAAAAAAAAAAAATATATATTTTTCACATTCTGCTATATAACATTCCCCCAAAAAAAATTAAAAATCAAAATTTTTTAACATTTTAGGCCAATTAGTTTTCTGCTACATATTTTTGGTAAAATAAATCGCAATAAGATTATTTTGATTGGTTTGCGCAAAAGTTATCGCGTCTACAAACTACAGGAAAGATTTATGTCATTTTTATTGTTTTTTTTTTTATTTATTTTTTTACTAGTAATTTTTTTGCAGGACTTCGGCATTGCTGTGGACAGATCGTACCCCTAACTGACATTTTTTACACTTTTGGGGGTACCAGTGACATTACTACAGTAATCAGTGCTAAAAATATGCACTGTTACTGTAATAATGACACTGGCAGGGAGGGGGTTAACACTGTGGGTGATCAAAGGGTTAAATGTGTACCTAGGGGAGTGATTCTAACTATATGGAGGCGGGGCTTATGGAATGACCATAGAGACCTGTGATCCTATATAGAAGGACCACAGGAGCTCTGTAATAATTCCAGGGAGAAGAACGGTCAGCTGTGTTTACAAAAGCTGACCGTCCTTCTCTATAAGTGGGGAGCGATCGGGGGTGGCAGGCGGCAATAGGAGCCGCCTTCCCTGTGCATCAGAGTCCCCGATGCCAAGTGGGGGCGGGAGCATGCTGCCGGCGCCCCCTAGCTGCAGGTGCACGACCGACGTAGCCCTACATCAGTAGGGCAGGAAGGCCGCTCTGCCGCAGTATATATGCGGTGGGCGGTCCGGAAGCAGTTATACAGTATTTGACACTGCAAATGAGACGGATATTTCCTTCCCTTAGGGGACAACTGACTTCTGTTAGTCGTGTATTCTGTCCTCTCAATGTATAACACACACCGGAAAGAATCGTGATGTAGATGTTATGGAGTGGGGTTACTATCCTTGTATAGTCTTATACCCTCATTGGTTGGCCACATATATGTTGGCTACACTGTTGAATCACCCCTCCTATGAATGTTGTTACACCACTTCATAGAGTCGTCCAGTCTCACGACTCATAGGCTTGTATATACCTATTTCTCGCCAAGTTGTTCCCTTTGTAGCCCTGAAGAAGTATTCAACGAAACGCGTTGGCATCAAAGACTTGCGCTACATACAGTACCGGTGCCCTTTTCACTGAATCTGGGGACCTTTACTCCCATTGTGGGACCCTTTCTTATGGTCCTGCAGCGGGCCACCTTCCTGTCATCTTGGGCTCCTCCCGCGGTGGCAGGATGCCCAATCTCATTTGCAAGTGCGACCCTTGCGACCCCGGTAGTTCTGCCACTGGTGTCATCACTTTTTTATTTTTGTTTTACAATTTTATTTTTTATTATTTTTTAGGAACCCTGTTGGGGGGAGGGGATGTTTGGTGAAATATCAGGGGTCTAAACAGACCCTTGATGTCTCACTTTTGAGACAGAGAAAGTGACCAAGGACAGAATTATCGGTCTCTTTCTCTGCACCCTTAGCTGCACAGAAAGAAAGGACAGGAAGCTCTAAACGGAGATTGCTGTTCCTTCATAAACTGAGGCATAGTAAACACAGTTTACCATGCCTCAGCTATGAACACAGGGGGACAGGGGAGTACACAGGGGCCCAGGGCAACGGGACAGGGATAGGGAGATGGTGGGATTGGCAGGTGGAGGAGCCAGTGCCCTCCATTTTACCTCCTGAAGCCACTGAATGTCTGCAGGACAGGAGGAGGAGAAGCAGGCATTCAGTGGCTACATAGAGGGATCGGGTACTTTACATGCCTCTGCCTCTGCCACTCCTCCTATCCAGGCGTACAGGGGGACTTCTCGGGCCCCCTGAAACATGGGGCAGAGTTACGATGGCAGCTCCTGTACGTACACCCTTGCTGGGCCCCCCAACCACTAGACATAAAAAAAAAGACTGTAGATGCCAGCAGTTCCTCATCTTGACCCTCTGTCTGGGATCAGTGTATGAACCCTATTTGAGTTACTGCACAAGCATAGTAACTCTAAAGGGCATTAATTTGAGAGGATCGGGGCAGCAAGTCTGGCTACAGATGAGGTCTGGGTGAGACAAAGCCATGAGGTGGGCCTGATGGGTGGCCTCCACATAGTTAGAGGTGGGGTCTAGGTGGGACCAAGGGACATGAGAAGTCAATCTATTAATGGGCTGAATATTGCTTTGACCCTCACCTGTGTCAAACTGTGGCAAACTATAAATTCAGCTGTCAGATGGCAGGAAGGCAGGGCCATCTTTAGAAATTTCTGGGCCCTGTGCTGACGAATCCCCGGACCCCCAAATACTAGAAATATATATAAGGTCCATAAATGTAAACAAATTTAGCTGAGGCAGTCCCTCATCTTGGCTCTCTGTACCATTGATGCTGTTACTCATGAGGCGAGGTCTGGGTGAGCCAAAGCTAAGGTAGGCATAATGGGTGGTCCCCACATAGTTAGAGGTTGGTTTCAGTGGGACCAACCGGTAAAGTGGGTGTGATGGGCAGTCCCACATATTAAGAGGTAGTGTCTGGGTGCGATCAACCCATAAAGTGGGTGTGATGGGTGGTCCCTGCATATTAAGCGGTAGGGTCTGGTTAGGATCAACCCATAAAGTGGGTGTGATGGGAGGTCCCCGCATATTAGGAGGTAGGGTCTAGTTAGGATCAACCCATGAAGTGGGTATGATGGGCAGTCCCCGCATATTAAGAGGTAGGATCTGGTTAGGATCAACCCATAAAGTGGGTGTGATGGGTGGTCCCTGCATATTAAGAGGTAGGGTCTGGTTAGGATTAACCCATAAAATGGGTGTGATGGGAGGGCCCCACATATTAAGAGGTAGGGTCTGGTAAGGATCAACCCATATAGTGGGTGTGATGGGAGGTCCCCGCATATAAAGAGGTAGGGTCTGATTAGGATCAACCCATAAAGTGGGTGTGATGGGCGGCCCCCGCATATTAAGAGGTAGGGTCTGTTTGGGATCAACCCATAAAGTGGGTATGATGGGCGGTCCCTGCATATTAAGAGGTAGGGTCTGATTAGGATCAACCCATAAAGTGGGTGTGATGGGCGGTCCCCGCATATTAAGAGGTAGGGTCTGTTTGGGATCAACCCATAAAGTGGGTGTGATGGGCGGTCCCTGCATATTAAGCGGTAGGGTCTCTTTAGGATTAACCCATAAATGGTCAGTGGGAGGAATTCCTTTTTACATTGGTGGTCAGTGGGAAGAATGTCCCTTACATTAGTGGTCAGTGGGAAGAATACCTCTTACATTGGTGGTCAGTGGGAAGAATGCCTCTTACATTGGTGGTCAGTGGGAAGAATGCTCCTTACATTGGTGGTCAGTGGGAAGAATGTCCCTTACATTGGTGGTCAGTGGGAAGAAAGCTCTTTACATTGGTGGTCAGTGGGAAGAATGATCCTTACATCAGTGATCAGTGGGAAGAATGTCCCTTACATTGGTGGTTAGTGGGAAGAAAGCTCCTTACATTGGTGATCAGTAGGAAGAATGCTCCTCACATTGGTGATCAGTGGGGGGGATGCTCCTTACATTGGTGGTCAGTGAGAAGAATGCCCCTTACATTGGTGGTAAGTGGGAAGAATGCTCCTTACATTGGCTATCAGTGGGAAGAATGCTCCTTACATTGGTGGTCAGTGGGAAGAATGCTCCTTACATTGGTGATCAGTGGAAGGAATGCTCCTTACATTGGTGATCAGTGGGAGGAATGCTCCTTAAATTGGTGGTCAGTGGGAAGAATGCTCCTTACATTGGTGATCAGTAGGGAGAATGCTCCTTATATTGGTGGTCTGGTCAGTGGGAAGAATGTCCCTTACATTGGTGGTCAGTGGGAAGAATGCTCCTTAAATTGGTGGTCAGAGGGGAGAATGTTCCTTAGATTGGTGGTAAGTGGGTAGAATGTTCCTTACATTGGTGGTAAGTGGGTAGAATGTTCCTTACATTGGTGGTAAGTGGGTAGAATGTTCCTTACATTGGTGATCAGAGGGGAGAATGCCCCCTTCCAGTGGTGCCAATAATGACACCCATACTAACTCTGTCATGTGGCGTTGGTCCTAGAACTATGTTGGCACCACCAGTATCTCGGAGGTCAACTAACCACCGCACAATAAAACTCTATCGCCCTCTGGAGGAAACCCTATGCTTCCACGGTACCCTGGTTGAGAATGGCTGCTTTAGAAGTTTGTTGTAACAAAGAGAATGAGTTTAGTCCATAAAAGAAAGATCTGGAGCCCCCGAGTACATTTTACGAGCCTTGTTTTCTCCTTCCAGGTGTGCTTGGAAAAATAAAAAGTCCTACAATGGTGCCGATTTAATAAAAACATTGACACGAGCTCTAATGACAGGAAGGGACGAGGATTAATAATTCTGAATAGAGTTAAACACACAACAAAACCGAGGAGTCGGTCTCCCCTATCTGTACGCTGGAGGCAGAGCCGGTTTGTACAGCGCAGGTTACGGAATGCACACCTCTTCATGCTCTATTATCCTCAAAGTACATCACTCAGGCGGACGCACACCTCCATCACGGGGCACTTCCAACCTTCAGTCAATAACTCTGTGCTCTACTGGAAGCCTCGCATTCCCCTCATTGTGTCGAGTCCTTCTCATTTCCAGCAGTTTGACGGAGCCTGGACGCCTGCCAGCAGCCATTTTTCCATGTCAGTTTGCAAACAGTTATTATTTACATCAGGCGTTTCGGTGGCACGGGGGGTCAGCGGCAACTCACAATGCAGCTGACGTGCGCAGTCAGAGGCAGCGCGGGGACACGGCACCCGCTTATTGCTCGACGCAGGACCTGTCACGTTTTAGATGAGATCATAAAGTGATGGCACTATGCGGTTAATTACCCTTTTCATTCCATTGTGCCACCTGCGTACTAACCAGGGGTGGCCTGAAGTCTCATTCATTTTGTGGAAGGAGTGACAGGGACTTTTTTTTTTTTCTGGTGATCTTTGGCCAGATTTAGGTTTATTTCAGGCATATCAACACAATCACTTTTATTTTCAATGCGGTTTTTTTTGGCAGCTGCACACTCCGTCTTTATAAGCACTACTGAACAGGGATAAGGGAAATCAGATTTCTGCAAAAATTTTGATATTTTTTCATAAAATTTTGCCATTTGGCAAATTGCTTTGGAGTCTGTGGGCAAAGCAAATTGAAGGAGATTTTTTGCATTTTCAGGTGTGCTAATGCAGTCACTGAATTGACCATCTTTCAGTAGATATGGATTGCTCTCCATGACCGTTTATAAGGGTGCAATGAGTTTAAATGGCGCTTTAGGGTTAGGGAAGCTCCTGGACCTGTTCTCGTGTCAAAAAAACCCTAATGGTGACCCTAATACTATCACTAACCCTAACAATAATCCTAACCCTAGTGCTAACAGCAGGGCCGGGATAAGGGGTGGGCAGGAGGGGTGGCTGCCCTGGGCACTGAGGTTTTATGTGAGGTAGGGGGGCACCACGAGGAGATTGGGGGGAAATATTTGTGTTGGGAGGGGGAATCTGGGTTGGTGGTAGGAGGTAAGAATTGTTCTAGGAGGGGAAATTTGGGAAGGTGATTTGGGGGGATTTGTGTTGGAAGGGGAGATAGGTGAAGAGGATTTGTGCTAGGAGGAGGGGTTTGTGCTAGAAAAGGTAATATGGTAGGGAGGGGGGATTTGTGATAAGATCAGAACTTTTTTTGGTGGGGGGGGTTATGTTAGTTGGGATGAGTGGGGGGTATTTGTGCTAGGAGAAGGGGATTTGGAATGGGGGAGAGGATTTGTGCTCGGAGGGGAAATTTGAGGGGTAGAGGATTTGTGCTAGGTGGGGGAAGATTTTTCTTTTTTGGAGGGAGGGGAGTTTGTGCTGAGCGCATATGGGGAGAGGGAGAATTTGGGCTGGGGGTGTGGGGGCAAATATTTGTGCCAGGAGAGGGAATTTCAGCAGGGATGTGGATTTATTCTGGGAGGAAGAGGGGATTAATGCTTAGGGGGACCATGCAAATTAGTGCTTGATTTTTTGGGGGGGAGAGATTTTTGCTGACACATAATCATACATCTTGGGTGGGGGGGAGCATTTTGGCATGTTCGCCCTGGGTTCTAGATGAGCTTTTCCCAGCACTGGCTAACAGTAATGATAACCTTAACTCTATTCATAAACAAAGCCATTCATCATTATAGCATTCCATTTTTTAAATTAAAGTTTTCATTTTCAAAAATGTTTGTGAAAATTTGGAGATTTCAGCAAAATGTTTAGTTCATCGTAAATGAAACAGTTGGGTGGCTTGTAACGCTGTAATGGGCATTAGATTGCTCCTGAGGGTTACAAACGCTCCTTTCAGCTATCCTGTACTTTACACTTTTTAAAGGAGAAAGAAAAAAGACAGTGCCAATAATAAAAAAAATAATAAAAACACAACCGCAAATTGATTCTTTTCAATTTTCAAGCAAATTTCACCTAAGCAGCTCTGTGGGTGAGACCCTGTCACCCATTTCCTGACTGGTTGGCTGCTTTAGCAAGTGACACAAACATGGTAGTTATTAGCCATGCAATATAGCCTCCTTAGGACAGCTTCTCTGCCAGTTAGACCTATGTACTGTATCCTCTCTAACTGTTCTTTAGTCCCCTGTTGTAAGCCTTGTTCTTTTGATATGCATTACATGCAACCCTGTAAAGACTTCAGACCAGATAAAGGTCTTTTACTGGGGGTAGCTAAGTGAGACAATTGAGCAGTACTTGATAACATCTTTAACAAACCCCTGACAAGGTTCTCCGAGTGCCCTTGAATAGTCCCCCAAGAGGTAGTCATACCTTGTTTAGGTATTAAAGTCCATACATGAGTCCTGTCCAATGCAAGAATCCAAAACTGGCAGTAATTCCAAATAATATAGCAAGGTTTCACAAGCAGCAGATAGCACAGGTCCATAGGCTTACTATCCCATTGGGAACCCCCGACTGGGCTGGTAGCACTACCAAGGGGTGGTACAATCTGACAGAGTAACGACTACATATTGGAAGACTTTCCCCCCCAATGTACCTTTAAGGGCACTAATAACCCTGTCAGAGAAATGGCCATGCTGCAACTGGCAACTCCACCTGTACTTCCAATGGCCGCAATGGACTCAGGCCATAGACTAATTCACTGGCCTATAAAAGGACTCTGCTCAGCCCATCAGATTGCTGGATTGTCTTCAGCTCTTCCTGTTTCCTGAGCATTGCTACTTCCTGGATTCCAGTTTGACCCGGCTTGTTCCTGACCTGTCTGCTCTCTCTCCTGGCTTTGACCCTCGGTTTCGTCTGACCATCCCTGCTCCAGTTTGGCTCTCCCGTTATCTGACCTCGGCTTGGCTCACGGACTTGCTTCCTGTCTACCTGCCCTCCAGTACCTGATCTTGGCTTTCCCACGGACTTGTCTGCTTCTGGCCTTCCTGCTATACCTTTGGCTTGCACCTGTTGCAGCTTCCTGCCGAGCCCTGTGTTTGACCCCCGGCCGGTCTTACACCTACTGCCTGGTTGTTCCTGGTTCCTTGGACTGTCTAGTGTATACCTCTCCAGCATTCTGCCAGAGACCGCCTGTATACCATCAGGACCCTGCTGGCAGCCAGAGCTTCTGTGGGCGCTATGCCCTCTGTCGTAACCCCAGGGGTGTGCCGTACTCAGCCGCAAGGAGAGCCCTCGCTGCATCTTGGCCTCAGATCAGGTATGTGACAAACCCCCTTTTTATATGAAATGACCTGCAGGGGGCACTTATCTTCCTGAAAAGAGTAGGAAAACCTGGCCAGCAGCTATAACCTTTGCTTCTCAGGAACCACCAACTTACAGGTCAACCAAGGACACAGTGTAATAAGCTTACATTGTAACAAAAGCCATTTTCAAACAAATACCTGTACAGTTTAAATGAGCAAATTCAGAGCATACACCCAAGTAGAAGAAAAACACTTAACACTCAGGGCTTTTGGAAGCACCTGCTTACACTCTTCTTTGAGATTAGAATCCATCAGACCAAACTCCCCACCTGAACTTATTCTCCAACCGGCCTTACAAAGTCCTAGTATTTGTCAGTGCCCAATGCTATAACAGTCATCAAGGTTGCAAACTTTGGGATTAGTATCTGTCAGACCAAACTCAATAATGAAGATCTAGAATTTGATGAAAAGTCAGCAAGCCTTGAAGAATTTTTCCACCAAATCCACATAGGTTTCTATCTTGTTGAGCGTCAGAGGCCAAATAACCTATCATCCTCAATCTCCGGCGGGGTTGTTGCTTTCTTTAGTTGCATTTCATGGACCTCCTTTCATTGGCCTTGGACACCACAACATTCCCGTATATAAGAGCACTAAATGTGCACCTTCTGGAGTTTTGCTCATGAGGAGAACATTGGCATTCAGATCACATTTTGTTCTTTTGAAAAATAAGTTGTGGATCCCAGCCATTGCAACTTCACTTCTTGTCCCCCCTAGACAACAGGATTGTTCTTTAAAATTATCATAAAAAATGAGGCTTGAATAGCACTCTTAAAAAGAGCGAACCATGAGCGGAACTGACATAGACAAAATTATTCAAAGTTTCGGGCCTTTCCCTCTATAGTGCAAATAAGCCCCACCTGATCCCATGCACCAGCCGGCCTCACAAAGGCTTAGCATTTGTCAGTGCCCGTTGTTACAACAGTCATCAAGGTCGCAAACTTTGGGATTAGTATATGCCAGTACAAACTCAATGATGAATATCTAGAATATGATGACTAGTCGGCAAGCCTTAAAGAATTTTGCCACCAAAGTCCACATCATTTTTTATTTCGTTGAGTGTCAGAGACCAAAGAAATCATTAGCTGGACTATTTTTGTAGTGATAAAGGATCCTCAATCTCTGGCAGTGTTGCTGCTTTCTTTAGTTGCGTTTCATGGACCTCCTTTCATTGGCTTTGAACACCGAAACATTCCCATTTATGAGAGTGCTCAATGTGCACCTTCTTGAGTTTTACTCATGAGGAGGACATTGGCATTCAGACCCCATACGACATTTGGTTTCTCCTTTTTTGTTCTTTTGAAAAGTAAGTTGTGGATCCCAGCCATTGCAGCTCCATATCTTGTCCCCTTAGACAGCAGAAGTGTAAAATTTCTGATAGTTCTTCAAAATTATCAAAAAAAGATAAGGCTTGAGCAGTACTCTAAAAAGAGCGAGCCGTGAGCAGAACTGAGAAAGACCAAATTAGTTGAAGTTTTGGGCCTTCTTCTCTATAGTGCAAATAAGCCCCAACTAACCCCGTGCTCCATCAGGTCTCACAAAGGGATAGCATTTGTCAGTGCCCGATGTTATAACAGTTGCCAAGGTCGCCAAGTTTGGGATTAGTATCTGTCAGACCAAACTCAATGATGAAGATCTAGAATTTGGTGAATAGTCGGCAAGCCTTGATGAATTTTGCCACCAAAGTCTGCATAATTTTCTATCTTGTTGGGTTTCAGAGGCCAAAGAACCCATCAGCTAAACTTTCTTTTGTTCTCATAAAGGATCCTCGGTCGCCGACAATGATGTTGCTTTCATTAGTTGCATTTCATGGACCTCCTTTTATTAACCTTGGACACCAAAACATTCTCATTTATAAGAATGCTAAATGTGCACCTTATGGAGTTTTCTCCAGCTGGCATCACAAAGGCTTAGCATTTGTCAGTGCCCGATGTTATAACAGTCGTCAAGGTCGCAAAATTTGGGATTAGTATCTGTCAGACCAAACACAATGATGATATTCTAGAAAATGATGACTAGTCAGCAAGCCTTGAAGAATTTTGCCACTAAAGTCCACATCATTTTCTATCTTGTTGGGTTTCAGAGGCCAAAGAACTTATCAGCTGGACTTTTTTTAGTAGTCATAAAGGATCCTCAATCTCTGGCAGGGTTGTTGCTTTCTTTAGTTGCATTTCATGGACCTCCTTTTATTAGCTTTGGACACCAAAACATTCTCATTTATAAGAGTGGTAACTGTGCACCTTATGGAGTTTTACTCACGAGAAGAACATTGGCATTCAGACCACATACGGCATTTGGTTTCTCCTTTTTTGTTCTTTTGAAAAGTAAGTTGTGGATCCCAGCCATTGCATCTCTGCTTCTTGTCCCCCTAGACAACAGAAGTGTAGAATTGCTAAATGTTCTTCAAAATTATCAAATAAGATGAGGCTTGAACAGCACTCTTAAAGGGCGAGCCATGAGCGGAACTGAGAAAGACAAAATTATTTGACGTTTTTGGCCTTCTCTATAGTGCAAATAAGCCCCACCTGACCCCATTCTCCAGCTGGCATCACAAAGGCTTAGCATTTGTCAGTGCCCGATGTTATAACAGTCGTCAAGGTCGCAAACTTTGGGACTAGTATCTGTCAGACGAAACACAATGATGAAGTTCTAGAAAATGATGACTAGTCAGCAAGCCTTGAAGAATTTTTCCACTAAAGTCCACATCATTTTCTATCTTGTTGGGTTTTAGAGGCCAAAGAATCTATCAGCTTGACATTTTTTAGTAGTCATAAAGGATCCTCAATCTCTGGCAGGGTTGTTGCTTTCTTTAGTTGCATTTCATGGACCTCCTTTCATTGGCCTTGGACACCAAAACATTCTCATTTAGAAGAGTGCTAAATGTGTACCTTCTGGAGTTTTACTCACGAGAAGAACATTGGCATTCAGACCACATACGGCATTTGGTTTCTCCTTTTTTGTTCTTTAGAAAAGTTAGTTGTGGATCCCAGCCATTGCAGCTCCGCTTCTTGTCCCCCTAGACAACAGAAGTGTAGAATTTCTGATTGTTCTTCAAAATTATCAAAAAAGATGAGGCTTGAACGGCACTCTAAAAAGAGCGAGCCGTGAGTGGAAACTGAGAAAGACCAAATTATTCAAAGTTTTGGGCCTTCTCCTCTATAGTGCAAATAAGCCCCACCTGACCCCCGCACTCCAGCCAGCCTCACAAAGGCTTAGCATTTGTCAGTGCCCAATGTTATAACAGTCGCCAAGGTCGCAAACTCAGACAATTCTCCCGCAGGAACCTTTTCTCCCAAATGTTCATTTTTTGTTCATTCGTCACACCCCACACTGGCAAATATTGCAAATTTTGCTGGGTCTGCTTTGTGTCACCAGAGAGGGGCCTACTTCCAATGTCGTTGATATATGAAAGAAGTCAGAAACAAGATGGCAAAATCAAATTTAGTTTCTGGTAAAGTTAGTAATTCTTAAGCTTGCATTTTTTCTTGTAAAAGGTCACTGATATTTTAGTGTTTGAATGCTCAAGAGTTAAATCTGACCTGCAGCCTCCCCTTCAGTCCTGCACCGTTGTACTGGCTCCTCTCCTGGATAGAAATTACTTACTCTGATTATACTGTACATTGTGAGCTTCTCGCACATTGCATACTGCACACTGTGAGCTTCTCGCCCATTGCATACTGCACACTGTGAGCTTCTCGCCCATTGCATACTGCACACTGTGAGCTTCTCGCCCATTGCATACTGCACACTGTGAGCTGCATTAGAAACTCCAGCCAGTCAACTGGATCCCGTCTTATTCAGTGCCATCTTAAGAGCCTTATAGGCCCCCGGGCAATGCAGTGCACTGGGGCCCCAAGAGAGAGGTAGAGAGAGGGAGAGGGAGAGAGAGAGGGAGAGAGAGGGAGAGAGAGAGAGGGAGAGAGGGGGAGAGAGAGAGGAGAGGGAGAGAGAGAAAGAGAGAGAGAGGGGGGGGAGAGAGGGGGGGAGAGAGAGAGGGGGGGAGAGAGGGGGAGAGAGAGGGGGGGAGAGAGGGAGAGGGGCAGAGGGAGAGGGGGAGAGAGAGAGGGAGAGAGAGGGAGAGGGGGAGAGAGAGGGGGAGAGAGAGGGGGAGAGAGAGAGGGAGAGAGAGGGGGAAAGGGGGAGAGAGAGAGAATAGGATGGCACACACAGAGGATATATAGGGCAGGAAAAGGATGGCACAGACAGTCGATGGAGAGAGAGTGAGAAAAAAGAAATCAAGCAGCTGCAGCAGTCTGCGTACCTTCCACAATGGCTGCACAGCACATGAAGGGAGGAGGTGGGTGGAGCCCATCTTCTAGGCACGGAGAGAGGAGTAGGAGCCGACGAGGAGGATCCTCCTCCGCTGTGCATGATGGGTCCTCTCAGAACGTCACTGGTTGCTAGATGCCAATCGGCTGGCCTTCCTAGCAACCAGTGTGCAGGGAGACTCAGAGCCACCCGCGGACAGCGGGGGGCCCGGCGGACAATGGGGGGGGGGCCCTAGACCACCAGGTAAACTAATCTGGAGACTGGCCTGGGGGGGGACAGTGTAATTGCCACCCTGTGTGTGGGGCCCCTTGGCAAGTGGGGCCCCCGCGCAACCGCCGGGTGTGCCCAATGGAAAAGACGGCCCTGGTCTTATTTCCTGATTGAAGTCCAGCATCATCTAGCTCTTTCTTCCACAGCCTCATTGTCCCTGGCCCACCCCTTTCATTCCTTGGATTTTAGTTCCTGCATTCATAGGCTCAGCAGCACCTATGATCTAGAGCAGTCTGTTCCTTTACATAAGTTTACTTTGTATTTTATATTTATTTAAGCCAGTGTTTCTTAACTGGGGTTCCCCCAGAGTGCAACAAGCATTGGACCCAGTTGACCCTGGATCGGTGTCATGCATTGCCATGGTGCAGACAGGCCCAGGTACCAGCCCTATAACAACCATGGTGATGGCCGCTTGCTTGCCTACACCAAGGGAGTGCATAGCTCTGATCCAGGGCGGGTTGCATGCATCTGCATGTGATTGGCAGACGGTATGATTGGGGTCTCTGTTGTGATAGTGGAACTCTAATGTGATGGGGGACTTATGTATAGGGGGCCTTTGATGTATAGGGGGAACTCTGATGTGATGAAGGGCTCTCATGTACAGGGGGGGTTCTGATATATAGGTGTAACTGTGATGTGATGAGGGGCTCTCATGTATAGGGAGCTTCTGATGTATAGGGGGTACTCTGATGTTATGGGGAATCTCTGATATGATGGGGAACGTCTGATGTGAATGGTGGGGGATTCTGATGCAAAGAGGGGGCTTCTGATGTGATGGGCAGACTCTGCTGTGAAGGAGGACTTTGATGTAATGGGGGACCTCTGATATGATGAGGAACCTTTGATGTGATAGAGAACCTCTAAAGTTTTGAGCGGACCTCTGATGTGATGGGAGACTTCTGTTATGATGGGGAACCTCTGATGTGATGAGGGGAACTCTGATATGATGGGGAACCTCTGATGTGATGGAGAACCTCTGATGTGATGGAGAACCTCTGATGTGATGGCGGACCTCTGATACAACAGGAACCTCTGATGTGATGGGGAACCTTTGAAGTGATGTAGACCCTCTGACATATTGAGGGGACCTCTGATATAATGGGGAGCCTCTGATGTGGTGGAAGGGCCTCTAATACAACGGGAAACCTCTGATGTGATGAAGGGACCTCGGATGTAATAAAGGGACCTCTGATGTGATAGGAGGACCTCTGATATGACGGGGGGACCTCTGATGTAAGGAAGGAACCTCTAATGTGATGGGGGGGACCTCTGATGTAATGGGGGTACCTCTGATGTGATAGGGGCATCTCTGATGTGATGGGGGACTTCTGATGTAAGGAAGGAACCTCTAATGTGATGATTGGGCCTCTGGGGTGATGAGGGACCTCTATTGTGATGGGGGGGCTGATGTGATAGGAGGAACTCTGATGTGATTGGGGGGGCTCTGATGTGATGGGTGGACCTCTGATATGAAGTTAATTTAATCAGGGTGGTTGTGTGCATTGTCCCAGGCTCAGGTTTCCCATTGGGAACCTCTAATGTGAAGAGGGGACCTCTGATGTGATGAGGGACGTCTGATGTGATGGTAGAACCTCTGATTTGATGAGGAACGTCTGATGTGATGAGGAGACCTCTGATATAATGGTGGGACCTTTGATGTGATGGAAGGACCTCTGATGTAAGGAAGGAATCTCTGATGTAAAGGGGGACTCTGATGTGATGGGAGGACCTCTGATCTGATGGGGCAACCTCTGATGTGATGGGAGGACATCTAATATAATAGGGAGTCTCTGATATGATGAGGGGTACCTCTGATGTAATGAAGAGACCTCTGATCTGATGGGGCAATCTCTGATGTGAAGGGAGGACTCTGATATGATGGGGACGTCTGATGTGATGGGGAGACCTCTGATGTGATGGGGAGACATCTGACGTGATGGGGAGACCTCTGATGTGATGGGGAGACATCTGATGTGATGGAGAGAACCTTTTGATGTGATGGGGAGACCTCTGATGTGATGGGGAGACCTCTGATGTGATGGGGGACCTCTGATGTGATGGGGGACCTCTGATATGATGGGGAGACATCTGACGTGATGGGGGGACCTCTGATGTGATGGGGAGACCTCTGATGTGATGGGGGACCTCTGATGTGATGGGGAGATATCTGATGTGATGGGGGACCTCTGATGTGATGGGCAGACCTCTGATGTGATGGGGAGACCTCTGATGTGATGGGGTACCTCTGATGTGATGGGGAGACATCTGATGTGATGGGGGACCTCTGATGTGATGGGGAGACCTCTGATGTGATGGGGGACCTCTGATGTGATGGGCAGACCTCTGATGTGATGGGGAGACCTCTGATGTGATGGGGAGACCTCTGATGTGATGGGGGGACCTCTGATGTGATGGGGGACCTCTGATGTGATGGGGAGACCTCTGATGTGATGGGGGACCTCTGATGTGATGGGGGACCTCTGATGTGATGGGGAGACCTCTGATGTGATGGGGAGACATCTGATGTGATGGGGAGACATCTGATGTGATGGGGAGACCTCTGATGTCATGGGGGACCTCTGATGTGATGGGGAGACCTCTGATGTGATGGGGAGACCTCTGATGTGATGGGGGACCTCTGATGTGATGGGAGACCTCTGATGTGATGGGGAGACCTCTGATGTGATGGGGAGACCTCTGATGTGATGGTGGATTCTAAAGTCATGAGGGACACTGATGTAATGAAGGGACCTCTAATGTGATGGGTGGGCCTCAGATGTGATGGGGGACCCCTGATATGAATTTACACCCTCTAAGTGGTTGTGTGAATTGTCCCAGGCTCAGCTTTCCCATTCATGGGTAACATTGACACTTTTTACATTTGAGACTGGAGTGCCTCCAGATTTTATATACTTTTTAGAGGGTCCTGCGACTAAAGAAAGTTGGAGAAACTCTCCTTTAAGCCCCTTCTTGTCTAGAAATCTTTTTCTTTTAATACCTGAAAAGCGAAGTTTGCCGTTCTTTGTGTGAAGCTGAGAAAAGCCCAGAAGGCGCTGTTGATCCCGGGGCCATGAAAGGACTTATATAGGTTTTTGTGTGAAAAATAGGGCTCCAGTTAATGATGTAGCGCGGCTTTATAGGCGCCATTAACACGTTCCCCTCGTATAAAGACAGTGGCTGCTTTGTGGCAGACAGTGACAGGAGCAGAGGCCGCTGGTGCCATGGTTTATAATGTGTGGATGGCGGAGTTTATAGATGCTTTGTGGTGGTCTGGGAAGAGAACGGCGCAGCGCGGGTCTGCAGGCTGTCCGAGCAACGCTTTACACCCCGGGAGCGCCGCGCACATAGAGGGAACCAATAAATGCCTCCTAAAAAAAAAAGATTTTCTACAGCTGCTGGTGAGAACTTTACCTGTAAGTTGTTTTTGATGTGACTATGAAGTGGACCTGTCACCATGATCAGTGCAGCATGCTCAGCAATGTGTCGGTGTAACCCTTCCTGGTACAGAGCATCCGGAAAGAATTCACAGCGCTTCACTTTTTCCACATTTTGTTATTTTACAGCCTCATTCCAAAATGGATTAAATGTGTTATTTTCCTCAAAATTCTACAAACAATCCCCATAATGACAACGTGAAAGACGTTTGTTTGTTTGACATCTTTGCAAAATAAAAAAACAATATTCACAGCGTTTGCCATGACACTTAAATTTGAGCAGAGGGGCATCCTGTTCCCACTGATCATCCTTGAGATGTTTCTATAACTTGATTGGAGTCCACCTCAGTTGATTGGACATGATTTGGAAAGGCACACACCTGTCTATATAAGGTCCCATGGGTCCCATGGGTAACAGTGTATGTCAGAGCACAAACCAAGCCATGAAGTCCAAGGAATTGTCTGTAGACCTCAGAGACAGAATTTTATGGAGGTACAGATCGGGGGAAGGGTACAGAAACATTTCTGCAGCATTGAAGATCCCAATGAGCACAGTGGCCTCCATCATCCATAAATGAAAGATCCCAATGAGCATAGTGGCCTCCATCATCCGTAAATGAAAGATCCCAATGAGCACAGTGGCCTCCATCATCCAGAAATGGAAGATCCCAATGAGCACAGTGGCCTCCATCATCCATAAATGGAAGATCCCAATGAGCACAGTGGCCTCCATCATCCGTAAATGGAAGATCTCAATGAGCACAGTGGCCTCCATCATCCGTAAATGGAAGATCCCAATGAACGCAGTGGCCTCCATCATCCATAAATGGAAGATCCCAATGAGCACAGTGGCCTCCATCATCTATAAATGAAAGATCCCAATGAGCACAGTGGCCTCCATCATCTGTAAATGGAAGATCCCAGTGAACACAGTGGCCTCCATCATCCGTAAATGGAAGATCCCAATGAGCAAAGTGGCCTCCATCATCTGTAAATGGAAGATCCCAGTGAGCACAGTGGCCTCCATCATCCATAAATGGAAGATTCCAATGAGCACAGTGGCCTCCATCATCCGTAAATGGAAGATCCCAATGAGCACAGTGGCCTCCATCACCCCTAAATGGAAGATCCCAATGAGCATAGTGGCCTCCATCATCCATAAACGGAAGATCCCAATGAGCACAGTGGCCTCCATCATCCATAAATGAAAGATCCCAATGAGCATAGTGGCCTCCATCATCCATAAATGAAAGATCCCAATGAGCACAGTGGCCTCCATCATCCATAAATGGAAGATCCCAATGAGCACAGTGGCCTCCATCATCCGTAAATGGAAGATCCCAATGAGCACAGTGGCCTCCATCATCCGTAAATGGAAGATCTCAATGAGCACAGTGGCCTCCATCATCCGTAAATGGAAGATCCCAATGAACGCAGTGGCCTCCATCATCCATAAATGGAAGATCCCAATGAGCACAGTGGCCTCCATCATCTATAAATGAAAGATCCCAATGAGCACAGTGGTCTCCATCATCTGTAAATGGAAGATCCCAGTGAACACAGTGGCCTCCATCATCCGTAAATGGAAGATCCCAATGAGCAAAGTGGCCTCCATCATCTGTAAATGGAAGATCCCAATGAGCACAGTGGCCTCCATCATCCATAAATGGAAGATCCCAATGAGCACAGTGGCCTCCATCATCCGTAAATGGAAGATTCCCAATGAGCACAGTGGCCTCCATCATCCATAAATGGAAGATCCCAATGAGCACAGTGGCCTCCATCATCCATAAATGGAAGATCTCAATGAGCACAGTGGCCTCCATCATCCGTAAATGGAAGATCCCAATGAGCAAAGTGGCCTACATCATCCGTAAATGGAAGATCCCAATGAGCACAGTGGCCTCCATCATCCATAAATGGAAGATCCCAATGAGCACAGTGGCCTCCATCATCCGTAAATGGAAGATCCCAATGAACGCAGTGGCCTCCATCATCCATAAATGGAAGATCCCAATGAGCACAGTGGCCTCCATCATCTGTAAATGGAAGATCCCAGTGAACACAGTGGCCTCCATCATCCGTAAATGGAAGATCCCAATGAGCAAAGTGGCCTCCATCATCTGTAAATGGAAGATCCCAATGAGCACAGTGGCCTCCATCATCCATAAATGGAAGATCCCAATGAGCACAGTGGCATCCATCATCCGTAAATGGAAGATTCCCAATGAGCACAGTGGCCTCCATCATCCATAAATGGAAGATCCCAATGAGCACAGTGGCCTCCATCATCCATAAATGGAAGATCTCAATGAGCACAGTGGCCTCCATCATCCGTAAATGGAAGATCCCAATGAGCAAAGTGGCCTCCATCATCCGTAAATGGAAGATCCCAATGAGCACAGTGGCCTCCATCATCCATAAATGGAAGATCCCAATGAGCACAGTGGCCTCCATAATCCGTAAATGCAAGATCCCAATGAGCACAGTGGCCTCCATCATCCATAAATGGAAGATCCCAATGAGCACAGTGGCCTCCATCATCTGTAAATGGAAGATTCCCAATGAGCACAGTGGCCTCCATCATCCATAAATGGAAGATCCCAATGAGCACAGTGGCCTCCATCATCCATAAATGGAAGATCGCAATGAGCACAGTTGCCTCCATCATCCGTAAATGGAAGATCCCAATAAGCACAGTGGCCTCCATCATCCATAAATGGAAGATCCCAATGAGCACAGTGGCCTCCATCATCCGTAAATGAAAGATCTCAATGAGTACAGTGGCCTCCATCATCCGTAAAAGGAAGATCCCAGTGAGCACAATGGCCTCCATCATCCATAAATTGAAGATCCCAATGAGCACAGTGGCCCCCATCATCCATAAATGGAAGATCCCAGTGAGCACAGTGGCCTCCATCATCCATAAATGGAAGATCCCAATGAGCACAGTGGCCTCCATCATCCATAAATGGAAGATCCCAATGAACACAGTGGCCTCCATCACCCCTCAATGGAAGATCCCAATGAGCACAGTGGCCTCCATCATCCATAAATGGAAGATCCCAGTGAGCACAGTGGCCTCCATCATCCATAAATGGAAGATCCCAATGAGCACAGTGGCCTCGCCATGGGATCACCTTTATGGGTGATGGGAGAGGTGCCCCCCCGCCACTTCCTGGTCATTTTCCTTGTTTACTGGCAGTGCTGGGACAAGGTGATCTAGAGCCCAGGGCGAACATGCCAATCTGCTCCACCCCCCAAGATGCATGAGCACTATGTGTCAGCAAAGATCCCCCAAGTACCTAAAAATGAGCACTACTCTGAATGCTTACCCCCTAAGCATAAATTCCTTCTCCTCCCAGCACAAATCCACCCCTCCCTGCTGAAATCTCCCCTCCTAGTGCAAATTTTTGCCCCCCCCCCAATCCACCAAATCCCCCCCTCCAAAAAAAAGCACCCCTCATAGCACAAATCCTCTACCCCTAAAATTTCCCCACCAAGTACACATCCTCTCCCCCCACTCCAAATGCCCTTCTCCCAGCACAAATTACCCCCAATCCCCCCTCCTAGCACAAATCCTCCCACCTCAAAAAATTCCCACTCCTAGCACTATTCCACCCCCCCCACCCCCCTTACCATATCCAATCTTCCATCTAAAAAACTCCCAATTCCCCTTCCGTGCTCAAATCCTCTCCCCCACCCAAGTTTCCCCTTCTAGAACAACTCTTACCCCCAATGCCCCCTTCCAACCCGAATCCCCTCCCCCCAAAATCTTCTCACAGTGCCCTCCCACCTCACATAATACCACAGTGCCCAGGGCAGCCGTCCCTCTTGCCCAACCCTTGTCCCGGCCCTGCTTACCGGACACGTCGGTAGCGGGGAAAACTATCCGGTCCGCTGTCCTCTCAGGCAGGAAGTTGAGTGAGGGCAAGATGGCCCCCACTCCACTCTATGGCCTTGGTTTTACTGCAGCAGGGCGGCTCGGCTGCGCATAATCACGTAGATCTAGGGGGCGGGCACGATCATCGCCGGCCTCCCGCGATCTTCGGCAATACTGACAGGAGAGCCGTCTGGAATGTAAACAATGCAAGATGGCTCTCCTGTCAGAGAAGCTCAGCTGAATCACCAATCTCTCTCTGCCTCTGTCCAACCCATCCCCCCACACAGTTAGTAAGCACATCTGGGGAACACACTTAACCCTTTAATCACCCCCAGTGTTAACCCCTGTGCGGTCTGTCAGTTATGAACACAGGGATCCTCTTATGTAGGATCACAGGTCTCTGTGTTAATGCAGCAACCCCATCTCCCCCCCCCCCCCACAGTTAGAAAGCTCCCCCTAGGGGCACATTTAACCCTTTGATCACCCTGATTTTAACCCCTTCCCTGCCAGTGTCGTTAGTAAAGTAACAGTGCATATTTCTAGCACTGATTACTGTAGTAATGTCACTGGTACCCCCAAAAGTGTCAAAAATGTCAGTTAGGGGTCCGATCTGTCCGCCGCAATGTCGCAGTCCCGCTAAAAATTTCAGATCGCCGCCATTACTAGTAAAAAAAATAAAAATAAATAAGAATGACATAAATCTTTCCCCTAGTTTGTAGACGCGATAACTTTTGCACAAACCAATTATTATACGCTTTTTGGGATTTTTTTTTTACCAAAAATATAGCAGAATACAAATTGGCCTAAACTGCTAAAAAAAATTAGATTTTTAAAAAAAATTTTTATTGGGAATGTTTTATAGCAGAAAGTAGAAAATATTGGTCCTTTTTAAAAATGTCGCTCTTTTTTTTGTTTATAGCGCAAAAAAACGAAAAATCGCAGAGGTGATCAAATACCACCAAAAGAAAGCTCTGTTTATGGGGAAAAAAGGACATCAATTTTATTTGGGTACAGCGTCGCACGACCGCGCAATTGTCAGTTAAAGCAACACAGGGCCGAATCGCAAAAAATGGTCTGGTCGTTAAGGGGGTAAATTCTTCTGGGGCTGCAGTAGTTAAAGAGCCCATTTTTTTTTTCATAATTTTTTTTTTCATAATTTTTTTTTTTTTTAGTGTAGATGTGAGATGTGAGGTCTTTTTCACCCCAGCTCTCACATTAAAGAGTTGCTGTCCTGCTTATTTCTATTACAAGGGATGTTTACATTCCTTCTAATAGCAATAAAAGTGATCAATAAATTTGTGTAATGCAGTGTAAAAATAAAAGATAAAATAAATAGGAAAAAAAAAAATGAAAGCGCCCCGTCCCCGTTAGCTAGCACGCAGAAGTGAACGCATACGCAAGTCGCGCCCACATATGTAAACGGTGTTCAAACCACACATGTGAGGTATTGCCGCGATCATTAGAGCCAGAGCAATAATTCTATCCCTAGACCTCCTCTGTAACTCTAAACTAGTAACCTGTAGAAATTTTTAAATTGTCGCCAATGGGGATTTTTATGTCCCAATGTTTGTCGCCATTCCACGAGCGTGCGCAATTTTGAAGCATGACATGTTGGATATATATTTAGTCGGCGTAACATTATCTTTCACATTATAAATAACTTTAGTGTGTGCTTATTTTTTTAAATTCCAAAAAGTGTACTTTTTCCAAAAAAAATTGCGTTTGTAAGACCGCTGCGCAAATACGGTGTGATAAAAAAAAATAATGCAATGATCTCCATTTTATTCTCTAGGGTCTCTACTAAAAAAAAAAGTGTATTTTTTCCAAAAAAAATTGCGTTTGTAAGACCGCTGCGCAAATACGGTGTGATAAAAAAAAAATAATGCAATGATCTCCATTTTATTCTCTAGGGTCTCTGCTAAAAAAAAAAGTGTATTTTTTCCAAAAAAAATTGCGTTTGTAAGACCGCTGCGCAAATACGGTGTGATAAAAAAAAATAATGCAATGATCTCCATTTTATTCTCTAGGGTCTCTGCTAAAAAAAAAAAAAAAGTGTATTTTTTCCCAAAAAAATTTGCGTTTGTAAGACCGCTGCGCAAATACGGTGTGATAAAAAAAATAATGCAATGATCTCTATTTTATTCTCTAGGGTCTCTGCTAAAAATATATATATATATATATATATATATATATATATAATGTTTGGGGGTTCTAAGTATTTTTCTAGCAAAAAAAAAAACTTGATTTTAACTTGTAAACAACAAGTGTCAGAAAAAGGCCCGGTCCAGAAGTGGTTAAAAATCCCAAGCCTACGTAAAGCGGTTGTATACCCGGCTTGGCGATTTTAACCTTTTGGTAATCCTATGATAAAGCTTACCTGTAGGTAAAATGAATATCTCCTAAACCTGCACGGTTTAGGAGATATTCACCCTGCATGCAGCCTCTGACATCAGCGGCGCATGCGCTCTGAAGGTCCGGCGTATCGTGCCGGAACGGAGGGCTTCCACACCCATGCGCGGGAGTGACGTCATTGCAGCTCTGGCCATTCAGGGTGCCAGAGCGCGCGAACCCAGAAGAAACGCAGAGGGAACATGTCAGCTTTCTCAGCGGTGACCGGGCACTGCTGCGGGGGCTTCGTTCTAAGGTAAGTATGCGATACATACTAGCACATTATGCTACTGTCGTGCAGGTTTTTTTTTTTTTTTCCAGAGGTTTACTACCGCTTTAACCTTCTTGCTAGATGGAAAAAGATTTGTGAACTACATGTTAAAGTATTGGACATAGTGCTTTATGCACTTTTTAATGTTTTCTTTGTAAAATAAACTATATACTCTTATATAATTTTTTTGTGGTGCCAATATCTACATGCCCTCAAAAGTCCAGAGCTGCAATTATCTTGGCATTTTATGTACAGTATTTAGGACACAGAGCCTCTATCTAAACATTCTTAAATTTTAGATTTTTACATTTTAAATGTCTCATTTTTATAAGAATCCTCTATCCAAACTCTTAAATTTTACATTTCTAAATTTCATAGGAATCCTCTATTCAAACTTTCTTAAATTTTACATTTTACATTTCTAAAATTTTTAAGAATCCTCTATCCAGACTTTCCAAAATTTTATATTTTAAATTTCTAAATTTTTTTAAGAATCCTCTATCCAGACTTTCCAAAATTTTATATTTTAAATGTCTAAATTTTATAAGAACCCTCTATCCAAACTTTCCAAAATGTTACATTTTAAATTTCTAAATTTTATAAGAATCCTCTATCCAAACTTTCTTAAATTTTAGATTTTACATTTAAAATTTTTACATTTTATAAGAATCCTCTTTCCAAACCTTCTTAAATTTTAATATTAAATTTTACATTTCTAAATTTTATAAGAATCCTCTACCCAAACTTTCCAAAATGTTACATTTTAAAATTTTAGATTTTATAAGAATCATCTATCCAAACTTTCCAAAATTTTACATTTTAAATTTCTAAATTTTATAAGTATCCTCTATCCAAACTTTCTTAAATTTTACATTTTACATTTTAAAATTTTATAAGAATCCTCTTTTCAAACTTTCCAAAATTTTACATTTTACCTTTTTAAAATTTTCTAAGAATCCTCTATCCAAACTTTCTTAAATTTTAAATTTTACATTTTAAATTTCTAAATTTTATATGATACCTCTATCCAAACTTTCCTAAATTTTAGATTTTATATTTTAAATTTCTAAATTTTAGAAGAATCCCCTATCCAAACTTTCTTAAAATTTACATTTTAAAATCTCTACTTTTTATAAGAATCCTCTATCCACACTTTCTTAAATTTTACATTTTACATTTCAGAAATTTTTAAGAATCCTCTATCCAAACTTTCTTAAATTTTAGATATTACATTTTAAATTCCTAAATTTTATAAGGATTCTCTATCCAAACTTTCTTAAATTTTACATTTTGCCTTTTAAATTGCTTAATTTTATAAAAATCCTCTATCCAAACTTTCTTAAATTTTACATTTTACATTTCTAAATTTTATAAGAATCTTCTATCCAAACTTTCTTAAATTTTACATTTTACATTTTAAATTTCTAAATTTTATAAGAATCCTCTATGCAAACTTTCCTAAATTTTAGATTTTACCATTTACATTTCTAAATTTTATATGATACCTCTATCCAAACTTTCCTAAATTTTAGATTTTTCATTTTAAATGTCTACATTTTAGAAGAATCCCCCATCCAAACTTTCTTAAATTTTACATTTTAAAATCTCTACTTTTTATAAGAATCCTCTATCCACACTTTCTTAAATTTTACATTTTACATTTCAGAAATTTTTAAGAATCCTCTATCCAAACTTTCTTAAATTTTAGATTTTACATTTTAAATTCCTAAATTTTATAAGGATTCTCTATCCAAACTTTCTTAAATTTTAGATTTTGCCTTTTAAATTGCTTAATTTTATAAGAATCCTCTATCCAAACTTTCTTAAATTTTAGATTTTAGATTTTAAATTTTATAATAAGCAGACAGGTGATTGGTAAAAATGGAGGTCAACCACCTTTTTATTTTTATTTTTTAGCACCCCTATGCCACCCTGTGTGAACTCGGCCTAACCCTCCGGGACCGTGTGATCTGAAAGCAGCCACTCGTTTCTAGAGCTCCCTTTTAAAACAAAGGACGCCTTTGGCAATTAGCGCCGACTTCTCCAAGAGGGATTTCTATTGTAAAAGAAAATAAAATCCCAGAATAACCATCAGAACAAAACATAAGACCTTTTTTTTTTTCTTCTTTTTTTTTTTTTTTGCTCTCACACGGGAGATGGAGAATTCGTTAATACAGAATAGATTTGATTAGAGGACAGCGGACAATAAGAGTCTTAACTGAAGAAGTCATTGACACTTTAATTAATGAGCGAAGGATTAGGCAGCGAGCTGTGAATGGCCGAGGGCTGGGAATGGACCCTACAAGAGGGGAGCGTCAGCTGGACGCGCACAAGTCCTCATAGTCCGCGGCGAACGGTGTGAAAGGAGGACAAGCCTGTGTGGTCAGCGTCCTTCCTGTTCTCGCACGCGGAAGTTAAACCTATAGATCGCCGCTTATGTATCAGTACAATCACAATCGCACTCTGTTAATATTTGACCGGCAGCCAGCGCCCCCCCCTTTTGTGGCGATCCCAACGCAAGTCAAAGAAAAGAGTGAAATAAATGACTTTACAGGAACATCCTTCAGTGAAAGTCGCTGTTTGCTTTTCCCTTGTCCTTAAACAACCCCGGATAGAAAAGCCGATGAGAATGAAGGCGAGGAGAGCGGCACGGCGCCCATCGGCACATGGAGGCGATGATGGGCTTGGTCTCTGGCATGATGGAAATGGTCGGGAGGGAGATAAGTGGGGGGGGGGGGGGTTCTGCTTTACCTGTCATTTTATCCAATCAGCTCTTAGAGAAAAAATTCCTAATATGTCACAATATGCAGCAACAGGATCATTGTTCAGAAAAGCTTTACTTTTTACCATTAAGGCTGCGTTCACACCTGAGCATCGTGTTTTTAAGCTTTTTTTTTTGGCGTTTATATGGGTGTTTTTGTACAGCATTTTTGAGCTTTAGCTTTTTTTTTACTAGCCAATATCATTTGTTTTAATCATAGTTGCTATGTTTTTCAGCTTTTTCATTCGCTTTTATTAATTATTTATTTATTTATTTTTTTACTTTTTTTGTAAGGGGTTAGGGGTTAGAGATTAAAGGTTATAGTTAGGGGTTAATTTATTTATTATTATTATTATTATTTATTTTAATTATTTTTTTATTTACTAGTTAGGTTAGCACAGGTGTCAAACTGGCTGCCCTCCAACTGTTGTGGAACTACAAGTCCCATGAGGCATTGCAAGGCTGACAGTTACAAGCACGACTCCCACAGGCAGAGGCATAATGGTAGTAACTTGTAGTAACTTGTAGTTCTGTAACAGCTGGAGGGCTGCCAGTTTGGCACCGCTGGGTTAGAGGTAAGGATTAGGGGTTAATATTAGGGTTAGGTGTTAGGGTTATTTCATTTCATTATTTTTCTTTATTTTTATTATTATTTATCTTTGTGATTTATTTATGAAATTATTATTATTTATTTATTTATTTTGCTAGGTTAGGGTTAGAGGTTAGGATTAGGATTAATATTAGGATTAGTGTTAGGGGTTATTAAGGGGCTAATATTAGGGTTATTTAATTTTTTTCATTAGTTTTTTTATTATTATTATTTATTTATGTGTGTATTTTTTTGTGTATCTATTTACTATTGTTATTATTGTTATTATTATGTATTTATTTATGTATTTTATTTATTTATCTATTTAATATTATTATTATTATTTATTTTTTATTAATTTATTGCATTTGAGCAGAAAAACCCTAAAAAAAAAATGCTCAAAAAGAACATGTCCCTGACATAATTATTTAAAGCATAAAGAAGGACTCAAGGGAAACAGCAAAATGCACAGATGAGATATACTGGAAATTATTTTTATTTATTTTGCTGGGTTAGGGTTAGCAATAGGGTGAGAGGTTAGGATTAGGGGTTAATATTAGGATTAGTGTAAGGGGATATTAAGGGGTTAATATTAGGGTTATTTAATTTACTTTATTTTATTATTTGTATTTATTACTATTATTATTTATTTATGTTTGTATTTTTTTATGTATCTATTTATTATTATTATTATTATTATTATTATTATTATTATTATTATTATTATGTCTTTTATTGAATAATTTATATTATTATTATTTATTTTTAATTAAATTATTGCATTAGAGCAGAAAAACCCTGAAAACACGTGCTAATACGCTCAAAAAGAACATGTCCCTGTCATAATTATTTATAGCTTATAGAAGGACTCCAGAGAAGCAACAAAATACACAGATGAGATATACTGCAAATTATTATTTATTTTGCTGGGTTAGGGTTAGCAATAGGGTGAGAGGTTAGAATTAGGGGTTAATATTAGGATTAATGTAAGGGGATATTAAGGGGTTAATATTAGGGTTATTTCATTTCTTTTATTTTATTATTTGTATTTATTACTATTTATTTATGCGTGTATTTTATTTATTTATCTATTTGTTATTATTATTATTATGTATTTTATTGAATCATTTATATTATTATTTATTTTAAATTAAATTATTGCATTAGAGCAGAAAAACCCTGAAAACACGTGCTAATACGCTGAAAAAGAACATGTCCCTGTCATAATTATTTATAGCTTAAAGAAGGACTCCAGAGAAACAACAAAATGCACAGATGATATATACTGGAAATTATTATTATTTATTTTGCTGGGTTAGGGTTAGCAATAGGGTGAGAGGTTAGAATTAGGGGTTAATATTAGGATTACTGTAAGGGGATATTAAGGGGTTAATATTAGGGTTATTTAATTTACTTTATTTTATTATTTGTATTTATTACTATTATTATTTATTTATGTGTGTATTTTATTTATGTATCTATTTATTATTATTATTATTATTATTATTATTATTATTATTATGTATTTATTTATGTATTTTATTGAATTATTTAATATTATTATTATTATTTATTTTTAATTAAATTATTGCATTAGAGCAGAAAAACCCTGAAAACACGTGCTAAAACGCTCAAAAAGAACATGTCCCTGTCATAATTATTTATAGCTTAAAGAGGGACTCCAGAGAAACAACAAAATGCACAGATGAGATATACTGGAAATTATTATTATTTATTTTGCTGAGTTAGGGTTAGCAATAGGGTGAGAGGTTAGGATTAGTGGTTAATATTAGGATTGGTGTAAGGGGGTATTAAGGGGTTAATATTAGGGTTATTTCATTTCTTTTATTTTATTATTTGTATTTATTACTATTTATTTATGCGTGTATTTTATTTATTTATCTATTTGTTATTATTATTATTATGTATTTTATTGAATCATTTATATTATTATTTATTTTAAATTAAATTATTGCATTAGAGCAGAAAAACCCTGAAAACACGTGCTAATACGCTGAAAAAGAACATGTCCCTGTCATAATTATTTATAGCTTAAAGAAGGACTCCAGAGAAACAACAAAATGCACAGATGATATATACTGGAAATTATTATTATTTATTTTGCTGAGTTAGGGTTAGCAATAGGGTGAGAGGTTAGAATTAGGGGTTAATATTAGGATTACTGTAAGGGGATATTAAGGGGTTAATATTAGGGTTATTTAATTTACTTTATTTTATTATTTGTATTTATTACTATTATTATTTATTTATGTGTGTATTTTATTTATGTATCTATTTATTATTATTATTATTATTATTATTATTATTATTATTATTATGTATTTATTTATGTATTTTATTGAATTATTTAATATTATTATTATTATTTATTTTTAATTAAATTATTGCATTAGAGCAGAAAAACCCTGAAAACACGTGCTAAAACGCTCAAAAAGAACATATCCCTGTCATAATTATTTATAGCTTAAAGAGGGACTCCAGAGAAACAACAAAATGCACAGATGAGATATACTGGAAATTATTATTATTTATTTTGCTTAGGGTTAGCAATAGGGTGAGAGGTTAGGATTAGTGGTTAATATTAGGATTGGTGTAAGGGGGTATTAAGGGGTTAATATTAGGGTTATTTCATTTATTTTATTTTATTATTTGTATTTATTACTATTATTATTTATTTATGTGTGTATTTTATTTATGTATATATTTATTATTATTATTATTATGTATTTATTTATGTATTTTATTGAACTATTTAATATTATTATTTATTTTTAATTAAATTATTGCATTAGAGCAGAAAAACCCTGAAAACACGTGCTAAAACGCTGAAAAAGTCCCTGTCATAATTATTTATAGCTTAAAGAAGGACTCCAGAGAAACAACAAAATACACAGATGAGATATACTAGAAATATGCAGAATGTGTTTTGTCTGCAAAAGATATTTGTTGCTCTGTTCAGACAGTTCTGTGACCCCCACCCCCAACCCCCTACCACATTCCATAGGCAGAGTGTGACACCACTACTACATTCCTTCACTTCATTACTGTGGTACTGCAGCTTCCTGTGCCTTGAATAAGCCTCAACACACTTCTCAGCCCCCCCCCCCCCACTTCGCCAGCTCCCAATACCTGAAACATGTTAGAGTGATAGCATTGTACAAAGCAGTACATCCTATTTGGTTTGCACCTCATGTTGATGAGGACATGGGCCTCTTCCCCACAACCCTGGCTGGTGGCTTTGGGGGTCTGCGGGCCGAGGGCTTATCGGAATGTGGAAGCCCCCTTTAATAATAGGTGCCCCCCCATATACCACCCTCCCTTACTTTAAGAGAGTGCTCCTAATCTCAGCTTGTTACCTGTATAGAAGACACCTAGGAGACAGAAATCTTGTTGATTGATAGGGGGTCAAATACTTATTTCACTCATTAAAATGCAAATCAATTTATAATTTTTTTGAAATGCATTTTTTTGGATATTTTTGTTATTTTTCTGTCTCTCACTGGTAAAATAAACCGACCAATAATAATTATAGACTGATCATTTCTTTGTCAGTGGGAAAACATATAAAATCAGCAGGGGGTAAAATACTTTTTTCCCTCACCGTATAAACTCGCCATAGCATAAAATCCTTAAACTTTTTATTTATAGTAGAAAAAGGTTGCACTTAAAACAAAGCACTTAAAAAACTTGCATTAATGGTATACAAGCCGGCTGGCTCTCTGTAGCAGCCCCGTCCATCCTGGAATATACAAAGCGTGGTGACGTCAGCGCGCATGCGTTTCGTCGCACACTGACATTGTCTTGGGGCACGAAACACATAGGATGGGGTGACGTGCTGATGTTAATCACATTAATGGTATACCACCCGGCTGGCTCTCTGTAGCAGCCCCATCCATCCTGGGATATACAAAGCGCGGTGACGTCAGCGCGCATGCGTTTCGTCACACACTGACATTGTCTTGGGGCAGGAAACACATAGGATGGGGTGACGTGCTGATGTTACTCACATTAATGGTATACAAGCTGGCTGGCTCTCTGTAGCAGCCCCGTTCATCCTGGGATATACAAAGCGCGGTGACATCAGCACGCATGCGTTTCGTCACACACTGACATTGTCTTGGGGCACGAAACACATAGGATGGGGTGACGCGTGCTGATGCTACTCACATTAATGGTATACAAGCCGGCTGGCTCTCTGTAGCAGCCCCGTCCATCCTGGGATATACAAAGTGCGGTGACGTCAGCACGCATGCGTTTCGTCACACACTGACATTGTCTTGGGGCACGAAACACATAGGATAGGGTGACCCGTGCTTATGTTACTCACATTAATGGTATACAAGCAGGCCAGCTCTCTGTAGCGGCCCATCCTTTCTGGGATATAAAAAAAGCAGATGATGTCAGCACGTCACTCCACCCGATGTGTTTCGTCACACACTGATGTCGTCCTGTAGCACGAAACTCGCTGGGTGGAGCGACGTGCTGCCATCACCGCGCTTCCTATATCTCATAAGGATGAGCTGCTACAGAGAGGTGGCTGGCTTGTACACCATTAATGCAAATTTTAAAGTGCTTTTTTTTTTAAAAGTGCAACCTTCTTTACTATAAATAAAACATTTAAGGATTTTATGCTATGCCATGTTTGTTTCTTTTTTTAGGATGAGTCTTCTTTAGGGTGGATTTCTTTATTTCGACAAAAAGTTCCCCCTGGATGGAAAGACGCCCTGCCTGGGTTTTGAGTCACAAGCGATCCGTAATAGGAGGTCCTTGCATGCTGGTAAGCAAGCACTCTTTAACCACTTCTGGACCGGAAAGGATTTGCCCCCTTAATGACAGGCCATTTTTTGCGATTCGGCACTACATTACTTTAACAGACAATTGCGCGGTCGTGCAACGTTGTACCCAAATAAAATTTATTAAGGTATACATTTTTTAAAATATTATTTTTTTTTCCTATTTATTTTATCTTTTATTTTTTTATTTTTACACTGTATTACACAAATTTTTTGATCACTTTTATTCCTATTAGAAGGAATGTAAACACCCCTTGTAATAGAAATAAGCAGGACAGGTCCTCTTTAATGTGAGATCTGGGGTCAAAAAGACCTCACATCTCACATCTACACTAAAAAAAAAAAAAAAAAAAAAAAAAAATTATGAGAAAAAAAATCGGGCTCTTTAACTACTGCAGCCCCAGAAGAATTTACCCCCTTAATGACCAGGCCATTTTTTTGCGATTTGACACTGCGTTATCTTAACAAACAACTGCGCGGTCGTGCGACGCTGTACCCAAATAAAATTGATGTCCTTTTTTTTCCCACAAATACAGCTTTGTTTTGGTGGTATTTGAATACCTGTGCGATTTTTATTTTTTGCGCTATAATCAATTTAGCAACAATTAAAAAAAAAAAAAAAATCACTTTCTGATATAGAACATTCCCAATAAAATCAAATAAAAATGTTTCACCCTTTTAGGCCAATTTGTATTCAGCTACATATTTTTGGTAAAAAGAAAAATCCCAATAAGTGTACATTGATTGGTTCGCGCAAAAGTTATCGCATCTACAAACTAGGGGAAAGATTTATGTCATTTTTATTTATTTATTTATTTTTTCACTAGTAATGGCGGCGATCTGCGATTTTTAGCGGGACTGCGACATTCCGGCGGACAGATCGGACCCCTAACTGACATTTTTGATACTTTTGGGGGGAACAGTGACATTACTACAGTAATCAGTGCTAAAAATATGCACTGTCACTGTACTAATGACACTGGCAGGGAAGGGGTTAACGCCAGGGGCGTTCAAGGGGTTAAATGTGCCCCTAGGTGGTGCTTTCTAACTGTGGGGGGGATGGGCTTTCTGCATGAACACAGAGACCTGTGATCCTAAATAAGAGGATCCCTGTGTTCATCACTGACAGAACAGCAGTGTGGCGTGTTTACAACGTCAGACCGCCGTTCTGCCTCCACGGGGAGCGAGCGCGGCTGACGGACCCGCTGATTGGCTTCCTCTGTGGCGAATGGGGGCACGTGCACCTGCGCTAGCGATCCCGCGAAGCGACGTACGGTTACGTTGTTTTCACGGGAAAGAGCCAACCTGCCGCAGTAAAACTGTGGCGGAGCGGTCTGTAAGTGGTTACGGTGGAGGTGTTACCTAAAAATTACGGGCTTGTTTTGGTGACGGGTGGTGTACATGAAGGACTTTGTTTCATCACAATTTGGACTTTTGCTTTTTATTTATTTTATTTTTTTATTTTTACATTTTATTTATTGGGACTTAGCACATCTCTATTTGGGATTGTGATATATATACATACATATATATATATATATATATATATGTATATATATCACAATCCCAAATAGAGATGCGCTAAGTCCCAATAAATAAAATGTAAAAATAAAAAAATAAAATAAAATAAATAAAAAGCAATATATATATATATATATATATATATATATATATATATATTAGAGGAAATAGTGGGTGGGGCCAAAGAAAAAATATATATCAGAGTACCAACATCCCTATAATAGATATAAAAAGGAGGGGAATTGGGAATGTGGGACTTTAACGGTGCTCAGAACATAATAGGTATTAAGAGATAATCATGAAGTATTTATAAAAAAATATCATCTTTATTTCTGATACAATCACAATAAAATTGCTTTCACATTTGATCCAAACATGTTCATGTAAACGAGTAAATACAGTTATATTTGTACATCAATTTCCGACCTGTTTCGCCAAAATAGCTTCCTCAGGGAAATTAAGACATATATTACATGGTTTACTGAAAAAACAAAAATATATAAATAAATTTCATATATTTATAACACAATTAGATGTGGTATAACAACAGTCCAAGGTAAGTCAATGCAAGGAAATTTCTTTTGGTGGTATTTGATCACCTCTGCGCTTTTTTCATTTTTTTTTGCGATATTAATATAAAAAAAAAAGAGCAAAAATTTTGCGAAAAAAATTTATATTTTCTACTTTGACAGTTAAAAAATATCCAATATATTCAATTTTTGTCATATATTTAGGCCAAAATGTATTTAGCTACATGTCTTTGTCAAAAAAAATTCTCAATGAGCGATTTTTTAACCACTTTAAGACCGGAAGATTTTATCCCATTCCTGACCAGGCCATATTTTGCAATTCGGCACTGCGTTACTTTAACGGACAATTGCGCGGTCGTGCGACGCTGTACCCAAATTAAATTGATGTCCTTTTTTTCCCCCCACAAATAGAGCTTTCTTTTGGTGGTATTTGATCACCTGTGCGATTTTTTAATTTTTGAAAAAAAGAGCGACAATTTTGAAAAAAAAAAACAATATTTTTCACATTCTGATATATGACATTCCCCACAAAAAATGTACAAATCAAAATGTTTTAACATTTTAGGCCAATTTGTTTTCTGCTACATATTTTTGGTAAAAAAAAAAAAAATCACAATAAGCGTATTTTGATTGGTTTGCTCTACCAACTTATCGTGTCTACCAACTACGGGAAAGATTTGTCATTTTTATTGTTTATTTTTTCTTTACTAGTAATGGCGGCGATCTGTGGGACTGTGACATTGCGGCGGACAGATCGGACCCTTAACTGACATTTTTGACACTTTTGGGGGGACCAGTGACATAACTACAGTAATCGGTGCTAAAAATATGCACTGTTACTTGAAATAATGACACTGGCAGGGAAGGGGTTAACACTGTTGGTGATCAAGGGGTTAAATGTGTGCATCATGCTTACTGACGTGTGTGGGGGGAGGGGACTGTGTGACACAGACACAGATCGCAGGTTCAGCTATGCTGAATCCTGTGATCTGTCCCTGCCTGTCACAGAGAAGATCCGCCCGCTTTGTTTACACGAGGGAGGTATCTGGCGACGTAGGTCTACGTCGCTGGACCCAGCCGAGCCACTCAGCTGCAGTAGCAGCAACGTGAGCGGTCAGCAAGTGGTTAAAGAAATTTGGCTCCAAAATCCAAAATGTAGGAAAAAACATGAAGGACTTAAATCAAAAAAGACTGGCTTAGATTGTGAGCACTAAGTATAGTTAGTAGAAGGGACAAGCCAAATTTTCCAAGAAAGGGCGAAAATTAGCCTATAGAAATAAAGCAGTAGCTTTTAAGTCAAAATATTTATACTACACAAACTAATGCATACAGCCGCTGAGCACACACACCGGCGTATGAGCACACTAAAAAAAATGCCTGTCCGGGTTCCATACAAATACCCCCTCCACCCCGCCCATAGTGCGTGCCTCAGAGCGGGGAGCGGACGTGCGCTTGGGAGCCGCGCATGCGCATCACAAATCCCTGTGACCGACCGCCGGTCTGATGGTATGACCCCACCCGGCTGACACAGCCTTCAGACCGGGAGGGGAGGGGCGGCTCAACACACAGCATCACAGCTGATGCCAAATAAGGTGGAATGTTGGCTGCATGTTGAGTCAGAGGGAACGGTGCACATGCGTGGGCCAAACAGAGAGGGCGACATCCATCATCGATACCAAACCAGAGGGAAAACAAGCCATTTACCCCATGACTTTATATTTATACATTATTTATTTATTCTAGTGTAAGGAGAGTGGCAGCATGTTCTTTATCACATAATATTACCTTTTATATACAAAATTTACTTATAGAGTTGGTTTAGAGCAGTGCTGATTCATTTATACACAGTCACCTTCTGGGCACACTTCCCCAGAATTTATGTTCTCCCCAGCCACCTATTGTGCGCACTTCCCCAGAATTGATGTTCTCCCCAGCCACCTACTTGGTGCACATCCCCAGAATTGATGTTCTCTCCAGCCACCTACTGGGCGCACATCCCAAGAATTTATGTTCTCCCCAGCCACCTACTGGGCGCACTTCCCCAGAATTTATGTTCTCCCCAGCCACCTACTGGGCGCACATCCCAAGAATTTATGTTCTCCCCAGCCACCTACTGGGCGCACATCCCAAGAATTTATGTTCTCCCCAGCCACCTACTGGGTGCACTCCCCCATAATTTATGTTCTTCCCCAGCCACCTACTGTGCGCACTTTCCCAGAATTTATGTTTTCCCCAGCCCCCTTTTGGGAGCACTTCCCCAGAATTTATGTTTTCCCCAGCCACCTACTGGGTGCACTTACCCAGAATTTATGTTCTCCCCAGCCACCTACTGGGTGCACTTTCCCAGAATTTATGTTCTCCCCAGCCACCTGCTGTGCGCACTTCCCCAGAATTTATATTCTCCCGAGCCACCTACTGGGTACACTTTCCCAGAATTTATGTTCTCCTCAGCCACCTACTGGGCGCTCTTCCCCAGAATTTATGATCTCCCCAGCCACCTACTGGGCACTCTTCGCCAGAATTTATGTTCTCCCCAGCCACCTACTGTGCGCACTTCCCCAGAATTTATGTTCTCCCCAGCTACCTACTGGGCGCACTTCCCCAGAATTTGTTCTCCCAAGCCACCTACTGGGCGCATTTCCCCAGAATTTATGTTCTCCCCAGCTACCTACTGGGCGCACTTCCCCAGAATTTATGTTCTCCCCAGCCACCTGCTGTACGCACTTCCCCAGGGATTGGTTGCAGCCAGTGCCGGGACTAGGTCACCTAGGGTGAACATGTTAAACTGCCCCCCCCCCTGGATGTATGAGCATTATGTGTTAGCAAAAACCCCCCACAAAAACACTGGGCACTAATCTGCATGCTTACCCCCTAAGCATAAATTCACCTCCTCC
The DNA here is from genome assembly GCF_965119305.1 of Pelophylax lessonae. Taxonomy (NCBI): domain Eukaryota; kingdom Metazoa; phylum Chordata; class Amphibia; order Anura; family Ranidae; genus Pelophylax; species Pelophylax lessonae. The sequence continues at coordinate 322,527,532 of NC_138773.1, forward strand.
CAGTACAAATCCAACCCCCTGCTGAGATCCCCCCTCTCAGCACAAATCTCCCTCCCCCCTGACAAAACCATTCCCCCTATTAGTACAAATCCTCTACCCCTAAAATTTCCCTTCTTAGTACACATCTCCCCCTCCCGCTTCAAATCCCCCCTCCCAGCACAAATACCCCCCAAATCCCCCCTCCCAGCACTAATACACCCTAAAACTCCCCTCCCAGTACCAATACCCCCCAAATCCCCCCTCCCAGCACAAATCTTCTTTCCCTCATCTCCCCTCAACACAGTCCCCCTGAATCACCACTCCCCCCCCCCTCACACACACACACACACACATTTCCCCTTCTAGAACAATACTTACCCCCTGTTGCCCCCCTCCCAAAATTCCCTCTTCCAACACAACTCCCCTCCACCTCATATGATACCAAAATGCCCAGAGCAGCTGCCCCTCCTGCCCACCCCTTCTCCCAGCCCTGGCTGCAGCACAATAAATATCCAAGCTTCCCAGTTGCCCCTCCCAGCTCTCTATGTTCTAGAAACCTCTAGAAGGCCGAGGGAAACAATCAAACCGCAACCTGTGAGATCCAGAACAGCCCAAAGAAATCAACAGCTGCTCCAACGATTCCAGAGGAACCAAAAATCACTACACTTACCTAGCGGCCTCTACTAGGAGGGCGCTACCCGGGTATGGGACCCTTAAGGTGAAGTATGGACTGGCACAGGAAGGATTCTGATTGGCTCCCTACAGGTGACTAAATAAAGCCGGCCGTCTGTATTTTGGGATTCTGGTTTCTCGCACGGTTGGTGGTGCGAATCGCGGCGATGGAATACTTCTTTTTGTATTCTTCTTTAGAAGAGACATTTTCATTAGGAAGCTAATAATAGAATAATTTATTCATTCTCCCAACTTGGCAGCAGAAAAAGAAAACTCCTGAAGCTCCTCCTTGTTTTTCTTCTCCTTCCTTATAAATTGGACGCGGGCAGCATGTAATACCGCGGGAGAAAACGCAGATACCCCTCCATGGGCGCACCCTAGGACCCCGAAGGACCTGGAATATTATTCTGAGTGTGCTTAACCGTTGCAGCCCGGAAGATTTACCCCCCCCTCCTGGCCAGGCCATTCTTTGTGATACGGCACTGTGTTATTTTCACTGACAATTGCACGGTCGTGCGACGCTGTACCCAAATAAAATTGATGTCCTTTTTTTCCCACAAATAGAGCTTTCTTTTGGTGGGATTTGATCACCTGTGCGATTTTAATTTTTTATTTATTTATTTGTTTATTTATTTATTTATTGCTCCATAAACAAAAATAGAGCAACAATTCTGAAAAAAAAAAAAAAAAAAAAAAAAAACAATATTTTTACTTTCTGCCATATAACATTCCCAATAAAAAAAATGTAAAACTCAAAAATGTTTTCATCTTTTTAGGCCAATTTGTATTCTGCTACATATTTTTGGTAAAATCCCAATAAGTGTATTTTGATTGGTTCGCACAAACGTTATTGCGTCTACAAACTAGGGGAAAGATTTATGTAATTTATATTTATTTATTTTTTACTAGTAATTGTGGCGATCTGCGATTTTTAGTGGGACTGCGACATTGCGGCAGACAGATCGGACCCCTAACTGACATTTTTGACACTTTTGGGGGGGGGGGACCAGTGACATTACTACAGTAATCAGTGCTAAAAAAATTACACTGTCACTGTAATAATAACATTGGCAGGAAAGGGGTTAACCCAGGGGTGATCAAAGGGTTAAATGTGTTCCTAGGGAGTGCTTGCTAACTGTGGGGGGAGGAGCTGTGACTGAGGGAAGACAGAGATCCGTGTTCCTGCTTAGCAGAATCACAACATATCCATCTTCCCCTCTCACAGACCGCCCTTCTGCCTCTCTCACACAGGATTGCCGGGTGCCAGCGAACATCGGGACCCGCTGATTGGCTCCTGCTGTGTCCAATGTGAACCGACACTCTTTTGACTAAAATGTAATTTTAGTTTTAGTCATATTTTAGTCATCTGAATTGTTTTAGTTTTATTCGTATTTTAGTCATCTGAATTGCTTTAGTATTAGTCATATTTTAGTCATCTGAATTGTTTTAGTTTTAGTTATATTTTAGTCATCTGAATTTTTTTAGTTTTATTCGTATTTTAGTCATCTGAATTGTTTTAGTTTTAGTCATATTTTAGTCATCTGAATTGTTTTAATTTTAGTCATATTTTAGTCATCTGAATTGTTTTAGTTTTAGTTATATTTTAGTCATCTGAATTGTTTTAGTTTTATTCGTATTTTAGTCATCTGAATTGTTTTAATTTTAGTCATATTTTAGTCATCTGAATTGTTTTAGTTTTAGTTATATTTTAGTCATCTGAATTGTTTTAGTTTTATTCGTATTTTAGTCATCTGAATTGTTTTAATTTTAGTCATATTTTAGTCATCTGAATTGTTTTAGTTTTAGTCATATTTTAGTCATCTGAATTGTTTTAGTTTTAGTCATATTTTAGTCATCTGAGTTGTTTTAGTTTTATTCTTATTTTAGTCATCTGAATTGCTTTAGTATTAGTCCTATTTTAGTCATCTGAATTGTTTTAGTTTTATTTGTATTTTAGTCATCTGAATTGTTTTAGTTTTAGTCATATTTTAGTCATTTGAATTGTTTTAATTTTAGTCATATTTTAGTCATCTGAATTGTTTTAGTTTTATTCGTATTTTAGTCATCTGAATTGTTTTAGTCATATTTTAGTCATTTGAATTGTTTTAATTTTAGTCATATTTTAGTCATCTGAATTGTTTTAGTTTTAGTTGTATTTTAGTCATCTGAATTGTTTTCGTTTTAGTCATATTTTAGTCATCTGAATTGTTTTAGTTTTAGTCATATTTTAGTCATCTGAATTGATTTAGTTTTTTATTCGTATTTTAGTCGACGAAATGAACACTGATTGCAGCGCCCGGTATTGTTCACGTGGCTGTGTCGCGTTTCGTGAAAATTGACCCAAGGCGTTGTTTTCCAGACTTTGCCGCTTTCCAAACGCTTCCATTGATGTCAATATTAACGTGCTGCAGAGGCACCGAAAACGCGTCACAAGCGCATTTGAGATGCATTTAGAAAGCGTTATCAGCCGAGGTGATGATACAAATATCCACAAAATTAAAACCCAACGCAGAGGGGGTGTCCGGCAAGCGTTATTTTTTCAACCTTACACAAACGCATCAAAAAGGCACCAAAAAACACGCCGCTGATGCATCTTGACGCATTAGGTGCGTTAATGGGCACCTAAATGTATTTGCCCATCTAAATGCTCTCTTATAAAGATGAAATGACTTGAAGAAAAATCCACCTCCCCCCCCCCCCCTCCAGGGAAGCGCCATCCATCAGCACAGGAATGGCGCGTCCGCCAAGGGTTTCTTTAGTTTCCAATCCTTTTATTTATTTTACTTTTTGGTTCAAAGTCGTTTCTGGCAAATGTGTTTGTTGTATTTCCTGCGCTGTGCATGGAATCATCAGAAACATCAAAGAGGATTGTTTATCTTTTTGTTTATTGAAACTTTTGCTACAAAGTATATTTCCGTGACGTCCGTTGTATCCCGCAGGAGATGATTAAGGCTCCATTCACATATTGGCGTTTCCGATCGCAGGCAGAATTTCTGCAATTTTGCACAAGCCATTCCCGTGACTTGCAATGGCACCCCAAACGCGGCGCATTTTTTCCCGAGATTGTCGCCCCACTAATCGCAGTAAAAATAATCGCGGGACACCTGACGCCCAAAATATTTTCTTGCGCTTCTTTTGGGCGTCATGCATCCCGTGATTCTGTTTGCGCAATTTTACCAGCGATTCGTCGGGCGTCAATCGTAGCAAAATCGCGTCGCGTTTGGGGTGCCATTGCAAGTCACGGGAATCGCTCGGGCATCCCGCGACTTGCAATGGTTAGGAATCGCGGGAAGAATCGCGGCAATTCTGCCCGCGATCCGAAACGCCTATATGTGAATGGAGCCCAATCCTCCCCTTCAGTCTTGCACAGTTGTAGCGGCTCCTCTCCTGTACTGAAACGGCTTCTTCTGATTTCACCGCACACTGCAAGATTCTCACAATGTGCATTCAAAGCTGCAGCAAGTCAGATAGAGCCCCGCCCCATTTCCTGGCTGGAGGACGGCCATCATCATCTAGCTTTTTTCCTCCTCAGAATGGCTGTCCCTGGCCCCGCCCCTTTCATTAATTGGATTTCACTTCTTTCAATCATGAAGGCTCAGCATCACATGTGCCCAGTGCTGGGAAAAAGTAACCTAGAGCCCAGGACAAACATGCGCCCCCCCCCCCCCTAAAATTCTTTTTTTAAAAATCGAGCACTAATCTGCATGCTCCCCTTTATGCAAAAATCCCCCTTTCTCCCAGTACAAATCCACAGCCCTGCTAAAATCCCCCCCCCCCCCCAAAAAAAAATTCTCCTAGCACAAATTCCTCTCAAATTTCCCTTTCTAGCACAAATCCCCAAATCCCCTCCACCTAGCAAAAATCCTCTTCAACTGTCCCCCCCTTCCAAACACAAATCCCCCCCAAATCACCACTTCTAGCACCCCCCCCCCCAGATTTCCCCTCCTAGAACAATTCAAACCCCCCCCACCCAAATCCCCCTCTCCTAGCACAAACCCCCCCCCCCCCCATTTCCACTTCTAGCACAAATACCCCCAATCATCCCTACTAGCACCCCCTCCCCCTCCCCCTCCACAAACACAAATTCTGACCCTAGCACAAACCCCCAAATCCCCCCCTCCAGAAAAAAAATGCTCTTCACCCATCCCCCCACCCAGCACAAATCCCCCCAAATCACCACTCCTAGCACACCTCCCCAGATTTCCCCTCCTAGAGCATCTCTCACCCCCTGCCCCCCTTCCTAAATTATCCCTCCCAAATATCTTCTCTTTCTAGCAACAAATACCCCCAATCATCCCTACTATGTCAAAGCCCCCCCCCCCCGCAAAAAAAATGCTGACCTTAGCACAAACCCCTGAATCTCCCCTCCTAGCTCAATTCTTCTCCCCCCACCACAAAATCCCCCAAATCACCACCCCTGGCACACCTCCCCAAATTTCCCCTCCTAGCACAAATCCCCCCCAATTGACTCTCAGGGGCCACGCGCGACGTTATGACGTGACGGCAGATGTAAACACTGCTTTTTCTTCAGCTGGGAACCCCCGATCTCTCCCTCCGATCCTCCTCTTCTCAGGTCCCTCTTCTGTGCTCCTGGCCCCTCCCTCCTCCTCCTCCTCCCTCCTGTTGAGTGCCTCCACAGCAGGCAGCTTGCTATGGGGGCACCTGAGCAGAGCAACAGCTCCCTGTGTCCATTCAGACACAGAGCCCTGACCCGGCCCGCCCCTCTCTCTCCTAATTGGCTGACTGACTTTGATTGACAGCAGCAGGAGCTGATCACACCGTGCTGCTGTCTCAGCCAATGAGGAGGGGAGTCCCGGGCAGCTGAGACACTCCTGCAACACTGCTGAATAAGAATGGGCTCAGGTAAGTATTAGGAGGGCTGAGGGGCGGTTGCTGCACAAGTTTTTTATCCTAATGCATAGAATGCACCTTCTGCTTTTGCAACTCTTTTAACCAGTTGTGGACCGGAAGGATTTGACCCCTTAATGACCAGGCCATATTTTGCAATTCAGCACTGCGTTACTTTAACTGAAATTTGCACGGTCGTGTATTGCTGTACCCAAATAAAAATGACGTCCTTTTTTTCCCACAAATAGAGCTTTCTTTTGGTGGTATTTGATCACCTCTGCAATTTTTATTTTTTGCACTATAAACAAAAAGACGGCAACAATTCTGGAAAAAAAATAATAATATTTTTCACAATCTGCTATATAACATTCCCAAAAAAAAAAAAATTCAAAATCTAAATTTTTCATCCTTTTAGGCCAATTTGTATTCTGCTACATATTTTTGGTAAAAAAAAATCCCAATAGGTGTATATTGATTGGTTTGCACAAAAGTTATAGAGTCAAAAAACTAGGGGAAAGATTTATGTCATTTGTATATATTTATTTATTTTTTTACTAGTAATGGTGGCGATCTGCGATTTTTAGCGGGACTGCGACATTGCGGCGGACAGAAACTGATATTTGACACTTTTGGGGGGGACCAGTGACATTACTGCAGTAATCAGTGCTAAAAATATGCACTGTCACTGTACTAATGACACTGGCCGGGAAGGGTTTATCACCAGGGGCGATCAAAGGCTTAAATATGTGCCTAGGGGGTGCTTTCTAACTGTGTGGGGGTGGGCTTGCTGCATGAATACAGAGATCTGTGTTCCTAAATAAGAGGATCCCTGTGTTCATAACTGACAGAACAGCAGTCTGCCATGTTTACGTCGGCAGATCTCCGTTCCGTCTCCACGGGGAGCGTTTTAAACAAAACTACAGTGAGGGGAAAAAGGATTTGGGGGTGATCAAACGGTTAAATGTGAGCCTAGGGGTGCTTTCTAACTGTATGGGGGATGGGCTTATGGAATCAACACAGAGACCTGTGATCCTAATTAAGAGGAACACAGAAGCTCTGTGTTGATTGCTGACTGAACTGCGGTCTGCCGTGATTACAATGGCAGACCGCCGTTCTGTCTCCACGGGGAGCGGTCGCGGGTGCCTGTCGGCAATTGTGACCCCTGGCCACGCAGATCAGCTTCCCCGATGGTGAATAGGTGCGCACACACTCACTCCTGCGAAGCAATGTACGGGTACGCCGTTTTGCGGGAACTTGCCTGCAGCTGGTCGGCAAGTGGTTAAGGTTAGGGAAAAAGAGGGGGGGGGGGGAATGCACTGGACTACATCAAAAAACACGCACGAAAAACGCATAAAAAAACGCACGCAGAAAAGCATCCGGACTGTGTTTCTATGGTGTGACTTGGTCCTTCATGTAATCTATAAAAAGCAACCTCTGTAAGTATCTGAATGATGAACACAATGAAATATAATATGTATCTCCCTATGTGTAGTCAGGGTAGGTGTAGGTAATTGTTAGCTGGGGTGGGCATCACTGATGAGCATACTGCATTGTGTGTGATGGCTAGTTGGTGTCCAGAATGTTATTGGGTGCTGGCTTTGCTGGTACAGCCGCCATTCTGGCCTTTATTTCCCCTTATGTGGGAGAATCATTTCACTTTACAGGAAAAACAGAATTAGCTTTTCCACTCGAAGTTCTTCCTTAAGATTAGGATCGATCGGCTCTATCACGGGGGAGGGGGGGGTGATGCCAATGGAAAAGTTGCGTCACGGAGTTATATAATCCAGCTTTACCTACTGACCTGACTTATGGGGATATTTTTAATTACTGTCCTGGTTGAACTTTCCCCCGCTGGCCCAGGAAGATCAGAGATGGCCGTGTCTAGACTTCAGGGCAGATATAATAAGATTCCCCGTGACTTTACATAAGTCCCGCACTCCCAGGTGACATCCGTGTTTACCAACACGTATCCTATGGAGAAGAGCGGAGAAGGTTTCCCGTGTCTGTGCAATAAAGAGTGACTTCATACCGTATGTAGCCTTGGGGGGGGATGGGAGAATGAGACAAAATTCGGTACGGTGAACCCAACGGGAAGTCCGCCAACCCCCAACATAGCCGTAAACCCTACAGATGTCTTGGCAATTTTCTCTGACCGTTTTCAAAGCTATTTTGCAAGACTTTGTTGAAAAATGGCGCGGATGGCTGGAAACCGCCATAGCGGACAAGTAAAAACACAACGGGGGGTGGAAGCCGCTCAGGTGTAGGTGATGAGGTCTCCAAGTGTCGGGTGCATGTCTGATCCGCAAACCAAGCAAAGTTCAAATCCAGGAAGAGTAGACCGCACCCCGATATGGAAAACAACAAACTTCATTGAAGAAGTCAAAATCTAAACATAACGGGCATCAGGATACATGACCAGATACAGCTGACGCGTTTCACAAATAAATTTGCTTAATCATAATGCGTCAACCGTATCTCTTCGTGTATCCTGATGCCTGTTTTGTTTGGATTTTGACTTCTTCAATAAAGTTAATTTTCCATATCGGAGTGCGGTCTACTCTTCCTGGATTTGAACATGGCAGACATGTGCCAATGCTAAAAAAAAAAAAAAGGTTCCCTTGCTGACCGTAAATGAGTGCAGAACAAAAAAATTTGTTTCATTTTGTTTCTATTCGTTATTTGCAAAAATTTGTTTAATCCATGTGATTTGTTTTCGGAATTTGTTTTTTTTTTTTTATTCAAATCGATTTGAAATTTCCAAATTCAAATTTGAATAGTTTTCAAATTATTTTCAAATTCGAAAAGTTTTGAAATTTGAAAAGTTTTCGAAATCGAAAAGTTTTGAAATTCGAATTTGAAAAGTTTTGAAATTGGAATTCGAAAAGTTTTGAAATTGGAATTCAAAAAGTTTTGAAATTCGAAAAGTTTTGAAATTCGAATTCAAAAAGTTTTGAAATTAGAAAAGTTTTGAAATTAGAAATGTTTTGAAATTAAAATTCAAAAGATTTTCGATTTGTTTTCCAATTTCCAAATACAATAAAATAGAAAATGAGATATATGAATAGAATAGAAAAAAAATAGAATAGAAAATATAACAGAAAATAAAAGAGTAGAATATAGTAGAGAAAAAAGGAACAAAATGGAATAGAAAATAAAAGGACAGAATAGAAAAGAATAGAATTATAAAAAGAATAGAACAGAATGTTTTTATAATTATTTAACTATATTTTATTTATATATTTATTTATTTATTTATTTAATATATATCCTTTTTATTGAGAGAATTATTAATTGACCTGGCACAGATGTCACTGGGGCTCAGTGCCATGTTTGCCCGGTTTACAGTGAACCCAAATCAAGACTGGAATCCTGGGAATAAATTGGCAGTGGTGACTTTCTTATCCAAACGTTGAATTCTTGTATCATATTGCACATGGGCTGCATCGTTTTCCTATCTCAGTCTGGTCTTTATAACGGCTGCTCCATTCATTCGTCTCAATGCAGAATAACTGCTTTGGCACATCCCCCATTCCACCCTCAATGTGCACCCGCTTTGCCTGATGAAACTGGCTGTAAGATCAGCACTCTGGTCCCATACGGATTCCCAGGAATGATGGCACCAGCTCCAATGTGAATGAAGCCTGCAGTTGCCATTTGCAGACTTCACTGATAAGCACACTGGAGTTGAATAAACAGTTCACTTTTCATAGTATGTGTTGACTTTTGGGTCTTGCACAGTTGTACCGGCTCCTCTCCTGGACTGAAATGGCTTCCTCTGAATTCACCGCACACTGTGAGCTTCTCACAATGTGCATTAGAAGATGCAGCAAGTCAGATAGAGCCCCGCCTTATTTCCTGGCTGGAGAACATCATCTAACTCCCACCAGCCGTATGTAAAGCCCCCTGTCGGCCCCTCCCACCAGCCATATGTACAACCCCTTGCCGGCCACTCCCACCAGCCATATGTACAACCCCTTGCCGGCCACTCCCACCAGCCATATGTACAGCCCCCTGCCAGCCCCTCCCAACAGCCATATGTACTAATGATCGTCCGATATGTTTTTTTTTATTGCCGATACTGATACCGATATTTTGGTCATGCATCGGATATCGGTATTGGCTGATATTGGCCGATATGTTCGTCCATTAAAAATTATTATTTTATTTTTTTTTTGACAGGTACTCTTGTGGAGGGCTCTGGGTGTTTAAAAGACCCCAAACCCCTCCTTTGCTTTTAAAAGCATTCAAAACGCCAAATTAAATTTAATTTTTTTAAATTTGGCGCCGAGCACCCGGAAATGATGTCATGACATCACTTCTGGGTTTTTACATGGAGACCCGATCAGAGCTGCCATGCAGGCTGGTTGCTCGGGTCTCCCAGTGGGGCAGGAGACCCAGGTGAGCCGTGGAAGGCGGCGGGAGGGGGGAGCACATCCCCTCCCGCTCCTTGTAATGACAGCCGAGCGGCTTCTCAGCCGCATTGGATTGTCAATACAAGACAGCCGAACGTCGGCTATGGATGCCGGTACCCGGGTGATGCCTCTAGCTGCAGGCATCACTCCGGTACAAGCACGTTCCTGAAATATCGGCAATATCGGTAAACTCAGGGGCCGATTCCGATATATTCGGGAAAGTGCAGATCGGCCCTCGATATATATCGGCTTTGGCGATATTCGGTCGATCCCTAATATGTACAGCCCCCTGCTGGCCCCTCCCACCAGCCATGATCTGCCTGAATTGCATAGAAAGGCACAGAGCCCCAGGGGGACTATAAACAGATTAACCTTTAATGATACATAATAACCACTTCCCGAAAAATCAGGTACCTGGACGTCATTTAGTTGAAGCATCTAGCTGCAGGCATCACCCCGGTACCATTTTATAGAGCGGACAGTCGCCTTTCATGTGATAAGAAATAATGCCGCTAATCAGCTGCTCGGCCGTTATCACAAGCAGTCGCCTTCCACTGCTCTGCCTGGGTCTTCCATCCCCCCCGGGAGACCTGAGCACGTCCGCCAGCAAGCCAGAGACTCGAACAAATTTGGAATTGGCTTCGATCGGGTCTCTGATGTAGTAACCAGGGAAGCGACATCACAACCAGGGCTGGTGCTTCCACTAGGCAAACTAGGCAGCCGCCTAGGGCGCATTGCCACCTAGGGGCGCAGCCACGAGTCAGAACTCCTTTATTAATGATCCCTGTGAGCTGAGGGAAGGGGCAGCAGTGGGGGAGGAAGAAGGGACAGAGGAAGATGCTAGGTGTCTGGGGCAGTGGCGGAACTACCAAGCCTTGGCTTTCCACCAATGTTGGGGGGGGCCCCAAGAGGCAGGAATGGAGCCCACCGAAGTGCTACCTGCATGATGATCCTCTTCGGCTGGAGGTGTGGTGAGCACTGTGGTCCAGGAGAGGAGTGTCCTAGGAAAAGGAATCACAGTGAAGGAGGACAGAGCGTGGGCCACTCTCTTCATACCGCTCAGTGAGCGTCCCCAGAACAGGGGATCGGGGTCCCTAGGTGTGACATGGAGGATCCCTGGTGTGAAAGGGAATCGGGGTCACCAGGTGTTTCATGGGGAATCTGAGTCACCAGGTGTGACATGGGGGATAGGGGTCACCGGGTGTAACAGGGATTCGGGGTCACCAGGTGTGCCATGAGGAATTGGGGTTCCTGGGTGTGCCATGGGGGATTGAGGTCCCAGGGTGTGACATGGGGGAACATCAGGGTCCCCAGGTGTGACATGGAGGAACATCAGGGTCCCCAGGTGTGACATGGAAAAACATCAGCGTCTCTCTGGGTATGACATGAAGGAACATCAGGGACCCCTGGTGTGACATATAGGAACATTGGGGTCACTGGGTATGACAGCATGACATGGAGGAACACGGGGTTCCCTGGGTGTGACATGGAGGAACTTCGGGGTCAGTGGGTATGACACCAAGACATGAAGGAATATTGGGGTCCCAGAATGTGACATGGAAAAACATCAGGGTCCCTGCCCTGAGTGTGACATAGAATGACATCAGGGTCCTCAGGTGTGACATGGAGGAATATAGGGGTCACTGGGTACGACAGCATTACATGGAGGAACCATCAGATCAGGGTCACTGGGTATGACATATAGAAGTTTTTAACCCCTACCCTTTTTATTTATTTTTTTTGGGGGGGGGGGAGGGCGCAAGTAGCTGGTCTTGCCTATGGCGTAAAATAGTCTAGCACCGGCCCTGATCACAACGTCACTTCCAGTTTATTCAGCTGATAACGGCGCCGATTTTAAAAAATCCAAAGTATTCAAAATAGCCAAATCTTGGCGCTTTGAATACATTGAAGTGCAGTGGAGGGGTTTGGGGTCTTTAAGGTACCCCCCCCCCCCCACGCTACGGACCACGGGGACTAGAAACGTCAGGTCGTGCGAAATTCAATCGCACGTCAGGGGGGGGGGGGGGGGCGTTCAGCCAACAGGTGTGCCCCCTCTCCGGACGTGACAAAGAGATCCCAGATCCTCCACTTGTCCACGACCGCCATTTTATTCTCCAGAGTCTCTGCTAAATATATATATATATATATATATATATATATATATATATATATATACTGTATATATATATACTGTATATATATATATATATATATATATATAATGTTTGAGGGTTCTAAGTAATTTTCTAGCAAAAAATACTGATTTTTAATTAGTAAGGAACAAATGTCAGAAATAGGCCTGGTCTTCAAGAGGTTAATGCATATTTTAATGTAAAAAAAATATAATGTATATTTTAGAAATAAAATTTTGCAGTAGATAAAGATGGAGGAAATCAGCTTTTTACTTTTTTTGCTTTCCAGGAGTTCTCCTTTAACTCTGAGCGTCGTGCCCATAAATAATATCCTCATGTTGATATTGTGTCTGTCCAGCGAGAAGATTACGGCAGAATTTTTGTGACATAAAAGAGCGCGTGATGTTTGGCCGCGGCGAGTGTTTTGACTGAAGCCGGACAATATTTACTAGCGAAGGAAGCGTCGCTGCTCAAACATGAAAATAAAATAAAAAAAATATTGTTAATCTCTTGTCCAAGGACCGCGCATCACCTGCGAGATTCACTTCATCAGAAATCCATGAGACATTCCTATGAAAACCGTTCCAGATATGCAATACGTGCTCGCTCATAAGCCGAAAAGAACACACGCCTGCTGATAATGGAAGAATTATAGTAAATATTCCAGGATGCCAGAATGGAGATGGAAATTTTTTGGCTATACACCCCAAATCTCAGGGTCACCAGTCCAGCTTAGTAGAAAGGCAAATGCATTACGGGGGAGGGGAGCAGGGCTGCTGTTAGAAATCAAGGGACCCCGTACAGCCTACCTGGCAGGGGCCCCCTCCCCAAATATATCAAAGCAACAGTTTCACTTAAAATACACTAAAAATCATTATTATCAGACAGAAAGATAATAGGACCAGTGTGAATTTTTTAATTGTTTTCTACAATTATTTTATTTTACAATTTTTTTTTAAATATTTTGTTACAATGTTTAAAAATTATTTTATATACATGAATTAGCCCTTTTTTAAATGTTTTCTACATTTTTAAAATTATTTTATTTTACATTTTTTTTTTATATTTTGTTACAATGTTTAAAAGTTATTTTCTTTACAATTTTTTTTTTTTTTTTACAGTTGTCAGACTGACAGGGGATCAGAAACAGGCAGAACAGGGAGGGGGGCGGGGGAAGCATTTACAGGAACTACAGTGCCTTTGCGAAAGTTTTCGCCCCCCTTGAACTTTGCGACCTTTTGCCACATTTCAGGCTTCAAACATAAAGATATAAAACTGTAATTTTTTGTGAAGAATCAACAACAAGTGGGACACAATCATGAAGTGGAACGAAATTTATTGGATATTTCAAACTTTGTTAACAAATAAAAAACTGAAAATGGGCGTGCAAAATTATTCAGCCCCTTTACTTTCAGTGCAGCCACTTCTCTCCAGAAGTTCAGTGAGGATCTCTGAATGATCCAATGTTGACCTAAATGACTAATGATGATAAATAGAATCCACCTGTGTGTAATCAAGTCTCCGTATAAATGCACCTGCACTGTGATAGTCTCAGAGGTCCGTTTAAAGCGCAGAGAGCATCGTGAAGAACAAGGAACACACCAGGCAGGTCCGAGAAACTGTTGTGCAGAAGTTTAAAGCCGGATTTGGATACAAAAAGATTTCCCAAGCATTAAACATCCCAAGGAGCACTGTGCAAGCGATAATATTGAAATGGAAGGAGTATCAGACCACTGCAAATCTACGAAGACCTGGCCGTCCCTCTAAACTTTCAGCTCATACAAGGAGAAGACTGATCAGAGATGCAGCCAAGAGGCCCATGATCACTCTGGATGAACTGCAGAGATCTACAGCTGAGGTGGGAGACTCTGTCCATAGGACAACAATCAGTCGTATATTGCACAAATCTGGCCTTTATGGAAGAGTGGCAAGAAGAAAGCCATTTCTTAAAGATATCCATAAAAAGTGTCATTTAAAGTTTGCCACAAGCCACCTGGGAGACACCAAACATGTGGAAGAAGGTGCTCTGGTCAGATGAAACCAAAATCGAACTTTTTGGCAACAATGCAAAACGTTATGTTTGGCGTAAAAGCAACACAGCTCATCACCCTGAACACACCATCCCCACTGTCAAACATGGTGGTGGCAACATCATGGTTTGGGCCTGCTTTTCTTCAGCAGGGACAGGGAAGATGGTTAAAATTGATGGGAAGATGGATGGAGCCAAATACAGGACCATTCTGGAAGAAAACCTGATGGAGTCTGCAAAAGACCTGAGACTGGGACGGAGATTTGTCTTCCAACAAGACAATGATCCAAAACATAAAGCAAAATCTACAATGGAATGGTTCACAAATAAACATATCCAGGTGTTAGAATGGCCAAGTCAAAGTCCAGACCTGAATCCAATCGAGAATCTGTGGAAAGAACTGAAAACTGCTGTTCACAAACGATCTCCATCCAACCTCAATGAGATCGAGCTGTTTTGCAAGGAGCAATGGGCAAAAATTTCAGTCTCTCAATGTGCAAAACTGATAGAGACATACCCCAAGCGACTTACAGCTGTAATCGCAGCAAAAGGTGGCGCTACAAAGTATTAACTTAAGGGGGCTGAATAATTCCCCCCCCCCCCCATCACCAGCCGGAAGTTGACATTTGTATATTTCATGGGTTCTCCAAATAATCAAACAAATTAAAAATGCAATATACTGTATAAAAAGTTTCAAATTTACTAGGCATCTGTTTTTTTTTTTTCCCAGTTGGTTAAAAATATGGATTTTACTGCCATATTTTTCAATCATATTGATCTAAAAAGAAACCGCTTTAGACCCTGAAGAATACAATGCCCGTAGTCGCAATCATTTACGTCATGGTTGTAGCAATTACCTCCAAAGGAGCCGCTGTTTTCTTGGGTCTCCTGTTCCCATTGCCCATGACTCTAAGCAGCACCTCACTCTCCGACACACCCGGGCCGGGAGGGGCTGGAGAATATTGCAATATATACATTGTATACGATACTATAATAACCAGATAAACCGAAACTCCAATAACACCCAAACTAATTTCAAGGGTAGCAAAATAAAGGACTCAATTGATAAGTAAACAGACCAGAGAATGATCCCCAAACCTTATACTTAGGAAGGTCCTGCCTAAGGACAATGCTACGATAATAGTTCAGAAGTCTTTGTAAAAGCCTTTCTCTACTGGCAAGTATGTTGGGACCCAAATCTAGCATTGGATCGCTCAGATAAAGTTCTTCCAAACAGTGTACAGTATAGGTACCTGCACTGTGTCTCAAGCAAAAATAATGTTCTTCTTTAATAGGGTGCGGTAGGGTTTGGCCAGTGGCCTTTCACCATCCTGAGGAGACAACTTGTCTTCTTTTTTTATTCCTTTGGCAACTTAGTGAAGTCAGCCGCATTATCGGGAGGCAGCACCACTCAGTGACAATGGGGTTCTCCCCAATGATCACGCAGCAGCACCACTCAGTGACAGTAGGGTTCAACCCAATAATCAGGCAGCAGCACCACTCAGTGACAGTGGGGTTCTCCCCAATGATCAGGCAGCAGCACCACTTAGTGACAGCAAGGTTCCCCCAATGATCAGGCGGCAGCACCACTGTGACAGCGAGGTTCCCCCCAATGATCAGGCGGCAGCACCACTTAGTGACAGTGGAGTTCTCCTAAATGATCAGGCAGCAGCACCACTCAGTGACAGTGGGGTTCTCCCCAATGATCACGCAGCAGCACCACTCAGTGACAGTAGGGTTCAACCCAATAATCAGGCAGCAGCACCACTCAGTGACAGTGGGGTTCTCCCCAATGATCAGGCAGCAGCACCACTTAGTGACAGCAAGGTTCCCCCAATGATCAGGCGGCAGCACCACTGTGACAGCGAGGTTCCCCCCAATGATCAGGCGGCAGCACCACTTAGTGACAGTGGGGTTATCCCCAATGATCACGCAGCAGCACTACTCAGTGACAGTAGGGTTCAACCCAATGATTAGGCGGCGGCACCACTCAGTGACAGTGAGGTTCTCCCCAACGATCAGGCTGCAGGTCCACTCAGTGACAGTGGGGTTCTCCCCAATGATCAGGCAGCACCACTCAGTGACAGTGGGATTCTGCCCAATGATAAGGCAGCACCACTCAGTAACAATGGCATTCTCCCCAATGATCAGGCAGCAGCACCACTCAGTAACAATGGCGTTCTCCCCAATGATCAGGCAGCAGCACCACTCAGTGACAGTAGGGTTCTCCCCAATGATCAGGCGGCAGCACCGCTCAGTGACAATGGGGTTCTCCCCAACGATCAGGCTGCAGGTCCACTCAGTGACAGTGGGGTTCTTCCCAACGATGAGCAGCAGCACCACTCAGTGACAGTGGGGTTCTCCCCAATGATCAGGCAGCAGCAACACTCCGTGACAATGGGGTTCTTCCCAATGATCAGGCGGCAGCACCACTCAGTGACAGTGGTGTTCTCCCCAATGATGAGCAGCAGCACCACTTAGTGACAGTGGGGTACTCCCCAATGATCAGGCAGCAGCACCACTCAGTGACAGTGGTGTTCTCCTCAATGATCAGGCTGCAGCTCCACTCAGTGACAGTGGGGTTCTCCCCAATTATGAGCAGCAGCACCACTCAGTGGCAGTGGGGTTCTCCCCAGTGAACAGGCAGCAACACCACTCAGTGACAATGGGGTTCTCCTCAATGATCAGGCAGCAGCACCACTCAGTGACAGTGGGTTTCTCCCCAATGATCAGGCGACAGCACCACTCAGTAAAAGTGGCGTTCTCCTCAATGATCAGGCAGTAGCACCACTCAGTGACAATGGGGTTCTCCCAAATGATCAGGCGACAGCACCACTCAGTAACAGTGGCGTTCTCTTCAATGATCAGGCAGCAGCACCACTCAGTGACAGTAGGGTTCTCCCCAATGATCAGGCGACAGCACCACTCAGTAACAGTGGGGTTCTCCTCAATGATCAGGCAGCAGCATCACTCAGCGACAGTGGGGTTCTCCTCAATGATCAGGCAGCAGCACCACTCAGTGACAGTGGGGTTCTCCCCAATGATCAGGCAGGAACATCACTCAGTGACAGTAGGGTTCAACCCAATGATCAGGCGACAGCACCACTCAGTGTCAGAGGGGTTTTCCCCAATGATCAGGCAGCAGCACTACTCAGTGACAGTGGGGTTCTCCCCAATGATCAGGCGGCAGCACCACTCAGTGACAGTGGGGTTCTCCCCAATGATCAGGCCAGGCGGCAGCACCACTCAGTGACAGTGGGGTTCTCCCCAATGATCAGTCGGCAGCACCACTCAGTGACAGTGGCATTCTCACCAGCAATCAGGTGGTGGCACTGTGTCATTAGCGTTCTCCCCAATAATCAGTTAGAGGAACCAATCAGCGACAGTGGAGTTCTCATGTACCAAAAGATGTCTGGTACTCCTCCTCTCTGTGTCTCTGATGTGGTGGCAAAACATTCTAACAGCTTGTTGCATGGTCTGTCCCCCACAATGTCCTCAACACATCTGCCTTGGGACTGGGGACTAGATCTCCCACAAGTCTATTTCTTCAAGCAGGCTCTTGTTGTCCCAGGATGCACAGCAGTGTAATAGCAGCTTCCTCTGTGTTCTCCTGGTGGTGAGCAGGGCTTCCCTGTAGCTCCCTGTCTCTGCACAGCTCAGCGCTGCTCTGTGTCCTCTTTCTATTTTTCCCCACAACCACTCCTGTGCTGACAGCTTGAGAGGAAGTGCAGGGCACTGATTCCTGGGAGCGATGAAAAGGGTCCTGAGACCCGCTTCCCGATTGGCCAAAAGGAGGAGGAGGGAGGAGACGCAGGGGAAGCCCGACCCATGGAGACTGAGGGGGAAGAAGCCATGGTAGAAACAGTAGGTCCAGATATGCCAGAGAGGAATGGGAAAAGGGAACTGGACGAAAAGGAAAAAGGCATATCTGGAAGATGGGGATTTAAATGTGCCTATCAAACAACTAAAATTATACAAAGAGTCATTATATTAAAAAAATATATATAAAAATGTATTAAATATATATCAAAAGAGTCATATCATATTTGTATTACAGACATATGCATAGTCACAATGATCATTACAGTACAGTTGTCCCAAAAGGGCAATACATAAATGAGTACATTGCTGGATCTACGCGTTTCGCTGAAGATGCTTCATCATTTTAATTCACAATAGAGTTATATAATGATATCAAATCTAAAAGTAAAAGGGAAGAAGCCACCGCCGCCGCTGCCTGCCCTCACCATGTTAGTCCAGGGTGAGTGAGCCGGCTACTGGGGGGGGGGGTTTGTATGGTGTGCGGGCTGGAGCTGGTGTGGGGGGGTATGGTGTGGTCTGTCTGCTGCGCCCCCCCCCCCCATGGAGCACCAGCCACCACTGATTGTGGTAGCATTTTAGGAATAAATGAGGCAGTGAGGAGGCGTTATACCATCAATTCACATATTCAGGTCAGTTGTGGGTTTCCCTCTAAGTGAAGCTTTGCACGGGCAATTTTTGCATCAACAGATCAGTTGCGGGTTCTGAGTATGGAGGGATTCTATTTATTTATTCTTTTTTTCTATTGGTTGAACTAGATGGACTTTATTTTTAACCTTTTTAGATGAATATTTTTGTAACCTGAATAACTATATAACTATAGAAGTATGTCACTATATAACTAAGTGATCATATAACTATAAAACTATGTCATCGTATATTTATATAACTATGTAACTATATAACTATAAAACTGGGTCACTATGTAACTACAGTGAGGAAAAGAAGTCATTGACCCCTCTGCTGATTTTGTACGTTTGCCCACTGACCAAGAAATGATCAGTCTATAATTTTAATGGTTGGTTTATATTACCAGTGAGAGACAGAATCATACTTGCCAACTGTCCCGTTTTTGCCGGGACAGTCCCGGCAAATAGGAGCCTGTCCCGGGTAATTTACATTGTCCCGGCAATGTACTTATTTACACTTTGCACTTTATTTATATTTACATATTACATTTTTTGTATGGTCACAGCTGAGCACATTTGACGCTTTAGAATTGCAGGGAATTGTGATGAGAATTTTAATCTTTAGGCAGAAGTAGTGCAGCTGAATGGGAGAATTATTCCAACTAAAATTCCCTTTTCAATTTCCTGTAATTCTCTCTTTATTGAGTAGACCCTGTAATCTGATGATAAGTAGGCGGAGATTAATTATGTGGAGTGGGCGGAGCTTCATGGAAGTGGGTGTGGTAAGTAATTGATAGCTGTGCTGCAAAATGTCCCTGGAAATTTTTTTCAAATGTTGGCAACTATGCAGAAAAACAACAAAAATATCGAGAAAAATGCATTTAAAAAAAGTTATAGATTGATTTGCATTTTAATGAGTGAAATAAGTATTTGATCCCCTATCAATCAGCAAGATTTCTGGCTCCCAGGTGTCTTCTATACAGGTAAGGAGCTGAGATTAGGAGGACTCTCTTAAGCCCCGTACACACGTACCGATGGTCGGCTTACAAATGTTCCTCTTTTCTCCCCGGGATGTCGGTGTCTGCTGAAAAGTGCAAAGACAGCACAAGGACAGCACAAGAATTTTGTCCGCCGACTGCAGAAGTGATGTCATGTAATGGTTAACTTTCCCTGTGTTTTCTATTTTCTGAGCATGCCCAGTCTTGCAAATCTGCGGTCTGTCGGCCGAATTGTGTACTGACAGGCGAACAATCGTCCGTTCTGGTGTCGGCATACAAATATTTTCATGTTTGCACGAAAGACTTTTGTCCGCGGATTGTGCGCAGACATCTGTCGGAGGCACCATACTAACACGCGTACAATCGGCAGATCCTTCGTCCACCGACGTTTGTATGCCGACGATCGGTACGTGTGTACGGGCCTTTAGGCCCCTTTCACACATACAGTCCGTTCAGTTCATCAGTTCAGTCACGTCAAATGTATCAGTTTTTCATCAGTTTTTCATCCGTTTTTCGTCAGTTGTTATCCGTTTTTTATCCGTTTTTCATCCGTTTTTCATCCGTTGTCGTCCGTTTTTCATCCGTTGTCATCCGCTGTCATCAGTTGACATCAGTTTTTCATCCGTTGTTATCAGTTGACATCCGTTTTTCATCCGTTGTCATCCGTTTTTCGTCCGATCCGTTTTTTTGACGGATGAAAAATAGGGCATTCATCCGTTCAAAAAAACGGACATTGACGGAAGTGGATGAAAACGGATGTTAACTGATGATCATCAGTTGTCATCCGTTTTTACATAGAGATGCATTGATGTCCGTTTTTCATCCGTCAACGGATGGATGAAAAACGGACAAACGGACAGCATGTGTGAAAGGGGCCTTAAAGGGAGTGCTCCTAATCTCAGCTTTTTACCTGTATAGAAGGCACCTGTCCACAGATGCAATCAATCAGATTCCAATCTCTCCACCATGGCCAAGACCAAAGAGCTGTCCAAGGATGTCAGGGAGAAGATTGTAGACCTACACAAGGCTGGAATGGGCTACGAGACCATCGCCAAGCAGCTTGGTGGGAGGGTGACAACAGTTGGTGCGATTATTCAGAAATGGAAGAAGCACAAAATAACGGTCACTCTCCCTCGGTCTGAGGCTCCATGGAAGATCTCATCTCGTGGAGTTTCAATAATCATGAGAACGGAGAGGAGTCAGCCCAGAACTGCATGGGAGAATCTTGTCAATGATATCAAGGCAGCTGGGACCATAGTCACCAAGAAAACAATTGGTAATGCACTACGCGGTGAAGGACTGAAATCCTGCAGTGCCCGCAAGGTCCCCCTGCTCAAGAAAGCACATGTACAGGTCTGTCTGAGGTTTGCTAATGAACATCTGAATGATTCGGAAGAGAACTGGGTGAAAGTTTTGTTGGCAGATGAGACCAAAATCAAGCTCTTTGGCATCAACTCAACTCGCCATGTTTGGAGGAGGAGGAATGCTGCCTATGACCCCAAGAACACCATCCCCCACCATCATACATGGAGGTGGTAACATAATGCTTTGGGGTGTTTTTCTGCTAAGGGGGCGGGACAACTTCACCACATCATATATAACTATGTAACTATATAACTATAAAACTGAGTCACTATATACAGTCAGGTCCATAAATTTTGGGACATTGACACAATTCTAATCTTTTTGGCTCTATACACCACCACAATGGATTTGAAATGAAACAAACAAGATGTGCTTTAACTGCAGAGCGTCCAGAGGAAGTCCGTAATGACGAAACGCGTCAGAGCGTGAGTGCACGGTCGCCATAGCAACAACAGACGCCACGTTTGACCATGCTACGAGCTCCTGGAGGACACGGGATAGCAGCGGCGGCTCTACAGTGCGTTCATGTATTCGCAAATGCCTTAATTTCTTTGGCTCCTGTAAGTAGGATTTGGAGGGGAGTGGGGTTAGTGTTTTATCGATTTTTTACAATAAAGTGTTACAGAATTATACTATGTGCCCCCGCTCTATTTATTCCATGACACGGTGATGGTGAGTGGAACGGTATATGAAGGTGATCAAAGTGTTTCTTGGAACCGGGGTGCAGCAGTGAGGAGATGCAAGATCTGGTGATCCTTTTGAGTCTTATAGGCGAGCTGTGATCAACTGTCTGGTGAGTGTCCAGAGTGACGGGGAGCACCTGTGGTTGGTGGAGGTCTATTGGAAGATATAGTAATCCTTCACACCCTTCCCTTTTGATCGGCTAGAGCCAGACTGGATTCAAATAGATTTTTACAAGAGACTCCTTATCTGTTTGCAAAACGGTTCATTTTATGAATACCATCTACAGTGTTATATCAGTACATTGCTTGGTGTGCATTATTAGCGCTGCTAGTGTTGTAGTTTTATTCATATATGTCAGAGTGATTCTATTACACCTCATTTTATATTTGATTTAAAGCTCATAATATTTTCACAATTATTTATAGTCACATTTATATTCCTTTATCACTCAGCGCAGCTTGTATTTGGTTATTTGGTTTTTGGTGTTATCACACTGGAGGCTGCAGCTAATATTTTTGGTTACATGAGCACGGTCATATACCGTTTTTGGTTTCAATATAGACGGGAGCCAATTAACCTCCCAGCATGTCTTTGGAGTGTGGGAGGAAACCCATGCAGGCACAGGGAGAACATGCAAACTCCAGGCAGGTAGTGTTGTGGTTGGCATTCGAACCGGTGACCCTTTTGCTGCTAGACAAAAGTGCTACCCACTACACCCCTGTGCCAGGATGGATGGATGCATGGGTGGATGATGTTTGGATGTATGGATGAATGGATAGATAGATGCAGGGCCATCTTTAACAAAGGGCAAAAGGGGTAGCTGCCCCGGGCCCAGTCCTTGTTGTGGGGCCCAAAGCAGCTGCCTCTTGAGCCCCCACTGCCTGAAAACAGTTGATAAATGAATTTGGGTGGGCCCAAGAACATGTTTGCCCAGGGTCCAATCAATATTTAAGACGGCCCTGGATAGATGATGGATGGGTGGATGGATAGATGGATGGATGGATGATGTATGGATGGATAGATAGATGATGGAGGGATAATGGATGTATGGATGGATAGATAGATGATGGAGGGATAATGGATGGATGGATGGATGGATGGATAGATGATGGATGATGAATGGAAGGATGTATGATGGATGGATGAATGGAAGGCTGGATGGATAGATGGATGGATGGATGGGTGGATAGATAGATGATGGATGGATGATGGATAAAAGGATGGATGGATGGATCGATGGATGGATGGATGGATGGGTTGATAGATAGATGATGGATGGAAGGATGGATGGATAGATGGATGGATGGATGGATGGATGGATAGCTGGATGGATGGATTGGATGATGGATGGATGATGGATGGATGGGTGGATGGATAGATGGATGGATGGATGGATGGATGGATAGCTGGATGGATGGATTGGATGATGGATGGATGGGTGGATAGATAGCTGATGGAGGGATGATGGATGGAAGGATGGATGGATGGATGGATGATGGATGCATGAAAGGATGGATGGATAGATAGATGATGGATGGGTGGATGGATAGATGGATGGATAGATGGATGGATGGATGGATGGATGATGGATAGATGGATAGCACTACTCCCATGGGAGCTGCTGTGTGTGGGTTCCCCTGGGTTACCATTAGCAACAACAGAACAGTCTGGCATTTTTCCAAGTGTTTTACCTCAGACAAGAACCAGTCCAGTATCTTCGATTTTTAGGTTTTATTTGGAACTTGGGTAGGAGAAGGGAATGAGTGGGATACTCCAACTATGCACAATAAGCAGGGACGACTTGAATAGAGCTGAATAGCGCTGATTAGCGCTGTATAACGCTGAGTAACGCTGAATAGAGCTAGTCACGGCTAGACCGCTGCTTCACTTTGCCCTTGGCTGTGAAAGAAGCAATAGAGCTTCCTGAGGTAGACTGTACTCTGGGGTAGACTGTACTCTGAGGTAGACTGTACTCTGAGGTAGACTGTACTCTGGGGTAGACTGTACTCTGAGGTAGACTGTACTCTGGGTCAGACTGTACACTGAGGTAGACTGTACTGCTGAACAACTTCAGGGCCCTTCCTGGCGCCCCCTTTGTTCCTAATCTTCAGGGTTAACTACTTGGCACCCCCTTTCCTGTAACACTCTGTGAGAGCTGGCTCCTTGATCCCCCTGACTTCTCTGGAGTGGTCTCCTTTCCCGGGCAGACCCATGAGCAGATCCCTCAGTACTCACGATACTGTTTTTCCCGAAGTCTTCTGCCCAACAGCTCCACTGGTCAGCACACCGGATCCTCTGCAGTCCAGCTCCACACCTGGTTTAACAGGCCGACGGCCTGAACCACCTTCCTCACATCAGCAGGAGGAGAGACAGCCGTCCAACTCCTCCTGGGACTTTGCTCCTGCCAAAAGACGCCCTGTCACATGCGCCCTCAGGATTTAAAGCCAATCCCAGGATGCATTGCAGCAATGCCCACCCACTGAGACAGCCATAAACCCTGGTGTGCTACTAGTTAGGTTTCCTCCACTGTTCAACAATCTCCCTTATTGGATACAATGGGGAGATTAGACCCAATAAATTACACCTGGAAACATGGGACAGCCTAATCTAACAGATCTGGCTCTCATGATAAGCAGAGCAGAGCCACCAAATGTGTTTTCCTAGCACCTACCTAGGAGGGTGCTACAATAATAAAATAGAAATAGTAAAATAAAATAATAATAATTATTATTATTACTAAAAAAAAAAGATATAGTAAAAAAAATTAATAAAAAAATAAGATGATATTAATAAAATAACAATATTAATAATAATAATAATAATAATAATAATAATAATAATAATAATAATTTGTATTATTAATTTTATTATTAATATTGTTATTATTAATAATAGTAATAATAATAATAATAATAAAAATAAATAGTAAAATAATAATGAAAAAATAATAAAATAAAATATTAACAATAATAATAAAAAAATAATAATAATTATTATTATTATTATTATAAATAATAATTAGAAAAACAAATAAAATAAATAATAATAAAATAAAATAATAATAAAATAAAATAAAATAAAAATTGAAAAAAATTGAAAAAAATCTATAAAGAAAGAAAGACTAAAATAAAAACAGAAAACAAATGCAGCCATCACATCTAAGAAATTGGTAAGCTGCTCTATAAAAATGCATGCTTTTGGGTTTAATACCGCTATAAATCATATTTTTTTCCCTTCGCATGGCCAGCCTTGCAGCGCCGCACAGGCAAATGATATCACTGGTTGCAGCCGCTGGATTGCGCTGGACATGCCGGTACATCAATGAGAGTTGGCAGCACTGGGCTCGGGGTGGAATCTGTGTGGGGTCTCTATAGCTCCGCTATGCCACCCCCCCTCCCTTCCCCCGCTCCGCCGCAGCTTCTCAATGTCTTTTTTCAGGCTCTCTGTGCCCGATTGAACTGCGATTCTCCCAACGATAAATGAAGACAAAAAGAGACGAAGAAAGAGAAAAGAACATCGTTTAATAAGGACCAGTGACTGCTGGGTACTGTAGGGGTGTGTTTGTTCCACCAATGACAGGCTGGCGCGGCGCCCGCTGGATTGGGTTCCCCCGCACTGGCCTGGGTACATCTTTTCATGGGGAGCCGCAGCTTGGAATGGCAGCGGAGCCGTGAATAGTCAGATAAATCAGAGCACTGTGTGCGACGCGAGGAATGGGGGGGTTCTGTCAGCCCCCCCGAGCTGCCCGGGAACATTGGAGGGGGAGGGGGGGAGAGGATCGCCTTCTCATTCAAACACGCCTGGAGGTTTCCTGAGGTAAAACCGCCACTGCGGCGAGGTACGGGCGCCGCCGCCGGAGAACCGCTCACGTTATCTAATTTTAAAGGGTCCGTGTAGCAAAGGCGATGATTGCGTCTTAATTTTTTTTTTCGTGCAACCCAATCCCTAAGGGTTAATTCACACGCTAGGATGGGGGCGGTAAAACCATGCGGTTGGGCCACACTTTTACTTACCCCCTCCCCCCATCAACCGCTTCTCTCTTTAGCTGCTATGGGTGCAATGCTTTGCAAGAATTATACCCACTGTCGCTTTCAGCAGGCATAACGCCTACCAAATACGAAGCATTCATATGGGGCCGCTCTGCAAGCCCCCCCTGGGATCAAAGGGTTAAAGCAGGCAGGGAGGAGGCGATTATTTTCCGGGTGATCCCGCTATTGAAGGTCCTTCTTCAGACACTTCCTGTTGTAGGGTGACAACACCAAGTCCCTGTCTCCCAAATGAGCTCCGTGGTGTCACCCTGCCGCACAGAGCAGCCATCAGAAATTTTGGGGCCCCCTTACACAGCTTTAGGCCTGGGCCCCGTCTGACCTCCAACATTCCGCAGGGCACGCACACTGGCAGTCCCACCGAGTCCTATATATTCAGCAAAGAGACATCCTAATCCAACAAAGAGATGGCCTCATATATTTATCAAAGAGACATCCCAATCCATCAAAAAGACACCCCTATATTTTCAGCAAAGAGACATCCCAATCCAGCAAAGAGAAATCCTAATCCAACAAAGAGACGGCCTCATATATTCAGCAAAGACACATCCTAATCCAACAAAGAGACAGCCTCATATATTGAGCAAAGAGATATCCTAATCCAGCAAAGAGACAGCCTCATATATTCAGTAAAGGGACATTCAAATCCAACAAAGATATGGCCTCATATATTCATCAAAGATATATTCCAATTTACCAAAGAGACAGTCCCATATATTCAGCAAAGATACATCCCAATCCAGCAAAAAGACATCCTCATATATTCAGCAAAGAGACATCCCAATCCACCAAAGAAACAGCCCCATATATGTAGCAAAGAGACATCCCAATCCTGCAAAGAGATAGCCTCATATATTCAGCAAAGAGACATCGTACTCCAACAAAGAGATGACCATATATATTCAGCAAAGACACGTCCAAATCCAGCAAAGAGACAGCCTCATATATTCTGCAAAGAGACATCCCAATCCAGCAAAGAGATGGCCCCATATATTCTGCAAAGAGATATCCCAATCCAGCAAAGAGACAGCCTCATATATTCAGCAAAGAGACATCCCAATCCAGCAAAGAGACAGCCTCATATATTCAGCAAAGAGACTTCCTAATCCAACAAAGAGACAGCCTCATATATATTCAGCAAAGAGACATCCCAATCCATCAAAGAGACTTCCTAATCCTGCAAAGAGACAGCCTCATATTTTCAGCAAAGAGACATCCCAATCCAGCAAAGAGACTGCCTCATATATTCACCAAAGAGACATTCCAATCCAACAAAGAGACGGCCTGATATATTCATCAAATAGACATCTCAATCCATCAAAGAGACATCCCAATCCAGCAAAGAGACAGCCTCATATATTCAGCAAAGAGAAATCCTAATTCAATGAAGAGACAGCCTCATATATTCAGAAAAGAGACATCCCAATCCAGTAAAGAGACGGCCTCATATTTTCAGCAAAGACACATCCCAATCCAGTTATATGACAGCCTCATATATTCATCAAAGAGATATCCCAATCCAGCAAAGAGATAGCCTCATATATTCAGAAAAGAGACAGTGCAATCCAGCAAAGAGACATTCTCTCAGCTGAGTCAGCTTACTCTGCAGCCGCCCTGCTTTAGCAATTGCTAGTTACTACAGCAGCAACAACTCAGTATCATTAGTTGGGGCCTGGGCCCCTCGGAACGCCTGGGCCCCCTACATGTGAATGGGCTGCCCCCCCATGACTGCCCTGCAGCACCAGGACAAAGCCATCCAGTGCCTAGGGTGAAGATGCCACAGTGCTCCCCACCTCTCCCTGATTTGGGTGCCCCCAACTGTCTTCTGCAGCTGGGATCTATGATACCCACAACACAGCCAGTACCAAGACAGGTTTGCCGTGCTTTTACAGCCCCCTACCAGAAATGTTACCCCCCTTAGCTGCAGAGGCAACAGGCGGCACAAGATCATCCAGTGCCCAGGGCAAAGATGCCAAATTGTGCTCCCCCCCCCCCCTTCATTATGTGAGAGCTTATAAGAAGGAAGGGGAGAGAGAGCACAGCCTGCACCTCTTCCCGGCTCTCTTATCCTCTCCTTGCTGCTTCCAGCGCTTGGCTGACAGAAGTAGAGATGCCGCTGTCAGCCTCCAAGTAGAAGGAACTTACAGCACCCCCATGTCTACAATTCATGCTGCACTCAGGGCAGCCTTACCTTTTGCCCACCCCTTGTTCCTGCCCTGCTAGGAGAGGGGATTGGGGGGGGGGGTTAGAGTGGGGTTTGTGTGTAAGATTGGGGATTTGGAAGCAGGAGGGTTTATGCTAGGAGGGGGAATTTGGAGGGAGGGTGCTAGGATGGGGAACTTGTGCTAGAAGAGGGAATTTGGGGGGGGGGGTGCTAGGAGGGAGGATTTTTGCTGGAAGGGGGATTTGGGGGGTGCCCAGAAGGGGGATTTGTGCTAGAAGGGAGAATTTGGGGGAAGGGATGCTAGGAGGGGGGATTTTTGCTAGAAAGGGAATTTGGGGGGGGGGGTGCTAGATTATGTAAGGGACTTGTGCTAGGAGGGAGGATTTGTGCTAGAAGGGGGAATTTCGAGGCAAGGTGCTTGGAGGGGGGATTACGTGGGGGGTTTGCGCTAGAAGGGGGAATTTGGTTGGGGTGCTAGGAGAGGGGATTTGTGCTAAAAAAGGGAATTGGGGGGGTGCTAGGAGGGAGGATTTTTACTGGAAGGGTACATTTGTAGGGGTTCCCGGGGGGGGGCATAATTTGTGCTAAAATTGAGAATTTTGGAATTTAGGGGGGGGGGTCCTAGAAGGGGGAAATGGGGGGGGGGCTAGGAGGGAGGATTTTTGCTGGAAGGGGGGATTTGTGGGGTGCCCAGAAGGGGGATTTCTGCTTGAAGGCAAAATTTGGGGAGAGGATGCTAGGAGGGGGGGATTTGTGCTAATAAGGGGAATTTTGGGGGGTGCTAGGATGGGGGATTATGTGGGGGACTTGTGCTGGAAGGGTACATTTGTAGGGGTGCTGGGGGGCAGAATTTGTGCTTAAAGGGAGAATTTTGGAATTGGGGGTGGGGGTCCTAGAAGGGGGAAATTGGGGGGGGGGGGCTAGGAGGAGGAATTTGTGCTCGAAGGGGTAATTTGAGGGGGAATGCAAGAGGGGGGATTTGTGCTAGAAGAGGGAATTTTTTGGGGGTGTTAGAAGGGGGGCTTTGTGCTAGAAGGGGAATTTTGGGGGGTGCTAGGAGGGGGGATTTGTGCGAGAAGAGGGAATTTGGAGGGAGGGTGCTATAAGGGGGGACTTGTGCTAGAAGGGGGAATTTGGAGAGAGGGTGCTAGGAGGGGGGGACTTGTGGTAGAAGGGGGAGTTTGGGGAGTTCTAGAAGGGGGGGATTTGTGGCAGAAGGGAGAATTTGGAGGGGGTGCTAGGAGCGGGTATTTGTGTTGGAAGGGGAAATTTGGGGGGGTGCTAGGATGGGAAATTTGTGCTAGAAGGGGGAATTTGGGGGAGCTGCTAGGAGGGGGGATTTGTGCTAGAAGGGGGAATTTGGGGGAGATTCTAGGAGGGGGATTTGTGCTAGAAGGGGGAAATGGGGGGGGTGCTAGGAGGGGGAATTTGTGTGAGAAGGGGGAATTTGGAGGGAGGGTTCTTGGTGGGGGGACTTGTGCTAGAAGGGGGAGTTTGGGGGTACTAGAAGGGGGATATGTGGTAGAAGGGAGAATTTGGGGGGGTGCTAGGAGGGGGTATTTGTGTTGGAAGGGGAAATTTGGGGGGTGCTAGGATGGGAATTTTGTGCTAGAAGGGGGAATTTGGGGCAGCTGCTAGGAGGGGGGATTTGTGCTAGACCGGGAGAATTTGGGGGAGATGCTAGGAGGGGGATTTGTGCTAGAAGGGGGAAATTGGGGGTGCTAGGAGAGGGGATCCAAGACACAAGCAGTACAGCCAGTACCAGGACAGGTTCATCCAGCACCCAGGGCAAGGATGTGAAACTGTGCTCCCCTCCCCCACTGCTAATGCATGGCATAGAATGGGTGTCCCTCCCTGCACCCATTCTGTGCCCCCCTTGCTCCAGCTGCCCATGGTTGGCATTGAGTGTGCACTGCACAGAGGGTTGCCACCTTTTCTTCAAGCCAAACCCCAACGCTTTAGCGGCGCACAGCTATTTAATAAATAAAAATGACATAAATCTTTCCCCTAGTTTGTAGACGCAATAACTTTTGAGAACAACCAATCAAAATACGCTTATTGCAATTTTTTTCTACCAAAAATATGGAACAGAAAACAAATTGGCCTGAAAGGATGAACGAATTTGATTTTTAAATTTTTTTTTTTGGGAATGTTATATAGAGTATCTCACAAAAGTGAGTACACCCCTCATATTTTTGTTAATATTTTATTCTCTCTTTTCATGTGACAACACTGAAGAAATGACACTTTGCTACAATGTAAAGTAGTGAGTGTACAGCTTGTATAACAGTGTAAATTTGCTGTCCCCTCAAAATAACTCAACACACAGCCATTAATGTCTAAACTGCTGGCAACAAAAGTGAGTACACCCCTAAGGGACAATGTCCAAATTGGGCCCAAAGTGTCAATATTTTGTGTGGCCACCATTATTTTCTAGCACTGCCTTAACCCTCTTGGGCATGGAGTTCACCAGAGCTTCACAGGTTGTCACTGAAGTCCTCTTCTACTCCTCCATGATGACATCACAGAGCTGGTGGATAGAGACCTTGTGCTTCTCCACCTTTAGTTTGAGGATTCCCCACAGATGCTCAATAGGGTTTAGGTCTGGAGACATGCTTGGCCAGTCCATCTCCTTTACCCTCAGCTTCTTTAGCAAGGCAGTGGTCATCTTGGAGGTGTTTGGGGTCGTTATGTTGTAATACTGCCCTGCGGCCCAGTCTCTGAAGGGAGGGGATCATGCTCTGCTTCAGTATGTCACAGTACATGTTGGCATTCATGGTTCCCTCAATGAACTGTAGCTCCCCAGCACTGGCAGCACTCATGCAGCCCCAGACCATGACACTCCCACCACCATGTCTGACTGTAGGAAGACACACTTGTCTTTGTACTCCTCACCTGGTTGCCGCCACACACGCTTGACACCACCTGAACCAAATAAGTTTATCTTGGTCTCATCAGACCACAGGAGATGGTTCCAGTAATCCATGTCCTTAGTCTGCTTGTCTTCAGCAAACTGTTTGTGGGCTTTCTTGTGCATCATCTTTAGAAGAGGCTTCCTTCTGGGATGACAGCCATGCAGACCAATTTGATGCAGTGTGCGGCGTATGGTCTGAGCACTGACAGGCTGACCCCCCCACCCCTTCAACCTCTGCAGCAATGCTGGCAGCACTCATACGTCTATTTCCCAAAGACAACCTCTGGATATGACGCGGAGCATGTGCATTCAACTTTCTTTGGTCAACCATGGCGAGGCCTGTTCTGAGCGGAACCTGTCCTGTTAAACCTCTGTATGGTCTTGGCCACAGTGCTGCTGCTTAGTTTCAGGGTCTTGGCAATCTTCTTATCGCTTAGGCCATCTTTATGTAGGGCAACAAATATTTTTGTATAAATGAAGCCATGGTTGCCATCCACTGATCTGGGACACCCCCTCCCCTCAATGCTCCTGGGGCGACTGTGCCTACTGCCCACCCCTTGTCCTGTGTTGACAACTGCCCTGCCTATCTTCCATTAAAAAAAAAAAAAAAAAAAAAGGAAAAAAGCCTCACCCCCAGAGTTCTGATAGCTGGTGAAGACCACAACCCACCACATATGCCACTGGTGCAGACAGTGGACCTCACCACCGGAGACATCACTGCTCCTCTATTCGGGCCCCCAGGCAGCAGGGTGCTGATTTTTCATCAGTAATAAACCCGCATTGACTGGCAGAAATCGGCCAGTAGATTACTCTGGCTGTCCCTGTTCTAAATAATGCAAAACTGTCCTGCCGCTGGCTGAACTCTCATCAAGCATGAAGAGCCCGCAGAAGAAGCAGTGAAAGATTGGCCAGCAGCAGGACCTTGAAGAGGAGCTCCTCTTGTAGTGTCTTTATTCACTTTTTTGGTAAATGGGTAGGGGTAATATGTACCCCATACTCATTCATATGGGTGGGGGGGGCAGGGATCTGGGGCCCCCTTGTTAATGGGGGCTTTCATATTCTGAAAAGCCTGCTGACCCCCACAAGAAACGGCCAGGGTTGTGGGGAAGAGGCCCTTGTCCCCAATAAGATGGGGACAAGGTGCTTTGGGGTGGGGGTAGGGGTGGGGAGTCACTTATCCCCCTCCCTTTCCTGACCTGCATGCTTGGATAAGGGTCTGGTATGGATTTTGGGAGGGGGAGGGGCTCACACCATTTTTTTTTTTTGTTTTTTAATTTTGGTGTTTTTTACTCTATTCTTTTATTGTCAGCTTCTCTTTACCTACATTCAGCTGTCAGTGGGGATGTGCTAGTATGTGGTGCATTATGCATATTGTGCTGCATACATTATGACATTGCCTTGCAGGTTTAAAAAAAAAAACGCTTTAAGAGACAGCAGGGAATACAATAATGTAAAATTGACCAGCAGCAGAACAGTTTTATTCAGGGATAATATGCCTAACAGGTTGAACCTAACTTTTCATTTATCCATGGGGATGGGGGGGGTTTAACCCCCCTGGTGGTCTGATTATGTCAGGATTTCTGTGCTAAAAGCGGTACATTGTTTTGCATGGAAATCTGTTGTTTTACATTTTAAAACTCACCTTCACCTATCCTCCCCGCCGTCCTCCCCCGCCGTCCTCCCGCTGTGTGCTCGGCCGATGCCGGCACCTGCCTTCCAGTTCCCTTCCTTGCGAGCAGTGCGATGCAGGGGGGTGAAACCGGTGGCAATTTCAAAAGTGTAAAAACAATAAATGAGATGATAGAAAGCTGTGATCCTAACAGATTACACTGTATCATCCCATTTCACCACAGGATTTCACCTGGTGACTTTTCCAGTGCCCTGCCTGTGTTTTTCCAGTTCTTTGTGCCTGGAAAATAGAGAATGACCATGGCGTCCAAAAAGCCTTCTTTTTGCGCAAAAGCGCTTTTAGATGAACTGGAAAACAGCGACAGCGAAACGGAGTTACTTGAAGAACTGAGCAATAGCGATTGGTGGGAAAATTGGTCATCAGGTACGGAAAGTGACGACATCGACGATTCTGATGTCTCTTTCTGGCACATCGCTCCGTTGGAAATTCTGAAGAATCATTTGATAAACTTCCCAAATTCCACAAGCGATGTGCCAGAAAGAGACATCAGAATCCTCGCTGTCGTCACTTTCCGTACCTGATGACCAATTTTCCCACCAATCGCTATCGCTCAGTTCTTCAAGTAACTCCGTTTCGCTGTCGCTGTTTTCCAGTTCGTCTAAAAGCGCTTTTGCGCAAAAAAAAACGCTGTTTGGACGCCATGGTTGTTCAAAATTTTCCAGGCACAAAGCACTGGAAAAGCACAGGCAAGCCACCAGGTGAAATCCTGTGGTGAAATGGGATGATACAGTGTAATCCGTTAGGATCACAGCTTTGTATCATCTCATTTGGTTCCACCCCCCCTGCGTCGCAACGCTCACAGAGAGGGAACCGGAAGGCAAATGCCGGCAATCGGCCGTGCACAGAGCGGGGAGAGACTGTAAGGAGAACATCGGGGAGGATGGCAGGGAATCGCAGGGAAGGTGAGTAGTGTTCTGGGGTAATCCCGAATGTGGCTCGGGGTTACCGCTTTTGGTACTGAAAGTTAACCCTGAGCCACACTCAGGAATACCGCCAGGGAGGTAAACGAGTGATGTGTTAGGAGATGGCTTGGGTGCACTCTTTTTTTTTTCTTCAAGCCATTGCAACTCCAAAGAACAGATGGTCAGTAACAAGTGAATGCTGTGCTTTGAGCACCCCATGAGTCCTAGCAACAAGGTGCCGCCTGCATTCCAACAACTAAGGACAATGTGCAGTGTCACTGGTTGCTAGGATGCTGGTGGCTGGGCCACATGGGATCATTAGTTGTTAGAACACATGTAGCTGGGCCACATAGGGTCATTAGTTGTTAGAACACATGTAGCTGGGCCACATAGGGTCATTGGTTGTTAGAACACATGTAGCTGGGCCACATAGGGTCATTGGTTTTTAGAACACATGTAGCTGGGCCACATAGGGTCATTGGTTGTTAGAACACAAGTAGCTGGGCCACATAGGGTCATTGATTGTTAGAACACATGTAGCTGGGCCACATAGGGTTAGAACACATGTAGCTGGGCCACATAGGGTCATTGGTTGTTAGAACACATGTAGCTGGGCCACATAGGGTCATTGGTTGTTAGAACACATGTAGCTGGGCCACATAGGGTCATTGGTTGTTAGAAAACATGTAGCTGGGCCACATAGGGTCATTGGTTGTTAGAACACATGTAGCTGGGCCACATAGGGTCATTGGTTGTTAAAACCCATGCAGCTGGGCCACATAGGGTCATTAGTTGTTAGAACACGTGTAGCTGGGCCACATAGGGTCATTGGTTGTTATAATACATGTAGCTGGGCCACAAAGGGTCATTGGTTGTTAGAACACGTGTAGCTGGGCCACATACGGCAATTGGTTGTTAGAACACATGTAGCTGGTCCACATAGGGTCATTGATTGTTAGAACCCATGCAGCTGGGCCACATAGGGTCATTGGTTGTTAGAACACATGTAGCTGGGCCACATGGGGTCATTAGTTGTTGGAACACATGTAGCTGGGCCACATTGGGTCATTGGTTGTTAGAACACATGTAGCTGGGCCACATAGGGTCATTGGTTGTTAGAACACATGTAGCTGGGCCACATAGGGCCATTAGTTGTTAGAACACATGTAGCTGGGCCACATAGTGTCATTGGTTGTTAGAACACATGTAGCTGGGCCACATAGTGTCATTGGTTGTTAGAACACATGTAGCTGGGCCACATAGGGTCATTGAATACTTGAACTCAGACTGCTGAACTGCACAGCATCATCGGTTGTTACAGTACAGTCAGCCACCTGCACCAAAACAACCAATGATGCTGTTTGGCCCAGGGGCTGAATATACACATGGCTTAACAAGCACTGAGGGTAGAGTATCAGCTATCAGAATGTGCCACACCGCCATCATGTGTCAGCTGAAGTGGTCACCCCAGTTTGCCTGACTGGCGCCACAGCCTTGGTAAACAGTCTTTCATCTCGGTGCAACTCATTGACTGAACCCAAGGCCATGCCATGTTCTCCAGTTCAGTTTCAAATATTTTTTTTTATACTTTAGACTAGAAGGTCTACAAACTGCATTATTTTGCAAGAACAATCTTCTGTATTTGTAAATCACTGGGGAACGTTTGGCAAAAATATTGCCCCAGGATGCAGGACGCTGAGCGGTTAAAGGTTTTCCTTCAAACACGTCTCTGTGTGTCAGAAAGAGATATCCAACGCAGTCCACTGGAGGATCCCTCTACAAGGCGATAAGGAAAGTCACGATTGTCACTGGGAACCAAGAAAACGGCCTTGGACTTATCTACAGAACATGTGAGAAACACCGAGCACGGGATGAACTCTCCGCAACACCAAATCTTTCCTCTCCATTCCTTCGTAGGGCGAAGTAACATTTTTCTGTAAAAACCTGAATGGCTACGCGTTCTATAATTCATGGCCAGATGGATGCCAGAGGTTTTTGGTGATTCCTCATTGACACCAGTTCTAGGAGCGAGCTTCGCCACCTTGGCTAAAATGCCTCAGGGCCATTTTACCAATTGCTCCTCATTCGTTGAATGCTTCCCTGCTTCTTATGTATGACTTTAAAAACTCTGTCCTGGGTTTTGTATACCTGTTAGTATTTCATGAAGCCTTTCATGTTTAGTATCTCACATTCAATATTTGCTGGGATAATTTAAAAAAAAAAGTTAACTGCAGGAAGGATGTGGTTTATATACACTATATTACCAAAAGTATTGGGACGCCTGCCTTTACACGCACATGAACTTTAATGGCATCCCAGTCTTAGTCCGTAGGGTTCAATATTGAGTTTTTTTTTTTTTGTCGCGGTGGTGCAAAAACTAAATGAAAAAACACGGTAAATGAACACAAAAAAGGGTGCATGTGGACACACACACAAAAAGTGCACTTAGGGGTAGTACCTTTACCCTGATCCCCCGGGGCTCAAGGCTACTGACAGGGACAAAGGGTTCCAATGAGAAGGAACGTTTGCGTGTGTGCACTTTTTTATGCACTGGTTGCTAGTTTGAGTGTGTTTCACACACCACGGCTTTAAAAAAAAAAGAAAAAAAAAAAATAAGTGCAGAGCACAATCGCTTCTTTTGGCTAAGATTGAGTGTAGTATCTGTTCTTATCAGTGATCTAGTGGGGGCGCTGTGCTGTCATCTGACCTGGCCAAGGTTGGGTGCAGACCTGCTGGAGTGATGGGGACCTGGAAGGTTAGTATCGGCAGGAACTGAAACCGGAGTGCCCATAGGTAATTGGGGGCCGGGAGTAAGTTCTCCCCGAGAAAGCTGGAAGGGTCCATTACCACCTAATTCAAACGTTCTACCTTGTCTGGCCATGGGCTGGGAAGGCAGAGAGTCTGCGGTGTCGCCCTAGGGGTGCTCTTAGTAACACTTGGGTGTGGGACCCCAACGTGTGAACTGGCAATTTTTGTTACCAGGCCCCAGGGCCCTGCCAGTGCACCATGCATGGCCACTTATTTATTTAATTTATTTTTCTCCCACGTTTTTCACCTTTCACTTTTGTGTGAAGTCTAGGGGGAGGATGTGTGGCCTTCTGGTTCCTTAATCCTCTGTCCCGGGGGGGTGGGGGGGTCTCTCTCTTCGGGGAGCCCCTCAACCAAGTATTCGAGTGTGGCTTCGGCTGCCCAGAAGAACGGGGTCTGCCAGGCCTTCTGGCTTGGTGGACCATGTAAACCTTTGTCCCTGTCAGGAGCCTTGCGCCCCGGGGGATCAGGGTAGAAGTCCTACCCCTTTGGGGGTGGATTAAAAGCACATTCTTAAGTGCACTTTTTAGTGTGTGTTCACATGCATGTTTTTTGTTCACTTACGGGTTTTTTCGTTGTAAGTTTTTGCACCACCGTGGACATAAAAAATAAAAATAAATAAGTGCAGAGCACAAATCAGGCCATGTATGAGGAGGCCACATGTGTTCCCATTATGTCTCCCATTTAATATAGAATTAATGACTGGTTGATGACCATGGCTCTGTCTCGCCACTCTTCCTGGGGATGGGGACTCGCTGTGTCCTTGTGGCCGGGTTACAGAGGCCAGGAAGGACACTGAGAAGGAATGTAGAGGGTCAGCGGGGGTCAGCCATCTCACATTCCCATTGTTAGGGTGGCTACAAAAGTAGCAGCGTGTGATTGAGTTACCGGAGCCTATTTTATCTTGGACATGGACTTGAATCCATTTTGTGTGGGAACAAAGGCAGGAATGTAACATATTGTATCTGTAATACAAGGGGAGTGCTGGCTTAGGGGAACATTGGTATGTGACCTCCACGGGACAGCCGTGCAGGTGCGATCAGAACATAGGCCCGTCCACCAGCTGATACTGATAGGAATGGATGGAATAAAAAGTTTTCTTTTGTCTCCTGTGTTGGGAGCCGCTCTGCTTCCTTTGGTTCTGGCGGGAGCGAATATTCAGCAGCTGTCAGTGTCGGGTCATACGGGGGGACTTGTATTTGGGCGAGCCTTTGTGTACAGGGCAGTGAGAGGGACCAGAGCTTGTACTTCTCACAATATCCCGTTTCACCAGCAATGAATAATTGAACACGTTAAGGAATCAAGGTGCTTTAACTGAAAGCTGCAGAGCGGAACTCAGGGCGGAGTTCTCACCTGCTTAAAGGGTCCGTCTACCCAATGCTGATGTTCCAGTTATCCGACATCGCCTTACTGGCAGCCGGAAGGAGATAAAATCTGCAAATTCCTTTCCCAAGGGATGTGACGTACCTGCCATATTTTACATCTCTATAAGTGTAGATTTATTTTCATTAACCAATTAAGCCCCGGAGGATTTGGCTGCTCAAAGACCAGGCCCTATTTTGCGATTCGGCACTGCGTGACTTTAACGGACAATTGCACGGTCATGCGACGCTGTACCCAAATGAAATTGAAATCCTTTTTTTCCCACAAATAGAGCTTTCTTTTGGTGGTATTTGATCACCTATGCGATTTTTATTTTTTGCGCTATAAACAAAAAAAGAGCAACAATTCTGAAAAAATAACAATATTTTTCACATTGTTTTATATGAAATTCTCAAAAAAAATGGTAAAAATCTAAATTTTTTAACATTTTAGGCAAATTTGTTTTCTGCTACATATTTTTGGTAAAAAATATTGCAATAAGCGTATTTTGATTGGTTTGCGCAAGAGTTATTGTGTCTACAAACTACGGGAAAGATTTATGTAATTTTTATTGTTTTTTTTTTTTAACTAGCAATGGTGGCGACCTGCAATTTTTTTTGCGGGACTGCAACATTGCGGCGGACAGATCGGACCCCTGACTGACATTTTTGACACTTTTGGGGGTACGAGTGACATTACTACAGTAGTGCTAAAAATATGCACTGTTACTGTAAAAATGACACTGGCAGGGAAGGGGTTAACTTTATTGGTGATCAAGGGGATAAGTGTATCCCTATGGGTGTGATTCTAACTGTTAGGGGGCGTGGCTAGTTAAGTAACCACAGAGACATGCGATCCTATATAGCAGGATCGCATAGCCTCTGTGTCTACTTCAGTGAGAATGACAGACCGCTGTGTTTACATCAGCCGTCTGTCTTTCTCCCTCTCCTGCGGGAGATCGCGAGTGACCGGTGGCCATTGGAGTCGCCGGTCACACGCGCTGGCTAGGCAGGAAATGAGAGGGGGTGGGAGTGCGCCCCCGGCGCCGCGCGTTTGCCCCCTACAGGCTCTTTGGCAAGCGACGTAGGTCTACGTCACTTTGCCTGTAAGCGGCTGAGTGCCGCAGTAAATCGTCGTTAGGCGGTCGGCAAGTGGTTAATAATCTTGTAACTAAGGGAGAAGTTTGGGGTTGATAAAAAAAAAGCAGGCATACAGTACATACTCACCTCCATGCTGCAGTATCTATCTGATGCTGCAGCTGTCCCCCATCAGCTCTAAGCCTGGGAACGCTGCTCTCCACTGTGCTCTTCTAGCACTCCCTGGGGGCCATAAGCTAATTGTGGGGGTTAGCTGTCAATCAGGCAGCTGGGTGGATCCTTTCAGAGCCTGGACTGGTTCTGTAACATCAACTGACAGTAGATCCCAAAGATCCCCACCATATTGTCGGGATCTACCTGAGAACACTGCTCTCTGCTTACAGTGGTCATAATGGGCACATAAAAATGCAGTTTATGTCGGTGAAACTGCTTACCTGCAAGCAGGGGAGTACTGGGCAGTGGGGGCAGGTAGGTGTTTGCCCCTTGGCCAGTACTACTAAGATATGTTGGGGTGGTTCCCCTGAATGGAGATACTTCGCCATTTAGACATTGATCAAAGCGAGACCGGCTGTATGTTATATACCTACCTTGTTCACACCTGCCATCACATTGTCTGGCATAGGGAAGTCAAGACCGAATGTCAAGAGATGCAAAGGAAGCTGATGCTGGAAGATGTAAAGGTCATAATAAACCATGTCCTTTAGGAACCTTCACCTTTCACCATGCCCACCATCAATCAATGAGACACTATGGTACACTGGTACACCTTGCATGGTACTCTCTTTAGCCCATAGAAAACTGTCCTGAACATAAGAGGACCTCTTAGATGTGTTTTCCCTTCCAGCCAAAGGTTTCAAGTACTACCTTGCTGATGCTGGAAGATGTGAAGGTCATAATAAACCTTGTCCTTTAGGAACCCATGGTATCAGGACAATATCCCCCCGGACATTACCTTACCTTTCAATATGTCCACCTATCGAAGAGACCCTATGGTACACATGTACACTTTACATGGTCTTTCCTTAGCCCAAAGAAATCTGTCCTGACCATAAGAGGGCTGCTTGGTTGTGTTTTCCCTTCTGGCCAAAGGTCCCAAATCCTACCTTGCTCATGCTGGAAAATGTGAAGGTCATAATAAACCATGTTACATAGTTACATAGTTAGTGAGGTTGAAAAAAGACATCAGTCCATCCAGTTCAACCTATGATGTGTGTTTGCTGCTAACCGTACATTGTGTACCCCTGTATGCTGTGGTCTTTAAGGTGCCCATCTAATAGTTTTTTGAAACTATCAATGCTCCCTGCTGATACCACTGCTTGTGGAAGAGAATTCCACATCCTTACTGCTCTTACAGTGAAGAACCCCCTGCGTATTTTAAGGTTAAACCACCTTTCCTCTAGTCTTAGTGAGTGGCCACGTGTCTTATTGTATTTCCTTTCTCTGAATAGGTTTTTCCATATGCTAGGGTTGCTAGTACAATATTTGTACATTGATATCATATCCCCCCTCAATCGTCTCTTCTCCAGAGAGAATAAGTTCAGTGCTAGTAGTCTTTCCTCATAGCTGATGTCCTCCATTCCCCTAATTATTTTTGTTGCACTTCTCTGGACTCTCTCCAGTTCCAGCACATCCTTCCTGAGGACCGGTGCCCAGAACTGGACAGCATACTCCAGATGTGGCCGGACCAGAGTCTTGTAGAGTGGGAGAATAATCTCTTTATTTCTGGAGTGAATCTCCTTTTTTATACAACCCAGTATTCTGTTGGCTTTGCTTGCAGCTGCTTGGCATTGCATGCCACTGCCAAGCCTGTTACCAGTACCCCCAGGTCCTTTTCCATCCTAGACTCACCCAGAGGTCCCCCCCCTAGTGAGTGGCTTGCTTTCTGGTTTCTGGCACCCAGGTGCATTACTTTACATTTCTCAACATTAAACCTCATCTGCTATGTAGTTGCCCACCCCATTATTATGTTCAGGTCCGCTTGTAAGGTTTCCACATCCTGCCCAGAAGATATTAGCATGCTTTATTTAGTATCATCCGCAAATACTGAGATTTTGCTCGATATCCCCGCCTCTAGATCATTTATGAATAAATTAAACAGGATTGGCCCCAGGACAGAACCCTGGGGGACCCCGCTTTCCACACCCGCCCAATCTGAGTACTCCCCATTAATCACCACCCTTTGCAACCTCCCCTGGAGCCAGTTCTCTATCCAGGTACTCACCTTATGGTCCATACCTACCTTCCTTAGTTTGAACAGTAATCGTTTGTGGGGAACGGTGTCAAAGGCCTTTGCAAAGTCCAGATACACCACATCCACAGGCTTACCTTTATCTAAGTGGCTGTTCACTTCATCGTAGAAGGTTAATAGATTGGTTTGGCAAGAACGATTTTTCATGAATCCATGCTGATTACTACTAATAATACAGTTTTCATTACTAAAGTCTTGTATGTGGTCCATTAACATCCCCTCCAAAATCTTGCAGACTACTGATGTTAGGCTGACCGGCCTATAGTTACCCGGGATATATCTCGTCCCTTTTTAAATATTGGTACCACGTTGGCTTTTTTCCAATCAGCTGGCACCATACCCGTCTGTAAACTATCCTTAAAGATCAAGAATAATGGTCTGGCAATCACCTGGCTGAGCTCTTTAAAAACCCTCAGGTGCAAGCCATCCGGTCACGGTGATTTATTTATGTTAAGTTTCTCTAGTTTAGTTCTAAGTCTATCTTCTGTTAGCCATGGCGGTATTTCCTGAGGTGTGTTGTTTAGTTTGGCCTTACAAGCTGGGTTAGTGTAGCCCCCCCGATTCTTTTGTGAAGACTGAAGAGAAGAAATTATTTAACACTACCGCCTTTTCCCTGTCCTCTGTGGCCAAAACTCCCTTATTAACTTTTATGGGGCCAATGTGTTCTGGCCTCGCTTTCTTACTGTTTATATACTTAAAGAATTTCTTGGGGTTCTTTTTACTCTCTTCTGCTATATG
Organism: Pelophylax lessonae; assembly: GCF_965119305.1. Classification (NCBI taxonomy): domain Eukaryota; kingdom Metazoa; phylum Chordata; class Amphibia; order Anura; family Ranidae; genus Pelophylax; species Pelophylax lessonae. The sequence goes on from NC_138773.1 coordinate 322,569,068, forward strand.
TCTCTCGTGTTCTATTTTAGCTGCCTTGATTTCGTCTTTACATTTCTTATTACACTCTTTGTAATGCTTAAATGCTGCCAATGACCCCTCAGTCTTGTATTTTTTGAAGGCCTTTCCTTTAGCATTAATATGCATTTTTATGTTGGAGTTTAGCCACCCAGGGTTTAGTTTTGCTCTTTTACATTTATTTCCCTTTGGAATGCACTGGCCAATCCCCTTGTTAAGTATGCTTTTGAAGCACTCCCATTTTTCCTCCGTGTTCTTTGTTCCCAGGGTTCTATCCCATTTGATATTTTCTAGCAGCGAGCGCAGTTTTGGAAAATTGGCTCTTTTGAAATTCAGTGTCCTTATATTGCCCTTGTGTTTACTATTACTATAATTAATACTGAAACTAATTGACCTATGGTCACTGTTTCCTAAGTTGTCCCATATTTCTATATCCGTGAGCAGGTCTGTATTGTTGGTAATCAGTAGGTCAAGTACCGCATTGTTTCTTGTCGGTGCATTCACCATCTGACCCATGAAATTGTCCTGCAAAACATTTAGGAACTGCCGAGCCTTGGCTGACTGCGCGGTTCCTTCTGCCCAGTCTATATCTGGATAATTAAAGTCCCCCATTATAATGACATTTCCCATCCTTGCTGCCAATCCTATCTGTAAAAGGAGGTCCGCCTCCCCCTCCTCCCTAGGGTTGGGGGGCCTATAGCATACGCCCAATATTACCTTCCCCACAGTGCCTTCCCTTTGAAGTTCTACCCATAGGGATTCTGCCTCGTCCATAGCTCCATTATTAATATCATCCCTCATATTTACCTGCACACTGTTCTTAATATACAGACATACCCCTCCCCTTTTTCACCTTCTCCATCTCTGCGATAAAGGGAATACCCCTGAATGGTCGCCATCCAGTCATGAGAGCTGTCAAACCAAGTCTCAGTTATCCCCACGTGTTCTTTAGGAACACTCACCTTTCACCATTCCCACCAATATATGAGACCCTATGGTACACTGGTACACTTTGCATGATCTTTCGTTAGCCCAAAGAAATCTGTCCTGACCATAGAAGGGCCACCTGGTTGTGTTTTCCCTTTCCGGCTAAAGGTTCCAAGTCTTACCTTGCTGATGTTGGAAGATGTGAAGGCCATAATAAACCTTGTCCTTTTGAACACTCACCTTTCACCATTCTCAGCAATCAATGAGACACTATGGTACACTGGTAGACTTTGCATGGTACTCTTTCTTTAGCCCAAAGGAATCTGTCCTCACCATAAGAGGGCCACCTGGTTGTGTTTTCCCTTCCGGATAAAGGTTCCAAGTCCTACTTTGCTGATGCTGGAAGATGTGAAGGTCCTAATAAACCATGTCCTTTAGGGACACTCACCATGCCCACCAATCAAAGAGACACTATGGTACACTGGTATCATACGAGGGCCACTTGATTGTATTTTCCCTTCTGGTCAAAGGTACCAAGTCCTACCTCACTACTTAAAAAATATAAATCGCACCATAACTCAATGCACCCCAGATAATGCATTACCATGCATTGGACTAATGTTGGGTAAGCGAACATTATCGCAGCACGTCACTCCGAAAGGACCCTGACAAGTTAAGGGAGGAAACCCAATAATTAGATTCTGTATATAGGTCATAGCAGTTTGGATTTCTGGTGAGGATCTCTTCACTGGGCCTCTTGGGAGACATTTAAAAGCAGTATGGCACCCAGCTTCTCAGCATCCATACCAGGTTGTAGTTTGGTTTGAACGCAGCCTTGGGGCCCGTCACACCTGCACTCGTCCCCTTTCTAGTAGCAAAGCTTTGATATTTCTCTATTGTTTCAGAATTGTCATGTAGCAATTTTTACCCTCTTAAAAAGTAATGAGGCACGACATGCGTTAACTTCAAAAATTCTATCGCTCGCCTTTCACCGCCCCAATTATCCCCTCCATTCTCTGTCCCAGAAACAACCCAAGAATCAAAGGCTCTCTCTGGAGGCACCTTATGTTTTACCATGGCGTTTGTTTACTCTGCGGAAACACTTCAAAGCGATCCTCTGAGGCGATTATTTGTCTATAGATTATCATCCGCCTTCATGTAAGATTGTTGGAGAATTAACCGTCTCCTGGCTTCGGAGACCACGAGGTGGCACAGAAATGGGGAGAAAATTATGGACGTGGCCGAGACATTTTGACCAAACCCAGTGTTATAGATCTGAAGGACATAAAACGTTCTCATCTTAAATGGTGTGTGAACAAAATTCCTACACCAGCGTCCAAATTACGTATGGAAAACAGAACTAACTGCCAGAGAGAAGTACAAGATAACCAGTATAAACAGGTAGAGTAAAAAAAGGCCACTACAGTGCTTGTCATTAACCACTTAAGCCCCGGAAGATTTTACCCCCTTCTGACCAGGGGGTTTTTTGCGATTTTTTACTGCGTGACTTTAACGGACAATTGCGCGGTCGTGCAACGCTGTACCTAAACGAATTTCGTGTCCTTTTTTTCCCACAAACAGAGCTTTCTTTTGGTGGTATTTGATCACCTGTGCGATTTTTTGATCATGCGCTATAAACAAAAAAAGAGCGTAATTTTTGCAAAAATAACAATATTTTTCACATATTTTTATATGAAATTCCCCCAAAAAATAATGTAAAAATCAAAATTTTTTAACATTTTCAGCCAATTTGTTTTATGCTACATATGTTTGGTAAAAAAAATCGCAAAAAGCGTATTTTGATTGATTTGCGCAAAAGTTATCGCGTTTACTAACAAAGGGAATTTTTTTTGTCATTTTTGGTGTTTTTTTTTTAACGAGTAATGGCGGCGATCTGCGATTTTTTTGCGGTACTGCGACATTGCGGCGGACAGATCGGACCCTTGACTGACATTTTTGACACTTTTGGGGTTACCAGTGACATTACTGCAGTAATCAGTGCTATATATATGCACTGTTACTGCAAAAATGACACTGGCAGGGAAGGGGTTAACTGTATTGGACAGGGAGGGGTTAAGTGTGTCCTAGGGGCGTGTTTCTAACTGTAGTGGGACAATGCTATTGGAGTAAAAACAAAGATCAACGGTTCTACATAGTAGAACCGTCTGATCTGCATTTTTACACAGGGAGAATGACAGGCGGCTTGTTTACATAAGCCGCTCTGTCTTTCTCCCGCTGTACCGGCGATCATAGTGTGACCGGCGGACATCGGGTCCGCCAGTCACACTCCCGCACTCCTCCCTGAACGAGCCGAGGCGGGCGTGCGCCTCAGCGGGCGCGCGCTCGCCCGCTATTGGCTCTAATAGCAGTGACAGGCGAGCGACGTAGATCTACGTCACTCTGCCTGGCCGGGGCTGACTGCCGCAGTAAATATACTGTGCGCAGTCGGCAACCGGTTAAATAATATTGTGTCCATTTCTTCATCACCTGCAACAATGTAATCCAATAAATATTTGATTTGCAAAACAACATTTTAAAAAAATCTACAAACTAGTCCCATGGGAAGGAAATTGGTTGGTTCAGATAGAGGTGTCAAACTGGCGGCCCTCCAGCTATTGCAGAACTACAAATCCCATGAGGCATCGCAAGGCTGACAGTTACAAGCATAACTCCCAAAGGCAAAGGCATGATGGGACTTGTAGTTCAACAACAGCTTAGCATCCAGCATACCTCCCTCCTCTGAAACAAAAAACCCGCTGTCCTTTCCGCCTCAGTTGTCCCCCTTTTTTTTCCTGATGTACGGATCTCTTTAAAATAAAATATAGTATTTAACGACTTCTGGACCGGAAGGATTTGCCCCCTTAATGACCAGGCCATTTTTTGCGATTCGGCACTGCGTTATTTTAACTGACAATTGCACGGTCGTGCAGCGCTGTACCCAAATAAAAATTGATGTCCCTTTTTTCCCACAAGTAGAGCTTTCTTTTGGTGGTATTTGATCACAGCTGCGTTTTGTTTTTGTTTTTTTGCGCTATAAACAAAAAAAGAGCGACAATTCTGGAAAAAAAAAACAATATTTTTTACTTTATGCTATATAACATTCCCAATAAAAAAAAAATTAAAAATCAAATGTTTTCATCATTTTAGGCCAATTTGCATTCTGCTACATATTTTTGGTTAAAAAAAAAAACAAAAAAAAAAAAAACCAATAAGCTTATATTGATTGATTTGTGCAAAAGTTATCGCGTTTACAAACTAGGTTATAGATTTATGTCATTTTTATTTATTTATTTATTTATTTTACTAGTAATGGCGGTGATCAGCGATTTTTAGCGGGACTGCTACAGATCGGACCCCTAACTGACATTTTTAACACTTTTGGGGGGGGGAACCAGTGACATTACTACAGTAATCAGTGCTAAAAATATGCACTTTTAAACTTTTAAACCCATAAGGATTTATATGACACTTTACACAGGAAGCCGAAGACAGTACCAAGTACTCATCACCACCTAAGGGAGAAAAACACTGATGCACTAAACTTCTTCCTACGTTCTCGGACACCAGCAATAAATACATGTTTTGGCGATCTACTCTATCGGCACTCTGATACCCCCCCCCCCTTCTATTACACTGTTTTACTCCTTGAGTTTAAGGATACTATGTTATATATGTTTATGTACTTTTGCCAAAGAGTGTTACTAATCAAATTTTGTGAATTCCTTGCAACATGTTAATGTTTCCTGTTCTGTACTATAATCTTTTATTCTCAATAAAAATCTTTTATGAAAAAAAATATGCACTGTTACTGTACTAATGACACTGGCAGGGAAGGGGTTAACACCAGGAGTGATCAAAGTGTTAAATGTGTTCCTAGGGGGGTACTTTCTAACTGCGAGGGGGGTGGGCTTGCTGCATGAACACAGAGGAATAAGAGGTACACAGGATCCCTGTGTTCATAACTGACAGAACAGCAGTCTGCCGTACTTACAAGGGCAGACTGCCATTCTGTGTCCACAGGGAGCGATCGCGGATGCCCGGTGGCAATAGTGGCCACTGGAGCCACTGTTCAGCTTTCCCTGTGGTGAATGGGCACATGTGCGTGCCTCCGGCGGAGCGTGCGTGTCCCTGCTAGCGATCCCACGAAGCAACGTACAGGTACATCGTTTCGTGGGACAGAGTTGGCCTGCCGCAGTAAAACGACGGTGGCTGGTCGGCAAGTGGTAAGCTATCAAAGGTGTTTTTTTTTTTTTTTTATGACACTAAAACTTTTATCTAAAATTTAAATTATTCTATATTTTGAAAAAACTAAACAAAGGAAGGGTAGTGATTAAAAAAAAAAAAAAAGAGGGGGGGGGGGGTAAACCAATTTTTTATGTGTGGTAATCCTCATGGTCCTTGTCCTTAGAGGTATGGCTAGGACGTGTCCTTTGTCTATTTCAGGGTTTCCCAACCAGGATTCCTCCTGAGGTTGCTAGGGATTCCTAGGGTTCCTCCCGAGGTTGCTAGGGGTTCCTCCCGAGGTTGCTAGGGGTTCCTAGGGTTCATCCTGAGGTTGCTGGGGGTTCCTCCCGAGGTTGCTAGGGGTTCCTAGGGTTCCTCCTGAGGTTGCTAGGGGTTCCTTGAGAAATTGGCAATGCCTGCCTCTCAGATAAGTTCCCAATGACACCATTGTTCCTTTTAGCTATCTTAAAGTGGAGTTCCACCCATTTTAATAAGTTTAGATGTTACATAATCCCCTTTAAAAATGCTTTCACCAATGTAAACTATTTTTTTTGCAAGGAAATACCTTTTTTTCTTCTTTATTCATCCGCACTTCCGGGTCCGGCCGCCTATAGGCGATTACGTCACTCAGCAATTCGCAAAGGCTCCTGGGGTAGCGGTGTCATGTATCCCAGCATACCTTGCGAATCGCCTAGTGACGAAATCTTGCATTATTACACTGGCACCAGCTGTACTCAGGGATGTATTGCTTTGAGTCCGCGCTCAGCTCCGCCTCCGCCCCTGCCTCCTCTCAGTGAGCTCTACGGGATGTATTGCTTTGAGTCCGCTCTCCGCCTCCGCCCTGCCTCCTCTCAGTGAGCTCTACGGGATGTATTGCTTTGAGTCCGCTCTCCGCCTCCGCCCCGCCTCCTCTCAGTGAGTGCGGACTGAAAGCATTACATCCCGTAGAGCTCACTGAGAGGAGGCGGGGCGGAGGCGGAGCTGAGCGCGGACTCAAAGCAATACATCCCTGAGTACAGCTGGTGTAATAATGCAAGATTTCGTCACTAGGCGATTCGCAAGGTATGCTGGGATACATGACGCCGCTATCCCAGGAGCCCTTGCGAATCGCCTAGTGACGCACTCACCTATAGGGGGCCGGACCCGGAAGTGCAGATGAATAAAAAGAAAAAAAAGTATTTCCTTGCAAAAAAAAAAATTGTTTACATTGGTGAAAGCATTTTTAAAGGGGATTACGTACATCTAAACTTATTAAAATGGGTGGAACTCCGCTTAAAGGGGGTAATTCTTCCCAATGATGACAAGTAAGGAGCATTCTTCCCACTGACTGTCACACTAATGTGTCTTGAGTTGTAGAATTTTGGCAGGGGTTCCCCAAGAATAGAAATTTATTTCAAGGGTTCCTCTGTGTTGAAAAGGTTGAGAAAGGCTGGTCTATATGCTTTGTGCTATAATGTGTCACTCTTTCCCAGTTCACAAAGTTGGGAAGTATGACATCCAATACCTGTGTTTTTGGTAAGCCGTTCCATCTGAAATTGGAATGCCTGGAGGGGAAGAGGGGAATGCCAGGAGAATTAATATGTCTATAGTGCAACATTCAACTGCACTGCAACACACCTCCCACTGAGCACCATTGTCTATTCTGAATGGAACTAAACCCCCAGAAATACTCACCTTCTCCTTTCAGCAATACGGCTGTTGCTTCCCTCGCCAGCTGTTGTTATCTTCTCCCTGGCTACGGCCACATCTGGGTCCCTCTTGATTGACCGGTGGTGCAATGACATTAAAAAAAAAAAAAAATACAAACAAAAATTCCCAGCTCACTTACCAACCCGCCTGTAACAAACCAATATGACCTGTCTAACAGTTCGCGTTAAAAAACAAGAGGTTTTGTTAGCACATATTTGCGAATATATGCGTAAGCTGCAGTGACCACGTCACAGCGATTCTAGGACAATATCCCCCCAGACAATATCCCCCCGGTCAATATCCCCCCGTACAATATCCCCCCGGTCAATATCCCCCGGACAATATCCCCCCGTACAATATCCCCCCGTACAATATCCCCCCATACAATATCCCTCCAGGCAATATCCCCCCTGGACAACACCCCCCCCCCGGATAATATCCTCCCTGGACAATATCCCCCCTCTAACCCTAACCTTAACCCTCTAACCCTAACCCTATGTCCAGGGGGATATTGTCCCGGGGGATATTGCTCGGGGGATGTTGTAGCGGGGGGATATTATCTGGGGGGATGTTGTCCCGGGGCTGGATTATGTCCAGGGGAATGTTTTCCGGGGGGATATTGTCTCATGGGATATTGCCCAGGGGCAGTGGCGGCCGATGTGTTGGGGGCACAGGGGCGCCGCCCCCCCCCCCCCCATCCATGCGTCCGGCCCCCTAATCTACATGCCGGACGCATGGAGCTTAATGGGGGTTTTTTTTTTTTTTTACATCACCTGATTAGAGCCAGAGGCTCTAATAGGGCGATGCAAAGGGTGGGCTCGGGGCGCAGAGCAGTGTGTCCCGAGCCCACCCATTGTGTGACAATAGCGAATGAAAATTCGCTATTGCCACACCGATCCTCCTCCTGGCCAATCAGGAGGCACGTCTGATACGCGCTTCCTGATTGGCTGCAAGGCAAACCTCATGCCATTGGCTGAGTAGGAGGCGGGAGCGGGAGGACTGCAGGAGACGCGCTGGTGGACAGAGTGAGTAGAAGCCGCCGCCGGGACTGAAGAGAAGCCGCCGCAAAGTAAGTGCATTGGTCTCGGGGGGGGGGGGGAAGCCCACACTGCATTGAAGTTGACACGCACGCTGGTCTCTGCATTGAAGGGGGCACGCTGTGGCGCTTTGCAATGATTGGGGACAATTCTGTGGCGCTCTGCAATGATTGGGGGCAATGCTGTGGCGCTCTGCAATGATTGAGGGCAATGCTGTGGCACTCTGCAATGATTGGGGGCAATGCTGTGGCGCTCTGCATTGATTGGGGACATGCTGTGGCACTCTGCATTGATTGGGGGGCACGCTGTGGCACTCTGCATTGATTGGGGGCACGCTGTGGCACTCTGCATTGATTGGGGGGCACGCTGTGGCACTCTGCATTGATTGGGGGGCACGCTCTGGCATTCTGCATTGATTGGGGTGCACGCTGTGGCATTCTGCATTGATTGGGGGGCACGCTGTGGTACTCTGCATTGATTGGGGGCATGCTGTGGCACTCTGCATTGATTGGGGGGCACGCTGTGGCATTCTGCATTGATTGGGGGGCACGCTGTGGCACTCTGCATTGATTGGGGGCACGCTGTGGCACTCTGCATTGATTGGGGGCATGCTGTGGCACTTTGCATTGATTGGGGGCATGCTGTCGCATTCTGCATTGATTGGGGGGCACGCTGTCGCATTCTGCATTGATTGGGGGGCACGCTATGGCACTCTGCATTGATTGGGGGCACGCTGGTCACTCATTTTTCTGTTTGCGCCCCCCAAAAATTTTGAGCACCAGCCGCCACTGCCCGGGGGGATATTGTCCTGATACCGTCACGGCGCCCCAGAGTCCTGCAGTCCTAGCTCTATCATCTTCAGAGCCTGCTGAGTTGGAGCTCATACAGAGTGTTGAAAAAGTATTCATACCCCTTGGAATTTTCCACATTTCGTCAAGTTACATCCAAAAAACGTAGATTTATTTTATTGGGATTTTATATGATAAACCGATGCAAAGTGGCACATAATTGTGAAATGTAAGGAAAATGATAAATGGTTTTCAACATTTTTACAAATAAAGTGTGGCGTGCATTTGTATTCAACCCCCTTAAGGGCCCCTTTCACACGGGCTTTCCGATCCAATCCGCCTGTTAGTTTTTCAGGCGGACCTGATGAGATGCTCTTTGTACCTCTATGGAGCGGCGGATGTCAGCGGAGACATGTCTGCCGACACCCACTGCTAGCCGATCCGATCCAGTCTGTGAAATACGGATGCATGGAAACCCTATTTTCCATCCGTCTGGAGGATCGGTTGAAAATGGATCGCCTCTCCATTCAATCTGACAGAGCTTGAGATATTTTGCAAAGAAGAATGGGCAAAAATGTCCTCTCTAGATGTGCAAAGCTGATAGAGACATCCCCAAAAAGACTTGCAGCTGCAATTGCAGGGAAAGGCGGTTCTACAAAGTATTGACTCCGGGGGGTGAATACAAATGCAGCCACACTTTTCACAGATTTATTAAAACATTTTTGAAAACCATTTATCATTTTCCTTCCACTTCACAATTATGTGACACTTTGTGTCGGTCTGTCACATAAAATCCCAATATAAAACATTGACATTTTTGGTTGTAACATGACAAAATGTGGAAAATTCCAAGGGGTATGAATACTTTTTCAAGGCACATATATAATGGTGGATAGATTGAGGGCAATGGATATCTGGAGGGAGCCCAACACTCCTTAACCACTTGGCGACCGCTCACGTTGAGGGTACTGCGGCAAAGTGGCTCGTTATCGTCCAGCGACGTAGACCTACGTCGCTGGACTCCTCCCCTTGTGGGCGGCGTGCGCGCGCCGCCGGAGGCTCGCTCCCGCTGTATTCAGTCACAGCGGGAGTTGGGCCAGGGGAGGAGAGGCGGTGATCACCGCCGCTCTTCCCCGATCGTCAGGGATCGAGTGTGGAGATCCGCCCGCTTGCGTAAACAAAGCGGGCAGATCTCCTAAGTGACAGACAGGGACAGATTACAGGATTCAGCATAGCTGAACCTGCGATCTGTGCCTGTGTCACACAATCCCCTCCCCCCACACACGTCAGTAAGCACCAGGCATACATTAACCCCTTGATCACCAATAAAAGTTAACCCCTTCCCTGCCAGTGTCATTTTTACAGTGACAGTGCATATTTATAGCACTGATTACTGTAGTAATGTCACTGGTACCCCCAAAAGTGTCAAAAATGTCAGTTAGGGGTCCGAATCTGTCCGCCGCAATGTTGCAGTCCCACAAACAAAATCGCAGATCTCCGCCAGATCGCCGCCATTACTAGTTAAAAAAAAACAATAAAAATTACATCAATTTCCCGTAGTTAGTAGCTGCGATAATTTTTGCGGAAACCAATCAAAATACGCTTATTGCGATTTTTTTTTACCAAAAATATGTAGCAGAAAACAAATTGGCCTAAAATGTTAAAACATTTTGATTTTTACATTTTTTTTTGGGGGGGGGGGGGAAATTTCATATAAAAAAATGTGAAAAATATTGTTATTTTTTCAAAATTGTCACTCTTTTTTTGTTTATAGTGCAAAAAGTAAAAATCACACAGGTGATCAAATACCACCAAAAGAAAGCTCTATTTGTGGGGAAAAAAGAACATAAATTTAATTTGGATACAGCGTCGCACGGCCGCGCAATTGTCCGTTAAAGTGCCGATTCGCAAAATATGGCCTGGTCAGGAATGGGGTAAAATCTTCCGGTCTTAAAGCGGTTAAAAATACGCTCATTGAGAATTTTTTTGTCAAAGACATGTAGCTAAATACATTTAGGCCTAAATATATGAATATATTGGATATTTTTTAACTGTCAAAGTAGAAAAATATTGTTATTTTTTTCAAAATTTTTTTGCATTTTTTTATTAATAGCGCAAAAAATGAAAAGCGCAGAGGTGATCAAATACCACCAAAAGAAAGCTTTGTTTGTGGGAAACAAGGGACGTAAATTTCGTTTGGGTACGGCGTTGCATGACCGCGCAATTGTCAGTTAAATTCGCACAGTGCCGAATCACAAAAAGTGGCCTGGACGTAAAGCAGGAAAATCCTCCGGTCCTAAAGTGGTTAAAGGTATAGGAATGCACTGGACATTTAGCAATAGCACAATGGCAGTGAAGGTATCCAGTGCATCCCCTCACCAATTCACCAACAGTACAAAGCACATATATAATAATATATAGAATAAAGGCATTTAAGCGTGATGGGAATTTGTGTTTGTTATTTGACATCCTCCATGTGCTCCTTGCTGCAAAGGCCAGTTATAGGTTGGGGTTGTTGCCATTTTTCTGTTCTGTTGGTGACACACTGGATACCTTCACTGCCATTGTGCTATTCTTGGGTGTCCACTGCAACCCATATACTTTTAGGGAGGGGTGCCCTCCCTCCAGGCATATCTGCCCTCAATCTATCTATTACTATATATGTAGCACCCTCCTAGATAGGTGCTAGGTAGGTAGTGTACTTTTGCTCTGCCTGCTTATCAGGGGAGTGACAGGTAAAATCTAGTGGCTATTTCTGCTTATCAGGGAGCAGGATTCGTAGTTAGGCCTGTTGCATGTGTCCAGGGTGTGATTCATCTGGTCTGAGGGAGTGTCCCCACTTTATCCAATAGGGAGGCCTGTTGGACAGTGGAGGAAACCCAGCCAGTGACATACAGGTTTTTGTGGTTATCCCAGTGGGTTGACATAAGCAGTGGTGCATTCTGGGATAGGTTATAAAGGCCAAGGGCACATGTGACAGGGGGTCGTTGGGTGGGAAGCCAAGTCCCAGAAGGAGGGTGACGGCTGTCTGAAGCTGTGGATGGTGGTCGTAGGCAGTCCGTCTGGTTAACCAGAGTGTGTGGCTGAACCCAGAGGTCCAGGGAAGCTGACTGAGGAGGTGAAGGCAGAGCAACTCTGGAAAAACAGTGTCCGTGAGTACAGGGGAGCTTGCCAACGGGTCTGCCCAGGAAGGGGACCACTCCAGTGGCTAGAGTCAGCGGACGGGTGTCAGCACACAGGCAGTGAAAGTAAAGGGGGTGCCAAATTGATAACACTGAAGAGAATATTCAAGAGGGAACATTTAAATATCTTAACTTCAGTGGCAAGGTGAAGCAGCAGCCTTGCCGCATTCTACAGTCAGTTGTGCATGGTTACTAGTAAGAGTATCCCACTCATCCCTTCTCCCGTCCAAATTCTAAATAAAATAACATCCCCTGGATTGATTATTGACTGAGCCAAGAACTTTCAATGCTGTTTATCTGCTATCAGTTGCAAAGGGTAACCCAGGGGAATCCAGAAAGTGTAATTCTCAGCAGTCCTCAAGGGGGCAGTGCTACATATATGTGCTCCAATTCATGATTAGGACCGGTGCACATCTTTGCCCGAACTAGACAGCCGCCTAGGGCGCACTGCTGTTTAGGGTGCGCAGCCACGGCCGCGGGTTTCCGTACTAGCCTGGCTGTCACCCTACACTAGGGTGACCAGACGTCCCCAGTTTGCTGGGGTGATGCTGGCAGGTCCACCGTGAACTGGAGCAGGGGGGCGCCACAGTTCCCGCTTGGGCTGCCTCCAGAGAGGAAGGGGGGAGATGGGGATTAGAGCGCCGCATGATTACAAAAAGCAAAGTTCTTCTGCTTACCCGGCGGGGAGGCTGTCATACGAAGTCCCGCCTCCTGGACCGTCTCCTACCTATGATAGACAGCACACTGGTGACACCTATCATAGGAGCCGGTCCATGAAGCGGGACTTTGTATGACAGCTTCCCCTCCGGGTAAGCAGAAGAACTATGCTTTTTGTAATCATGTGGTGCTCTAATCCCCATACATTGGTCACTCTGCATTGGATGGGGGCACTTGTCACTCTGCAATAATGGGGGCACTTTTCACTCTGCATTATTGGGGGCACTGGTCACTCTACATTGGATGGGGGCACTTGTCACTCTGTATTAATGGGGGGCACTTGTCACTCTGCATTAATGGGGGGCACTTGTCACTCTGCATTAATAGGGGTCACTTGTCACTCTGCATTAATGGGGGCACTGGTCACTCTACATTGGATGGGGGCACTGGTCACTCTACATTAATGGGGGCACTGGTCACTCTACATTGGATGGGGGCACTTGTCACTCTGCAATAATGGGGGCACTTGTCACTCTGCATTATTGGGGGCACTGGTCACTCTACATTGGATGGGGGCACTTGTCACTCTGCATTAATGGGGGGCACTTGTCACTCTGCATTAATGGGGGGCACTTGTCACTCTGCATTAATGGGGGCACTGGTCACTCTACATTGGATGGGGGCACTGGTCACTCTACATTAATGGGGGCACTGGTAACTCTGCATTGGATGGGGGCACTGGTCACTCTGCATTAATGGGGGCACTGGTCACTCTGCATTAATGGGGGCACTTGTCACTCTGCATTGGATGGGGGCACTTGTCACTCTGCATTAATGGGGGCACTTGTCACTCTGCATTGGATGGGGGCACTTGTCAGTCTGCATTAATGGGGGCACTGGTCACTCTGCATTAATGGGGCACTGGTCACTCTGCATTGATGGGGGCACTGGTCACTCTGCATTGGATGGGGGCACTGGTCACTCTGCATTGGATGGGGGCACTGGTCACTCTGCATTGGATGGGGGCACTGGTCACTCTGCATTAATGGGGGCACTGGTCACTCTGCATTGGATGGGGGCACTTGTCACTCTGCATTGGATGGGGGCACTGGTCACTCTATATATATATATATATATATATATAGCACCCTACAAGGTAGGTGATAAGTAAAAGTATAGTGGGCCTTGGCTGCCTAATAGCATTGCCATGATTTCAGCTGGCTGTCATGTCTCTCAGGTGTGTCTGCTGAGAGGGGAGTCTCCCCACTGGCTCCATGAGAGGATTCCCATTGTGCAGTGGAGGGAATCCAATCAGAGACACATTCAGGCTTGTATCTACCCCAGAAGGCAGATTCTGCCGCAGAGGATTCTGGGAGTGGGTATAAGTTTGAGGGGAACGCATGACGCAGCGTCTTTGGCGGGAGAGTATGGCTGTCTCTCCTCCTGTCAGAAGGATCGGGTGTCTCGGGTGGCTGCCTGGGAATCCAGAGAAAGCTGAGTTGAGCTGCAGAGGGGATCCGGTGTGCCGAGGACCAGTGGAGGAAGAAGGGTTCAGTTCCAAGAAAGCTTGTCAAGGTCATAAGTGCTTTGAACTGGCCCTAGGGGTCTGCCAAGTGTAGAGGGGGCCACTCCAGAGAAGGTCCCAGAGATCCAGGAGTCAGCTAGCTGTAAAGGGGGTGCCTAGTCAGAGTACCCTGAAGTGTTAGAGGGGGTGCCTAGTCAGAGGACCCTGAAGTGTAGAGGGGGCGCCAGCAGTTGTAACGTGTGTAGTGTACAGAGTTAAGAGTTGCAGCAGCACAAGCAGTGACAAGGAGCTACCTCAGCCAGTGAAGGGCTGAAGGGAGCTGTTCAGTGACTTTTGAGCTAAATTAAGTGTCCGGAGTCAAGTGTTCTACAGTCTTGGATCTTCTGAGTTAACAAAGAAGTTAAAGTCGAAGTTCCAGCACAAGTTCAGCATAACAGTATCTTCAAGCACTGGTTGGCATTCAGCTGGCGTCAAGACAGCGCCAACGGACATTTTTTCATAAAGTCCCAGTTAACCTAGTTGAGCCAGAGGAGTATCCCACTCATTGCCTTCTCCCATCCCCAAAATACAATAAACAAAACCAACCAAAGATGCCGGAGTGGTCATTGTCTCAATTCTCATACTTGGGTTCACAACTTAAATGTGTTGGAAGTGTCACCGATAACAATGGCAGACCCACATCAGGCTCAAGGCCTGGAAATATTGCTACATATATACAGTATATATATATATATATTAATATCACTACCTGGACTGTTAGACCGGCTTCTCACTATTTCATTAATCCAACACCATTCAGGAAAAACAAATAGATTTGGTTGTTGATTTTCCATGTAGCTTTTATTTCTAAAAATAGACCGTGGAAATATATTAAATGTTTGTGTTGCGAATAAAAGTCATCCATTGTGAAGAGTTTGGCGCTTTGCCTGGGAACACGTGAAGATATTCAGCATTCGTCCCGTGTCAGATGAGGATTCTTCCAGCAGCGGTGACACCTCTCCAGAGGCAGAAACTCTCCAATTCATCTTCTGATCCCCATGTGTCACTCCTTCCCTGCCCATGGTGACCTCTCACTAATGGTTGAGTGACTTCCTCTGGATGTTGGATTTCGGTAAGTATTTCCAGTGATAGGACTGCCCACCTGACATGACCATGGAAATTACAAACATTAAAAAGCTTTCTAAGGTTACTCATATTTATTAAAGCGGTTGTATTCCCTGTGTAAAAAACAAAAAAAAAAATAAAAAAGTAAATAAACTCTGCAGGACTCTGGCATAGTGTGCTAGTATACATCGCATACTAGCACATTATGAAATACTTACCTTGGAACAAAGCCCCGACACTGTCGTCCGGACACTTCTCCAAGCCAAGGGACAGGAACAGGTACAGGAACAGGGATAAGTACAGGTACAGGGACAGGTACAGGAATAGGTACAAGGACAGGGACAGGTACAGGGATAGGTATAGGGACAGGGACAGGTAAAGGGATAGGTGCAGGGACAGGTACAGGGATAGGTACAGGGATAGGTACAGGGACAGGGAAAGGGACAGGTACAGATACAGGTACAGGTACAGGGACACGTACAGGGATAGGGACAGGTACAGGGATGGGGATAGGTACAGGGAAAGGTACAGGGATAGGTACAGAGAACAGGTACAGGGATAGGTACAGGGACAGGTACAGGGATAGGGACAAGAACAGGGATAGGTACAGGGACAGGGAAAGGAACAGGGACAGGTACAATTACAGATACAGGTACAGGTACAGGGACACGTACAGGGATAGGGACAGGTACAGGGATGGGGATAGGTACAGGGACAAGGATAGGTACAGGGAAAGGTACAGGGATAGGTACAGAGAACAGGTACAGGGATAGGTACAGGGATAGGTACAGGGACAGGTACAGGGACAGGTACAGGGACAGGTACAAGAACAGGGATAGGTACAGGGACAGGTACAGGGATAGGGACAGGTACAAGTACAGGAACAGGCATAGGTACAGGTACAAGGAGAGGGACAGGTACAGTGACAGGTACATCGGTTAGTGGCAAGTGGGTAAATTAAAATTGCACGATCTGGTATCGTACAAAAACTAAATTTGTGCATGTCGGATCGGATAATATCAGATGAACTGTCGTGATCGGCTCTGGAAAGCTCTGTACTGATGATTGGATTATCGTACGATCACTTCGAAAGCGGTATTTTCCGTACGATTTTCTGATCGCGTGTACGGGGCTTAAGGTGTGGTTGTTGAGGACAGTTTAATGTCACAGGTCATACACCATGGCAAGACTGGGCAGGAAAACAGCAGCGGGTGCTCTGGACTCATGAGTCAAAATTTTAAATATTTGGCTGGTCGAGGGGACTTGGGGTCCAAGGGTTAGGGGGCGCAAATCATGCCTTGGCCCATGTGCTGGCAACCCATGCTAAGTCACTGCATGTAAGTGAGAGCTGCCGTGCTGTTTCTTTGACTTGCTTCACTTTCCATGTAACTTTTCTTCCCGGAAAAAAGAAACAAAATAAATACATGATGTCATTGTGTTATTTGCTTCCTTGTAAAACAACTGAATAATGACTTACAGTGCAAATATAACTGCGTGCATTTAACAAGCTGAGCGAGGAGCTCTCACCTGTCCCTGAGAAAAACCGCGTCCGAGTTTACTAACTGCAAACTAGGTCATCCTCGGCCTCGTGACACAAAGACCCAACTCAAGACCCAAAGCTGCACAGGTGAGGCGTGCACTGCGATTCCATCAGAACTCAGCCCTGAGACGATATCCACAACTTTCTTCCTCTAAGAATACTCCGTGAATTTGATCATTAACCACTTCTGGACTGGAAGGTTTTACCCCCCTAATGACCAGGCCATTTTTTGCAATACTGCACTGCGTTACTTTAACCACTTGCCGACCGCCGTCAGTATATTTACTGCGGCAGTCAGCCGCTCCTGGGCCAACCGACGTAGTACTACGTCGCTCGCCCAGGAGCCTGTAGGGGGCGAGCGCGCGCCGCCGGAGGCGCGCTCCCTCCCCAGATCGTTCACGGGCATCCCCGCACATGTGACTGGCAGCTCCGATAACCGCCGCCCACTCGCGATCCCGCTCAGGAGAGGGAGAAAGGCAGACAGCTGATGTAAACAAAGCCGTCTGTCATTCTCCCTGATGTAACTGCAGAGATCATACAATCCTGCTATGTAGGATCGTATGTCTCTGTGGTTACATCACAAGCCACACGCCCCCCCCCCCCCCACAGTTAGAAACACGCCCCTAGGGATACATTTAACCCCTTGATCACCAATAAAGTTAACCCCTTCCCTGCCAGTGTCATTTTGACAGTGACAGTGCATATATATAGCACTGATTACTGTAGTAATGTCACTGGTCCCCCCCCCAAAAGTGTCAAAAATGTCAGTTAGGTGTCCGATCTGTCTGCCGCAATGTCGTAGTCCCGCTAAAAAAAAAAAATAAATCGCAGATCGCCGCCATTACAAGTTAAAAAATAAAACAATAAAAATGACATAAATCCCGTAGGTAGTAAACGCAATAACTTTTGCGCAAACCAATCAAAATACGCTTACTGCGATATTTTTTACCAAAAATATGTAGCAGAAAACAAATTGGCCTAAAATGTTAAAAAATTTAGATTTTTAAATTTTTTGCTGGGGGGGAATTTCATATAAAAAAATGTGAAAAATATTGTTATTTTTTTAAAATTGTCGCCCTTTTTTGTTTATAGCGCAAAAAATAAAAATCACACAGGTGATCAAATACCACCAAAAGAAAGCTCTTTTTGTAGAAAAAAAAAGGACGTCAATTTCATTTAGGTACAGCTTCGCACGACCGCGCAATTGTCCGTTAAAGTAATGCAGTGCCAAATCGCAAAATAGGGCCTGGTCTTTGAGCAGCCAAATCCTCCGGGGCTTAAGTGGTTAAGACCGGAAGGATTTGCCCCCTTAATGACCAGGCCCTATTTTGCGATTCGGCACTGCATTACTTTAACGGACAATTGCGCGGTCGTATGTTGCTGTACCCAAATAAAATTGATGTCCTTTTTTTCCCACAAATAGAGCTTTCTTTTGGTGGTATTTGATCACCTGTGCGATTTTTTTTTTTTTTTTTTTGCGCTATAAACAAAAAAAGAGCGACAATTCTGAAAAAAAACAACAACATTTTTTTACTTTCTGCTATATAAAACATTCTGAATAAAAAAAAAATTAAAAATTTACATTTTTTAATCATTTTAGGTCAATATGTTTTCTGCTACATATTTTTGGTAAAAAAAAAAAAATCCCAATAAGTGTATATTAATTGGTTTGCGCAAAAGTTATAGCATCTACAAACTAGGGGAAAGATTTATGTCATTTTTTTTTTTTTTTTTTTTACTAGTAATGGCGGTGATCAGCATTTTTTAGCGGGACTGCGACATTGCCCCTTTCACACGGGCTTTCCAATCCGCTCCGCCTGTCAGTTTTTCAGGTGGACCTGATCGGATGCTCCATGCAGCCCTATGGAGCAGTGGATGTCAGCGATGACATGTCCGCTGACACTCGCTGCTATGAAATCCGGATGGATAGAAACCCTTTTTTCCATCCGTCTGGAGGATCGGGTTGGATTGGATCAGATAGGATCGGATGAAAATGGACAGGCGGTCCATTTTCATCCGATCTCCCATAGAGGAGAGCGGGGATCTGACAGGTCTGTCTCAGCAAAGTAAGCGGAGACGGACCTGTCATCTGCCTGCTCGGCAGGGTTTGGCAGATCGATCCCCGCCAAGCAAAAGGGAGTCCGCTGGGCGGAAAGCCAGTGTAAGAGGACCCATAGTGATCACGCGATTTGTTTTAAACAAAGCTATAGTGAGGGGAGAAGGTGAAGGTGGCGGGAGGAGGGGGGGGAACGTCCCCTCCCACTCGCTGGGATAATGGCCGAGCGACTGCTGAGCTGCATCGGCTGTTATTGGTACAGGGACAGGTACAGGGACGAGTACAGGGACAGGAACAGGTACAGAGACAGGTACAGGGACAGGAACAGGTACAGGGACAAGTACAGGGACAGGTACAGGGACAGGTACAGGGACAAGTACAGGGATAGGGACAGAGACAGGTACAGGGACAGATATAGGGACAGGTACAGGGACAGGGACAGGGATAGGGTCAGGAATAGGGACAGGACAGGGATAGGGTCAGGGATAGGGACAGGGACAGGTACAGGTACAGGGATAGGGTCAGGAATAGGGACAGGACAAGGATAAGGTCAGGGATAGGGACAGGAACAGGGATAGGGTCAGGGATAGGGACAGGTACAGGGATAGGAACAGGTCCAGGTACAGGGATAGAAACAGGGACAGGTACAGGGATAGGAACAGGGACAGGTACAGTGATAGGAACAGGGACAGGTAAAGGTAAAGGGACAGGGACAGGTTCAGGAACAGGGAAAGGAACAGGGAAAGGAACAGGTATAGAGACAGGTACAGGGATAGGAACAGGTCCAGGTACAGGGATAGGAACAGGGACAGGTACAGGGACATGGATAGGGACAGGGTCAGGGATAGGAACAGGTACAGTGTGGTTTTTCAGGTGGACCTGATCGGAGCTACAGTGAGGGGAAAAAGTATTTGATCCCCCTGCTGATTTTGTACGTTTGCCCGCTGACAAAGAAATGATCAGTCTATCATTTTATTGGTCGGTTTATTTTAGCAGTGAGAGACAGAATAACAACAAAAATATACAGAAAATGCATTTCAAAATAGTTATAAATTGATTTGCATTTTAATGAGTGAAATAAATATTTGATCCCCTATCAATCAGCAAGATTTCTGGCTCCCAGGTGTCTTCTATACAGATAACAAGCTGAGATTAGGAGGATTCTCTTAAAGGGAGTGCTCCTAATCTCAGCTTGTTACCTGTATAAAAGACACCTGTCCACAGAAGCAATCAATCAATCAGATTCCAATCTCTCCACCATGGCCGAGACCAAAGAGCTGTCCAAGGATGTCAGGGACAAGATTGTAGACCTACACAAGGCTGGAATGGGCTACAAGACCATCGCCAAGCAGCTTGGTGAGAGGGTGACAACAGTTGGTGCGATAATTCGCAAATGGAAGAAACACAAAATAACCGTCACTCTCCCTCGGTCTGGGGCTCCATGGAAGATCTCACCTAGTAGAGTTTCAATGATCATGAGAACGGTGAGGAATCAGCCCAGAACCACACGGGAGAATCTTGTCAATGATCTCAGGCAGCTGGGACCATAGTCACCAAGAAAACAATTGGTAACACACTACACCGTGAAGGACTGAAATCCTGCAGCGTCCACAAGGTCCCCCTGCTCAAGAAAGCACATGTACAGCCCATCTGAAGTTTGCTAATGAACATCTGAATGATTCAGGGGAGAACTGGGTGAAAGTGTTGTTGGCAGATGAGACCAAAATCGAGATCTCTGGCATCAACTCAACTCGCCGTGTTTGGAGGAGGAGGAATGCTGCCTATGACCCTGGGAACACCAACCCCATTGTCAAACATAGTTACATAGTAGTTGAGGTTGAATAATTATTGCTCACTGACTCTCTCTATATTTTGTATACCATTTGGCCACTCGATATTTGGACTCAATCTTCTTTACATTTTTTTGTGGTATCCTTCTGTTGTATCTATTGTGTGTACATAACTCTTAAATACTTTGAACGAGAATAAAGACAACAGTCCACCCAGTTCAACCTTTCCAGGTGTGTGTGTGTCAGTGACGTATTAACTTCCCATATGTCTGACTGTTGTGATCTTTGAGATGCACGTCTAAGAGTCTTTTAAAAGTAGCCATACTCCCCACAATTACCACCAATTGTGGAAGAGAGTTCCACAGTCTTACCTCCCTTAGAGTGAAGAACCGCTTACGCAGCTTAAGGTTAAACCGCCTCTCCTCTAATCTCATTGTGTGGCCTCATGCCTCTTACACTCCTTGAGACTAAATAGTTTTTTGTCCTATGCTGTGATCACCGTTGAGGTATTTGTGAATCGCTATCATGTCCCCTCTCAGACGTCTCTTCTCCAGGGAGAATAAATTAAGCGCTTGCAATCACTCCTCATAATTAAGGTCCTGCAATCCCATAATTAGCTTAGTTGCCCTTCTTTGGACTCTCTCCAGTTCCAACACATCCCTTCTGAGGATTGGCGACAGAACTGGACAGAATACTCCAGATGTGGCCGGACCAGGGTTAATGGTGGTGGAAACATTATGCTTTGGGGGTGTTTTTCTGCTAAGGAGACAGGACAATCTCACCGCATCAAAGGGATGATGGACGGGGCCATGTACCGTCAAATCTTGGGTGAGAACCTCCTTCCCTTAGCCAGGGCATTGAAAATGGGTCATGGATGTTTATTCCAGCATGACAATCAGGGGCAAGTAGAAACCAGAGGCCCATGGTGCAGCGACTCAGCCCCCCTCCCACTCTCCCTCTTCCCATCCTCCTCCTGACCCCCATTCCAGGCTGAAGCCCTGCTCCAGGTACTCTCTACTCACCCCCGATGAATCTGGGTTCCCAACCTGGCCAGCAGGGGGCGGTTGGGGGGAGCTGAGACAGCTCGGTCGGGGCTGGCCAGGGGAGGAGACTCTCCAGTGGGGCATGGAATCGGCCTCTGCTCAAACATAGTTTGTACCATCCATACTGGAGAGGGAGGCCTGCGCTCTGTCTTTGTCTTCAACCCGCACTCAATAGGTCAGTGGCGGTGACTTTTTACTTTTCTCCACCAGGAATCCTTTAGGCATGTCTGTGGCAGAAGCAGTGCAGCCTTTGTATAAGACATCAGAGCAGCCCAAGGGGCAATTGCCCCCCTGTCCCCTGGCCCAGTCCTCCCCTGATGACAATGACCCAACACATACGGCCAAGGCAACAAAGGAGTGTCTCAAGAAGAAGCACACTTGACTTGGAGAGGATCTGCAAAGAGGAATTCCACTGGCCGCAGTCTGGCCCCTCGTAAAGCCTGATTGACAGTTAACTGGCCCTTTGCTTAGAAAGTTTGGAGACCCCTGTACTTAGTCATTGAATATAGTTCCCAGCAAAGGCTACAGCAAAAGTTGATGAAGAGACAGCTAGGCCAGGCAGGTCAACAATCAAGCGCCCCCCCCAAACAACCCCAGGCAACCTACAATTTAGTCTCTGCATATAGTGGCCAGCCTGTCACAGATCTCACCGCCCCATCCCCTCTTGGGGGTCAGTCAGTAATCAGAGGCAGGATTTTTTTTAGGAGTTGGATAGTAGTTCAGATTGGATGACCACCAATGCAGTGCTCTCCACCTTTAGAAGCTACCTTATGGGATGGTCTAGGTACTTTTTCCACAATTGGCTGTTCTCAGGCTCCTATGTATGGGATTTTTGACCTCACCCAGAAAGTGGTGAGGCAAAGACAGGCTGAGGTCAAGACCTTAGACATAGGTTTACCCAGGGGACTATTCAAGGTAGGAATCTGAAAAGCCAAAAGCAAACATCAGGAGCAAAGGCCATCGCGAAGGTTAAGGCAAGGGTGGGTCAACAATCAAACCACTGCAGGCAGCCTACAGGAGGTGTACTGAGTCTGCATTCACACCTGAACGATTTGTAAAAAAAAAAATCAATTATTCTCTACGGAGTTGGTTCACATCTCCACAAAAAAAGTCACCTAAAGTCAAATGCCTGAAGCTAAAAAAAAGTTTTGTTTCATTTGTAGCTCGATTTGGGCAAATTGGTGCATTTTTTTTTTCCCCATAAAGATGCATTAAAATGCCCGATTCGCTCATTTTTTTGTTTTTTTATTCTGCTCAAATGCAATAAATAATAATAAATAAATAATAAATAAAATTGATAAATAAATAATAATCATAACAAATAAATATAATAAATAAAAAGGAAATAAAATAATCATGAACCCTAACAAACTTAAATAGATACATAAATAATAAATATACATTAAATTAATTAATTAACCCCCTAACCCTAAGGCTACATGTAGGCGTTTTGGGGCGTTTTTGGGGCGTTTTTCTGCTCTAGGATCAGCTCTCAAAACGCCCAACAAGACAAATCCTATTCATTTCAATGGCCCCTGTTCACATCTGAGCGTTTTGATGCTGTATACAAAACGCCCAATGCTCAAAAAAGTACATGAGCTTCTTTTTGGGCAGATTACAGGCGTTTTCCATTGGTCTCTATTCAATCTAAAAACGCCTGCACATAAATCGCGGTAAAAAACGTGCGAAAACGCTACGCTCAGGTGTGAATGTAGCCTAATATAAATAAATAAATAAACCCCTAACAAAATAAATAAAAAAATTATTATTAGTAGTAATAATAATAGCAGGAGGAAGCATTTCTCTCCTCCTCCTCCCCATTTATTAGACTGTAACACAGTAACTTTCATGAGCACTTAGGCACATGAAACGCAAAAACACATGCGTGTGTATATATGTATATATATATATATATACTGAACAAAATTATAAACGCAGCACTTTTGTTTTTGCCCCCATTTTTCATGAGCTGAACTCAACGATCTAAGTTTTTTCTATGTACACCAAAGGCCTATTTCTCTCAAATATTGTTCCCAAATCTGTCTAAGGCCCCTTTCACATGCGATTTGGGACTGAAAAGTCGCATGCCAAGTCGTTCTCCATGATTTCCAATGAGTACCGTTCATATCTGTGCGACTTCAAGTTGTAACGACTTCAAAGTAGTCCCTGCACTACTTTTGGCTGATTTTCATGCATTTTGAGGTCCAAAGACATAGGCATTGCTTCAAGTCCAGTAAAAAC
Source organism: Pelophylax lessonae (assembly GCF_965119305.1). Classification (NCBI taxonomy): domain Eukaryota; kingdom Metazoa; phylum Chordata; class Amphibia; order Anura; family Ranidae; genus Pelophylax; species Pelophylax lessonae. The sequence goes on from NC_138773.1 coordinate 322,592,877, forward strand.
CGCGTCAAAATCGCAGTAAAATCGAGGCAACAAAATTGTGTGACTTTTAGGTCGCACAAGAGTGAAAGGGGCCTAAATCTGTGTTAGTGAGCACTTCTCCTTTGCCGAGATAATCCATCCACCTCACAGGTGTGGCATATCAAGATGCTGATTAGACAGCATGATTATTCCTCCCACTGACACCAACAATGGGGCACTATTCCTCCCACTGTAACTGGCACCAATGATAGGGCACTATTCCTCCCACTGACACCAATGATAGGGCACTATTCCTTCCACTGACACCAATGATGGGGCACTATTCCTCTCACTAAAATCAATTATGGGGCACTATTCCTCCCACAGACAACAATAATGGTGCACTATTCCTCCCCTAAATACCAGCAATAGGGCACCATTCCTCGCACTGTTACTGACATCAATGATGGGCATCAGTCCTCCCCCTGACTCCAACAATGGGGCACTATTCCTCCCACTGTCACTGGCACCAATGATGGGGCACTATTCCTCCCACTGATACCAATGATTGGGCACTATTCCTCCCACTGACACCAATAATGGTGCATTATTCCTCCCCTAAATACCAACAATGGGGCACTATTCTTCCCACTGTCACTGACACCAATGATGGGGCACTATTCCTCCCACTGACACCAACAATGGGGCACTATTCCTCCCACTGACACCAACAATGGGGCACTATTCCTCCCACTGACACCAACAATGGGGCACTATTCCTCCCACTGTCACTGGTACCAATGATTAGGCACTATTCCTCCCACTGACACCAATGATGGAGCACTATTCCTCCAACTGACACCAATGATGGTGCACTATTCCTCCCCTAAATACCAGCAATAGGGCACTATTCCTCCCACTGTTACTGACACCAACAATGGGGCACTATTCCTCCCACTGTCACTGGCACCAATGATGGGGCACTATTCCTCCCACTGGCACCAATGATGGGGCACTATTCCTCCCACTGTTACCAGTGTTCGGGGAACCATTCCTCCCACAGACACCAATAATGGTGCACTATTCCTCCCCTAAATACCAGCAATAGGGCACCATTCCTCCCACTGTTACTGACACCAATGATGGGCATCATTCCTCCCACTGACACCAACAATGGGGCACTATTCCTCCCACTGTCACTGGCACCAATAATGGGGCACTATTCCTCCCACTGATACCAATGATGGGGCACTATTCCTCACACTGACACCAAAGATAGGGCATCATTCCTTCCACTGACTCCAACAATAGGGCACTATTTCTCCCACTGACACCAATCATGGGCACTCTTCTTCCCACTGATACTAGAGTTGGGGGCACCATTCCTCCCACAGATACCATTAATGGTGCACTATTCCTCCCCTAAATACCAGCAATAGGGCATCATTCCTCCCACTGACACCAGTGATAGGGCATTATTTTCTCCCACTGATGTCAGGGTGTTTTCTAATCCCACCGGCCGCAGTCCGGCCCCCGTAAAGCCTGAAGGACAGTTAACTGGCCCTTTGCTTAGAACATTTTGAGACCCCTGTCCTAATGCAATAGGCTGTGCACACCTATGGTCTTCACTGTCTATGTACATTGGGGGAAGCTCTATTTGCTGATGATATGTGCCGGCTCCTAGTTCCTTCTGCAAAGTGTATTGATTGCGCTTTACTGTTCCACTCAAATGGTTTTCAATCAACAGCATCTCAATGTAGGTTATCATTGCTCGGGCATGGGATCATGGAGAACAGTCTAAAGTTATCATGGTCATGATTTTGTAAACATTTTTGAGCTCTCCATAAAAAAACACGAAGGGGACTGGGGCTGGGCTGAGTCTCCTCGCAGTGAAAACAGATCAGGTTTAGTGGCCTTTGTTTGCACTGACAGGTTGGCATCAGCAGTCGGTCATGAACTTCCCAAATCGGCAGAACATAATACCTTCCCGGTAACACAAAGCCTGGGAGAGATCACGGCTAGGATCCTCTTTGATGCAGCCTCTCGGCGAAGGTGAAGGATGGACAATGACCATCTCGGTGACCTGTTATTATTTTATCATGGGCACCAAGGGCTGTCTACAGGGGTGAGGACCCCGTACACAGCTGATCGATGGACTGCGGCATTTTCATTCATGGCATTACAGCAAAAGGTTATAAGGAGTGCACACAGAAAAAAGTGGACCTGTCAGTCTGCATGAATAAACTGCTGACATGTCACAATATACCGCGACAGTTTCATTTTTTTCAGAAAGCTCCACCTTTTTTATCATTAAAAAACCTTCCTTGAACTCCTAGGCTGACTTTGTTGTCATCAGTCTGCTGCAAGCAGGAGGAAGCATTTCCCCCCCCCCCCCCCCCCATTTATTAGACTGCAAAACGCAGTAACTTTAAAGCGCGCTTAGGCACATGAAACGCAAACACACATGCGTGTGTGTATGAATGTATATACTGCGCTTTTTTTCAGCAGGAACGTGGGGGAGCGCAGTTCCGGCACCTTCAGAACTGAATGGCAAGGGGTGCTGGGGTGTGCTGGAGGGTCTATTGATGCTGGCTGCTGGCAGGGCCGGTGCTTCCACTAGGCAAACTAGGCAGCCGCCTAGGGCGCATTGCCACCTAGGGGCGCAGCCACGAGTCGGAACTCTCCTTTATTAATGATCCCTGTGAGATGAGGGGAGGGGAAGCAGTGGGGGAGGAAGAAGGGACAGAGGAAGATGCTAGGTGTCTGGGGCAGTGGCGGAACTACCAAGCCTTGGCTTTCCACCAATGTTGGGGGGGCCCCAAGAGGCAGGAAGGGAGCCCACCGGAGTGCTGACTGCATGATGATCCTCTTCGGCTGGAGCTGTGGTGAGCACTGTGGTCCAGGAGAGGAGTGTCCTAGGAAAAGGAATCACAGTGAAGGGCCACTCTCTTCATACCGCTCAGTGAGCGTCCCCAGAACAGGGGATCGGGGTCCCTGGGTGTGACATGGAGGATCCCTGGTGTGAAAGGGAATCGGGGTAACCAGGTGTGTCATGGGGAATAGGAGTCACCAGGTGTGACATGGGGGATAGGGGTCACCAGGTATGCCATGAGGAATTGGGGTTCCTGGGTGTGCCATGGGGGATTGAGGTCCCCAGGTGTGACATGGAGGAACATCAGGGTCCCCAGGTGTGACATGAAGGAACATCATGGTCCCCAGGTGTGACATGGAAAAACATCAGGGTCTCTCCGGGTATGACATGGAGGAACATCAGGGACCTCTGGTGTGACATATAGGAACATTGGGGTCACTGGGTATGACAGCATGACATGGAGGAACACGGGGTTCCCTGGGTGTGACATGGAGGAACATCGGGGTCAGTGGGTATGACAGCAAGACATGAAGGAATATTGGGGTCCCAGAATGTGACATGGAAAAACATCAGGGTCCCTGGGTGTGACATAGAATGACATCAGGTTCCCCAGGTGTGACATGGAGGAATATAGGGGTCACTGGGTACGATAGCATAACATGGAGGAACCATCAGATCAGGGTCACTGGGTATGACATATAGAAGTTTTTAACCCCTTCCCTTTTTATTTTTTTTTGGGGCGGGGGGGGGGGCGCAAGTAGCTGGTCTTGCCTAGGGCATAAAATAGTCTAGCACCGGCCCTGGCTGCTGGGGAATCTTCTGCTGCAGTAGGGATCTATTTCTGCGGAGGGAGGGGGTCGCCATTACTAGTAAAAAAAAAAAAAAAATGAAATAAAAATGACATAAATCTTTCGCCTAGTTTGTAGACACGATAACTTTTGCACAAACCAATCAAAATACGCTTATTGAGATTTTTTATACCAAAAATATGTAGCACAAAACAAATTAAATTTTTTTGAGAATGTTATATAGCAGAGAGTGAAAAATATTGTTGTTTTTTTCCCCAGAATTGTCGCTCTTTGTTTGTTTATAGCGCAAAAAATAAAAATCGCAGAGGTGATCAAATACCACCAAAAGAAAGCTCTGTTTGCGGGGAAAAAAAGACATCAATTTTATTTGGGTACAGCGTCGCACGACCGTGCAATTGTCAGTTAAAATAACTAACGTAGTGCTGGATCGCAAAAAAATTGCCTGGTCATTAACCACTTTACCACCGGAGGATTTTGCTGTCTTACGTCTGGGCCACTTTTTGCGATTCGGCACTGTGCGAATTTAACTGACAATTGCGCGGTCATGCAACGCCGTACCCAAACCCAAAATGAAATTCCCCCCCCCCCCCAAAAAAATTTAAAAATCTAATTTTTTTTATCATTTTAGGCCAATTTGTTTTCTGCTACATTTTATTGGTAAAAAAAAATAGCAATAAGCGTATTTTGATTGGTTTGCACAAAAGTTATTGCGTTTACTAACTAAGGGAAAGATTTCTGAAGTTTTTGGGGTTTTCTTTTTTAACCACTTAAGCCCCGGAGGATTTGGCTGCTGAAAGACCAGGGGTTTTTTTGCGATTTTTTACTGCGTGACTTTAACGGACAATTGCGCGGTCGTGCGACGCTGTACCTAAACTAATTTGACGTCCTTTTTTTCCCACAAACAGAGCTTTCTTTTGGTGGTATTTGATCGCTTGTGCGATTTTTTGATCATGCGCTATAAACAAAAAAAGAGCGTCAATTTTGCAAAAATAACAATATTTTTCACATTTTTTATATGAAATTCCCCCAAAAAAATGTAAAAATCAAAATTTTTTTAACATTTTCGGCCAATTTGTTTTCTGCTACCTATGTTTGGTAAAAAAAAAATCACAAAAAGCGTATTTTGATTGGTTTGCGCAAAAGTTATTGCGTTTACTAACAAAGGGAAAGATTTCTGTCGTTTTTTTTTTTTAACGCATAATGGCGGCGATCTGCGATTTTTTTTGCGGTACTGCGACATTGCGGCGGACAGATCGGACCCTTGACTGACATTTTTTGACACTTTTGGGGTTACCAGTGATATTTCTACAGTAATCAGTGCTATACATATGCACTGTTACTGCAAAAATGACACTGGCAGGGAAGGGGTTAACTTTATTAGAGAGGGAGGGGTTAAGTGTGTCCTAGGGGCGTGTTTCTAACTGTAAAGGGACATGGCTATCCTACATAGTAGAACCGTCTGATCTTCATTTTTACACAGGGAAGAATGACAGACGGCTTGTTTACATAAGCCGTCCGCCTTTCTCCCTTCACCAGAGCGATCGTGAGTGACCGGCGGATGATCGCTTTTTTTCAGCAGGAACGTGGAGGAGCGCAGTTCCGGCACCTTCAGAACTGAATGGCAAGGGGTGCTGGGGTGTGCTGGAGGGTCTGTTGATGCTGGCTGCTGGGGAATCTTCTCTTCTATTGCAGTAGGGATCTATTTCTGCGGAGGGAGGGGGTCGCCATTAAAAAAAAAAAAAAAATGAAATAAAAATGATATAAATCTTTCGCCTAGTTTGTAGACACGATAACTTTTGCACAAACCAATCAAAATACGCTTATTGAGATTTTTTATACCAAAAATATGTAGCAGAAAACAAATTGGCCTATAAGGATGAAAAATTTAGATTTTTACATTTTTTTTGAGAATGTTATATAGCAGAGAGTGAAAAATATTGTCCCCCCCCCCCAGAATTGTCGCTCTTTGTTTGTTTATAGCACAAAAAATAAAAATCGCACAGGTGATCAAATACCACCAAGAAGAAAGCTCTATTTGTGGGAAAAAAGGACATCAATTTTATTTGGGTACAGCATCGCACGACCGTGCAATTGTCAGTTAAAGTAACGTAGTGCCGGATCGCAAAAAAATGGCCTGGTCATTAAGGGCAGTGGTCCTCAACTCCGGTCCTCAGGGCCCACTAACAGGCCAGATTTTAAGTATTACCTTGGGGAGATGCAGACTAGAGTACTGCAATCACTGAGCAGCAAATGAGATCACCTGTGATGTAATTTAGTTATCTTGCAAACCTGGCCTGTTAGTGGGCCCCGAGGACCGGAGATGAGGACCACTGATTAAGGGGGTAAAACCTTCCAGTCCAGAAGTGGTTAGGGCCCCTTTCAAACTTGTGTGACTTGTCCTGCGATTTAAGGTACAGCGTCGCACGACTGCGCAATTGTCAGTTAAAATAACGCTTCGCAAAAAACTGGCCTGGTCATTAAGGGGTTAAAAACGTTTGGTCCTTAAGTGGTTAAAAGTCAGCAGATACACTTTTTGGGGCTGCTGACTTTTAACCACTTCTGGACCGGAAGATTTTCCCCCTTAATGACCAGGCCATATTTTGTGATTCGGCACTGCGTTATTTTAACGGACAATTGCGCAGTCGTGCGACGCTGTACCCAAATACAATTGATGTCCTTTTTTCCCCACAAATAGAGATTTCTTTTGGTGGTATTTGATCTCCTGTGCGATTTTTATTTTTTGCGCTATAAACAAAAAAACAGCGACAATTCTGGAAAAAAAAACAATATTTTTCACATTCTGCTATAAAACATTCCCCAAAAAATAAAAATTCAAAATTTTTTAACATTTTAGGCCAATTTGTTTTCTGCTACATATTTTTAGTAAAAAAAAATCGCAATAAGTGTATTTTGATTGGTTTGCGCAAAAGTTATCGCGTCTACAAACTACGGGGAAGATTTATGTCATTTTTATTGTTTTTTTTTTTGCTAGTGATGGCGGCGATCTGCGATTTTTGTGCGGGACTGCAACATTGCGGCGGACAGATCGGACCCCTGACTGACATTTTTGACACTTTTGGGGGGACCAGTGACATTACTACAGTAATCAGTGCTATACATATGCACTGTTACTGTAATAATGACACTGGCAAGGAAGGGGTTAACACTGTGGGTGATCAAGGGGTTAAATGTGTACCTAAGGGTGTGTTTCTAACTGTATGAGGGCGTGGCTTGTGAAATGATCACAGAGATCTGTGATCCTATATAGAAGGATCACAGGCGCTCTGTGATCATTCCAGAGAGTAGAACGGTCAGATGTGTTTCGAACAGCCGACCGTCCTCTCTCAGTGGGGAGCGATCGCGGGTGCCAGGCGGTAATCAGAGCCGTCTGCAACGTGCATCTGAGTCCCCGCTGACGAGTGGGGGCGGGAGTGCGCTGCCGGCGGCGCACTCGCCCCCTAGCTGCAGGCGTGTGACCGATGTAGACCTACGTCATTTAGCGCAGGAGGGCCAGCCTGCCGCAGTAAATCGGCGGTGGGCGGTCCGGAAGCGGTTAATAAACAGGTGGAAATCTGCTTTCATTATAACAAACAATACATTTTGTATAAAAATGATTCAATTTTATTAATACAAAATGTTAAGTGCCGGTTCACGCTACCGCGACTTGGTTGCCTGACAAGTCGCGGTCCATTCTGTGCTACGGGAACCGTTCTAATAGGAGTGACTCAAGTCGCTCCGACTTAGAAAAAGGTTCCCGTACTACTTTTGACACAAGTCGGAGCGACTTGCATTGACTTCCATTATGTGAAGTCCGTGCAAGTCGCGCCGAAGTCGCGGTGCACGGCGACTTCACTAGTCGCCCCCGAAGTCGTGCCGCCATAGTGTGACCCAACTCTAAAAGCTTTTACATGTATTTCATGCAGAAAATCCATTTTTTTACTCGACATGTTTCGCTATAAAAATGGCTTCTTCAGGAGATATATTTCTGCACATGCAAAGCAACAAAAAAATGACATATAATCAATCATCAGGAAAGAACAATAATGAAATCACATTACAAGAACTGTGACAGGTCCACTTTAACACCAATAGCTTGACTGACGCTCAGATTTAAAAAATTCTAAAATAAAGAACTGGCAAAAAAAGGACCATCCCCCCCCCCCCCCGGAGACCCCCGGAGAGGCTCACACGTTGGATTCTCCTCAGATGATCCGAATGTTTTCCCGCGAGCCATCAATGCAGCGAGCGTTCTCCCCGGACTGTTCACTTCAATGCTGAGAACAAGGAACGCGGGATTTTCTAAGGCGTATCGCCATGAATAGCGGGCGAGGGGATGTAATGTTTTCCCGGGCGAAGGGGGGTGGGGGGGGGAGTGAAACGGATCCAGCTGATTGTAAAGTAAGCGCCCCCCTCCACACCAGTTGCTATGTGTATAGAGGAGACGCGAGCAGAATGCCATGAATTAAACAATTTGGAGCGGGCGGGGGTGGGGGGGGGGGGAATGTAAAGTTGATACCCCAAAAAAGTTCAGCTGAGGACAAATGTGCTTCAATAAGCAAGAAAACGCCATCAGATCTCATTTGTCAGAAGGAAGTCATCTTTATTGATTACAGATAGTAATATGGTGGCAATGATGTGCGCAGCGCATTCCTGTCCCTAGGAGCTTACAATCTATTGTCCCTATCTCACTTACTAGACCGACTCACCTACCTGCCCGTCTTTGGAGTGTGGGCAGGATATAGGAGCGAGATATTTCTTCCGTCCTTTTTTCCTCTATTCTAACCACTTCCGGACCGGAAGGATTTGCCCCCCTTAATGACCAGGCCATTTTTCGCGATTCGGCACTGCGTTACTTTAATTAACCACTTTATGACCGCCCACCGCAGATGTACAGTGGCAGGCGGGCGCTCCTGGGAGAATCGCCGTACATGTACGCCGCTCGCTCTGGGGAGTCTAGGGGGCGAGCGCGCCGCCACCGCGCTCCCGCCCCCGCTCGTCAGCGGGGAAGCCAATGCCTGTGTCAGGCGGCTCCGGTTGCTGCCTGACACCCGCGATCGTTCCCCGCTGAGAGAGAAGGACTGTCGGCTGTTGTAAACACAGCTGACCGTTCTTCTCCCTGGAATGATCACAGAGCGCCTGTGATCCTTCTATATAGGAACACAGATCTCTATGATCATTTCAGAAGCAAGGCCCCCCCCCTCCCCCACAGTTAGAATTACTCCCCTAGGCTCACATTTAACCCCTTGATCACCCACAGGGTTAACCCCTTCCCTGCCAGTGTCATTAATACAGTGACAGTGCATATCTTTAGCACTGATTACTGTAGTAATGTCACTGGTACCCCCAAAAGTGTCAAAAATATCAGTTAGGGGTCCGATCTGTCCACCACAATGTCGCAGTCCCACAAAAAATCACAGATCGCCGCCATTACTAGTAAAAAAAAAACAATAAAAATGACATAAATCATTCCCCTAGTTTGTAGACGCGATTAACTTTTGCGCAAACCAATCAAAATACGCTTATTGCGATTTTTTTTTAACCAAAAATATTTAGCAGAAAAAAAAATTGGCCTAAAATGTTAAAAAATGTTGATTTAAATTTTTTTTGGGGGGGGGATGTAATATAGCAGAATGTGAAAAATATTGTTTTTTTTTTTTCAAAATTGTCGCTGTTTTTTTGTTTATAGCGCAAAAAATAAAAATCGCACAGGTGATCAAATACCACCAAAAGAAAGCTCTATTTGTGGGGAAAAAAGGACGTAAATTTTGTTTGGGTACAGCGTCACACAAATGCGCAATTGTCAGTTAAAGTAACGCAGTTACTTGCAAAATAGGTAGAAAAGACAAAAAAAAGAAAAAGAGGGGCGCACCGACCTAGTGCACAAAATACTCACAAGACTGGTGTGGTACAACACACATCAAGAATAGCATATACAGTCTCCAAGGTAGCCAGGTCCCAATAGTGACGAATGAGCATGCAGATAGTCGCATGGGGCTGCTGTGGCTAGGCTGACGCGTTTCAGGGGCGAGCCCCCTTCCTCAGAGCCAGAAAAAATGAGCATTTTCTCTGGCTCTGAGGAAGGGGGCTCGCCCCTGAAACGCGTCAGCCTAGCCACAGCAGCCCCATGCGACTATCTGCATGCTCATTCGTCACTATTGGGACCTGGCTACCTTGGAGACTGTATATGCTATTCTTGATGTGTGTTGTACCACACCAGTCTTGTGAGTATTTTGTGCACTAGGTCGGTGCGCCCCTCTTTTTCTTTTTTTTGTCTTTTCTACCAGTGGTTCTGGATACCCTTGATCCTGAAGGGGGCAGCAAGACCAAACAGCTCTCTTTACATCTGAGTTTGTAGTGCACCTCTTTCTACTCCATCAGACAGCACTTGAGCGCAGGAGGTTTTGTTTTTACTTGCAAAATAGGGCCTGGTCAGGAAGGGTGAAAATCCTCCGATCTTAAAGTGGTTAACTGACAATTGCGCGGTCGTGCGACGCTGTACCCAAATATAATTGACGTCCTTTTTTTCACACAAACAGAGCTTTCTTTTGGTGGTATTTGATCACCTCTGCGATTTTTATTTTTTGCACTATAAACCAAAAAATAGCGACAATTCTGACAAAAAAAAAAACACAGTACCCCAGCGCTGCAAAGCAGCACGGCTAACCACTGAGTCGCTGTGATTTATTGCGGCCGCTGTTGTGGCAGATGCGGTGATCTCACCTAATTACCGGAACGAGCGTTGTGAAATACATATCGCAACTCTGATTTATTGAGATGGAAAATTGACTTTGGGAGCCAAGAAAAAAAAAATCTACGTTCGCTACAAAGTAACAAAAACAAGTAAAATATAATTTCTACATCACTGGATTGTATAAAGTGGATGGCAACTGCAGGATAACATTCACTTTGCTCTGTGCACTGTGCATCACATGGCCTCCTCTGCAGTCTTCCACAGTTTTACCGACTCCTTTCCTGGACTGAAGAGGCTTCCTCTTATTTCACCGCACACTGCGAGCTTCTTACATCTCTGAGAAGCTTACATTGTGATCAGTGAGATCTCTCAATCCCAGATCTAAGGGAGGACTCTGATTGGGCTATCCCAGATCTAAGAGAGGACTCTTATTGGCACTCATGGATCTAAGAGAGGACTCTAATGGGTACTCCCAGATCTAACGGAGGTCTCTTGATGGGGCACTTCTGGATCTAAGGAAAAACTCTGATGGGCCACTCCTGGATCTAAGGGAGGACTCTGATGGGACACTCCTGGATCTAAGGGGGGGGACTCTTATTGGCATTACTGGATCTAAGGGAGGACTCGGATGGGGCACTTAAATATCATGTTCACAGTCTCCTACAGCCTCCTGCAGTATGTCTGCAGTCTCTGACCGTCTCCTGTATCATGTCTGCAGTCTCTGACCGTCTCTTGTATCATGTCTGCAGTCTCTGACCATCTCTTGTATCATGCCTGCAGTCTCTGACCATCTCTTGTATCATGCCTGCAGTCTCTGACCACCTCCTGTATCATGTCTGCCGTCTCTGACCATCTCCTGTATCATTTCTGCTGTCTCTGACCATCTCCTGTATCATGTCTGCCGTCTCTGACCATATCCTGTATCATGTCTGCAATCTCTGACCATCTCTTGTATCATGTCTGCAGTCTCTGACCATCTCTTGTATCATGTCTGCAGTCTCGGAGCATCTCTTGTATCCTGTCTGCAGTCTCGGAGCATCTCTTGTATCATGTCTGCAGTCTCTGACCATCTCATGTACCATGTCTGCAGTCTCTGACCATCTCCTGTATCATGTCTGCAGTCTCTGACCATCTCCTGTATCATGTCTGCAGTCTCGGATCATCTCCTGTATCATGTCTGCAGTCTCTGACCATCTCTTGTATCATGTCTGCAGTCTCTGACCATCTCCTGTACTACGTCTGCAGTCTCTGACCATCTTTTGTATCATACAGTGCCTTCCGAAAGTATTCGGCCCCCTTGAACTTTGCAACCTTTTGCCACATTTCAGGCTTCAAACATAAAGATATAAAACTGTAATTTTTTTGTGAAGAATTAACAACAAGTGGGACACAATCATGAAGTGTAACGAAATTTATTGGATATTTCAAACTTTTTTAACAAATAAAAAACTGAAAAATTGGGCGTGCAAAATTATTCAGCCCCCCCCCCCCCCTCCCAGTTAATACTTTGTAGCGCCACCTTTTGCTGCGATTACAGCTGTAAGTCGCTTGGGGTATGTCTCTATCAGTTTTGCACATCGAGAGACTGAAATTTTTGCCCATTCCTCCTTGCAAAACAGCTCAAGCTCAATGAGGTTGGATGGAGAGCGTTTGTGAACAGCAGTTTTCAGTTCTTTCCACAGATTCTCGATTGGATTCAGGTCTGGACTTTGACTTGGCCATTCTAACACCTGGATATGTTTATTTGTGAAGCATTCCATTGTAGATTTTGCTTTATGTTTTGGATCATTGTCTTGTTGGAAGACAAATCTCCGTCCCAGTCTCAGGTCTTTTGCAGACTCCATCAGGTTTTCTTCCAGAATGGTCCTGTATTTGGCTCCATCCATCTTCCCATCAATTTTAACCATCTTCCCTGTCCCTGCTGAAGAAAAGCAGGCCCAAACCATGATGCTGCCACCACCATGTTTGACAGTGGGGGATGGTGTGTTCAGGGTGATGAGCTGTGTTGCTTTTACGCCAAACATAACGTTTTCCATTGTTGCCAAAAAGTTTGATTTTGGTTTCATCTGAGCAGAGCTCCTTCTTCCACATGTTTGGTGTCTCCCAGGTGGCTTGTGGCAAACTTTAAACAACACTTTTTGTGGATATCTTTAAGACATGGCTTTCTTCTTGCCACTCTTCCATAAAGGCCAGATTTGTGCAGTATGCGACTGATTGTTGTCCTATGGACAGAGTCTCCCACCTCAGCTGTAGATCTCTGCAGTTCATCCAGAGTGATCATGGGCCTCTTGGCTGCATCTCTGATCAGTCTTCTCCTTGTATGAGCTGAAAGTTTAGAGGGACGGCCAGGTCTTCGTAGATTTGCAGTGGTCTGATACTCCTTCCATTTCAATATTATCGCTTGCACAGTGCTCCTTGGGATGTTTAAAGCTTGGGAAATCTTTTTGTATCCAAATCCGGCTTTAAACTTCTCCACAACAGTATATCGGACCTGCCTGGTGTGTTTCTTGTTCTTCATGATGCTCTCTGCGCTTTAAACTGACCTCTGAGACTATCACAGTGCAGGTGCATTTATACGGAGACTTGATTACACACAGGTGGATTCTATTTATCATCATTAGTCATTTAGGTCAACATTGGATCATTCAGAGATCCTCACTGAACTTCTGGAGAGAGTTTGCTGCACTGAAAGTAAAGGGGCTGAATAATTTTGCACGCCCAATTTTTCAGTTTTTTTATTTGTTAACAAAGTTTGAAATATCCAATAAATTTTGTTCCACTTCATGATTGTGTCCCACTTGTTGTTGATTCTTCACAAAAAATTACAGTTTTATATCTTTATGTTTGAAGCCTGAAATGTGGCAAAAGGTCGAAAAGTTCAAGGGGGCCGAATACTTTCGCAAGGCACTGTATCTGAAGTCTCTGACCATCTCCTGTATCATGTCTGCAATCTCTGACCATCTCCTGTATCATGCCCAAGGTCTTTGAATATATCTTTTCTGCTGTCTTATTTACCTAATTTTGTGTGTGGCCTTTTAGCGATGTCGGGGGGCCGCACTTGAGGCCCCCCCATATCAAGAAAGTTGACCGCCCCTGGTTTAAATGATGTCTGGGGACACAGACAGCGATAAAAACTTGACAGAAGTTCTAAAATGTTTACACTCTACTAGAAATGCCTATTTTCAGGAGTGGGGGAGGGGTTCTATTCACTTCCTGGTAATTAATTAGAAAGGAAATTGGAAGATTTTCTTCATCAACCAGACAGGAAATCCGCTGCAATCTCACAGAGATATCAATAAAGACAAAACAGAGGTCCCCACCCTCCCCCACACCACCCAAAAGAAAAAATAAAAGTTTTGTCTGGAGTTGAGCTTGGATCCACCACGTGGTTTTACGTCTCTCAGGGACTCCGGTGTTGGGTTGACTTTCTAAAGCCCCCGGTCGCTCCTGCACAGCCGGGTCCTTCAACTAAAAAACACCCAAGTGGGCCCGGGACAAATGCCCATTGTGGCTGCTCAATAATGGGAGGTGCCGAATTTAGTCGAATGACTCCACCCACCTTTGAACCGTGGCCTAGGGCAGTGATGGAGAACCTTGGCACCCCCAGATGTTTTGGAACTACATTTCCCATGATGCTCATGCACTCTGCAGTGTAGTTGAGCATCATGGGAAATGTAGCTCCAAAACATCTGGGGTGCCAAGGTTCTCCATCACTGGCCTTGGGGAACCATCGCTGTGCAATGCATGAACATTGGGATATAGCGATAGTGCAGGGTGGTAGGCGCAGAGCTTGCACTCCAGCCACACCCATATGGAAGAAAAATATATTTCCAATATATTTAGGGAAAACATTTTAGAAATATATTGAATATGGCCAAAATTCTAGCATTTTAAATATATTTCCAATATATTTGGGAAAAATAAATGAAAAATGTTATTTTTTTAAATATATTTTAAATATATTTTTCTTCCATGTGGGCAAATAAGAATCAAATGAAAAGTCCTATAAACATGCTTTTAGCTTTAATCCAGATTTCAGTTCCCTGTAGTACTAAATTCTACCATTAGATGTCCTCAGTCTGATGGCCAGCTCTCTTCCTCTGAGTCCCGCCCCCCTCCCCCCCCCCCCAGCCAGTGACTGGACTGTGAAAGGAGAAGCAGCACAGTGATGAGCTCATCTCTCTGTCCCTCTGCTCTCTCCTCCTATCAGTAAGCTCCTTTTCAGCACATGACTGGCTCCTTGTGCTGCTTCTTCTTCTCACACTCCAGCACTGCTGCACAGGGGCGGCAAGAAGCTGACACTCAGTCACATTCAGGTACTTACACTGCTTTCATTAAACCACTTCTGGACCAGAAGGATTTTCCCCCTTAATGACCAGGATATTTTATGCGATTCGGCACTGTGTTACTTTAACGGACAATTGCGCGGTCGTGCGACGCTGTACCGAAATAAAATTGATGTCCTTTTTTTTCCCCCAGAAACAGAGCTTTCTTTTGGTGGTATTTGATCACCTTGCGATTTTTATTTTTTGCACTATAAACAAAAAAAAGCCACAATTCTAAAAAAAAAAAAATATTTTTTACATTTCCAATAAAAAAAAAAAATCTAAAAGTCTAATTTTTGTATCATTTTAGGCCAATTTGTATTCTGCTACATATTTTTGGTAAAAAAAAATCCCAATAAGTGTATATTGATCGGTTTGCGCAAAAGTTATCACATCTACTAACTACGACAAAGATTTATGTCATTTTTATTTATTTTTTTTACTAGTAATGGCGGCGATTAGCGATTTTTAGCGAGATTGCGGCGGACAGATCAGATCCCTAACTGACATTTTTGACACTTTTGGGGGGAGCAGTGACATTACTACAGTAATCAGTGCTAAAAATATGCACTGTCACTGTACTAATGATGCTGGCAGGGAAGGGGTTAACCCAGGGGTGATCAAAGAGTTAAATGTGTCCCTAGGGAGTACTTTCTAACTGTGTGGGGGATGGGCTTACTACATGAACACAAAGATCTGCCGTTCGCGATGATACGCCATGTGTGACACAAATCATGTTTACATACCCATGCTTGCCCTTCGCTGTGCTTTTTTTATGGGAGTGATGTGGATGCCCTAAATGTTTTTTTGTTTTTTTTTTATCTTTTTTTTTATATAATTTTTTTTTTTACACTTGTTTAATTTTATTAACTCTATTGCTATCACGAGGGGGCTAACAAGACCCCTATGTAATAGAATGGACAGGTGACATGTCCTCTTTATGGAGACATCAGGAGTCTACTAGACCTCCAAAGTCTCTTCTGCCCTACAATGCAGCTAATCAAACACAGATCATGCTTGAATACATGGAATAGCATTGGCAGGTGACCGGTCCTCTTAATGGAGAATTCGGAGGTTTAATAGATAACCAATGTCTCCCCTGCCCTTCAGTGCCGCTATTCAAGCACCAGGGTAAGCCGTTTCCTGTGGTCCAGGGTTCCCCAGTGGAAGGGGAGAGTCTTGGAACCACTGCAGGAGCCCTTTGAGGGCCCCATAAAAGTGATTGGCTCTAGAGCAGGGTTATCCAAACTGCAGTCCGGGGGCTAAATGCGGCTCTTTGCTTGCTTTTATCCAGCCCTATGGTATTATTACCCCAACTGTCAGCAATAGTGGAGTATAGTTCCTGCCACTGACACCGACAATGGGGTACTACTCCTCCCACTGGCACCAATGATGGGGCACTACTCCTCCCACTGATACCAATGATGGGACACTATTCCTCCCACTGACACCAATGATGGGGCACTACTCCTCCCACTGATACCAATGATGGGACACTACTCCTCCCACTGGCACCAATGATGGGGCACTACTCCTCCCACTGATACCAATGATGGGACACTACTCCTCCCACTGGCACCAATGATGGGGTACTATTCCTCCCACTGACACCAATTATGGGGTACTATTCCTCCCACTGACACCAATGATGGGGCACTATTCCTCCCACTGACACTAATGATGGGGCACTATTCCTCCCACTGACACCAATGATGGGGCACTTTTCCTCCCACTGACACCAATGATGGGGCACTATTCCTCCCACTGACACCAATGATGGGGCACTATTCCTCCCACTGACACCAATGATGGGACACTATTCCTCCCACTGACACCAATGATGGGGCACTATTCCTTCTACTGACACCTATGATGGGGCACTATTCCTCCCACTGATATCAATGATGGGGCACTATTCCTCCCACTGATATCAAGGATGGGGCACTAATTCTTCCCACTGACACCAATGATGGGGCATTATTCCTCCCACTAACACCAATGATGGGGCACTATTCCTCCCACTGATATCAATGATGGGGCACTAATTCCTCCCACTGACACCAATGATGGGACACTATTCCTCTCACTGACACCAATGATGGGGCACTATTCTTCCCACTGATATCAATGATGGGGCACTAATTCCTCCCACTGACACCAATGATGGGGCACTATTCCTCCCACTGACCTCAATGATGGGGCACTAATCCTCCCACTGACCTCAATGATGGGGCACTATTCCTCCCACTGACACCAATGATGGGGCACTATTCCTCCCACTGACACCAATGATGGGGCACTATTACTTCCACTGACACCAATGATGGGGCACTATTTCTCCCACTGACACCAATAATGGGGGAATTATTCTTTGTCCTAATATCAAATCGGGACGCTGTTTACACCTATTGACACCAGGACAATTTCTACTCCCGCTGGCCACCGTACTGCTCCCCTAAAGTTTGAAGGACAGTAAACTGGCCTTTTGTTTAGAAAGTTTGGAGTCCCCCACTCTAGAACCCCACAATTTATCGGAAAGCCTTGAGTTCAGATTCAACAGCTCAACATTTTAAAGAGTCCCCTGTTTGTTATAGAGAATTCCCTGATTTGGGAATATTTTCATATTGATGGGTTAAGTCACTTTTCTCATTTTTCAAAGTGCTGTGCTGCCTCCTACAGGCCAGAGAGGAAACAGCCTTCCCCTGAACACAACAAGGTTGGCAATAAACAGCCTTAACTACTTCTGGACCGGAAGGATTTGCCCTCTTAATGACCAGGCCATTTTTTGCGATTCAGCACTGCGTTAATTTAACAGACAATTGCGCGGTCGTGAGACGCTGTACCCAAATAAAATTGATGTCCTTTTTTTCCCTCAAATAGAGCTTTCTTTTGGTGGTATTTAATCACCTGTGCAATTGAAATTTTTTGTGCTATAAACAAAAAAAGGGTGACAATTCTGAAAAAATAAATAAATTATATATATATATATATATATATATATATATATATATATATATATATATATATATATATATTTATTTATTTATATCTCCTATATAACATTCCCAATAAATACAATCTTTACGGCTGAATTCACATCGCACAGACATCGCATGTGATTTGCAGAGTAGTCCGCTCCAAATCACATGTGATGTCTTTCATCACATATGTGTGAACTGGGACTAAAAATCTAATTTTTTCATCCTTTTAGGCTAATTTGGTAAAAAAAATCCCAATAAGAGTAATTTGATTGGTTTGCACAAGCGTTATCGCGTCTACAAACTAGGGGAAAGATTTATGTCATCTTAATATTTTTTTTTTTTTACTAGTAATGGCGGCGATCTGCAATTTTTTGTGGGATTAAGACATTGCGGCGGACAGATCGGACCCCTAACTGACATTTTTGACACTTTTGGGGGGACCAGTGACATTACTACAGTAATCAGTGCTTAAAATGTGCACTGTTAATGTAATAATGACACTAGCAGGGAAGGGGTTAACCCAGGTGCAATCAAAGGGTTAAGTGTGAGCCTAGGGGTGCTTTCTAACTGTATGGGGGAGGGACTTGTGAAATGAACACAGAGAACTGTGATCCTATATAGCGCTCTGTGATCATTCCAGAGAGAAGAGCTGTTAGCTGTGTTTACAACAACAGACCATCGTTCTATCTCAGCGGGGAGCGATCCCTGGTGCCCGGCGGCAGTTGTGGCTCACTGCCTAGTGGGGACAGGCGCACGCTCGCCCCCAGGAGCACTCCTGCGAATCGGTTTGCGCAGCCGAGCCAGCCTGCCGAAGTATATCTCAGATATACTCCACTTCCTCAGGAGGATGAGAAAGACTGGCTCTGTGTTAAACATAAAAAACAAATACAAATGTATCTATAGTATACAGTATATAGTGTATTTACATGTCATAATGATATGAGATTTATTCTCTGCTACATACTCATTGACTGCAGGTTGTAGTGACTAAAGAAGTCCGTCCCTGGGGCAATGCCTAAAAGAGCCCCTGGGGGAATAACTGAAGAATTCCCTACAGCAATGACTGAAGAAGTCCTTGGGGTGACAGCTAAAGAAACCTCTGCATTGATGCCTGATGAAGTCTCTGTGGCAATGCCAGAAGAAGTCCCCGTGGCATCGCCAGAGGTCCCTGGGTCATTGCCTAAAGAAGTCCCTGGGTAGGTGACTAAAGAAACCCCTGGGGTGATGCCTGAAGAAGTCCCTGTATCGATGCCTGTGTTGATGCCTGAAGAAGTCCCTGGGTCGATGTCTAAAGAAGTCCCTGGATCGATGTCTAAAAAAGTCCCTGGGTCGATGTCTAAAGAAGTCCCTGGGTCGATGTCTAAAGAAGTCCCTGGGTCGATGTCTAAAGAAGTCCCTGGGTCGATGTCTAAAGAAGTCCCTGGGTCGATGTCTAAAGAAGTCCCTGGGTCGATGACTAAAGAAGTCCCTGGGCGGATGACTAAAGAAACCCCTGGAGCAATGCCTAAACAAACCCCTGGGGTGATGCCTGAAGAAGTCCCTGTCTCAATGCCTGAAGAATTCCCTGGGGTGATGCCTGAAGAATTCACTGGGGTGATGCCTGAAGAATTCCCTGGGGTGATGCCTGAAGAAGTCAGTGGGGCGATGCCTGAAGAAGTCCCTGGGGTGATGCCTGAAGAAGTCCCTGGGGTGATGCCTGAAGAATTCCCTGGGGTGATGCCTGAAGAATTCCCTGGGGTGATGCCTAAAGAATTCCCTGGGGTGATGCCTGAAGAATTCCCTGGGGCGATGCCTGAAAAATTCCCTGGGGTGATGCCTGAAGAGTTCCCCGGGGTGATGCCTGAAGAGTTCCCTGGGGTGATGCCTGAAGAATTCCCTGGGGTGATGCCTGAAGAATTCCCTGGGGGGATGCCTGAAGAATTCCCTGGGGTGATGCCTGACAAGTTCCCTTGGGTGATGCGTGAAGAGTTCCCTGGGGCGATGCCTGAAGAAGTCCCTGGGGCGATGCTAAAGAAGTCCCTGGGGCGATGCCTGAAGAATTTCCCTGGGGCGATGCCTGAAGAATTTCCCTGGGGCGATGCCTTATGAAGTCAGTGGAGTGATGCCTGAAGAATTTCCTGGTGTGATACCTGAAGAGTTCCCTGGGGCAATGCCTGAAGAGTTACCTGGGGCGATGCCTGAAGAAGTCCCTGGGGCGATGCCTGAAGAAGTCCCTGGGGCGATGCCTGAAGAAGTCCCTGGGGTGATGCCTGAAGAAGTCCCTGGGGCGATGCCTGTAGAAGTCCCTGGGTCGATGTCTAAAGAAGTCCCTGGGTCGATGTCTAAAGAAGTCCCTGGGTCGATGACTAAAGAAGTCCCTGGGCGGATGACTAAAGAAACCCCTGGAGCAATGCCTAAACAAACCCCTGGGGTGATGCCTGAAGAAGTCCCTGTCTCAATGCCTGAAGAATTCCCTGGGGTGATGCCTGAAGAATTCACTGGGGTGATGCCTGAAGAATTCCCTGGGGTGATGCCTGAAGAAGTCAGTGGGGCGATGCCTGAAGAAGTCCCTGGGGTGATGCCTGAAGAAGTCCCTGGGGTGATGCCTGAAGAATTCCCTGGGGTGATGCCTGAAGAATTCCCTGGGGTGATGCCTAAAGAATTCCCTGGGGTGATGCCTGAAGAATTCCCTGGGGCGATGCCTGAAAAATTCCCTGGGGTGATGCCTGAAGAGTTCCCCGGGGTGATGCCTGAAGAGTTCCCTGGGGTGATGCCTGAAGAATTCCCTGGGGTGATGCCTGAAGAATTCCCTGGGGGGATGCCTGAAGAATTCCCTGGGGTGATGCCTGACAAGTTCCCTTGGGTGATGCGTGAAGAGTTCCCTGGGGCGATGCCTGAAGAAGTCCCTGGGGCGATGCTAAAGAAGTCCCTGGGGCGATGCCTGAAGAATTTCCCTGGGGCGATGCCTGAAGAATTTCCCTGGGGCGATGCCTTATGAAGTCAGTGGAGTGATGCCTGAAGAATTTCCTGGTGTGATACCTGAAGAGTTCCCTGGGGCAATGCCTGAAGTGTTACCTGGGGCGATGCCTGAAGAAGTCCCTGGGGCGATGCCTGAAGAAGTCCCTGGGGTGATGCCTGAAGAAGTCCCTGGGGCGATGCCTGTAGAAGTCCCTGGGGCGATGCCTGTAGAAGTCCCTGGGGCGATGCCTGTAGAAGTCCCTGGGGCGATGCCTGAAGAAGTCCCTGGGGCGATGCCTGAAGAATTTCCTGGGGCGATGCCTAAAGAGTTCCCTGGGGCAATGCCTGAAGAGTTCCCTGGGGCGATGCCTGAAGAGTTCCCTGGGGCGATGCCTGAAGAGTTCCCTGAGGCGAGGCCTGAAGAAGTCCCTGGGGCGATGCCTGAAGAAGTCCCTGGGGCGATGCCTGAAGAAGTCCCTGGGGCGATGCCTGAAGAGTTTCCTGGGGCGATGTCTGAAGAGTTCCCTAGGGCGATGCCTGAAGAAGTCCCTGGGGTGATGTCTAAAATGGTCCCTGGGGCGATGCCTGAAATGGTCCCTGGGGCGATGCCTATAGAGGTCCCTGGGAAGATGCCTATAGAGGTCCCTACAAGTCCCTGCACTTACCACAGGGGAGTATTTTTTGCAGTTTTTGGGTGGGAAGTATTTAGGTGATTTTGTTTATTTTGTGTTCTTTGTATTTTTTTTTTTTTATTTCTTCTTGTTTGTATTTGTTGTTGTGTCATTTTCATTTTCATTTTTTTCCTTTTATCATAAAATAATGAGACTAAAGAGAGGCCATTTTTTGGCTGAAGGATAGAGCAGGATAGGCGAAAGTAGCTGTAAACTTCAAAAGCCATGTAGAGCCCACTGACCATTTATAAATCACCAAACACCAAATCACCTTTATGTCACCTTCTTCTGAAGAATTTCCTGGGGCGATGCCTGAAGAAGTCCCTGGGGTGATGCCTGAAGAAGTCCCTGGGGTGATAACTGAAGAGTTCCCTGGGGCGATGCCTGAAGAGATCCCTGGGGCGATGCCTGAAGAGTTCCCTGGGGCGATGCCTGAAGAGTTCCCTGGGGCGATGCCTGAAGAGTTCCCTGGGGCGATGCCTGAAGAGTTCCCTGGGGCGATGCCTGAAGAAGTCTCTAGGGCGATGCCTGAAGAATTTCCTGGGGCGATGCCTAAAGAATTCCCTGGGGTGATGCCTAAAGAATTCCCTGGGGTGATGCCTAAAGAATTCCCTGGGGTGATGCCTAAAGAATTCCCTGGGGTGATGCCTGAAGAATTCCCTGGGGTGATGCCTGAAGAATTCCCTGGGGTGATGCCTGACGAGTTCCCTTGGGTGATGCCTGAAGAGTTCCCTGGGGTGATGCCTGAAGAGTTCCCTGGGGTGATGCCTGAAGAGTTCCCTGGGGTGATGCCTGAAGAATTCCCTGGGGTGATGCCTGAAGAATTCCCTGGGGTGATGCCTGACGAGTTCCCTTGGGTGATGCGTGAAGAGTTCCCTGGGGCGATGCCTGAAGAAGTCCCTGGGGCGATGCTAAAGAATTTCCCTGGGGCGATGCCTGAAGAATTTCCCTGGGGCGATGCCTGAAGAATTTCCCTGGGGCGATGCCTGAAGAATTTCCTGGGGTGATACCTTAAGAGTTCCCTGGGGCAATGCCTGAAGAGTTCCCTGGGGCGATGCCTGAAGAAGTCCCTGGGGCGATGCCTGAAAAGTCCCTGGGGCGATGCCTGAAGAAGTCCCTGGGGCGATGCCTGAAGAAGTCCCTGGGGCGATGCCTGAAGAAGTCCCTGGGGCGATGCCTAAAGAAGTCCCTGGGGCGATGCCTAAAGAAGTCCCTGGGGCGATGCCTGAAGAATTTCCTGGGGCGATGCCTGAAGAGTTCCCTGGGGCGATGCCTGAAGAGTTCCCTGGGGCGATGCCTGAAGAGTTCTCTGGGGCGATGCCTGAAGAAGTCCCTGGGGCGATGCCTGATGAAGTCCCTGGGGCGATGCCTTATGAAGTCAGTGGGGTGATGCCTGAAGAATTTCCCTGGGTGATGCCTGAAGATTTTCCTGGGGCGATACCTGAAGAGCTCCCTGGGGCGATACCTGAAGAGAGCCCTGGGGCAATGCCTGAAGAGTTCCCTGGGGCGATGCCTGAAGAGTTCCCTGGGGCGATGCCTGTAGAAGTCCCTGGGGCAATGGCTGAAGAAGTCCCTAGGGCGATGCCTGAAGAATTTCCTGGGGCGATGCCTGAAGAATTTCCTGGGGCGATGCCTGAAGAGTTCCCTGGGGCGATGCCTGAAGAGTTCCCTGGGGGATGCCTGAAGAATTCCCTGGGGTGATGCCTGAAGAAGTCCTTGGGGCGATGCCTGAAGAAGTCCCTGGGGCGATGCCTGAAGAAGTCCCTGGGGCGATGCCTGAAGAGTTTCCTGGGGCGATGCCTGAAGAGTTTCCTGGGGCGATGTCTGAAGAGTTTCCTGGGGTGATGCCTGAAGAAGTCCCTGGGGTGATGTCTAAAA
This sequence comes from Pelophylax lessonae, assembly GCF_965119305.1. Lineage (NCBI taxonomy): Eukaryota > Metazoa > Chordata > Amphibia > Anura > Ranidae > Pelophylax > Pelophylax lessonae. Next base: position 322,615,999 of record NC_138773.1, read on the forward strand.
TGGTCCCTGGGGCAATGCCTATAGAGGTCCATGGGGCGATGCCTATAGAGGTCCCTCCAAGTTCCTGCACTTACCACAGGGGAGTATTTTTTGCAGTTTTTGGGTGGGAAGTATTTAGGTGATTTTGTTTATTTTGTGTTCTTTGTATTTTTTTTTTTATTTCTTCTTGTTTGTATTTGTTGTTGTGTCAATGAAAACTCTCGATTCCACTCATTCCTATTGGTGGACAGTCGTGTCTCAATGGGGGCTCCATCTATCTGTGTATTGTTGTTATTTACCACTTCTGGACTGGAAGGATTTTCCCCCCTAATGACCAGTCCATTTTTTGCGATTCGGCACTGCGTTACTTTAACTGACAATTGCGCGGTCGTGCGACGCTGTACTCAAATAAAATTGATGTCCTTTTTTCTCCACAAATGGATCTTTCTTTTGGTGGTATTTGATCACCTGTGCGATTTTTCTTTTTTTGCGCTAAAACCAAAAAAATAGCGACAATTTTGAAGAAAAAACAATATTTTTTACTTTCTGCTATATAACATTCCCCAAAAAAATTTAATTTTTTCATTATTTTACGCCAATTTGTTTTCTGCTACATATTTTTGGTAAAAGAAAAAATCCCAATAAGCGTATTTTGATTGGTTTGCGCAAAAGCTATCGCAGCTACAAACTAGGGGAAAGATTTATGTCATTTTTATTTAATTTTTTTTTTTACCAGTAGTGGCGCCGAATAGCGATTTTTAGCGGGATTGCGACATTGCGGCGGACAGATCGGACCCCTAACTGACATTTTTGACACTTTTGGGGGGACCAGTGACATTACTACAGTAATCAGTGCTATAAATATGCACCGTTACTGTAATAATGACACTGGCAGGGAATGGGGTTAACCCAGGGGCAATCAAAGGGTTAAATGTGAGCCTAGGAGGTGTTTTCTAACCGTATGGGGGAGGGATTTGTGAAATGAACACAGAGACCTGTGATCCTATATAGAAGGATCACAGGTGCTCTGTGATAATTTCAGAGAGAAGAATGGTCAGCGGGGAGTGATCACGGGTGCCCAGGCAGCAAAATTGCGGCTGCCCTTCCCTGTGGATTGGCATTCCCGCTGCCTAGTGGGGGGCGGGCGCGCGCCCACTGTAAGGCCTCATGCATGCCGGACGTTATCAAAAATCCAGTGGTCCTGTGTTGATTGCTGACAGAACAGTGGTCTGCCATGTTTAACGGCAGACCGCCATTCTGTCTTCCCGGTGAGTGATCGCTGGTGCCCGGCGACAATTGCGACCGCCGGCTCCGCAGTTGGGCTTCCCCTCTCGCGAATCGCCGTTCGCGCGCACGTGCGACGCTATCAATATCCTGCCCACTCACTGGACACTTTATTAGGTACACCTGTTCAATTGCTTGGTAACACAAATTGGTAATCACCAAAAAACATGGCAGCAACTCAATGCATTTAGGCATCTAGACGTGGTGAAGACGACTTGCTGAAGTTCAAACCAAGCATCAGAATGGGGAAGAAAGGGGATTTAGGTTACTTTGAAGGTGGCATGGTTGTTGGTGGCAGATGGGCTGGTCTGAGTATTTCTGGGATTTTCACACACAACCATCTCTCAGGATTACAGAGAACACACAACACATGGAACCTTGAAGCAGATGGGCTACAGCAGCAGAAGACCACACCGGGTGCCACTCCTGTCAGCTAAGAACAGGAAACTGAGGCTACAATTGGCACAGGATCACCAAAATTGGCCAATAGAAGATTGGAAAAATGTTGCCTGGTCTGATGAGTCTGGATTTCAGCTGCGACATTCAGATATTAGGGTCAGAATTTGGCGCATGGATCCATCCTGCCTTGTATCACCGGTTCAGGCTGATGGAGGTGGTGTAATGGTGTGGGAAGGAGGGGGGTAACGGTTCAGGTGGTGGTGTAATGGTGGGGGGGTAATGGTTCAGGCTGGTGGTGTTAATGGTGTGGGGGAGGGGAGGGGGGTAATGGTTCAGGCTGGTGGCGGTGGTGTAATGGTGTGGGGGGGGGGGAACGGTTCAGGCTGGTGGTGGTGGTGTAATGGTGTGGGGGGGGTAATGGTTCAGGGTGGTGGTGGTGGTGTAATGGTGTGGGGGAGGGGGGGTTAACAGTTCAGGCTGGTGGTGTAATGTTGTGGGGGTGGGGGGGGGGGTAACGGTTCAGGCTGGTGGTGGTGTAATGGTGTGGGGGAGGGGGGGCTAACAGTTCAGGCTGGTGGTGTAATGTTGTGGGGGGGTAACGGTTCGGGCTGGTGGTGGTGGTGTAATGTTGTGGGGGGGGGGGTAATAGTTCAGGCTGGTGGTATAATGGTGTGGGGGATATTTTCTTGCCACACTTTGGACCCCTTAGTACCAGTTGATGGTTTAAACACCATGGCCTACCTGAGTATTGTTGCTGACCATGTCCATCCCTTTATGACTACAGTGTCCCCATCTTCTGATGGCTCCATCCAGCAGGATAATGCACCATGTCACAAAGCTCAAATCATCTCACCACTGGTTTTTTCACCATGACAATGAGGTCACTGTCCTCCAATGGCCTCCACACTCACCAGATCAGGTCACTGTCCTCCAATGGCCTCCACACTCACCAGATCAGGTCACTGTACTCCAATGGCCTCCACACTCACCAGATCTCATCCAATAGAGCACCTTTGGGATGTGGTGGAACGGGAGATTGGCATCATGGATGTGCAGCCGACAAATCTGCAGCAACTGCGTGATGCCATCATGTCACTATGGAGCAAAATCTCTGAGCAACGTTTCCAACACCCTGCTGTATCCATGCCACCAAGAATGAAGGCAAAAGGGGGTCCAACCCGCTACTAGCAAGGTGTACCTAATAAAGTGGGCAGTGAGTGTAATAAAATAATGTCTTATTTATTGCTTGCAGTTGCAGCTAACCCAATCCAATATTCTGATATCTTATAGCACAGTGACACCTTGTGGCAGAGAAGAGGAATGACATAGATAATTTTTTTTTCCATACAATACACAGGGATGGAGGGGGGATATTACTAAAACTGGTGCAGCTGTGCATAGTAACCAATCAGCTTGCAACTTTAGCTTGTTCAGTTTCGCTTCTACAATTAAACCTGGAAGCTGATTGGTTACTATGCAGAGCTGCACCAGATTCTGTGTGCACCAGTTTCAGTAAATCTCTCCATAAATGTATCAATCTGACCCCCCCCCCCCCGCCTTCCCTTCAGTCTTGCACAGATGTACGGGCTGATCTGGTCTCACTGCACACTGTGAGCTGCTCACAGGTTGCAGCAAGTTAGATAGCCCACCTCATTTCTTGGCAGGAGGACATCCAGCATCATCTAGCACTTTCCTCCTCCAGCATGACAGTCCCTGGTCCGCCCCTTTCATTCATTGGACTTCAGTTCTTTAGGACCATGTTCACACCGGTGTAACTTGTATTGCAATTTTTCAAGTCGCACCCTATTGCCTACAATGGAACTGTTCAAATCAGTGCGACGCCGACTTTGTGGTGCCGCACCGATTTTAAAAAAAGTAGCTACTGCACTATTTTTGAGGATTTCCGCTTGCATAGACATCTGTTCATGAAGTCACACAGATGTCAGCCAAGTCGCACTGACCTGCAGCTTTGAAATCATGCGATTTCAAGTGAAGTCGCATGATTTTAAAGTCAGATTTCATGAATGGGGGCTCACTTTTGGGGGTTCGGCATCAGATGTGGGAGTTACCTAAGGCTGTCTACAACAAAAGCAGCTTGCCTAAATATCCCTCCCCCTCCCCTCTTCTCCAGACCAACACCCACCCATTGAGGCATTTTTATATTGGCAAAGTTCCTCCCAAGAGCCAGCCCACTGCTTGCATCAGGAGTAGTGCAGCAGGGTGAAAACATGTAGAGCACCCTTCTGACCGCCAACACCCCCCCCCACCACACACACGCACACACTTACCAGCCTTGATCTGTCTGTTTTGCATAGAGAAGCACAGAGACCCAGTGAGGATATCTCTGGGTATAAAAAAAGGGGTGATTAAAAATAGGGCCGCTGATAGGGGGGGACCACCAGTCCTCCTGTAGGGGGCCCAGGCATACAGGGGGGCCCCAACAGCACGGGGAATCTGTGCGGTTGGGTGGAGGGGTAATTACAGAAGGAAGCCCTGTGTGGCTCTCTGCAGCAGCTGAAAGCCAGCTTCTCCCCCTCCTGCCAGCTTTCAACTGCTGCAGGGAGAGACACAGACACAGGACATCGTTCCTCTAATTGCTTCTCCAACACCGATCCCCCTCCCTGTTCTGCCTGCTTCTGATTCCCCCCTCCCCCATGTGCCTCCTTTTCACTGTGATGCCCCCCAACCCTGACCCCCCCCCCCCCCCCCCCACAGTGCTGCAGGCTTCCCTGTCCTGTAAAAAAAAAAAATAATAATTAAAATGATAATTAAACATTATAAAAAATAATAAAAAAAAAAGTAAAATAAAATAATTGTAAAAATTGTCAACATTAAAAAAAAAAAAATTATAATTTTTTTTTCCATTAAATTCTCTGTTATCTTTGTGTCCATTAATAATGATTTTAGTGTATTTTTTGTGAAAATATTGTCTTGATAAATTCAAAAAAAATGTAGGCAGAATAAACTTCAGCTTTAACCCTTTCGCTGCCAGCTTCACGCATCGTACGGCACCTGACAGTGAGGTGCTTCACACACAATCCAATGGCTGCAGCGGATTGTTATCATTGGTGTATTTTAAATGGTAAAGACAGAATATCAACCAAAAATCCAGAAAAAAAAAAACACATGATACAAATGTTTTAAATTGAGTTGCAGTTCAGCGAGTAAAATTTTATCCCCTACCAACCAACAATAATTCTGCCTCCCACAGATTGGCTACAGTAGGAGCTCAGATTAGTCCTGTCAATGTAAGAAGATGCTCCTAACGACAACTCGTTATGTGTGACTTGTATTGCAATTTTTCAAGTCGCACCCTAAGAGCCGGTTGACACTAATGCGGCACGACTTCGGGGGCGACCTGTGAAGTCGCGTGCACCGCGACTTCGGCGCGACTTGCACGGACTTCATATAATGAATGTCTACGCAAGTCGCTCCGAGGTCGCCCCCGAAGTAGTACAGGAACCTTTTTCTAAGTCGGAGTGATTTGTGTCGCTCCTATTAGAACGGGTCCTGTACTACTCAATGGCGAGCGACCGACCGCGACTTGTGTCGCTCCTATTAGAACGGTTCCTGTACTACTCAATGGCGAGCGAGCGACCGACCGCGACTTGTGTCGCTCCTATTAGAACGGTTCCTGTAGCACACAATGGACCGCGACAGACCGCGACTTGTCAGGCGACTGGTCAGCCTGACAAGTCGCGGTCTGTCGCGGTCCATTGTGTGCTACAGGAACCGTTCTAATAGGAGCGACACAAGTCGCGGTCGGTCGGTCGCCATTGAGTAGTACAAGACCTGTTCTAATAGGAGCGACACAAGTCGCGGTCGGTCGCTCGCCATTGAGTAGTACAAGACCTGTTCTAATAGGAGCGACACAAGTCGCGGTCGGTCGCTCGCCATTGAGTAGTACAGGACCTGTTCTAATAGGAGCGAGGTGTGAATGGACACTAATGCCTCGTTTCCACTGAGCGGAACGGTTCGGGTCGGTACAGTTTGGAAGGGTTAGAATGGTCCGGTCTATTCAGGTGAGCGTTTCCACTGCAAGTCGGGCCACCAGGGACCATGCGGGGTTTACACCAAATGTGGTGTTTGTTTTGCTCTTTCATTTGACGTGAGCATTGAAGTTTTCCTGTCCACCAATCAGTGGAATCTATCATGTGACGCCAGTAGCTCCGCCCTAACCGTACCGTACCATTTCCTATGGCCCTTCATCTGAAGCAGGGCCAGGAATGGTGCGGTTTGGTTCGGTTGTATGGGCCACTTTCATAATGGAAACTCCTAAAATATCGTACCGTACCGAACCGATCCGAACCATTCCGCTCAGTGGAAACGAGGCATAAGTGTGAAGAGTGAAGAGTGGACCAAAATCCCTCCTGAGATGTGTGCAAACCTGATCACCAACTACAAGAATAATTCTGGCTCCCACAGATTGGCTACAGTAGGAGCTCATGTGTTGCACAGATTAGTCCTGTCAATGTAAGAAGGGGCTCCTAACGACAACTCATTATGTGTATAAAAGACACAGAATCCACAGAATCTCTTCCATTCAAACCTCATCATCATTGGCAAGACCAAAGAGCTGTCAAAGGACATCAGGGAGAAGACTGTAGACCTGCACAAGGCTGGAATGGGCTACAAGACCATCAGCAAGAAGCTTGTTGAGGCGACAACTGTTGGAGCGATTATTCTCAAAATGGAAGAAATTCAAAATAACCATCAATTGCCCTCGGTCTGGAGCTCCATGCAAGATTTCGCCTCATGGGGTAAGGATGATCATGAGAAAAGTGAGGGATCAGCCCAGAACTACATAGGAGGAGCTTTTTAATGATCTCGAGGCAGTTGGGACCACAAACCATTGGTAGCGCAATACGCCACCATGGATTGAAATCCTGCAGCTCCCGCAAAGTCCCCCTTCTCTAGCCTCTTAAGCCCCGGAAGATTTTACCCCCTTCCTGACCAGGGCCTATTTTGCGATTCGGCACTGCGTGACTTTAACAGACAATTGCGCGGTCGTGCGACGCTGTACCCAAATTAATTTGATGTCCTTTTTTTCCCACAAACAGAGCTTTCTTTTGGTGGTATTTGATCACCTGTGCGATTTTTTGATCATGCGCTATAAACAAAAAAAAAGAGCGACAATTTTGCAAAAATAACAATATTTTTCACATTTTTTTATATGAAATTCCCCCCCAAAAAAATGTAAAAATCAAAATTTTTTAACATTTTAGGCCAATTTGTTTTCTGCTACATATGCGTGGTAAAAAAAAAAATCGCAAAAAGCGTATTTTGATTGGTTTGAGCAAAAGTTATTGCGTTTACTAAGGGAAAGATTTTTGTCATTTTTATTGTTTTTTCTTTTTAACTAGTAATGGCGGCGATCTGCGATTTTTTTTTTTTTTTTTTGCGGGACTGCGACATTGCGGCGGACAAATCGGACCCTTGACTGACATTTTTTACACTTTTGGGGTTACCAGTGACATTACTGCAGTAATCAGTGCTACACATATGCACTGTTACTGTAAAAATGACACTGGCAGGGAAGGGGTTAACTTTATTGGGGAAGGAGGGGTTAAGTGTGTCCCTAGGGGCATGATTCTAACTGTGATTGGATGTGGCTGTTTGTGTAACAGCAGAGATCAATGGTCCTACATAGCAGGACGGTATGATCTGTGCTGTTACACAGGGGAGAATGACAGGCGGCTGTGTTTACATTAGCCGCCTGCCTTTCTCCCACTGTAACTGACGATCGCGAGTGACTGGCGGACATCGGGTCCGCCGGTCACTCGCGCGGGGGGGTCTGTGACCGAGCGGGAGTGGGACGGCGGCGTGCGCGCGCTCCCAAGACCCTCACAGGCTAGCGACGTAGATCTACGTCGCTTTGCCTGTGAGGGGCTGACTACCGTCGTAAATCATCGTTAGGCAGTCGGCAAGTGGCTAGAAGGCACATGCACAGTCATGCCAATGAACATCTAAATGATTCAGAGAAGGATTGGGAGAAAATGCTGTGGTCAGATGAGACCGAAATTGAGTTTTTTGGAATTAACTCAACTTGCCATGTTTGGAGGAAGGAAAATGCAGACTATGACCCTAAGAACACCTTCCCTACAGTCAAGCACGGAGGTGGAAACATGATGCTTTGGGGCTGTTTCTCTGATAAAGGTACAGGCCGACTTTGTTGCTTTGAGGGGCCAATATATGGGGCCATGTATTGTAAAATCTTCGATGAGAACCTTCTTCCCTCAGCCAGAAGACTGAAGATGGGTCTTACAGCATGACAATGACCCAAAACATAACGACAAGGTAACAAAGGAGTGGCTCAAGAAGAAGCACATTAAGGTCATGGAGTGGCCTAGCCAGTCTCCAAACCTTAATCCTATAGAAAATTTATGGAGGGAGCTAAAACTTCGAGTTGCCAAGCGACAGCCAAGAAACTTTAAGGATTTAGAGAAGATCTGTAAAGAAGAGTGGACCAAAATCCCTCCTGAGATGTGAGCAAACCTGGTCACCAACTACAAGAAACGTCTGACCTCTGTGCTTCCAACAAGGGTTTCTCCGCCAAGTACTAAGTCATGTTTTGCTTGGGGATCAAATACTTATTTTACTCACTGAACTGCAACCCAATTATCATGTATCGTGTGTTTTTTCTGAATTTTTTGTTGATATTCTGTCTCTATCATTTAAAATACACCAATGATAAAAAATGATAGACCCTTCATTTCTTTGTAAGTGGGCAAACTTACAATATATGCAGGGAATCAATTAATTACTTTCCCTACTGTAACATACACAGACTTTTTCTAGTTTTGGATGGAGCGGAGACGGGTTAGAACTCCTGTCAGGTTTTCATTGCTATAAGAAATTTCTCTTTATTTTCTGCTATGGTGGAAATGGTTTCAATGGACATGAGGTGAGTGAGCCCTGCAAGAGGGACAATTAACAACTAAAACACATAGTTACATTGTAAACCACTTGCCAACCGCCCACAGTACTTTTACTGTGGGCAAGCATCAAAGTCAGGCTGAATCACAAGCGCATGTACATCGTCCAGCCTGCTCTGGGTTGATGGAAGATTGTGGATCACGGGGGCCCGGTGATCATGTGATCGCTATGCAATTATATGACATGATCACAATGTCAACAAAGCTGTTATGAATTAATTTATTCATAACAGCTGTGTTTCCTATGTCGTGATTGGCCCACAGCTATCACATGGTACATGGGCCGATCATAGCACCCTGTACCATGTGATTAGCTGTAGCCAATCACAGATTGCTAGGGATTCTGGGCAGGAGGGGAGTTGACCTGGGGAAGGTGGGTTCCTGCACCTATTCTCTGAGAAAAAAAAAGCACTGGTTGTAGGGGTGTGGAGTGAAACTAAGCAGATAGGATGGAAGGAAAGGAAGTCATCATTAAGCCCAGATGTAGAATTGTCTTCTAGAAATGTATTCTGGACTGCAGAATTGGATGTCTTCTGGACTGCAGAATTGGATGTTTCTTGGAGTGCAGAATTGGATGTCTCCTGGACTATAGAATTGGATGTCTCCTGGACTGCAGAATCGGATGTCTCCTGGACTGCAAAACTGGATGTCTCCTGGACTGCAGAACTAGATGTCTCTTGGACTGCAGAATTTTATGTCTCCTGGACTGCAGAACTGGATGTCTCCTGACCTGCAGAACTGGATGCCTTCTGGACTGCAGAATTGGATGCCTCCTGGACTGCAGAACTGGATGTCTCCTGGACTGCAGAACTTGATGTCTCCTGACCTGCAGAACTGGATGCCTTCTGGACTGCAGAACTGGATGCCTTCTGGACTGCAGAATTGGATGCCTCCTGGACTGCAGAACTGGATGTCTCCTGGACTGCAGAACTTGATGTCTCCTGGCCTGCAGAACTGGATTCCTTCTGGACTGCAGAACTGGATGCCTTCTGGACTGCAGAACTGGATGCCTCCTGGACTGCAGAACTGGATTTCTTCTGGACTGCAGAACTGGATGCCTTCTGGACTGCAGAACTGGATGCCTCCTGGACTGCACTGCAGAACTGGATGTCTCCTGGCCTGCAGAACTGGATTCCTTTTGGATTGCAGAACTGAATGTCTGCTGGACTGCAGAACTGGATTTCTCCTGGCCTGCAGAACTGGATTTCTCCTGGCCTGCAGAACTGGATGCCTTCTGGACTGCAGAACTGGATGCCTCCTGGCATGCAGAACTGGATGCCTCCTGGCCTGCGGAACTGGATGTCTCCTAGCCTGCAGAACTGGATGCTTTCTGGACTGCAGAACTGGATGCCTCCTGGGCTGCAGAACTGGATGCATCCTGGACTGCAGAACTGGATGCCTCCTGGGCTGCAGAACTGGATGCCTCCTGGGCTGCAGAACTGGATGCCTCCTGGCATGCAGAACTGGATGCCTCTTGGCCTGCGGAACTGGATGTCTCCTAGCCTGCAGAACTGGATGCGTCCTGGACTGCAGAACTGGATGTCTCCCCTGGACTGCAGAACTGGATGCCTCCTGGACTGCAGAACGGGATGTCTCCTGGACTGTAGAACTGAATGTCTCCTGGACTGCAGAACTGAATGTCTCCTGGACTGTAGAATTGAAGTCTGGGAGAAAAGAGTCAGAAACTTTACATGCGATTCGCTACTGCACTACTACTGGCTTCTATAAATGGAGGTGCATCTCAAAAAATTTGAATATCATCAAAAAGTTAATTTATTTCAGTAATTCAATTTAAAAAGTGAAACTGATATAATTTATTACACAAAGTGATATAGAGACTGATATATTTCAAGCGTTTTTTTTTTTTTCTTTTAATTTTGATAATTATTGCTTACAGCTAGTGATACCCCAATATTCCGTATCTCAGAAAATTAGAAAATTGTGAAAAAGTTGAATGTTGTAGACTCTCTCAATGTTGTAAATTGTAGACGGGGTTCGATTTACTAAAGGCAAATACAGCCGTGGCCAAAAGTTTTGAGAAAGATATAAATATTAACCACTTAAGCCCCAGAAGATTTTACCCCCTTCCTGACCAGGCCCTATTTTGCGATTCGGCACTGCGTGACTTTAACGGACAATTGCGCGGTCATGCGACGCTGTACCTAAATGAATTTGACGTCCTTTTTTTCCCATAAACAGAGCTTTCTTTTGGAGGTATTTGATCACCTGTGCGATTTTTTGATCATGCGCTATAAACAAAAAAAGAGCGACAATTTTGCAAAAATAACAATATTTTTCACATTTTTTTTATGAAATTCCCCCCTAAGAAAATGTAAAAATCAAAATTTTTTAACATTTTTGGCCAATTTGTTTTCTGCTACATATGTTTGGTAAAAAAAAATCGCAATAAGCGTATTTTGATTGGTTTGCGCAAAAGTTATTGCGTTTACTAACTAAGGGAAAGATTTTTGTCATTTTTTTTTTTTTAACGAGTAATGGCGGCGATCTGCGATTTTTTTTGCAGGACTGCGACATTGCCGCGGACAGATCGGACCCTTGACTGATATTTTTGACACTTTTGGGGGTACCAGTGACATTACTACAGTAATCAGTGCTATACATATGCACTGTTACTGTAAAAATGACACTGGCAGGGAAGGGGTTAACTTTATTGGGGAAGGAGGGGTTAAGTGTGTCCCTAGGGGTGTGCTTCTTGCTGTGCAGGGATGTGGCTTTTTATGTAACAGCAGAGATCTACGGTCCTACATAGCACGACCGTATGATCTCTGCTGTTACACAGGGGAGAATGACAGGCGGCTTTGTTTACATTAGCCGCCTGCCTTTCTCCCTCTGTAACTGACAATCGCGAGTGACCGGTGGAGATCGGGTCCGCCGGTCACTAGCGCTGAGGTGTCGCGCTCGCCCCCTATTGGCTCACAGGCTAGTGACTTACCGGTACGTCACTTTGCCTGCACGGGGCTGACCGCCGCAGTATATGTACTTGCGGCGGTCGGCAAGCAGTTAATTTTCACAAAGTCTGCTGCCTCCGTTTTTATAATGGAAATTTGCATATACTCCAGAATGTTATGAAGAGTGATCGGATGAATTGCAATTAGTCCCTCTTTGCCATGAAAATGAACTTAGTCCTATAAAAAAACATTTCCACTACATTTATGAAGAAGGCTTAAGTGCGCCCAAGAAAGTCCAGCAAGCACCAGGACCTACAGCTGATTCAACCACAGGATCGGGGCACCACCAGGGCAGAGCTTGCTCAGGAATGGCAGCAGGCAGGTGTGAGAACGTCTCTATGCATAGTGAGGAGAAGACTTTTGGAGGATGGCCTGGTGTCAAAAAGGGCAGCAAAGAAGCCACTTCTGTACAGGAAAAACATCAGGGACAGACTGATATGCTGCAAAAGGTTCAGGGATTGGACTGCAGTGCTGAGGACTGGGGTAAAGTCATTTTCTCTGATGAATCTCCTTTCCCATCATTTAGGGCAGGCATGTCCAACCTGCGGCCCGAGGGCCGCATGCGGCCCAGAACCGCAGGCAATGCGGCCCACTGCCCCCTGACAATTATTTTTTTTTCAAACAAAACAAGGTGGATAAACCACCTATCTCCTGCGCTCAGAAAAGCCAGCTCCTTGACTGCTCTGGCCACGGGACTTTCAAAATGGCGTCTTGGATGGCTAGGATCCTGCTGCCTAAAAGGACTGGGGCAGTCCAACAATACTCCAAACAAGAAACACAAAGAAAGGCGCATCGACCTAGCGCATTATCCTCAATATAGGCTTTATTGTTAAAACATAGAAATGCCTACTCACAGGCAAAGGTATAAATCAATCACATCGGACTCAAAATCTTGAGTATCGAGAGTAGTCCATACGAATGTCCCTTTTCCTATTAGGATGATGGCTCACGCGTTTCAAGGCATACGCCTCTTCCTCAGAGCCTGGGCTTGTGAGTAGCCATTTCTACGAATTATTATTTTTTTCCTGAGGAGGAAGGAAGTCGAGTCAGAGGCACGGCCACAGCGACTTCCAACTAACTGTAAGTAGGCAGAGGCTGCATTGGAGGGGGGGGGGGAGTGAGTGCCATCGGATTACAAACAGAGCGGGGATCTCCTGCTTACCTGGCGGCCGCGGTCATACAAAACCTCCTGGACTGGTTCCTACGATAGACAGCACATTGGTGCCCGGTCCAAGAGGCAGGAGTGATCCCCGCTCTGTGTAATCTAGCGGCTCTGTGTAATCCAGCGGCTCTCCTTTCTCTTCATTGCAGACTGCATTGGATGGGTACTCACTAGTGAGGCTGCATTGGATGGACACTGATCAGGCTGCATTGGATGGGCACTGATCAGGCTGCATTGGATGGGCACATACTTGTGAGGCTGCATTGGATGGGCACTGATCAGGCTGCATTGGATGGGCACTGATCAGGCTGCATTGGATGGGCACATACTTGTGAGGCTGCATTGGATGGGCACTGATCAGGCTGCATTGGATGGGCACATACTTGTGAGGCTGCATTGGATGGGCACTGATCAGGCTGCATTGTATGGGCATGCACTTGTGAGGCTGCATTGGATGTGCACCCACTGGTGAAGCTGCATTGGATGGGCATGCACTAGTGAGGCTGCATTAGATGGGCACTGGTGAGGCTGCATTGGATGGGTACACACTGGTGAAGCTGCATTGGATGGGCACTGTTTAGGCTGCATTTGATGGGCACGCACTAGGCTGCAAGTGCTGTGCGATCTCCCAGCTGCCGCGGGAGACTTAGGATGTCTGCAGTCAGTGGCGGAGCCGCTGCTTCCTGTATAGTTCCGACTCTGTCACAGGCGGAGGGATATGAAATGCACTCAGCCTGTGACAGGAGGCATACAGGAAGCAGCGGCTCTGCTCTCTACTGCAGCCGCTGCTTCCTCCAGCAGTACCCGACGTTATGACCAGCAGTACCCGCCAGCAGTCTGCAAAAAAAGTAGAAAAGGTATGTGCATTAGCGTGTGTAAATTGTTGCAATATGTTTTTTAATAACTAGTTGTGTTTTGTCATAATATGTCATGTCCTTGTTCATACATGTATGAGTAAGGACATGACATTTTCTGGCTGTCTAAGTCACATGTGCTAGGGGTGCAACTATCCCCCAGCACATAACTGTAATTATCCCAGCATGTGCAATGTTTCTGACTCCTCCCACCATCACCACTTCAAATCACTGAAGTGGTCATGGTGGTTAGAGTGTTCCTTTAATATCTCTCAGAAGAAGTAAATCTCTGTATACGGATTTCAGTATTCCTGGTATGGCACAGGAAGGGCGCGGCGGCGTTTTATTACTTATATACCTTAACTATAGTATATATTTTATATGCGGCCCGAGAAAATTTCTCTACACTCAATGTGGCCCAGAGAAGCCAAAAGTTTGGACACCCATGGTTTAGGGCATCTGGAGAAAAAAAAACTGGTTCTGGAGAAGAAAAGGTGAGCGCAACGATCAGTCCTGTGTCATGCATCCTGAGACCATTCATGTGTGGGGTGGCTTCTCAGCCAATGGAGTGGGTCACTCACAATTTTGCCATGAACACAGTCATGAATAAAGAATGGTACAAAAACATCCTCTGAGAGCATCTTCTCCCAACCATCCAAGAACAGCTTGGTGAGGAACAATGCCTTTTCCGGCACGATGGAGCACCTTGCCATGAGGCAAAAGTCATAACTAATGGCGTGTTTCCACTGAGCTTTCTGGTACGGTTTGGTACGGTACGCTATTTATGCCGTTTCCATTATGAATGGTACCCTAATTCCGAACCGTACCGTACCACTTTTTGGTAAGCTTTCGTTGGGGTACCAAGTACATTAGACCCGTATCAACTGGGTGGAGCTACACTCTGCAGAACTTTGATTGGTTGACAGAGAATCGTCTATCACAGCTTTCCTGTTACACCACGCCTATCATGAAAGGGTACTATTGGCAGTGGAAACGCAATGTGTACCGTACCGAACCGTACCGAACCAAACCGTACCGTACCACTCAGTGGAAACGAGGCATTAGTGGCTTAGGGAACAAAAGATGGAAATTTTGGGTTCATGGCAGGAAACTCCCCAGACCTTAATTCCATTGAGAACTTGTGATCAAATCCTCAAGAGGCGGGTGACCAGGAAAAAAAACCCCACAAATTCTGACAAACTCCAAGCATTGATTATGCAAGAATGGGCGGCCATCAGTCAGGATTTGGCCCAGAAGTTGAGTGACATCATGCCAGCAAATTGCAGAGGTCTTGGAAAAAAAAGGGTCAACACTGCAAACATTGACTCTTTTCATAAACGTAATTGTCAATATTGACGCTAATGAATTGCTTGTAATTATAATTCAGTATCTCATAGTAACATCTGACTACAAGATCTCAAAACACTGAAGCAGCGGACTTTGTGAAAATAATATTTGTGTCATTCTCAAAACTTTTGGCCATGGTCGTAAATTGTGCACTCTGCAATTGCTCCAGAGCTTAGTAAATGAGGGGACGCTCTGCTGACTTTCATCACCCAATCATGTACAAGCAAGAATGTTTTATTATTTATTTTCCTTGCATGTGATTGGGTATTTTTTGCAAAATATAAAACAGGCAAAAATCTGCACTGGGTCAAGTAAAAAGAACGAAAAGGTGAGCAGCCACTTACCCAACTATGATACCAGCTGTAAATGATCAATATACAGAATCTCACAAAAGTGAGTACACCCCTGACATTTTTGTAAGTATTTTATTCTATCTTTTCATGTGACAACACTGAAGAAATGACACTTTGCTACAATGTAAAGTAGTGAGTGTACAGCTTGTATAACAGTGTAAATTTGCTGTCCCCTCAAAATAACTCAACACACAGCCATTAATGTCTAAACCGCTGGCAACAAAAGTGAGTACACCCTAAGTGAAAATGTCCAAATTGGGCCCAAAGTTTCAATATTTTGTGTGGCCACCATTATTTTCCAGCACTGCCTTAACCCTCTTGGGCATGGAGTTCACCAGAGCTTCACAGGTTGCCACTGGAGTCCTCTTCCACTCCTCCATGATGACATCACAGAGCTGGTGGATGTTAGAGACCTTGCGCTTCACCTTCCATTTGAGGATGCCCCACAGATTCTCAATAGAATTTAGGTCTGGAGACATGCTTGGCCAGTCCATCACCTTTACCCTCAGCTTCTTTAGCAAGGCAGTGGTCGTCTTGGAGGTGTGTTTGGGGTCATTATCATGTTGGAATACTGCCCTGCCACCCAGTCTCCGAAGGGAGGGGATCATGCTCTGCTTCAGTATGTCACAGTACATGTTGGCATTCATGGTTCCTTCAATGAACTGTAGCTCCCCAGTGTCGGCAGCACTCATGCAGCCCCACACCATGACACTCCCACCATGCTTGAGCGGCATCTGCCAAAACACGTAGGGCGGAGTCGTAACGTCATCACGTCACTTCCGGTTTTGGAGCCTGGGCCGTGGAACGCGGAAGCTTCCCGGCCGCTATCGCTGATCTCGGACAGCCTAAAGCGTGAGTCTTTTGCTTTCTTTGTCCTAACTGCAGATTGTATACGGCATCATGGGGACCTCTTTCTCTATTTGAGGGATTTGAAGCCACGTTCATTCCGCCGGAGAACCCCTGGAATAACCTACCGCCTACAGCAATACAGGTCGTATGTCAGGGGTGACATCTAGTGGACGTATGTGAGATTGCAACCCCATTCTTTCTTTGGGAATATTTTTCCTATGCTCACTTTTCACTAAGTGGTATCTTTAAAACACCACACACACAGCACTGATATTATTTATAACCACTTGCTTATTTATTTATTTATTTATTTATAATTTATTGAAGTTAAGTATCATTTATCACTAATAAATTGCACTTTTTGGAATCCACTGTTTCTCCATTCTTTCAGTATATATACGGCACAGCATTAGCACTTTATATTTTTGCACTTTCTTGGGTCCAGGATAAATAATTGGTTATCCTTGTCACATCACAAGTCACTAGTGCACTTTACTTTGGACCCAACTTTTATGTTTTTTAATATACAGTAAACCCCCCTCCATTGCGGGGGTTACGTTCTGGACTCAGCCGCGAAAAGTGAAATTCGGCGAAATAGAAAAACCCTATTAAAATGCATTGTAGGCATGTTTTTTTTACTGTCACTGTACGTGTAAAAGCATTTTAAGGTCTTTAAACGCACTTTTAAAACAATAGAAACTCATTTAAAAACATAAAAGATACTAAGAGACAGAGCAAGAGTTATGGAAAACACAAAAATATTTCATTTTTAATGATTTATATAGTAAAATAACATTACAAAAAAAAACGCGAATTACCGGGACCGCAAAAACCGAACCGCGATGGAGCGGGGGATTACTGTACTGGCATTTTATTTAAGTTGGCACTTATATAGCACTTATTCACTTTAAAGGTAGCGCCGTTACAACCTTCTTGCATTTTTTCACTCTCTAACCCCCTGTGGGTTCGGTTGTTGGCAGCTTACACCTTCTCAATTGTTTAGGATTTCTTTCTTACAAACTCCATAGCGCTGGTCACCTCCATCTTCTTAACCTCTGGATATGACGCTGAGCATGTACACCAACTTCTTTGGTCGACCATGGCGAGGCCTGTTCTAAGTGGAACCTGTTCTGTTAAACCGCTGTATGGTCTTGGCCACCGTGCTGCAGCTCAGTTTCAGGGTCTTGGCAATCTTCTTATAGCCTAGGCCATCTTTTTTGTAGAGCAACTATTCCTTTTTTCAGATCCTCAGAGAGTTCTTTGCCATGAGGTGCCATGTTGAACTTTCAGTGACCAGTTTGAGAGAGTGAGAGCGATAACACCAAATATAACACACCTGCTCCCCATTCACACCTGAGACCTTGTAACACTAACGAGTCACATGACACCGGGGAGGGAAAATGGCTAATTGGGCCCAATTTAGACATTGTCACTTAGGGGTGTACTCACTTTTGTTGCCAGCGGTTTAGGCATTAATGGCTGTGTGTTGAGCTGTGTTTTAGCGCAATCATGAATAATCATATGGCAATGTGGCATGAAAACAATTAAACATGCAGTAAATAAAATATAAGCAAAATATATCATTAAAAAAATGTAGAAAAAAAATCAATCTTATGAAAGTGATATAATAAAATAGGTGCAAAATTCATTGTTAGGTGAACATAAAAAAGTCCGTTCAATAATAAAAAAGAGTGTCAATAAAGTACAAATAGGTGACGTAGATTGATGAAATCTACCACCAAGCACCAACACTTAGCATACGCTTCTTACCAGAAAGCGTGGACTGTAAATTATAATGGTCAAAAAAGCACAAAATAACCCGGCACCTATAATAGGTGGTGGCTGCTCAGCAGCAGCTCCAAATGGATCAGGAATAAAAAAAAATGAACAAGCATAGTGAAGCCTGCTAACATTTATGTCATTTTGTTTAAAATATGTAAGAAGTACCTTCGATAAGTTGTAAACAGGCACAAACTAGTCAAAAACCAGCAGACTGCCAGCTTATGAGAAAGCAACGCCATGAGTAACGTCTAAGCAAGCGTGATGTCTTCAGTAGCAGCCAAATTTGACGTGTTTCGTCATCGTTGACGTCTTCCCAGAGGCAGGCCGAATAATTTTGCAAAATAAAGCTTCATCTCATTTACAGCTCTGGAGCAACTGCACTTGCAGAGTGCAAATGCACAATGCAAAGTGCATAGTCTATTTACCTTTAGTAAATAAACCCCAAGGTGTCACACTCTAATCAGCTAACTCCAAACACCTGTAAAGGTTTCCTGAGCCTTTAAATGGTCTCTCAGTCTCGTTCAGTAGAATACAAAATCATGGGGGAAGACTGTAGATTTGACAGTTGTCCAGAAGACAGACATTGACACCCTCCACAAGGACGGTATTGCTAAAGAAGCTGGCTGTTCACAGAGTGCTGTATCCAAGTATATTAATGGAAAGTTGAGTGGAAGGAAAAAGTGTGGAAGGAAAAGGTGCACAAGCAACAGGGATAACCATAGGCTTGAGAGGATTGTGAAGCAAAGGCCATTCAAGAATTTGGGGGAGATTCACAAGGGGTGGACTACGGCTGGTGTCAGTGCTTTAAGAGCCATCACACACAGACGTATCCAGGACATGGGCTACAACTGTCACATTCCCTGTGTCAAGCCACTCCTGAACCATAGACAACATCAGAGGCGTCTTACCTGGGCTAAGGAGAAAAAGGACTGGACTGTTGCTCAGCGGACCCAAAATCTCTTTTCGGATGAAAGTAAATTTTGCATTTCATTTGGAGATCAAGGTCCCAGAGTCTGGAGGAGGAGTGGAGTGGCGCACAATCCAAGTTGCATGAGGTCCAGTGTGAAGTTCCCGCAGTCAGTGATGATTTGGGGCTCCATGTCACCTGCTGCTGTTGGTCCACTGTGTTTCATTAAGTTCAAAGTCAGTGCAGCCCTCTAGCAGGAAATTCTAGAGCACTTCATGCTTCCCTCTGCTGACCAGCTTTATGGAGATGCTGATTTAATTTTCCAACAGGACTTGGCACCGCCCACACTGCCAAAACTACCAATACCTGGTCACATGATGATGGGATCACTGTGCTTGATTGGCCAGCAAACTCGCCTGACCTAAACCCCATAGAGAATCTGTGGGGGATTGTCAAGAGGAAGATGAGAGACACCAGACCCAACAATGCAGATGAACTGAAGGCCTGAAGGCTGCTATCAAAGCAACCCTGGCACCCATAACACATCAGCAGTGCCACAGGTTGATCGCCTCCATGCCACGCCGCATTGATGCAGTAATTCATACAAAAGGAGCCCCGACCAAGTATTGAGTGCATTCTATACTGCACATGGACAGACTTTTCACTAAGACAACATTTCTGTATTAAAAATCCTTTTTTTTTTTTTTTTTTTTTTATTGGTCTTATGTAATAATTTAATTTTCTGAGATACTGAATTTTTGGGTGTCACTCGCTGTAAGCCATAATCATCAAAATTAAAAGAAAGAAATGCATGAAATCTATCACTCTGTGTGTAACACATCTACGTAAAATATAGGAGTTTCACTTTTTGAATATAGTTTTTTGAAATATTATATTTTTGATGATATTCAATGTGTTTGAGATGCACCTGTATGTATGTTTAACTACTTGCCGACCAGCCAATGCAGATATACGGCGACAGGTCGGCAGATTCCCGCGAATCGCTGTACCTGTACGGCGCTTTGCGGGAGCGATCGTGGGGACGCGAGCACCCATTCGCCGGCAGGGAAGCTGATCCACGGGAAGCTGGCCGCAATTGCCACCGGGCACCCGCAATCGATCCCCGTAGAGAGAGAGCGGCGGGCTGCTGTTGTAAACACAGCAGATCGTTGTTCTCTCAGCAATCATCACAGGGCTCCTGTGCTCCTCTTATTCAGGATCACAGGTCTCTGTGTTGATTTCACAAGCCCACCCCCCTCACAGTTAGAAAACACCCCCTAGGCTCAAATTGAATCCTTTGATCGCCCCTGGGTTAACCCCTTCCCTGCCAGTGTCATTAATACAGTAACAGTGCATATTTTTAGCACTGATTACTGTAGTCAGGGGAGGACTGGGCCAGGGGGCAGGGGGGCAATTGCCCCCTGGGCTGCTCTTATACCTCGTAAAAAGGCTGTACAACTTCTGCCACAGACATGCCTAAAAGATTCCTGGTGAAGAGAAGTAAAAAGTCCCCACCACTGACCTACTGAGTGCGGGATAAAGACAAGGACAGAGTGAAGACCCCCCAGCATGGATGGTGTAAACTGTGTCTGAGCAGAGGTCGGTTCCATGCCCCACTGGAGACTCTTCTGCCACAGCCATCTCCAACCGAGCTGTCCCAGCTACCCCCAACCTCCCCCTGCTGGCCAGGTCTGGAAGTCACATTTAGTCGGTAAGTAGAGAGTACCTGGAGCGGAGCTTCAGCTTGGACTGGGGGTCAGGAGGAGGATTAAGAGGGGGGAGGGTGAGGGAAAGTGGGAGGGACGGCCGAGTCGCAAACCATGAGCCTCTGGTTTGTACTTGCCACCTGGGCCGAAAGTTGCCAGTCTGCCCCTGACTGTAGTGATGTCACTGGTCCCCCCAAAAGTGTCAGAAATGTCAGTTATGGATCCGATCTGTCCGCTGCAATGTCGCAGTCATGCTAAAAATCGCAGATCGCCGCCATTACTAGTAAAAAAAAAAAAAATGACATAAATCTTTCCCCTAGTTTGTAGACGCGATAACTTTTGCACAAACCAATCAAAATACGCTTATTGGGATTTTTTTGTTACCAAAAATATGTAGCAGAATACAAATTGGCCTAAAATGATGAAAAATGTGATAGTTTGGGAATGTTATACAGCAGAAAGTGAAAAACATTGTTTTTTTTTTGTTTTGTTTTTTTCAGAATTGTCGCTCTTTTTTTGTTTATAGCGCAAAAAAATAAAAATTGCAGAGGTGATCAAAAACCACCAAAAGAAATCTCTATTTGTGGGGAAAAAAAGGACATCAATTTTATTTGGGTACATCGTCGTACAACCGCGCAATTGTAAGTTAAAGTAACGCAGTGCCGAATCGCAAAAAAAAATGGGCTGGTCATTAAGGGGGCAAATCTTCAGGTCCAGAAGTGGTTAAACAGTATTTGGCTCGGCCTCTGATAATCTCTGACCATGGGGGCCACACCCAACAGAAGAGAAGTGGGGAGCACCAGCGGGGAACTCCAGAGGAGGATGGAAGGGGCCGCTCTGTGCAATATCTGCACTGAGCAGGTAAGTGTAACATCTTCTTTTCATTTTAGGGGGAAAAATAGGAGCCTAAGGATCGATTTAACATAGAAAAGTGAAGTCAGGGACGGAGCTACAAACCCTTCACAGGTAAAACCTTCCATATCGATATATAATTAATATACTTTAATGTTGTGCATCCACAGAACAGACACCAGGTGGAGCAGTGGAGCCATAAAAGGGTAAATTGAGCTTCAGTCGGATACATTGTATACACACAGAACATTCTCAACTTTCATCTAGTGATAAAACAAAGTTGTCAGCAATTTTAACCCAAGGGCCATTAAAAAGGGTTCAGATCCTGAGTTACTATTACAGTCTAAGGCTGTGTTTCTATGTGCGATTTTGGCACGTTTTTATGTGCAACTTGCGTGTTTTTATACAGCGTTTTTGAGCTTTGTCTTTTTTTTTTAATTAGCCAGTAGAGAAAACTATTATCTGTTGCATTATTTGTTGCTGGGTTTTTCAGCTTTTTTTATTTTTTTCTATCAGCTGTTAATTGCTTTTTCATAATTATTATTAATTTATTATTGTTTTTTTTTTTTTTTTCATTAGGGTAAGGGGTTAGAGTTAAGGTTAGGTTAGGCTTAGGATTAGGGGTTAGGGTTATTTATTTATTTATTGTTAGGGTGTTTATAATATTAATAATAATAACAAATGAATAAATAAATGTAAAATAAATATACAAATAAATAAAAATAATCATAAATAAATAATAAATACATCTAATAAATGACCGATCAGATCCGCCTGTCAAGTTTTTCAGGCGGATCTGAACGGATGCCCCATGCATCTCTATGGGGCATCAGATGTCAGCGGAGACAGAGGTGTGAATGGGGACTGAGGCTCTGCTCACACCGTGCAAGTGCGTGCGCATTTCAGCACATTCCCACGAGTCACATGTAGGACTAGGGTGTTAATAATAATATTATTTTTATTATTATTAATAATAATAATAATAAATTAATAAATACATGTAAAATAAATATACAAATAAATAAAAATAATCAGAAATAATAAATACATTTAATAAATGAATACTAAGTAAAAATACATACATAATTAACCCTTAACCTTAACTCTAACGTGAGCTTCATGCGTATGGCTTCAGGTGACTTGTAGTGGAGATGTGAGCCGTCCCCATTGAGAATCATTGATTTTTTTTCCTCCACATTTTGGACCTTCCAGCTACAAAACGCAGAGGTGTGAATGGGGACTGAGGCTCTGCTCACACCGTGCAAGTGCGTGCGCATTTCTGCACATAACTGCGAGTCACATGTGAGGCTAAGGTGTTAATAATATTAATATTGATAATAACACTAATAATAATAAATGAATAAATACACAAATAAATAAAAACAATCATAAATGATAAATACATTTAATAAATGAATACTAAGTAATAATACATAAATAATATTAACCCCACTCTTAAAAAAATAAAATAATATTAATAATTTAAAAAATAATAACAAAACACTCTAACACAAAATAAATAAATAAAAGTAATAATAATAATATTATTATTCTTTTTTTTTCAGGTTTGGGTGTTTATTATTAATTCTATTATTAATAATAATAATAACATATTATTTGTTTTTTACATTTACATATTAGTAATTTATTTTATTTATTTATGATGATTTTTAGTTATTTGTGTACTCATTTTCCATAATTTCCTATATTATTACTATTTTTTTTTTTCTTGCAGAAAATCGCGCTAAAATGTGCACAACATGTGCAAATGGCACGATTTAATTTCTTTGGGAATATAAACGTGCCAAAAACGCACCAATCTGCCCGACTCGAGTAACAAAAAAAGCTCCAGAACTTTTTTGAGCTTCATGCGTTTGGCTTGAGGTGACTTGTAGTGGAGATGTGAGCCGTTCCCATTGAGAATCATTGATCTTTTTTCTCCTCCACGTTTTGGACCTTCCAGCTACAAAACGCAGAGGTGTGAATGGGGACTGAGGCTCTGCTCACACCGCTCAAGTCCGTGCGCATTTAAGCACATTCCCATGAGTCACATGTAGGGCTAGGGTGTTAATAATAATATTATTACTATTATTATTATTATAATTATTATTATTATTATTAATAATAATAATAAATTAATAAATAAATGTAAAATAAATACACAAATAAAGAAAAACATTCATAAATAATAAATACATTTAATAAATGAATACTAAGTAATAATAATACATACATAATTAACCCCTAACCTTAACCTTAACTCTTAAAAAAATAAATGTTAATAATAATTAAAAAAATAATAAATAACTAAACACCCTAACCCTAACGTAAAAGTAATAATATTTTTATTATTCTTTTTTTTGTTCAGGTTTGGGTGTTTATTATTATTATTTTTATCAATAATAATAACATATTAATAGTTTATTTACATTTACATAATAGTAATTTATTTTATTTATTTATTATTTATTTATGATGATTTTTAGTTATTTGTGTACTCATTTTCCATTTATTCCGAATTATTATTATTATTATTATTATTATTATTATTATAATAAATAAATGAATAAATAAATGTAAAATAAATACACAAATAAAGAAAAACATTCATAAATAAATAATAAATACATTTAATAAATTAATACTAAGTAATAATACATAAATAATTAAAACCTAACCTTAACCCTAACTCTTAAAAAATAAATATTAATAATAATTTAAAAAATAATAAATAACTAATAATCCAATCGTCTCAATGGGCCATCCTACATGCTGGAAACGTGCAAAAGAATTCCCTGACCCTTTCGCAAAATTGCACCCCACCCAACCGTTCTGTGGTTCCATGGGTTTTGGCATGTGCAAAAAAAAAGTGCTCGTTAGCAGATGCGCAGGGGCGCTGTTAAGGGTTAATGGCATCGCCGCACGTCTGCTAAAGTGCAGCGCATTTCTGTATGTCGGGAAAATGTGCGATTTTGTGTGCTCATTCACGTGTCTGGTGCACACTGAAGAGTGATCGCTTTTCAGAGAGCATTTAACAGGCAGTGAGGAGGTGTTATGTTGCCTCTTCAAGCACCTGATTTAACCCCTAAATGCCACACTACTGCCATAACTGCAACAACTGCATAAGAACTGCAATAGCACGCGGTTGGAGGACAGTTGCGGCATGTCCTCATAGACATGCGATGGTCGCACTGAATGCGACATGCTGTTTAGTACAAATCGCAGCATTGCAGCTGTGGTGTGTTCAGCTATGAGCACCTGGCTGCCAGTGTTTAACCACTTTACCACCGGAGGATTTTCCTGCTAAAAGACCAGGGGTTATTTTGCGATTTTTTACTGCGTGACTTTAACGGACAATCGCGCGGTCGTGCGACGCTGTACCTAAACGAATTTCACGTCCTTTTTTTCCCACAAACAGAGCTTTCTTTTGGTGGTATTTGATCACCTGTGCGATTTTTTGATCACGCGCTATAAACAAAAAAAGAGCGTAATTTTTGCAAAAACAACAATATTTTTCACTTTTTTTTATATGAAATTCCCCCAAAAAAAAATGTAAAAATCAAAATTTTTTAAAATTTTCGGCCAATTTGTTTTACGCTACCTATGTTTGGTAAAAAAAATCGCAAAAAGCGTATTTTGATTGGTTTGCGCAAAAGTTATCGCGTTTACTAACAAAGGGAAAGATTTTTGTCATTTTTGGTGTTTTTTTTTTTAACGAGTAATGGCGGCGATCTGCGATTTTTTTTGCGGTACTGCGACATTGCGGCGGACAGATCGGACCCTTGACTGACATTTTTGACACTTTTGGGGGTACCAGTGACATTACTGCAGTAATCAGTGCTATATATATGCACTGTTACTGCAAAAATGACACTGGCAGGGAAGGGGTTAACAGTATTGGACAGGGAGGGGTTAAGTGTGTCCTAGGGGCGTGATTCTATACACAAGGGGCAATGGTCTGGTTCCCACCCAAGCACGCCTCCATCCCAAATTACATATAAACATAGAGAATTGGCCCGCGGGACTTTATATGAGGTGAGTGCTAGTGGCTGGAGAAGAATTATTAACACAATATATATGTAAAACAATATGATTTATTACATTGTATGAACAAGTGTTGCAAAATAATGATGACATGTAAAAATATCACATAGCATAGCTCAATGGCCATAATAGCATAGTGTATACAACATGCACAATATTCAAACACATAGTATAGGTGGTTGTCCTGGTGTGGCCACTTGGTTACAAAAATGTCCTGAATAGAGTATTAGAGTTCCATGATGGTGGATTGTAATACACAAGGATCTGACGCGTTTCGGGAGCTACAACTCCCTTCTTCAGAGATCAATGTATTGAGTGTATCTACAAAAAACAATGCGTTTGAGTAAACATTGAAAAACGTAGGAATTTGATAAAAAAATCAAAAAAGTATTCATGATTCAAAAATTAAAAACTTCAAAAAGAGTATGAGATACTCACAGGTTAATGGAACTAAATGGAGATTGGACTCCCGTGTAGGGGCAGCGGAACAGAGTCTGACCCGGGAGCTGAAGGGTCCCATGGAGAGCAGCCAGAGAGGGGGGTCCATGGCAGATAGGAGGTGGGAAAATGATGGGAAGATGAACCTTCCAAATCTGTATAGTGAGTGAAAAAAGAAAAGAAAAATGAAGGCAGGGATGGGATGGAGAGAAATAGTGTGAAAAGTGAGAAAATTCCAAGCTAGAAACAAAAAAGTAGGTGTGGGGAAATAGGAGAGTACATGGGCAGAAAGTGAATGTGAGGGAGTAGAGAAGAGAATGGTGGCCGTGTGCAATGGCAAATTGCCTGGAAATAGGGAGAAGAAATGGTGAGCGAAGAGTGCTGACCCAAAGGAGGAAAATGCCACTGGGAGGGTGAAACGGTGCAGAAAGAAAGAAATGAAGATCTGGTGCCCCACCTACCATGTATCCCCGAAACCAGTCACAAGCCTGGGATCCTAACGTCATGCTTGGCGGGCAATGGCGGGTCAGGACAGGGCTCATCCGTGACCTCGTGGAGGAAGAGAACGCTGAAGGCGGACCTTCCCCTCCCGCAGATGTAGGCACGCAAATGGCGTGGTACCGTCAGTGTGATCACTGACGGCCGACGTCACATGTGCGGCATGACGCCGATGTGAAGGTGGACCCGCTCGTCCCAGAAAGGGGAGGAGCGGGGACAGCAAGGGGGGGCGGAGCCTCCCTCTTTACACATCGCAGCTCCCGGGGTCAGGGCAGCCGTCGCCTGTATGCACAGGAATCCAAAAAATCCAAAGGGGATGTAGCATCAATGTGAACGAGTCACATATAGGAAATTAAAAAAGTAAAAATACCTGTAAATGTTAGAGAGTATGTCATAAAAAAGATGTTCAAAAGATAAAAAAGAGGGAAAAACCAGGGGATACACCAGGATAAAATCTTCAGCCAGGGAGGAGGAACCAGATCATTAAATGGGCACTTGTGGGTGTCTTCCACCCTAAATTCTGTACACAAGGGGCAATGGTCTGGTTCCCACCCAAGCACGCCTCCATCCCAAATTACATATAAACATAGAGAATTGGCCCGCGGGACTTTATATGAGGTGAGTGCTAGTGGCTGGAGAAGAATTATTAACACAATATATATGTAAAACAATATGATTTATTACATTGTATGAACAAGTGTTGCAAAATAATGATGACATGTAAAAATATCACATAGCATAGCTCAATGGCCATAATAGCATAGTGTATACAACATGCACAATATTCAAACACATAGTATAGGTGGTTGTCCTGGTGTGGCCACTTGGTTACAAAAATGTCCTGAATAGAGTATTAGAGTTCCATGATGGTGGATTGTAATACACAAGGATCTGACGCGTTTCGGGAGCTACAACTCCCTTCTTCAGAGATCAATGTATTGAGTGTATCTACAAAAAACAATGCGTTTGAGTAAACATTGAAAAACGTAGGAATTTGATAAAAAAATCAAAAAAGTATTCATGATTCAAAAATTAAAAACTTCAAAAAGAGTATGAGATACTCACAGGTTAATGGAACTAAATGGAGATTGGACTCCCGTGTAGGGGCAGCGGAACAGAGTCTGACCCGGGAGCTGAAGGGTCCCATGGAGAGCAGCCAGAGAGGGGGGTCCATGGCAGATAGGAGGTGGGAAAATGATGGGAAGATGAACCTTCCAAATCTGTATAGTGAGTGAAAAAAGAAAAGAAAAATGAAGGCAGGGATGGGATGGAGAGAAATAGTGTGAAAAGTGAGAAAATTCCAAGCTAGAAACAAAAAAGTAGGTGTGGGGAAATAGGAGAGTACATGGGCAGAAAGTGAATGTGAGGGAGTAGAGAAGAGAATGGTGGCCGTGTGCAATGGCAAATTGCCTGGAAATAGGGAGAAGAAATGGTGAGCGAAGAGTGCTGACCCAAAGGAGGAAAATGCCACTGGGAGGGTGAAACGGTGCAGAAAGAAAGAAATGAAGATCTGGTGCCCCACCTACCATGTATCCCCGAAACCAGTCACAAGCCTGGGATCCTAACGTCATGCTTGGCGGGCAATGGCGGGTCAGGACAGGGCTCATCCGTGACCTCGTGGAGGAAGAGAACGCTGAAGGCGGACCTTCCCCTCCCGCAGATGTAGGCACGCAAATGGCGTGGTACCGTCAGTGTGATCACTGACGGCCGACGTCACATGTGCGGCATGACGCCGATGTGAAGGTGGACCCGCTCGTCCCAGAAAGGGGAGGAGCGGGGACAGCAAGGGGGGGCGGAGCCTCCCTCTTTACACATCGCAGCTCCCGGGGTCAGGGCAGCCGTCGCCTGTATGCACAGGAATCCAAAAAATCCAAAGGGGATGTAGCATCAATGTGAACGAGTCACATATAGGAAATTAAAAAAGTAAAAATACCTGTAAATGTTAGAGAGTATGTCATAAAAAAGATGTTCAAAAGATAAAAAAGAGGGAAAAACCAGGGGATACACCAGGATAAAATCTTCAGCCAGGGAGGAGGAACCAGATCATTAAATGGGCACTTGTGGGTGTCTTCCACCCTAAATTCTGTACACAAGGGGCAATGGTCTGGTTCCCACCCAAGCACGCCTCCATCCCAAATTACATATAAACATAGAGAATTGGCCCGCGGGACTTTATATGAGGTGAGTGCTAGTGGCTGGAGAAGAATTATTAACACAATATATATGTAAAACAATATGATTTATTACATTGTATGAACAAGTGTTGCAAAATAATGATGACATGTAAAAATATCACATAGCATAGCTCAATGGCCATAATAGCATAGTGTATACAACATGCACAATATTCAAACACATAGTATAGGTGGTTGTCCTGGTGTGGCCACTTGGTTACAAAAATGTCCTGAATAGAGTATTAGAGTTCCATGATGGTGGATTGTAATACACAAGGATCTGACGCGTTTCGGGAGCTACAACTCCCTTCTTCAGAGATCAATGTATTGAGTGTATCTACAAAAAACAATGCGTTTGAGTAAACATTGAAAAACGTAGGAATTTGATAAAAAAATCAAAAAAGTATTCATGATTCAAAAATTAAAAACTTCAAAAAGAGTATGAGATACTCACAGGTTAATGGAACTAAATGGAGATTGGACTCCCGTGTAGGGGCAGCGGAACAGAGTCTGACCCGGGAGCTGAAGGGTCCCATGGAGAGCAGCCAGAGAGGGGGGTCCATGGCAGATAGGAGGTGGGAAAATGATGGGAAGATGAACCTTCCAAATCTGTATAGTGAGTGAAAAAAGAAAAGAAAAATGAAGGCAGGGATGGGATGGAGAGAAATAGTGTGAAAAGTGAGAAAATTCCAAGCTAGAAACAAAAAAGTAGGTGTGGGGAAATAGGAGAGTACATGGGCAGAAAGTGAATGTGAGGGAGTAGAGAAGAGAATGGTGGCCGTGTGCAATGGCAAATTGCCTGGAAATAGGGAGAAGAAATGGTGAGCGAAGAGTGCTGACCCAAAGGAGGAAAATGCCACTGGGAGGGTGAAACGGTGCAGAAAGAAAGAAATGAAGATCTGGTGCCCCACCTACCATGTATCCCCGAAACCAGTCACAAGCCTGGGATCCTAACGTCATGCTTGGCGGGCAATGGCGGGTCAGGACAGGGCTCATCCGTGACCTCGTGGAGGAAGAGAACGCTGAAGGCGGACCTTCCCCTCCCGCAGATGTAGGCACGCAAATGGCGTGGTACCGTCAGTGTGATCACTGACGGCCGACGTCACATGTGCGGCATGACGCCGATGTGAAGGTGGACCCGCTCGTCCCAGAAAGGGGAGGAGCGGGGACAGCAAGGGGGGGCGGAGCCTCCCTCTTTACACATCGCAGCTCCCGGGGTCAGGGCAGCCGTCGCCTGTATGCACAGGAATCCAAAAAATCCAAAGGGGATGTAGCATCAATGTGAACGAGTCACATATAGGAAATTAAAAAAGTAAAAATACCTGTAAATGTTAGAGAGTATGTCATAAAAAAGATGTTCAAAAGATAAAAAAGAGGGAAAAACCAGGGGATACACCAGGATAAAATCTTCAGCCAGGGAGGAGGAACCAGATCATTAAATGGGCACTTGTGGGTGTCTTCCACCCTAAATTCTGTACACAAGGGGCAATGGTCTGGTTCCCACCCAAGCACGCCTCCATCCCAAATTACATATAAACATAGAGAATTGGCCCGCGGGACTTTATATGAGGTGAGTGCTAGTGGCTGGAGAAGAATTATTAACACAATATATATGTAAAACAATATGATTTATTACATTGTATGAACAAGTGTTGCAAAATAATGATGACATGTAAAAATATCACATAGCATAGCTCAATGGCCATAATAGCATAGTGTATACAACATGCACAATATTCAAACACATAGTATAGGTGGTTGTCCTGGTGTGGCCACTTGGTTACAAAAATGTCCTGAATAGAGTATTAGAGTATTAGAGGGGCGTGATTCTAACTGTGTAGGGACATGTCTACTAGTGTAAAAACAAAGATCAACAGTTCTACATAGTAGAACTGTTTGATCTTCACTTTTACACAGGAAGAACTGACAGGTGGCTTGTTTACACAAGCCGCTCTGTCTTTCTCCCGCTGTAGCGGCGATCGTAGTGTGACCGGCGGACATCGGGTCCGCCAGTCACACTCCCGCACTCCTCCGTGAACGAGCCGAGGCGGGCGCGCGCCTCGGCGGGCGCGCGCCCGCCCGCTATTGGCTCTGGAAGGAGTGACAGGCGAGCGACGTAGACCTACGTCACTCTGCCTGGCCGGGGCCGACTGCCGCAGTAAATATACTGTGCGCAGTCGGCAAGCGGTTAAGCGGGTGGTCAGGGGGGGGGGGCATTTAAAATGTTGCTGAACTGCCTGGTCAGGGGCGTACACACAGGGGTCACCATTGTGACCCGACCTCATGCTTCCTCTATTGTGTACATTCCTTGTAATAGGAATAAAAGTGATAAAAAAAAAAAAATTAAAAGGAATGTGTAAAAAAATAAATAAATAAAAATAAAATACAAAAAAAAAAAAAAACAAGCACCCCCATCCCTTCGTGCTTGCACGCAGAAGTGAAGGCATACGTAGGTCGCGTCTGCATATGTAAATGACATTCAAACCACACGTGTGGTATCATCGCAAATGATAGGGAGAGCAATAATTCTAGAACAAGACCTCCTCTGTAAATATAAACTGGTAACCTTTATAAAATGTTAAAGCGTCACCTATGAAGATTTTTAAATACCGAAGTTTGGCGCCATTCCACGAGTGTGCACAATTGTAAAGCGTGACATGTTAGGTATCTATTTACTCAGCGTAACATTATCTTTCACATTATACAAAAAAGAATTGGTGTAACTTTACTGTTATTGTTTCTTTCTTAACCTCCCTGGCGATATGATTGTTTCCGATTTTAGGTGTTGAAAGCGGTGCAATTATTTTGCATGTAATTCTTAAGAATGAGCAGCCCAAACCAACTATTTACATATGATTTATTTTTACTGTGCCTTCTTCTTTATAACATCTCGGGTATGATAAAGTTTGAAACACAAAATTATAAATTATAATATAATAAATTACTATAAATAAATTAAAGTATGTATGTATGTATATATATATATATATATATATATACGTATACATATTATATATATATATGTGTATACATATATATGTGTGGATAGATAGATAGATAGATAGATAGATAGATAGATAGATAGATAGATA
Source organism: Pelophylax lessonae (assembly GCF_965119305.1). Lineage (NCBI taxonomy): Eukaryota > Metazoa > Chordata > Amphibia > Anura > Ranidae > Pelophylax > Pelophylax lessonae. Next base: position 322,647,623 of record NC_138773.1, read on the forward strand.
GATAGATAGATAGATAGATAGATAGATAGATAGATAGATAGATAGATAGATAGATAGATAGATAGATAGATAGATAGATAGATAGATAGGTAGATACAGTCAGGTCCATAAATATTGGGACATTGACACAATTCTAATCTTTTTGGCTCTATACACCACCACAATGGATTTGAAATGAAACAAATAAGATGTGCCTCCCACTTTTTAAGGGCCCAAAAGTAATGGGACAATTGGCTGCTCAGCTATTCCACGGCCAGGTGTGTGTTATTCCCCCATTATCCCATTTACAAGGAGCAGATAAAAGGTCCAGAGTTAATTTCAAGTGTGCTATTTGCATTTGGAATCTGTTGCTGTCAACTCTCAATATGAGATCCAATGAGCTGTCACTATCAGTGAAGCAAGACATCATCAGGCTGAAAAACAAAATAAACCCATCAGAGAGATAGCAAAAACATTGGATGTGGCCAAATCAACTGTTTGGAACATCCTTAAAAAGAAAGAACGCACCGGTGAGTTCAACGACACCAAAAGACCCGGAAGACCACGGAAAACAACTGTGGTGGATGACCGAAGAATTCTTTCCCTGGTGAAGAAAACACCATTCACAACAGTTGGCCAGATCAAGATCACTCTCCAGGAGGGAGGTGTATGTGTGTCAGATCAAGAACACTCTCCAGGAGGTAGGTTTATGTGTGTCAGATCAAGAACACTCTCCAGGAGGTAGGTGTATGTGTGTCAAAGTCAACAATCAAGAGAAGACTTCACCAGAGTGAATACAGAGGGTTCACCACAAGATGTAAACCATTGGTGAGCCTCAAAAACAGGAAGGCCAGATTAGAGTTTGCCAAACAACATCTAAAAAAGCCTTCACAGTTCTGGAACAACATCCTATGGACAGATGAGACCAAGATCAACTTGTACCAGAGTGATGGGAAGAGAAGAGTATGGAGAAGGAAAGGAACTGCTCATGATCCAAAGCATACCACCTCATCAGTGAAGCATGGTGGTGGTAGTGTCATGGCGTGGGCATGTATGGCTGCCAATGGAACTGGTTCCCTTGTATTTATTGATGATGTAACTGCTGACAAAAGCAGCAGGATGAATTCTGAAGTGTTTCGGGCAATATTATCTGCTCATATTCAGCCAAATGCTTCAGAACTCATTGGACGGCGCTTCACAGTGCAGATGGACAATGACCCGAAGCATACTGCGAAAGCAACCAAAGAGTTTTTTAAGGGAAAGAAGTGGAATGTTATGCAATGGCCAAGTCAATCACCTGACCTGAATCCGATTGAGCATGCATTTCACTTGCTGAAGACAAAACTGAAGGGAAAATGCCCCAAGAACAAGCAGGAACTGAAGACAGTTGCAGTAGAGGCCTGGCAGAGCATCACCAGGGATAAAACCCAGCGTCTGGTGATGTCTATGCGTTCCAGACTTCAGGCTGTAATTGACTGCAAAGGATTTGCAACCAAGTATTAAAAAGTGAAAGTTTGATTTATGATTGTTAATCTGTCCCATTACTTTTGGTCCCTTAAAAAGTGGGAGGCACATATACAAACTGTTGTAATTCCAACAACTTTCACCTGATTTGGATGTAAATAACCTGTAAATTAAAGCTGAAAGTCTGCAGTTAAAGCACATCTTGTTTATTTCATTTCAAATCCATTGTGGTGGTGTATAGAGCCAAAAAGATTTGATTTGTGTCGATGTCCCAATATTTATGAACCTGACTGTACATATATATATATATATATATATATATATATATATATATATGTACAGTAAAACTGCTGGAAAGGGCACTGTGTTTGTGTGTTTTACTATTTAAATTTGCCGCCGGTTCCACCCCCCTGCTAGCGTCACGTCGCAGGAGACGGAAGCCGGGGCTCAGAGCATTGGGCGGAAGATTCGGCTGCCGTATGCTGCAGGGACACATCGCAGGATCCCGGGGACAAGGTAAGGACCCTCTACCAGGATAGAGCAATGCTCCCTGGCGGTACCCTGAGTGTGGCTTGGGGGTAACTGCTAATGGCAGTGAAATTCCACCCCGAGCCACACTCGGGAATACCGCTAAGGAGGTTAATTCATGAAAGTGTTTTTTTGGTTTTTTTTTTCTCAAAAAAATCGTGTTTGAAAAATTGCTGCGCAAATACCGTGTGACATAAAAAATTGCAATGACCGCCATTTTTTTCCCTAAGGTCTCTGCTAAAAAAATATATATATGTATTGTTTGAGGTTTTTTTTTTTTGTTTTTTTTGTTTTTTTTTTATCTCAGGCTTTCCAGCCTGGAGAGATGTGAGGTCATAGACCCCCGATCTCTCCATAAAGACCTGTCATGCCCTATTCCTATTACAAGGGATGTGTACATTCCTTGTATTAGGAATAAAAGTGATCAAAAAAGGGAAAGTGTAAAAATAAAAAAAATTTAAATACAATAAAAACAAAATTAGAGCACCCGCCTTCCCCGCGTTCTCGCACACAAAAGCGAACGCATAAATAGGTCGCGTCAGCATATGTAAATAGCGCTCAAACCACACCTGTGAGGTATCGCGGTGAACGTTAGAGCGAGAGCAATAATTCTAGCACAAGACCTCCTCTGTAACTCTAAAAAAAAAACGTTGCCATGGAGATTTTTAAGTACCGAAGTACTTGACGCCATTCCACGAGCGTGCGCAATTTTAAAATGTGACATGTTAGGTACCAATTTACTCAGTGTAACATCTTCTTTTACATTATGCAAAAAAAATGGCTAAATTTACTGTTTTTTTGTTTTTTTTAATTCATGAAAATGTTTTTTTTTTTCCAAAAAAATTAAGTTTGAAAAATTGCTTTGCAAATATCGTATGACATAAAAATATGCAATAACCACCATTTTTTTCCCTAGGGTCTCTGCTAAAAAAAAATATATATAATATATATATATATATATATATATATATATATATATATATATATAATATTTGGGGGTTCTAAATAATTTTCTAGCAAAAAAATTATCATTTTTACATGTAGGAGAGGAGTGCCAGAATTTGCACGGTATGGAAGTGGCTAATGCTTGGACTGGCTGTGTGATTATATGTGATTATATAAAGGTATAAAGGGTGAACCCCCCCCCCCCCCCTATCAGCATGGCCCAGCCTGTCTCAGAATCTAGAGAACACAAGCAGGTGAGGGTCTGTATGAAAGTCGCTGATATGGTTGCAATGTATTGAGCTGATCTGGAGGATTTTTTTTTGTTAGAATTCCACTTTAATTTCAGCGTTTGGATGGGAGGTGGAGACCCTCGCAGGTGATGGAGGCGTTCGGCGTTGTGTATCACGCACAGCACATAAAGCAGAATTCTTTCATTTTAACAAGGCAGGTTTGTTGTTTTTGGGCTCAATCCAAAAACAGCTGCATTTTATTAGCCGCGGCTTGGCTTACGGGGGTAGGTTGGGAGTAAGGGGGGGGGGGGTGGGAGGCAGTGGGGGCAATGTACACAGACGTCCTTACTGCACACCTGTGACACGCATGACATCATGCCATTCAATAGATGGCCTGTGCTGGGGGACAATCGCACCATTCACAGCCACACAATGCCACCTGCAGCTGGTCGGCCAGGCGCTTGCTTGCCGCAAAAACCGTAAACTGGGGATGAAGTGTGAATGGGTGGAAGCTAATATTGCCCTGTGGCTCCCCGGTGAACTGGCCCCAAAAATGATATCACCCCAGAGTTTAACCATCTGGCAGCTGGAGGCATCCATAATGAGGAGCTGCAGCTACAACGTTGGGGCACTAGGTGGCAGCCTGCATCTGTGAGCTGGAAAGGCAAAAGTGAAGTTCATTGAAAGTCTTTGGCGCTTGCATACAGAATTTGCATTCTGATACGCCGGGGCTCTGATTCGTTGGGCTGCAATAACCCTTGGGAGTGCTAACAAGTGCATCATGTGACATGCCAAAATTAAAAAAGGATAGCAGTTGAGAGGTCACTTTAGGCTGGACTCACACTAGTAAGAATTGGATCCAATTCGCATGACAGGAGAGTGTGCCTGGCTCTCAATGGCAGCTGTGGAGTGGATTGCACAAGGGTCCTGTGTGTCTTTGGCTCCGTTTCAGGTCCGAATTCAGGCATAAATTTGGGCCTGATTCATCCCTTCTGTGAGCCGCATCAGTATTAGGTGTGAACCCAGCCTTAGCGTGCCTAAAGTACACTTTAGGGGTCTTTTGTAATTTGTTAACCACTTACCGCAAAGTGACGTAGGACTACGTTGGCAGACTTTGAGGTATTAGCTAGAGGCACCATCCCGGTACCGTGGTTAACAGCCGGCGGCCGGCTTTCCGTCGGTAACGACCGATGCGGTTCGGGAGCCGCTCGATCGTTACCCGGGTGAGCGGGAGGGGACATCCCCCCCCTTCCCGCCGCCTTCCACGACTTTGCTCGGGGCTCCCGTCCCACCGGGAGCCCCGAGCACCCATTCGGCGCGTCCGCCGGCTGGATGGAGTTTCGATCTAAGCCGGAAGCGGCTTCGATTGGGTCTCCGATGACGTAACCCGGAGGCGGCGTCCATGACGTCACTTCCGCGTTACTCTGCTGCAAAAGGCGGCAAATTTTAAAAACGTCTGTATGCAAAAACGCCATTTTCAGCATTTTGCATACATGGAAGTGTAGTGGAGGGGTTTGGGGTCTTTTAGACCCTCAACCCCTCCATAAAGAGTACCTGTCACTGCTAATTGCTGTCACAAGGGATGTTTACATTGCTTGTGACAGCAATAAAAGTGATCAGATTTTTTTTTTAAAAAACCTGTAATAAATTTAAAAAAATAAAATAAATAGGAAAAAAAAAAAAAATTTAGCCACCCCCGTCACCGTTAGCTCACGCACGAAAAAAAAGGTATACTGAAGTCGAGCCGCGAATGAAATCACTGTTCAAACCACACATGTGAGGTATCGCCGCGATTGCCAGAGCGTGAGCAATAATTAAAAAAAAAGAGCTACACTCTAACTCTAAACTGGTAACCGTTAAAAAAAAATTAAAGCGTCCCCAATTGAGATCTCTATTGACTGTAGTTTGCCACCATCCCACGGGTGCGCGCAATTTTAAACCGTAACATGTTGGGTATCTATTTACTCGGCGTGACATCATCTTTCACAGTATACAAAGAAAATGGGCTAACTTTACTGTTTAGTATTTTTTAAATGCAGTGAAATGTGATTTTTCAAAAATTTTCCAAAAAAATTGCATTTTAAAGACCGCTGCGCAAATACCGCGTGACAAAAAATATTGCAATGACCGACATTTTATTCTCCAGAGTCTTTGCTAAAAAATATATATATATATATATATATATATATATATATATATATAATGTTTGGGGGTTCTAAGTAGTTTTCTAGGAAAAAATACTGGTTTTAACTTGTAAACAAAAAGTGTCCGAAATAGGGCTGGGGCTTAAGTGGTTAAATTAGGATCCAAATGGTTTATGACCGTCATACCTAACAATATGGTCAAAAGTATGCGCCCCCCTCTAAATGATGGAGTTCAGGTGTCTCCAGTGAATGGTACTGGCAATACTCCATCATATAAGGACTTTGTAGACAATTGTGCTCTTCCAACCTTGTGGTAACAATTTGGTGAAGACACTTTTCTGTTCCAACGTGACTGTGCCCCTGTGTACAGCTCCATAAAAACATGGTTTGACCAATCTGGTGTGGAGGAACTCGAGTGTCCTGTACAGAGTTCTGACCTCAACCCCACTAAACACATTTGGGATGAATTGGAAGGCCAATTGGGAGCCAGGTATTTTATTTGGTGCCCAACATGAGGCCAAACATGTGACCCAGGTCTTTCTTTTCGGTGTCCAATGTGAAGCCCAACATGTGAGTCAGGTGTTTTTTTTTTGTGCCCAACGTGAGGCCCAACATGTGAGCCAGGTCTTTTTTTTGTGCCCAACGTGAGGCCCAACATGTGAGCGTGGTCTTTTTTTTTTTTTTGGTGCCCAACGTGAAGCCCAACGTGTGGGTCAGATCTTTTTTTATGGTGCCCAACAAGAGACTCAAAGTGTGAGCCAGATCTTTTTTTTGGTGCCCAATGTGAGGCCCAACATGTGAGCCAGGATTTTTTTTTTATTGTGCCCAACGTGAGACCCAAAATGTAAGCCGGGTCTTTTTTCTTGTGCCCAACGTGAGGCATAACATGTAAGCCAGGTACTTTTTTTGGTGTCCAACATGTGAGCCAGGTCTTTTCTTTTTGGTTCCCAACATGAGGCCCAACATGTGAGCCAGATCTTTTTTTTGGTGCCCAATGTGAGGTCCAACATGTGAGCCAGGTATTTTTTTGGTGCCCAATGTGAGGCCCAACATGTGAGCCCAGTCTTTTTTTTTTTTTCTTTGGTGTCCAACGTGAGGCCCAACATGTGAGCCAGGTATTTTTTTTGGTGCCCAACATGTGAGCCAGGTCTTTTCTTTTTGGTTCCCAATGTGAGCCTCAACATGTGAGCCAGGTCTTTTTTTTTTTGGTGCCCAACGTGAGCCTCAACATTTGAGCCAGATCTTTTTTTATGGTGCCCAACAAGAGGCCCAACATGTGAGCCAGGTCTTTTCTTTTTGGTTCCCAACATGAGACCCAACATGTGAGCCAGATCTTTTTTTTGGTGCCCAATGTGAGGTCCAACATGTTAGTCAGGTCTTTTTTTTTTTTTTTTTCGTGCCCAACGTGAGGCCCAACATGTGAGCCAGGTATTTTTTTGGTGCCCAATGTGAGGCCCAACATGTGAGCCCAGTCTTTTTTTTTTTTTTTTCTTTGGTGCTCAACGTGAGGCCCAACATGTGAGCCAGGTATTTTTTTTTTGGTGCCCAACATGTGAGCCAGGTCTTTTCTTTTTGGTTCCCAATGTGAGCCTCAACATGTGAGCCAGGTCTTTTTTTTTTTGGTGCCCAACGTGAGCCTCAACATTTGAGCCAGATCTTTTTTTATGGTGCCCAACAAGAGGCCAAACGTGTGAGCCAGGTCTTTTTTTATGGTGCCCAACGAGAGGCCTAACGTGTGAGCCAGATCTTTTCCTTTGGTGCTCAACGTGAGGCCCAACATGTTAGCCAGGTCTTTTTTATGGTGCCCAACATGTTAGCCAGATCTTTTTTATGGTGCCCAACATGTTAGCTAGGTCTTTTTTTTTGTGCCCAACATGTGAGCTTTTTTTTTTTTTTTGGTGCCCAATGTGAGGCCCAACATGTGAGCAAGGTCTTTTTTTTTTGGTGCTCAACCTAGGACCCAACATGTAAGCCAGGTCTTTTTTTTTTTTTGGTGCTCAACGTGAGGCCCAACATGTAAGCCAGGTCTTCTCATCCAATATCAGTACCTGACCTCACAAATGGAACAGATTCCTACAGACACCCCAAAACCTTTTAAAAAAACTCTTCCCAGAAGAGTGGAGCGTGTTAAACCCATGAAGAGGGCCACTCCGTATTAACCACTTACAATAAAGTAGAATTCCAGCTTACACCTAACTAGCATTAGAACTGCCCCTCCCCCTTTCCTAACACCTATGCTAACTAATCTGTGTATGAATGATGTACAAACTTAACTATTTTCAGCCCGCTCCGGTCTGCTCCATGATCCCCTGTGTCAAGTCAGTGGTGGCTGCAGGGAGGAAGAGAGAGCACTCCGTGTTAAGAGGGGGTAAGTGACAGTATTAAAGTGGAACTTCACTCTCCCAATTACCATTGATTATTTTTTTAACCCTCATGCTACTAGAATTAGTAAAAGGATAGGAAAGTATATCATATTTACTTGTTTTACACTTTTTTACATTTCTTCAGTTACTTCCTGGTTTCTTGCCTAGGCAAATAATGTCATACTTCCCGGGAGTCTTCAGGAGGGGAGGATGGGAGGAGGGCTTTTTTTTAGCTAAGCACACTCTCCTGCGTGCATGCTTGAGCTAAGGGCAGATGGATTCCAGGAAGTAAATGCTATGTGAATTATCTGCCCTTACTCAAGATGGCCAAGGCCAGAAATGCTAGGGGGCAGGGAGGGTTTAAGAGTGATTTCTCAACAAAATAAAGTATGGAGACATGGATGGGTGGGGGAGTTTGCTTTGAATATTAAAATGTATTAAATAGTGTTTTTGGTTTGTGGTGCTCAAGCAGCAAAGACTCAGCAGTTCTGTTTGGATTCGGCAGCTTCTGGTACTCAGGAGTTTCCAATCTTGCTGCACGGTGCTCCATAGGAGTGCATGTAGAAGATCGCCCTAACCACAAAACATCCTTATGTCATGGCACTACCTGCAGTATAGAGGAAGTTGCAGCTCTGCCCAGCAATAGATCACTGCTTTAGAGGCCTATTGCTGGCTGATTGCAGCCAGCAATAGATTACAGTTAGAAGGGATCTGTGGGTGTATAGCTGAAAAGGGGGGGATGTCGGGTCCTAGTTGACAAGATCCCGAACCCACATGAGGAATAAAATGGAAAAAAAATGGAAAAAAAAAAAAAAAAAAAAATATATATATATATATATATATATATATAGAATGCATGTTTGTGTGTGTGTATATACAGTGTATATATATATATACACACACACTATATTGTCAAAAGTATTGGGACGCCTGCCTTTACACACACATGAACTTTAATGGCATCCCAGTCTTAGTCCGTAGGCTTCAATTTTGAGTTGGCCCACCCTTTGCAGCTATAACAGCTTCAACTCTTCTGGGAAGGCTGTCCACAAGGATTAGGAGTGTCTATGGGAATGTTTGACTTCTTCCAGAAGCACATATGTGAGGTCAGGCACTGATGTTGGATGAGAAGGCCTGGCTCGTAGTCTGTGATCAAATTCATCCCAAAGGTGTTCTATAGGGTTGAGGTCAGGACTCTGTGCAGGCCAGTCAAATTCCTCCACCCCAAACTCAGTCATCCATGTCTTTATGGACCTTGCTTTGTGCACTGGTGTGCAGTCATGTTGGAACAGGAAGGGGCCATAACCAAACTGTTCCCACAAAGTTGGGAGCGTGAAATTGTCCAAAATGTCTTGGTATGCTGACACCTTCCCCGGAAATAAGGGGCCAAGCCCAACCCCTGAAAAACAACCCCACATCATAATCCCCACTCCACCAAATGATTTTGACCAGTACACAAAGCAAGGTCCATAAAGACATGGATGGGCGAGTTTGGGGTGGAGGAACTTCACTGGCCTGCACATAGTCCTGACCTCAACCTGATAGAACACCTTTGGGATGAATTAGAACGGAGATTGCGAGCCAGGCCTTCTCTTCAACATCAGTGCCTGACCTCAAAAAAGCACTTCTGGAAGAATGGTCATACGTTCCCATAGACACTCCTAAACCTTGTGGACAGCCTTCCCAGAAGAGTTGAAGCTGTTATAGCTGCAAAGGGTGGGCCAGCTCAATATTGAACCCTACGGACTAAGACTGGGATGCCATTAAAGCTCATGTGCGTGTAAAGGCAGGTGTCCCAATACTTTTGATAATATAGGGGTTTATTTACTAAAGTTAGAGAGGGCAAAATTAGTCACAATCCTGCAGAGAAACCAATTAGCTTCTAACCTCAGCTTGTTTAATTAAGCTTTAGCAATAAAACCTGGAAGCTGATTGGTTTCTCGGCAGAACTGCGACTAATTTTTCCCTTTCTGGCTTCAGTAAATAAACCCCTTTAGTGTATACATCCTAAAAATGAATACAAATATTCCCTCCTAAAATGTTGCAAAGTAACACATTGGCCCTTGGAAATTAGTGATAGCAAATTTGGTAACAGTTACCCTGATGGGGTTTTATTTTTGTCTTCTTGCGAAACAAAGTTGCAGCGCTGTGTAAGATCCTGTAATCAGAGGGCCAGGCAATGAGCATTTGTAGATAAAAAGCAAAAAAGCAGTCAGCGGTGGCATTCTACATCTCAGCAAAACTTTATGAAAAACAAATCACCGCCATGCTGGGATGTGCAGAGAGCGATGGCTGCGCCGTGTCTGGAGCTCTCGGTTATTACCAAGGCGTCCTCCGAACTGCATCTGGAAAATAGCAATCTGTGTGTGCCCCTATTTATGGGCTGCGCTGTAAAGCACATGCAATTACGTCTTTAAGGAAAACACATTTTTCTCTCCGTGCAAATGACCCCATTAAATCACAGGCATTTGTCTGGCTGCTGATTTAAGGGAATATAAATGTATAAATGCGGCGTGTTTTCTGCTTATCGCTGAGGTTCCTTTAAGTGGTAACGATGCTATAAAAGTGCAGCTATTAAATTATAGCCAGAGAGAATTTCTGGAACTCTCCAACACTTTCCTACCCAATAAAAATATTTAGCATTTTACGGATCTGCCAGGAGCTGGTATGGATGGAGAACTACAAGTCCCAGCACGGCCAGACAGTCACTTGGGCTTCTTTAAACCTTCAGTGGCCAAAGATTGGATGGATGTCACATTTCTAATATCAATTATAAATATAACAAATAATATTAGGAATAATAAGAGTAATAATAGTAGTACTACTACCATTGCTGTTCTTATTATTATCAATATTATTATATACAAGTTCATAATGGAATGCATATTAATATTATTATTATTATTATTATTATTGCCATTATGATTATTAATATTATTATTATTATTAATAATAATAATAATAAATATAAAGTATAATAAGTACAAAAACAATAGTAATAATAGTATTGTATTATTATTATTATTATTATCAATATTATTATATACAAGTTCATAATTGGAATGCATATTAATATTATTATTACTATTATGAGTATTAATATTACTATTATTCCTATTAATAGTAATAAATATAAAGTATAATAAGAACAAAAACAATAGTAATAATAGTATTGTATTATTATTATCAATATTATTATATACAAGTTCATGATGGAATGCATATTATTATTATTATTATTATTATTGTTAATAATATTATTAATAAATATAAAGTATAATAAGAACAAAACAATAGTAATAATAGTAGTGCTACTACTACCATGATTGTTATTTCTATTATTATTATCAATATTGCTATATACAAGTTCATGACGGAATGTATATTATTATTAATAATATTATTATTACCATTATGATTATTAATATTATTATTATTAATAATAATAAATATAAAGTATAATAAGAACAAAAACAATAGTAATAATAGTATTGTATTATTATTATTATCAATATTATTATATACAAGTTCATGATGGAATGCATATTATTATTATTAATATTATTAATAAATAGAAAAAAATAATAGTACTTATAATGCTACTACTACCATGATTGTTATTTGTATCATTATTATTATTATCATCAATATTGCTATATACAAGTTCATGATGGAATGTAAATTATTATTATTATTATTATTATTATTATTATTATTATTAACATTATTATTATTATTATTAATAATAATAATAATAACATATTATTATTATTATTAATAATAATAAAATATTAGTATTATTATTTTTATTAATAGTATTATTATTAATAATAAATATAAAGTATAATAAGAACAAAAACAATAGTAATAATAGTAGTGCTACTACTACCATGATTGTTATTTGTATTATTATCAATACTATTATTTACAAGGTCATGATGGAATGCATATTATTATTATTATTATTATTAACATTATCATTATTTTTTTAATGATATTATTATTATTATTCATAATAATAAATATAAAGTATAATAGGAACAAAAACAATAGCATTAATAGTAGTGCTACTACTGCCATTATTGTTATTTGTATTTTTATCATCAATATTATTATATACAAGGTCATGATTTCCCTCGCAAATGCTACGTTCACCCTCTGTCCCTATTCTACACTCTCTAACTCACATCTTCAATCTCTCCCTCTCTTCTGGCATCTTCCCCAACTCTCTAAAACATGTACTAGTCAGCCCCATACTTAAAAAGCCCTCACTGGACCCAACCGATCTGAACAACCTACGCCCTATTTCCCTGCTCCCCTTTTTATCCAAACTCCTCGAACGTCTGGTCTACAACCGACTGTAGGACCACCTTGCCGAGAATAGCCATCTTGATCTCCTTCAGTCTGGATTTCGGCCTCAACACTCCAATGAAACTGCTCTCCTAAAGCTGACAAACGATCTGCTAACGGCCAAAACCAATGGACACTATTCTGTACTCCAAAAAAAGTATTTGTTTCCTCAGGTCAATAAGTGGGACTTTAAGGCAATAAAGAAAACGTATCAGCATACGTGCGTTTTGTAGATTTTATCGTAAAAGATACATGAATTTACAACATGTTTGTTTCATAAATTATATAGTGCAGGGTGGGTGAGAGACCCATCCGTGATAGTGCAAGAAGGTAAAGAAGTGACACTTGTGAATATTTGGTGACTTTAGAAACACAAAAATCCTGCCATCCGTCAGTATTGGATATTGCAGGTAGCGTCTCAATTTCCCACGCGTTTCGGCTTGCCTAAAGCGGCTATGCCTTTTTCAAGGTATCACCATATCTAAAATGATATTTAGACATTTTAGACATTAAAAGTGTCATTATGCACTGAATACTTAGTTTGTGTGGTATAGTTTGAATAAATGCTTACATTTTGTTTTTTTGTGTATATACAGTTTCTCGGTCGTTGTTATTGGAACATTCCCCTCTTTTTCCCAAGGTAGTCACAAGATCCCCATAAAGGAACGGAGTAGTGGTGATGCAGGCACTAGAAAGACCAAATTGCTGTTCCATAAATATCCATGACATATATAGAATATATAGATTCTTACCCACTTAGAGTTCACAGGGGTACTCACATGGTCCAGAGTAACTGGTTCCCACATCCGCAGTCCCTGATGGAAGTGGTGACTGTCCCTGGAATTATATGTTTATATAATATATCCAAGGAATATATGTTGGACAGAACATGATGGGCTTAAAAGAAAGTTAAGTGAAATACCTTCTCTGTTGCCGGTCTCAGGGAAAAGCAGGGCGGTATCTCCTCTGCTTCAGTCTTAGGGGTATAAGGCCGTATCTGTATAAACATTATACATTGGGATTTGGAAAATTTGTTCCATGTAGTGGTATATAATTGCATTACAAAAAGGTTTAGGTGCAAAAATACCTTGGTCCAGTGGAAGTAGGCCAAATAAGATATATGGGACCGGTGCTTTCCAATCTCCAAGTTACAGGACTGTGTCTGTATTGCAAAAAGTAATTTGCAGGTTTGAGGAAATATTTCCTGTAAAAATCTAACAGGATTGTCCTAAAGAAAAGGCTTGTAGTAAATATCTACCTTAGTCCTGCAGGGGGAGACCATGTGCTGTTCAGGGAGGCTGGTTGCGTCACCGTCGTCCTAGGAGTGTTTCCTCTCCGGCATCCGGAGGTGAATGGCACTCTTCCGGGGATCCCCGGCGCCTTATATATAGGCCGCGCATGCGCATTACTGCGCAGCGCGGTACTATATGTCAGGGCGGAAGGGCTTCAACGTCGCGTACTGCGCATGTGCCGAAGCTCCTGCGCGAGTTGCGGCGAGGATTTCCCCTGCTGCCTGGCAACTAAGGACGCCGCCGACACGGAGAGGAGGGGCCATTCGCGATGCCGTCAGGCTGTAAACAAGCCATCGGGCTCAGATGAAATGTTGGTGGCCCAAAACAGTGCCCCGCCTCGAAGGGCGGGGCTTACCGTGCCGGGGACTACTATTGGGTATTCAGGAAGGGGAATAAAGGATTCCATAACGATCCGAGTCTGTTTAACATCGAGTCTATATATTCATCTCAGCAATATATCTATATCGTATATATATACATATGTATGATTCTTTTCCATTTTGGCAGCAATAACGTACAATCATTTAAAAAGAAGGAGACAAAAAAGAAACATAGATGAAAAATTATGTAAAAAGGAAGACAGTCCCTTAAACGGGGGTATATAGGTGACTGGGGATTGCATAGGTATCTGATGTCAGCCAATTGATGTAAATGGTGTTTCATAGATTGTTGTTCTTGGGATGGATAGGCCTGTCAGGTGCGGCCTGTATCTTGGGGCACAGTAATAGGGGAAAACGGTATGGGTGGTTGGATGAGAGTTATAGTAATCCATATGAGAGTTGGATTGGTAAAAATAGAAATTAAAAAATATATATATAAGTAAATGAGATTTGTTTGTTTGAATTTTTGAGCCTAGATAAAGGCTTGTAATGTTTGACTGGTACTGATTATTTTCCAAGTACTATTAGTCGGTTTTGCCCGATACAAATCCTTCAAGGAAGGGTTTAAAGCTCTCTGCTTCGTTGAGGCCAGGAGGTATAGTAGCTCTAAGGTGTCTAATCCACCTCATCTCTCTTTGTAGGAGGGTCTTGTTCCAATCGCCCCCTCTCCCCGGGATATGTATCCTGTCCAGGGCCATGAAGCTTATTTTGGGCATTTTTGATTGGTGTTTGTCTCTTACGTGTCTCCCAAGTGGGAGATAAAAGTTGCACATCTCCATAGTTGACATGTGTGTACCAACTCTTTTACGAAATTCTTGTTTCGTTTTCCCAACGTAGAAGGCCCCACAGTTGCATTCCATCAGGTAAACAATTGCTCGAGTTTTGCAGTTAACGAAATGGGTTGGCATGAACAGTTCCCCATTTGGTAAGATTTTGCTTGTACATTTAACAATGACGTGGCATTGGGAACATCCTCCACATGGGTATGTCCCTTTATCCTTGCAGGGATCCTTTCTAGATCCATTTTTGAATTCACTATGTACTAGTGATTGCTGGAGAGATCCAGCTTTCTTAAATGTGATTAAGGGATTTTCTGGGAGTAGATATCTAAGACTTGGATCACCGGTGAGAATGTGCCAGTTGTTTTTGATAATTTTCCTGATGGAGTCATGCTGGTTAGTATATCGCATGATGATCCTGTTGGCGTTTTCAGGTGGTTTGTCAATTGGTTTTTTGAATAAGATTTCATGTCTCTCCTGGCCATTAGCTCGATTGAAGGCCTTTCTCAGGCAGGTTTTGGAGTACCCTCTCAGTCGGAGTCGTGCAGATAGTTTGTCTGATTCAAGTTTAAAGTCATGTTGTAAGGTACAGTTCCTTTTTAGCCTTAGAAATTGACTATATGGAATCGATTTGACTAGGGCTGTGGGGTGGAAACTGTCCGCGTGCAGAACAGTATTGCCTGCAGTCTCTTTTCTGTATAGTGTTGTGTTGAGGTTAGCGTCGGAGTCTTTATAGATCCAGGTATCAAGGAAGCTGATCTTGGTTTGGCTATATTGCATAGTGAAATGCATGTTGAAGGAGTTCCTATTCATGCGTTCCAGGCATTTTTTCAGAAAGTCTTCGGGTCCGTTCCACAGGAGGAAGATGTCATCTATATATCTCTGCCATAGTATTATATGGCAAGAGTATATAGAGTTCTCCTCACTGTGGAGGAAGTCCTGTTCCCACATGCCCAGATATATGTTGGCATATGATGGGGCACAGCTAGTGCCCATGGCAACACCGCAGATTTGTAAGAAATGGAGGCCATCGAAGCAGAAATAATTGTGATGTAGGATGAAGTGTAGCATAGAGATAATGAAATCATTAAATTTATGGTCATAGCCACTTTGTTGGCTAAGTGCTTGTTGTACTGCAAGAATCCCTTTATCATGCGGTATGTTGCTGTAAAGTGATTCTACGTCAATTGTAACAAGGTACGTATCTGGTGGGATGGTTATGCCTTCCAGGATTTGCAAAAGGTGGATGGTGTCCTTCGTGTATGATGATAATTTCGTTACATGAGGTCGAAGGTGGGCATCTATGACTCTGCTCATATTTTCTGAGATGTTCCCGTTCCCAGATATTATGGGTCTCCCTGGCGGATTGTTGGCATCTTTATGTATTTTTGGCAAAGAATAGAACGTAGGTGTTCTAGGATGTGTAGTTCTGATGTATTCCCATAGGGTTTTTGATATGGCCCCTTCGTTTAAGGCCTTGTCGACTTTTGTGTAGAATATTTCATTATAGGATTTTATCATCAGTGGTGATATTTGTTTGTAGCATTGCCGATTATCCAAGATGTTCATGCACATCTCCTTATACTTCTGGTTATCCATGATAACTATGTTCCCGCCTTTATCAGCTGGTTTTATCGTGATGTTTTCATAGCTTTTTAGGTCTTTAAGTGCTTTCCTTTGTGATTTGGATAGATTATCCTTTGTTTTGTTCATACTAAGTCCTTCGATTTCCTTAGTCGTCTGTTTGACAAATAGGGCGACTGCTGGATTGAGGCTTAATGGGGGGAATTTTTGAGATTTTTTCTGGAAGCGGGGTGTTTCTGGATCTTCCTCTTCTTCCTCACTTTTGTCTTCTTCAGGTGGTAATGAGGGATCTTCCCAATCATCGTCGAGACCACCTTCCTCCAACAGTATGTTTAAATCTCTGATCGCGCGAAATTCTGCAGCCGTGAGGTGGGGATCTTTTATTTCTGGAGGGGGTTTGTTATACATGGCTTGGAATAATGTTTTGCGTGCAAATAAGTTGATGTCTTTTATAACTTCAAATTTGTCTGCATTTTTTCTTGGGCAGAAGGAGAGGCCTAGCCGTAGTACCTCTTCTTCGTGGGTAGTCAGATTTTGTGATGAGAGATTGATTATAGATCGTCTCTCCTCTCCATCTGTTTCGATCCTTGGGGGTCGGTGACTACAGGAAGTTTGGTTTGTTTCAAGGTCTTTCCTAAAAAAGCCTTTTGTTTTTTGGAGGGTTCCTCTCTATTTACTCGAAACCTTGTAGCCATTCCCTGGTTTTTTGTACCACCTTGTGTTTGACTCTCCAGTTCTTCACTTTCATTTTCAGTTCTGGCCTCTACGTCTTCTCTCTCGTTGGGTGTTGGTGTTTGTCGTGGTAGCGGTCCTCTGGGTGGTTGCCCTCTCTTGCGGCTGTCTGACCCGGAGGCATGTGATGAGGAGTCTGATGAATAGTAGGTGTTGTCATAGTTGGTGTATTTTGTGCCAGGTTGTGATTTATTTTTGTATGTCCTTCTCGGGTTGTTCCATCTGTAGGCTCTTCCTTGGGCGAAGGCATTCTTGTCTCGCCAGTACTTTTTCTCCTTTTTACGGAGAATTTGTTTGCTGTAGTTTTCCAGGTGGTCCTTCAATTTTCTTTCTTCCTCGCTGTACATCTGGACAGTTTTTAATGGTGCTAATTTCAGGTATATCAGTTTTGTTTCTTCATCAATTTTTTTGATTTGACGTTCATATTCCTCCTGTAGTAGGATCATCAGGTTTTTGGAGCATATGTTTAATTGTTCTTCCCATTGTTGTTTCATGAGTGCTGTTACATTGTCCATAGTTGGAAAAATCTGAATTCGAAGTCCTGCTGGGTTGATCTCCTCGGCAATATATCTTTCAAAAGACTTAATATGCCAATGAAGAGATGATTTCTTTTCCAATTGTCGTCTGAGGGTATAAAAGAGAGCAAGTGTATCTGATTCCTGCTGTTCTTTGTTTTGAAAACTTGTTTCAATCTTGGACATCAAGTTCTTCCATTCATCCCCCTGTAGGTCACCCATGGTCGTTCCTTGTTTTTTGACCTCCTTTAGTAGGAGTGATCACTGAAAGGATCACTGATGCAATTTTCCTAATTTCCTTTCACTCTGCAATGCAGAGATTCGAATAAGGAAAAGGCGTTTAATTATGTTCGTAGCTATCTGTCTTGTAGCTACAATTTGATTGGTACGTGTATTGCTGTAAGTCTCGATTTCTCAAACGAGAAATGCAGAGAAAAGTAAAAAGGAAAGAAAAGAAAAAATGGGAATAAAAATTCCCTATAAGTGGTAAAGGTTTCTAGAGATCATGTGAGGAATTGGATGATTTCCATCCGTAATCTAGAAATGCGATTGGGTAGTTTAGAGCTCTAGAGAACCTTTTGAAAGAGTTGCTAGTATAGGTAGATGATTCCTAAAAGTAGTGGCGCCAACATCCCTGGTATGTATACAAAAAAAGTATTTGTTTCCTCAGGTCAATAAGTGGGACTTTAAGGCAATAAAGAAAACGTATCAGCATACGTGCGTTTTGTAGATTTTATCGTAAAAGATACATGAATTTACAACATGTTTGTTTCATAAATTATATAGTGCAGGGTGGGTGAGAGACCCATCCGTGATAGTGCAAGAAGGTAAAGAAGTGACACTTGTGAATATTTGGTGACTTTAGAAACACAAAAATCCTGCCATCCGTCAGTATTGGATATTGCAGGTAGCGTCTCAATTTCCCACGCGTTTCGGCTTGCCTAAAGCGGCTATGCCTTTTTCAAGGTATCACCATATCTAAAATGATATTTAGACATTTTAGACATTAAAAGTGTCATTATGCACTGAATACTTAGTTTGTGTGGTATAGTTTGAATAAATGCTTACATTTTGTTTTTTTGTGTATATACAGTTTCTCGGTCGTTGTTATTGGAACATTCCCCTCTTTTTCCCAAGGTAGTCACAAGATCCCCATAAAGGAACGGAGTAGTGGTGATGCAGGCACTAGAAAGACCAAATTGCTGTTCCATAAATATCCATGACATATATAGAATATATAGATTCTTACCCACTTAGAGTTCACAGGGGTACTCACATGGTCCAGAGTAACTGGTTCCCACATCCGCAGTCCCTGATGGAAGTGGTGACTGTCCCTGGAATTATATGTTTATATAATATATCCAAGGAATATATGTTGGACAGAACATGATGGGCTTAAAAGAAAGTTAAGTGAAATACCTTCTCTGTTGCCGGTCTCAGGGAAAAGCAGGGCGGTATCTCCTCTGCTTCAGTCTTAGGGGTATAAGGCCGTATCTGTATAAACATTATACATTGGGATTTGGAAAATTTGTTCCATGTAGTGGTATATAATTGCATTACAAAAAGGTTTAGGTGCAAAAATACCTTGGTCCAGTGGAAGTAGGCCAAATAAGATATATGGGACCGGTGCTTTCCAATCTCCAAGTTACAGGACTGTGTCTGTATTGCAAAAAGTAATTTGCAGGTTTGAGGAAATATTTCCTGTAAAAATCTAACAGGATTGTCCTAAAGAAAAGGCTTGTAGTAAATATCTACCTTAGTCCTGCAGGGGGAGACCATGTGCTGTTCAGGGAGGCTGGTTGCGTCACCGTCGTCCTAGGAGTGTTTCCTCTCCGGCATCCGGAGGTGAATGGCACTCTTCCGGGGATCCCCGGCGCCTTATATATAGGCCGCGCATGCGCATTACTGCGCAGCGCGGTACTATATGTCAGGGCGGAAGGGCTTCAACGTCGCGTACTGCGCATGTGCCGAAGCTCCTGCGCGAGTTGCGGCGAGGATTTCCCCTGCTGCCTGGCAACTAAGGACGCCGCCGACACGGAGAGGAGGGGCCATTCGCGATGCCGTCAGGCTGTAAACAAGCCATCGGGCTCAGATGAAATGTTGGTGGCCCAAAACAGTGCCCCGCCTCGAAGGGCGGGGCTTACCGTGCCGGGGACTACTATTGGGTATTCAGGAAGGGGAATAAAGGATTCCATAACGATCCGAGTCTGTTTAACATCGAGTCTATATATTCATCTCAGCAATATATCTATATCGTATATATATACATATGTATGATTCTTTTCCATTTTGGCAGCAATAACGTACAATCATTTAAAAAGAAGGAGACAAAAAAGAAACATAGATGAAAAATTATGTAAAAAGGAAGACAGTCCCTTAAACGGGGGTATATAGGTGACTGGGGATTGCATAGGTATCTGATGTCAGCCAATTGATGTAAATGGTGTTTCATAGATTGTTGTTCTTGGGATGGATAGGCCTGTCAGGTGCGGCCTGTATCTTGGGGCACAGTAATAGGGGAAAACGGTATGGGTGGTTGGATGAGAGTTATAGTAATCCATATGAGAGTTGGATTGGTAAAAATAGAAATTAAAAAATATATATATAAGTAAATGAGATTTGTTTGTTTGAATTTTTGAGCCTAGATAAAGGCTTGTAATGTTTGACTGGTACTGATTATTTTCCAAGTACTATTAGTCGGTTTTGCCCGATACAAATCCTTCAAGGAAGGGTTTAAAGCTCTCTGCTTCGTTGAGGCCAGGAGGTATAGTAGCTCTAAGGTGTCTAATCCACCTCATCTCTCTTTGTAGGAGGGTCTTGTTCCAATCGCCCCCTCTCCCCGGGATATGTATCCTGTCCAGGGCCATGAAGCTTATTTTGGGCATTTTTGATTGGTGTTTGTCTCTTACGTGTCTCCCAAGTGGGAGATAAAAGTTGCACATCTCCATAGTTGACATGTGTGTACCAACTCTTTTACGAAATTCTTGTTTCGTTTTCCCAACGTAGAAGGCCCCACAGTTGCATTCCATCAGGTAAACAATTGCTCGAGTTTTGCAGTTAACGAAATGGGTTGGCATGAACAGTTCCCCATTTGGTAAGATTTTGCTTGTACATTTAACAATGACGTGGCATTGGGAACATCCTCCACATGGGTATGTCCCTTTATCCTTGCAGGGATCCTTTCTAGATCCATTTTTGAATTCACTATGTACTAGTGATTGCTGGAGAGATCCAGCTTTCTTAAATGTGATTAAGGGATTTTCTGGGAGTAGATATCTAAGACTTGGATCACCGGTGAGAATGTGCCAGTTGTTTTTGATAATTTTCCTGATGGAGTCATGCTGGTTAGTATATCGCATGATGATCCTGTTGGCGTTTTCAGGTGGTTTGTCAATTGGTTTTTTGAATAAGATTTCATGTCTCTCCTGGCCATTAGCTCGATTGAAGGCCTTTCTCAGGCAGGTTTTGGAGTACCCTCTCAGTCGGAGTCGTGCAGATAGTTTGTCTGATTCAAGTTTAAAGTCATGTTGTAAGGTACAGTTCCTTTTTAGCCTTAGAAATTGACTATATGGAATCGATTTGACTAGGGCTGTGGGGTGGAAACTGTCCGCGTGCAGAACAGTATTGCCTGCAGTCTCTTTTCTGTATAGTGTTGTGTTGAGGTTAGCGTCGGAGTCTTTATAGATCCAGGTATCAAGGAAGCTGATCTTGGTTTGGCTATATTGCATAGTGAAATGCATGTTGAAGGAGTTCCTATTCATGCGTTCCAGGCATTTTTTCAGAAAGTCTTCGGGTCCGTTCCACAGGAGGAAGATGTCATCTATATATCTCTGCCATAGTATTATATGGCAAGAGTATATAGAGTTCTCCTCACTGTGGAGGAAGTCCTGTTCCCACATGCCCAGATATATGTTGGCATATGATGGGGCACAGCTAGTGCCCATGGCAACACCGCAGATTTGTAAGAAATGGAGGCCATCGAAGCAGAAATAATTGTGATGTAGGATGAAGTGTAGCATAGAGATAATGAAATCATTAAATTTATGGTCATAGCCACTTTGTTGGCTAAGTGCTTGTTGTACTGCAAGAATCCCTTTATCATGCGGTATGTTGCTGTAAAGTGATTCTACGTCAATTGTAACAAGGTACGTATCTGGTGGGATGGTTATGCCTTCCAGGATTTGCAAAAGGTGGATGGTGTCCTTCGTGTATGATGATAATTTCGTTACATGAGGTCGAAGGTGGGCATCTATGACTCTGCTCATATTTTCTGAGATGTTCCCGTTCCCAGATATTATGGGTCTCCCTGGCGGATTGTTGGCATCTTTATGTATTTTTGGCAAAGAATAGAACGTAGGTGTTCTAGGATGTGTAGTTCTGATGTATTCCCATAGGGTTTTTGATATGGCCCCTTCGTTTAAGGCCTTGTCGACTTTTGTGTAGAATATTTCATTATAGGATTTTATCATCAGTGGTGATATTTGTTTGTAGCATTGCCGATTATCCAAGATGTTCATGCACATCTCCTTATACTTCTGGTTATCCATGATAACTATGTTCCCGCCTTTATCAGCTGGTTTTATCGTGATGTTTTCATAGCTTTTTAGGTCTTTAAGTGCTTTCCTTTGTGATTTGGATAGATTATCCTTTGTTTTGTTCATACTAAGTCCTTCGATTTCCTTAGTCGTCTGTTTGACAAATAGGGCGACTGCTGGATTGAGGCTTAATGGGGGGAATTTTTGAGATTTTTTCTGGAAGCGGGGTGTTTCTGGATCTTCCTCTTCTTCCTCACTTTTGTCTTCTTCAGGTGGTAATGAGGGATCTTCCCAATCATCGTCGAGACCACCTTCCTCCAACAGTATGTTTAAATCTCTGATCGCGCGAAATTCTGCAGCCGTGAGGTGGGGATCTTTTATTTCTGGAGGGGGTTTGTTATACATGGCTTGGAATAATGTTTTGCGTGCAAATAAGTTGATGTCTTTTATAACTTCAAATTTGTCTGCATTTTTTCTTGGGCAGAAGGAGAGGCCTAGCCGTAGTACCTCTTCTTCGTGGGTAGTCAGATTTTGTGATGAGAGATTGATTATAGATCGTCTCTCCTCTCCATCTGTTTCGATCCTTGGGGGTCGGTGACTACAGGAAGTTTGGTTTGTTTCAAGGTCTTTCCTAAAAAAGCCTTTTGTTTTTTGGAGGGTTCCTCTCTATTTACTCGAAACCTTGTAGCCATTCCCTGGTTTTTTGTACCACCTTGTGTTTGACTCTCCAGTTCTTCACTTTCATTTTCAGTTCTGGCCTCTACGTCTTCTCTCTCGTTGGGTGTTGGTGTTTGTCGTGGTAGCGGTCCTCTGGGTGGTTGCCCTCTCTTGCGGCTGTCTGACCCGGAGGCATGTGATGAGGAGTCTGATGAATAGTAGGTGTTGTCATAGTTGGTGTATTTTGTGCCAGGTTGTGATTTATTTTTGTATGTCCTTCTCGGGTTGTTCCATCTGTAGGCTCTTCCTTGGGCGAAGGCATTCTTGTCTCGCCAGTACTTTTTCTCCTTTTTACGGAGAATTTGTTTGCTGTAGTTTTCCAGGTGGTCCTTCAATTTTCTTTCTTCCTCGCTGTACATCTGGACAGTTTTTAATGGTGCTAATTTCAGGTATATCAGTTTTGTTTCTTCATCAATTTTTTTGATTTGACGTTCATATTCCTCCTGTAGTAGGATCATCAGGTTTTTGGAGCATATGTTTAATTGTTCTTCCCATTGTTGTTTCATGAGTGCTGTTACATTGTCCATAGTTGGAAAAATCTGAATTCGAAGTCCTGCTGGGTTGATCTCCTCGGCAATATATCTTTCAAAAGACTTAATATGCCAATGAAGAGATGATTTCTTTTCCAATTGTCGTCTGAGGGTATAAAAGAGAGCAAGTGTATCTGATTCCTGCTGTTCTTTGTTTTGAAAACTTGTTTCAATCTTGGACATCAAGTTCTTCCATTCATCCCCCTGTAGGTCACCCATGGTCGTTCCTTGTTTTTTGACCTCCTTTAGTAGGAGTGATCACTGAAAGGATCACTGATGCAATTTTCCTAATTTCCTTTCACTCTGCAATGCAGAGATTCGAATAAGGAAAAGGCGTTTAATTATGTTCGTAGCTATCTGTCTTGTAGCTACAATTTGATTGGTACGTGTATTGCTGTAAGTCTCGATTTCTCAAACGAGAAATGCAGAGAAAAGTAAAAAGGAAAGAAAAGAAAAAATGGGAATAAAAATTCCCTATAAGTGGTAAAGGTTTCTAGAGATCATGTGAGGAATTGGATGATTTCCATCCGTAATCTAGAAATGCGATTGGGTAGTTTAGAGCTCTAGAGAACCTTTTGAAAGAGTTGCTAGTATAGGTAGATGATTCCTAAAAGTAGTGGCGCCAACATCCCTGGTATGTATACAAAAAAAGTATTTGTTTCCTCAGGTCAATAAGTGGGACTTTAAGGCAATAAAGAAAACGTATCAGCATACGTGCGTTTTGTAGATTTTATCGTAAAAGATACATGAATTTACAACATGTTTGTTTCATAAATTATATAGTGCAGGGTGGGTGAGAGACCCATCCGTGATAGTGCAAGAAGGTAAAGAAGTGACACTTGTGAATATTTGGTGACTTTAGAAACACAAAAATCCTGCCATCCGTCAGTATTGGATATTGCAGGTAGCGTCTCAATTTCCCACGCGTTTCGGCTTGCCTAAAGCGGCTATGCCTTTTTCAAGGTATCACCATATCTAAAATGATATTTAGACATTTTAGACATTAAAAGTGTCATTATGCACTGAATACTTAGTTTGTGTGGTATAGTTTGAATAAATGCTTACATTTTGTTTTTTTGTGTATATACAGTTTCTCGGTCGTTGTTATTGGAACATTCCCCTCTTTTTCCCAAGGTAGTCACAAGATCCCCATAAAGGAACGGAGTAGTGGTGATGCAGGCACTAGAAAGACCAAATTGCTGTTCCATAAATATCCATGACATATATAGAATATATAGATTCTTACCCACTTAGAGTTCACAGGGGTACTCACATGGTCCAGAGTAACTGGTTCCCACATCCGCAGTCCCTGATGGAAGTGGTGACTGTCCCTGGAATTATATGTTTATATAATATATCCAAGGAATATATGTTGGACAGAACATGATGGGCTTAAAAGAAAGTTAAGTGAAATACCTTCTCTGTTGCCGGTCTCAGGGAAAAGCAGGGCGGTATCTCCTCTGCTTCAGTCTTAGGGGTATAAGGCCGTATCTGTATAAACATTATACATTGGGATTTGGAAAATTTGTTCCATGTAGTGGTATATAATTGCATTACAAAAAGGTTTAGGTGCAAAAATACCTTGGTCCAGTGGAAGTAGGCCAAATAAGATATATGGGACCGGTGCTTTCCAATCTCCAAGTTACAGGACTGTGTCTGTATTGCAAAAAGTAATTTGCAGGTTTGAGGAAATATTTCCTGTAAAAATCTAACAGGATTGTCCTAAAGAAAAGGCTTGTAGTAAATATCTACCTTAGTCCTGCAGGGGGAGACCATGTGCTGTTCAGGGAGGCTGGTTGCGTCACCGTCGTCCTAGGAGTGTTTCCTCTCCGGCATCCGGAGGTGAATGGCACTCTTCCGGGGATCCCCGGCGCCTTATATATAGGCCGCGCATGCGCATTACTGCGCAGCGCGGTACTATATGTCAGGGCGGAAGGGCTTCAACGTCGCGTACTGCGCATGTGCCGAAGCTCCTGCGCGAGTTGCGGCGAGGATTTCCCCTGCTGCCTGGCAACTAAGGACGCCGCCGACACGGAGAGGAGGGGCCATTCGCGATGCCGTCAGGCTGTAAACAAGCCATCGGGCTCAGATGAAATGTTGGTGGCCCAAAACAGTGCCCCGCCTCGAAGGGCGGGGCTTACCGTGCCGGGGACTACTATTGGGTATTCAGGAAGGGGAATAAAGGATTCCATAACGATCCGAGTCTGTTTAACATCGAGTCTATATATTCATCTCAGCAATATATCTATATCGTATATATATACATATGTATGATTCTTTTCCATTTTGGCAGCAATAACGTACAATCATTTAAAAAGAAGGAGACAAAAAAGAAACATAGATGAAAAATTATGTAAAAAGGAAGACAGTCCCTTAAACGGGGGTATATAGGTGACTGGGGATTGCATAGGTATCTGATGTCAGCCAATTGATGTAAATGGTGTTTCATAGATTGTTGTTCTTGGGATGGATAGGCCTGTCAGGTGCGGCCTGTATCTTGGGGCACAGTAATAGGGGAAAACGGTATGGGTGGTTGGATGAGAGTTATAGTAATCCATATGAGAGTTGGATTGGTAAAAATAGAAATTAAAAAATATATATATAAGTAAATGAGATTTGTTTGTTTGAATTTTTGAGCCTAGATAAAGGCTTGTAATGTTTGACTGGTACTGATTATTTTCCAAGTACTATTAGTCGGTTTTGCCCGATACAAATCCTTCAAGGAAGGGTTTAAAGCTCTCTGCTTCGTTGAGGCCAGGAGGTATAGTAGCTCTAAGGTGTCTAATCCACCTCATCTCTCTTTGTAGGAGGGTCTTGTTCCAATCGCCCCCTCTCCCCGGGATATGTATCCTGTCCAGGGCCATGAAGCTTATTTTGGGCATTTTTGATTGGTGTTTGTCTCTTACGTGTCTCCCAAGTGGGAGATAAAAGTTGCACATCTCCATAGTTGACATGTGTGTACCAACTCTTTTACGAAATTCTTGTTTCGTTTTCCCAACGTAGAAGGCCCCACAGTTGCATTCCATCAGGTAAACAATTGCTCGAGTTTTGCAGTTAACGAAATGGGTTGGCATGAACAGTTCCCCATTTGGTAAGATTTTGCTTGTACATTTAACAATGACGTGGCATTGGGAACATCCTCCACATGGGTATGTCCCTTTATCCTTGCAGGGATCCTTTCTAGATCCATTTTTGAATTCACTATGTACTAGTGATTGCTGGAGAGATCCAGCTTTCTTAAATGTGATTAAGGGATTTTCTGGGAGTAGATATCTAAGACTTGGATCACCGGTGAGAATGTGCCAGTTGTTTTTGATAATTTTCCTGATGGAGTCATGCTGGTTAGTATATCGCATGATGATCCTGTTGGCGTTTTCAGGTGGTTTGTCAATTGGTTTTTTGAATAAGATTTCATGTCTCTCCTGGCCATTAGCTCGATTGAAGGCCTTTCTCAGGCAGGTTTTGGAGTACTGACGGATGGCAGGATTTTTGTGTTTCTAAAGTCACCAAATATTCACAAGTGTCACTTCTTTACCTTCTTGCACTATCACGGATGGGTCTCTCACCCACCCTGCACTATATAATTTATGAAACAAACATGTTGTAAATTCATGTATCTTTTACGATAAAATCTACAAAACGCACGTATGCTGATACGTTTTCTTTATTGCCTTAAAGTCCCACTTATTGACCTGAGGAAACAAATACTTTTTTTGTATACATACCAGGGATGTTGGCGCCACTACTTTTAGGAATCATCTACCTATACTAGCAACTCTTTCAAAAGGTTCTCTAGAGCTCTAAACTACCCAATC
Organism: Pelophylax lessonae; assembly: GCF_965119305.1. Classification (NCBI taxonomy): domain Eukaryota; kingdom Metazoa; phylum Chordata; class Amphibia; order Anura; family Ranidae; genus Pelophylax; species Pelophylax lessonae. The sequence continues at coordinate 322,674,505 of NC_138773.1, forward strand.
GCATTTCTAGATTACGGATGGAAATCATCCAATTCCTCACATGATCTCTAGAAACCTTTACCACTTATAGGGAATTTTTATTCCCATTTTTTCTTTTCTTTCCTTTTTACTTTTCTCTGCATTTCTCGTTTGAGAAATCGAGACTTACAGCAATACACGTACCAATCAAATTGTAGCTACAAGACAGATAGCTACGAACATAATTAAACGCCTTTTCCTTATTCGAATCTCTGCATTGCAGAGTGAAAGGAAATTAGGAAAATTGCATCAGTGATCCTTTCAGTGATCACTCCTACTAAAGGAGGTCAAAAAACAAGGAACGACCATGGGTGACCTACAGGGGGATGAATGGAAGAACTTGATGTCCAAGATTGAAACAAGTTTTCAAAACAAAGAACAGCAGGAATCAGATACACTTGCTCTCTTTTATACCCTCAGACGACAATTGGAAAAGAAATCATCTCTTCATTGGCATATTAAGTCTTTTGAAAGATATATTGCCGAGGAGATCAACCCAGCAGGACTTCGAATTCAGATTTTTCCAACTATGGACAATGTAACAGCACTCATGAAACAACAATGGGAAGAACAATTAAACATATGCTCCAAAAACCTGATGAACCTACTACAGGAGGAATATGAACGTCAAATCAAAAAAATTGATGAAGAAACAAAACTGATATACCTGAAATTAGCACCATTAAAAACTGTCCAGATGTACAGCGAGGAAGAAAGAAAATTGAAGGACCACCTGGAAAACTACAGCAAACAAATTCTCCGTAAAAAGGAGAAAAAGTACTGGCGAGACAAGAATGCCTTCGCCCAAGGAAGAGCCTACAGATGGAACAACCCGAGAAGGACATACAAAAATAAATCACAACCTGGCACAAAATACACCAACTATGACAACACCTACTATTCATCAGACTCCTCATCACATGCCTCCGGGTCAGACAGCCGCAAGAGAGGGCAACCACCCAGAGGACCGCTACCACGACAAACACCAACACCCAACGAGAGAGAAGACGTAGAGGCCAGAACTGAAAATGAAAGTGAAGAACTGGAGAGTCAAACACAAGGTGGTACAAAAAACCAGGGAATGGCTACAAGGTTTCGAGTAAATAGAGAGGAACCCTCCAAAAAACAAAAGGCTTTTTTAGGAAAGACCTTGAAACAAACCAAACTTCCTGTAGTCACCGACCCCCAAGGATCGAAACAGATGGAGAGGAGAGACGATCTATAATCAATCTCTCATCACAAAATCTGACTACCCACGAAGAAGAGGTACTACGGCTAGGCCTCTCCTTCTGCCCAAGAAAAAATGCAGACAAATTTGAAGTTATAAAAGACATCAACTTATTTGCACGCAAAACATTATTCCAAGCCATGTATAACAAACCCCCTCCAGAAATAAAAGATCCCCACCTCACGGCTGCAGAATTTCGCGCGATCAGAGATTTAAACATACTGTTGGAGGAAGGTGGTCTCGACGATGATTGGGAAGATCCCTCATTACCACCTGAAGAAGACAAAAGTGAGGAAGAAGAGGAAGATCCAGAAACACCCCGCTTCCAGAAAAAATCTCAAAAATTCCCCCCATTAAGCCTCAATCCAGCAGTCGCCCTATTTGTCAAACAGACGACTAAGGAAATCGAAGGACTTAGTATGAACAAAACAAAGGATAATCTATCCAAATCACAAAGGAAAGCACTTAAAGACCTAAAAAGCTATGAAAACATCACGATAAAACCAGCTGATAAAGGCGGGAACATAGTTATCATGGATAACCAGAAGTATAAGGAGATGTGCATGAACATCTTGGATAATCGGCAATGCTACAAACAAATATCACCACTGATGATAAAATCCTATAATGAAATATTCTACACAAAAGTCGACAAGGCCTTAAACGAAGGGGCCATATCAAAAACCCTATGGGAATACATCAGAACTACACATCCTAGAACACCTACGCTCTATTCTTTGCCAAAAATACATAAAGATGCCAACAATCCGCCAGGGAGACCCATAATATCTGGGAACGGGAACATCTCAGAAAATATGAGCAGAGTCATAGATGCCCACCTTCGACCTCATGTAACGAAATTATCATCATACACGAAGGACACCATCCACCTTTTGCAAATCCTGGAAGGCATAACCATCCCACCAGATACGTACCTTGTTACAATTGACGTAGAATCACTTTACAGCAACATACCGCATGATAAAGGGATTCTTGCAGTACAACAAGCACTTAGCCAACAAAGTGGCTATGACCATAAATTTAATGATTTCATTATCTCTATGCTACACTTCATCCTACATCACAATTATTTCTGCTTCGATGGCCTCCATTTCTTACAAATCTGCGGTGTTGCCATGGGCACTAGCTGTGCCCCATCATATGCCAACATATATCTGGGCATGTGGGAACAGGACTTCCTCCACAGTGAGGAGAACTCTATATACTCTTGCCATATAATACTATGGCAGAGATATATAGATGACATCTTCCTCCTGTGGAACGGACCCGAAGACTTTCTGAAAAAATGCCTGGAACGCATGAATAGGAACTCCTTCAACATGCATTTCACTATGCAATATAGCCAAACCAAGATCAGCTTCCTTGATACCTGGATCTATAAAGACTCCGACGCTAACCTCAACACAACACTATACAGAAAAGAGACTGCAGGCAATACTGTTCTGCACGCGGACAGTTTCCACCCCACAGCCCTAGTCAAATCGATTCCATATAGTCAATTTCTAAGGCTAAAAAGGAACTGTACCTTACAACATGACTTTAAACTTGAATCAGACAAACTATCTGCACGACTCCGACTGAGAGGGTACTCCAAAACCTGCCTGAGAAAGGCCTTCAATCGAGCTAATGGCCAGGAGAGACATGAAATCTTATTCAAAAAACCAATTGACAAACCACCTGAAAACGCCAACAGGATCATCATGCGATATACTAACCAGCATGACTCCATCAGGAAAATTATCAAAAACAACTGGCACATTCTCACCGGTGATCCAAGTCTTAGATATCTACTCCCAGAAAATCCCTTAATCACATTTAAGAAAGCTGGATCTCTCCAGCAATCACTAGTACATAGTGAATTCAAAAATGGATCTAGAAAGGATCCCTGCAAGGATAAAGGGACATACCCATGTGGAGGATGTTCCCAATGCCACGTCATTGTTAAATGTACAAGCAAAATCTTACCAAATGGGGAACTGTTCATGCCAACCCATTTCGTTAACTGCAAAACTCGAGCAATTGTTTACCTGATGGAATGCAACTGTGGGGCCTTCTACGTTGGGAAAACGAAACAAGAATTTCGTAAAAGAGTTGGTACACACATGTCAACTATGGAGATGTGCAACTTTTATCTCCCACTTGGGAGACACGTAAGAGACAAACACCAATCAAAAATGCCCAAAATAAGCTTCATGGCCCTGGACAGGATACATATCCCGGGGAGAGGGGGCGATTGGAACAAGACCCTCCTACAAAGAGAGATGAGGTGGATTAGACACCTTAGAGCTACTATACCTCCTGGCCTCAACGAAGCAGAGAGCTTTAAACCCTTCCTTGAAGGATTTGTATCGGGCAAAACCGACTAATAGTACTTGGAAAATAATCAGTACCAGTCAAACATTACAAGCCTTTATCTAGGCTCAAAAATTCAAACAAACAAATCTCATTTACTTATATATATATTTTTTAATTTCTATTTTTACCAATCCAACTCTCATATGGATTACTATAACTCTCATCCAACCACCCATACCGTTTTCCCCTATTACTGTGCCCCAAGATACAGGCCGCACCTGACAGGCCTATCCATCCCAAGAACAACAATCTATGAAACACCATTTACATCAATTGGCTGACATCAGATACCTATGCAATCCCCAGTCACCTATATACCCCCGTTTAAGGGACTGTCTTCCTTTTTACATAATTTTTCATCTATGTTTCTTTTTTGTCTCCTTCTTTTTAAATGATTGTACGTTATTGCTGCCAAAATGGAAAAGAATCATACATATGTATATATATACGATATAGATATATTGCTGAGATGAATATATAGACTCGATGTTAAACAGACTCGGATCGTTATGGAATCCTTTATTCCCCTTCCTGAATACCCAATAGTAGTCCCCGGCACGGTAAGCCCCGCCCTTCGAGGCGGGGCACTGTTTTGGGCCACCAACATTTCATCTGAGCCCGATGGCTTGTTTACAGCCTGACGGCATCGCGAATGGCCCCTCCTCTCCGTGTCGGCGGCGTCCTTAATTGCCAGGCAGCAGGGGAAATCCTCGCCGCAACTCGCGCAGGAGCTTCGGCACATGCGCAGTACGCGACGTTGAAGCCCTTCCGCCCTGACATATAGTACCGCGCTGCGCAGTAATGCGCATGCGCGGCCTATATATAAGGCGCCGGGGATCCCCGGAAGAGTGCCATTCACCTCCGGATGCCGGAGAGGAAACACTCCTAGGACGACGGTGACGCAACCAGCCTCCCTGAACAGCACATGGTCTCCCCCTGCAGGACTAAGGTAGATATTTACTACAAGCCTTTTCTTTAGGACAATCCTGTTAGATTTTTACAGGAAATATTTCCTCAAACCTGCAAATTACTTTTTGCAATACAGACACAGTCCTGTAACTTGGAGATTGGAAAGCACCGGTCCCATATATCTTATTTGGCCTACTTCCACTGGACCAAGGTATTTTTGCACCTAAACCTTTTTGTAATGCAATTATATACCACTACATGGAACAAATTTTCCAAATCCCAATGTATAATGTTTATACAGATACGGCCTTATACCCCTAAGACTGAAGCAGAGGAGATACCGCCCTGCTTTTCCCTGAGACCGGCAACAGAGAAGGTATTTCACTTAACTTTCTTTTAAGCCCATCATGTTCTGTCCAACATATATTCCTTGGATATATTATATAAACATATAATTCCAGGGACAGTCACCACTTCCATCAGGGACTGCGGATGTGGGAACCAGTTACTCTGGACCATGTGAGTACCCCTGTGAACTCTAAGTGGGTAAGAATCTATATATTCTATATATGTCATGGATATTTATGGAACAGCAATTTGGTCTTTCTAGTGCCTGCATCACCACTACTCCGTTCCTTTATGGGGATCTTGTGACTACCTTGGGAAAAAGAGGGGAATGTTCCAATAACAACGACCGAGAAACTGTATATACACAAAAAAACAAAATGTAAGCATTTATTCAAACTATACCACACAAACTAAGTATTCAGTGCATAATGACACTTTTAATGTCTAAAATGTCTAAATATCATTTTAGATATGGTGATACCTTGAAAAAGGCATAGCCGCTTTAGGCAAGCCGAAACGCGTGGGAAATTGAGACGCTACCTGCAATATCCAATACTGACGGATGGCAGGATTTTTGTGTTTCTAAAGTCACCAAATATTCACAAGTGTCACTTCTTTACCTTCTTGCACTATCACGGATGGGTCTCTCACCCACCCTGCACTATATAATTTATGAAACAAACATGTTGTAAATTCATGTATCTTTTACGATAAAATCTACAAAACGCACGTATGCTGATACGTTTTCTTTATTGCCTTAAAGTCCCACTTATTGACCTGAGGAAACAAATACTTTTTTTGTATACATACCAGGGATGTTGGCGCCACTACTTTTAGGAATCATCTACCTATACTAGCAACTCTTTCAAAAGGTTCTCTAGAGCTCTAAACTACCCAATCACTATTCTGTACTCCTACTCCTGGACCTTTCTGCTGCCTTTTATACGGTTGACCATCCCCTCCTCCTCAAAAAACTCCACGCCTTTGGTCTCAGTGACTGGACTCTTCACTGGTTATCTTCCTACTTATCCAACCGCACCTTTAGCGTTACTCACAATTCTACTTCCTCCTCTCCTCTTCCTTTTTCTGTTGGGGTCCCCCAAGGCTCTGTTCTCGGACCCCTCCTATTTTCTATCTACACCTCCTCTCTAGGTCAGTTGATAGCCTCCCACGGCTTCCAATACCACCTCTACGCTGACGATACCCAAATCTATCTATCCACCCCTCAGCTCACTCCCTGAGTCTCCTCACGTATCACTAATTTACTATCAGTCTGGATGTCTCACCACTTCCTCAAACTCAATCCATCCAAAACCGAGCTTATAATGTTTCCTCCACCGCGTGCCCCTTCCCCTGATCTCTCTGTCAATATCGATGGCACAACTATCAGCCCATCCCCGCATGCCAAGGTCCTAGGTGTAGTCCCGCAACTCTCCTTTAACCCCCACATCTAATCGCTGTCCAAATCTTGCCGCCTCAACCTCCGCAACATCTCCAAAATACGCCCCTTTCTAACCAAAGACACAACAAAGCTCCTAGTTCACTCCATGGTCATCTCGCGCCTCGACTACTGCAAGTCCCTTCTCATTGGCTTACCTCTACACAGGCTCCTCCCCCTTCAATCCATCATGAATGCTGCCGCCAGGCTCATCCACCTCACCAATCGCTCCACTGGCTTCCGCTCGCCCAATGAATTAAATTTAAAATACTAACAACATCTGACAAAGCCATCCACAATTTAGCCCCCAGCTACATCACTAGCCTAGTCTCAAAATACCAACCTAATCGCTCTCTTCGTTCCTCTCAAAACCTCCGGCTCTCTAGCTCCCTCGTCACCTCCTCCCAGGCTCGCCTCCAGGACTTTTCCAGAGCCCCTCCAATCCTATGGAACTCCTTACCCCAATCTGTCCGATTATCTCCTACTCTATTAGCTTTTAGATGATCCCTAAAAACCCTCCTCTTCAGAGAAGCCTATCCTACCCACACCTAGCAACTGTACCTCCATTTTCTCCATCAGCTCATCCCCCACAGTTTTTGCCTTCTGTTTCACTTGACCCTCCCTTCTAGATTGTAAGCTCTAATGAGCAGGGCCCTCCAATTCCTTCTGTATTGAATTGCTTTGTCTTTCCTTGCATTGTAAAGCGATGCGTAAACTGCTGGTGCTATATAAATCCTGAATAATAATAAAAATAATGATGGAATGCATATTATTAATATTTTTAACATTATTATTATTTTGAATATTATTATTATTATTATTATTATTATTATTATTAATAATAATAATAATAATAATAATAATAAAGTATGATAAGAATGCATATTATTATTATTAAAATTATTATTATTATTATTATTATTATTATTATTATTATTATTATTAATAATAATAATAATAATAATAATAACATATTAGTATTATTATTTTTATTATTATTATTACTATTATTATTATTATTATTATTATTAATAATAATAACAACAACATATTATTATTATTATTTTTATTATTATTATTATTATTATTATTATTAATAATAAATATAAAGTATAATAAGAACAAAAACAATAGTAATAATAGTAGAGCTACTACTACCATTATTGTTATTTGTATTATTATTACTATAATTAATATATTACTATTATTATTATATAGGATTATATAGGATTTATACAGCACCGACAGTTTACGCAGCGCTTTACAACTTGAGGGTAGACAGTAGAAATACAATACATTTTAATACAGTAGGAATCAGAGGACCCTGTTCGTTAGAGTTTTACAATCTAAGAGATTATTATTATCAATATTATTATATACAAGTTAATTATAGGATGCAATAATAATAATAATAAAATAATAATAATAACAAAAACTCTAAAGTGTAATATTAATAACAGTAGTAATAGTAGAAGTACTACTACTACAGTTGTTGTTGTCATTATTATAAATAATATTATCAATATTATCAATATTATAATATATAAGTTGTAATGCATAGTATTTTTTTTTATTATTAGAAGTAATATTATAGTTATTATTATTATCAATATTATAATATAAAAATTCATGATGTAAGCAGTACTGCAACTACTGCTACAGTTGTTGTTTTCATTATTATAAATAATATTATCAATATTATAATATATAAATTGTAATGCATAGTATTTTTTTTTAATTATTAGAAGTAATATTATAGTTATTATTAGTAGTAGTAATACTTTTATTATATTATTGATTATAATATGCAGGTTTCTGATATAATTCATATTTTTTATTATTATTATCATCAATATTATAATATAAAAATTCATGATGTAAGCAGTACTGCTACTATTACTACTACTACTTCTATTACATTTATTGTTAGTATTATGATATGCAGGTTTCTGATGTAATCCATATTATTACTATTATTATTATTATTATTATTATTATTATTATTATTATCATCAATATTATAATATACTGTACAAGTTCCTGATGTAGTGCATAGTATTTATTATAATTTTTATTAGAAGAAATATTAATAATAGTATTATATGCAGGTTTCTGATGTGATTCATATTATTTATTACTATTATCAATATTATAATATAAATGCTCCTGATGTAGTGCATATTATTTATTATTATTAGTAGTAGTACTATGATTATTGATAATATATGCAGATTTCTGATGTAATTCACATTATTTATTATTATTAGCAATATCATAATATACAAGTTGCTGGTGTAATACATATTATTTTGATGAATGTTATTATTATTAATATTATAAGATATAGATATGGTAAGTGCAGCATGCTGAGTATTGAGCCAGTGTAACACTTCCAGGTATTAATTACCTCTCACAGAGATCACAGTACATCCTCTGAAAATGCTTTCATCTTCTTTACTCTCTAGAGGGACGGCGCCATCTTTATTCAGGCATCATCCAGGGTCACCATCTACTCTCACAAATGAGATGCCAGCTCAGAGATGACACATTCATGTAAATCCTGGTGCCTGTGTAGTCCTTTTTCTGTGTTCATAAATGTCAGACACAGGTCAGCCCCTGCAGCAACCTTTCACCTCGTGACTTGCTACAAAGTTACAATGTACAGTCTGATCACTGGGGGAGGGGAGACTGAGGAAATGCTTCCTCCTGCCTGCAGCACATTGACGATATCATATCAGCCTGGGATTCCTTCGATGATAAAAGGAGAAGAGGAGACACTGGTGCTGAATAATTGTGAGGAGTCAGAAATGTTTATTTGCACGCTTGGTTACAGAATGGAAACACACAAAGTTACATTTCAGTCTGCTGACCGTCCACAACCCTGAAATAAACGGCCAATCAGACATTCAGAAAGAAAAAGGGAAGTTTATAGAATGGTCTGTGTGATTTCTGTTTGTTTGGTTTTAAAAGATGCATTGCCCTAAAGAGAACCAATCAGAGGCGAGTGCAGGAAATGAAGTCTTATGCTGATAACAAATGCTGTCTTCCAGCTCCTGAGAGTGCAAAACTATCATATCACAGAATCCTCTACTACTACTGCAGAGAATCTCCCTCATTGTGGGAGGGGCAGAAACACAAACTACTGCAGGAAATCTCACCATTGTGGGAGGGGCAGAGACACAAACTACTGCAGGAAATCTCACCATTGTGGGAGGGGCAGAGACACAAACTACTGCGGGAAATCTCACCATTGTAGGAGGGGCAGAGACACAAACTACTGCAGGAAATCTCACCATTGTGGGAGGGGCAGAGACACAAACTACTGCAGGAAATCTCACCATTGTGGGAGGGGCAGAGACACAAACTACTGCGGGAAATCTCACCATTGTAGGAGGGGCAGAGACACAAACTACTGCAGGAAATTTCCCCAATGTGGGAGGGGCAGAGACACAAACTACTGCAGGAAATTTCCCCAATGTGGGAGGGGCAGAGACACAAACTACTGCAGGAAATTTCCCCAATGTGGGAGGGGCAGAGACACAAACTACTGCAGGAAATCTCACCATTGTGGGAGGGGCAGAGACACAAAGTACTGCAGGGAAACCTCACCACTGTGGGAGGGGCAGAGACACAAACTACTGCAGTGAAACCTCACTACTGTGGGGAAATCTCCCCATTGAGTCCCGGGTAAGTCTGTCACACCCCCCATTGTAGGAGGGGCAGAGACCCAAACTACTGCAGGAAATCTCACCATTGTGGGAGGGGCAGAGACACAAACTACTGGAGGAAATCTCACCATTGTGGGAGGGGCAGTGACACCAACTACTGCAGGAAATTTATTTTTTGTGGGAGGGGCAGAGACACAAGCTACTGCAGGAAATCTCCCCATTGTGGGAGGGGCAGAGACACAAACTACTGCGGGGAAATGTCACCATTGTGGGAGGGGCAGACACCATTGTGGGAGGGGCAGTGACACCAACTACTGCAGAAAATCTCCCCATTGTGGGAGGGGCAGAGACACAAACTACTGCGGGAAATCTCAGCATTGTGGGAGGGGCAGAGAGACAAAATCACTGGAGCCTCTAATAAGTACAAAAATCTAGGAAATGATTTGACTCATCGATATTTAGATTTAGATGTCGTTTTCCTTTAACTGCAAAAGCAGCAGGCAAGCAGGACCGCTCTGAGCACATCAGAATGTTCAGTTGCACAATTACGCCTGAAATGTGAAGGAAAGTGAAACATCTCTAAAGGAGAGAAAGACTTTTGCTGCAAGGCACAGGAATGGCAGTTTGCCCCCCTCGAGAGTGGAGCCCCACGCTGCAGGCCACTGTGGCTGCCTTTTATTAGGTTAGCCCGGAATCACCTCCTTTGTTCTCCGGCACTTTGTAACAATAGCCGACGATCTCTGTGCTGCGCTGGGCTCAGCGGGGGATACGTTTAAGGAATTAAGTCAGAAAACTCCGCCACCTCGCTTACGGGAACTCTGCATAAAACCTCCGACATCTGGAGCGCAGCCAATTCATGTGCTTCTAATTAAGCCAAGCGAAAATTAACAGAGGCTGAGATAGGAAAAGTGGGACAATTATGATACATATAAGGGCAGACTGGTGGGTTCAAATGGTCCATAGGTGGCGATAGGACTGTGATTTCAAAATCCATCATTAAAATAAAAATTTTACAGTTTGGTCCCCTATGGGACAAGGTTAAGCAGGGCTGCTGTTCGAAATCACGGGGCCCCGTACAGTCTACCCAACATTTTCACTAAAAATACACTAAAATCATTATTAGCAGGCACAAACATACAGTAACTGTGCGAATAAGCCCTTTTTAATTGTTTTTTACATTTTTTTTTTTTTTTTTTTTCTGGACCGGAAGGATTTGCCCCCTTAATGACCACAGGCTATATTTTGTGATTCAGCACTGCATTATTTTAACTGACAATTGTGCGGTCGTACGACGCTGTACCCACATACAATTTATGTCCTTCTTTTCCCACAAATAGAGCTTTCTTTTGGTGGTATTTGATCCCATCTGCGATTTTTATTTTTTGCACTATAAACAAAAAAATAGCGACAATTCTGAAGAAAAAAAAAAAAATGTCGCTTTCTGCTATAAAACATTCTCAAAAAAAATTTCAAAATCAAATTTTTTTTAACATTTTAGGCCAATTTGTTTTCTGCTACATATTTTTGGTAAAAAAAAAAAAAAAAAATAACAATAAGCGTATTTTGATTGGTTTGCGCAAATGTTATTGCGTCTACTAACTACGGGAAAGATTTATGTCATTTTTATTGTTTTTTTTTTTTTACTAGTAATGGCGGCTATCTGCGATTTTTAGCAGGACTGCGACATTGCGGCGGACAGATCGGACCCCTGACTGACATTTTTTACGCTTTTGGGGGGACCAGTGACATTACTACAGTAATCATTGCTAAAAATGTGCACTGTTACTGTACTAATGACACTGGTAGGGAAGGGGTTAACACTGTGGGTGGTCAAGGGGTTAAATGTAATCCTAGGGGAGTGATTCTAACTGTGGGGGGGGCGTGGCTTGTGAAATTACCATAGAGACATGTGATCCTATTTAGAAGGATCACAGGGGCTCTGTGATCATTCCAGAGAGAAGAACGATCAGCTGTGTGTACAGGCGCGTGACCGGCGTATACCTACGTCGGTTCGCGCAGGAGGGGCTGTCTGTCGCAGTATAACTGCGGCAGGCTGTCCTTAACCGGTTAAAAAAAAATTATACATTTTTTTTTTAATGTTACATTTTTTTACAATTTTTTTTTTTTTTATATATTTCATACAATGTTTAATTTTTTTTTTATTACAATTTCTAATTTTTCTACAGGACAGGGAAGCCTGCAACACTGGGGCCGAGGGGGGGGGGGTGTCACTCTGAAGGGGGGGCACACAGGGAGGGGGGGGATCAGAAACAGGAAGAACGGGGGGTTGATCAGTGTTGGAGAAGCAATTACAGGAATGATGCCCTGTGTCTGTGTCTCCCCCTGCAGCAGCTTAAAGCTGTAAGGAGGCGCGGAGAAACTGTCTTTCAGCTGCTGCAGAGAGCCGCACAGAGCTTCTTCTGTAATGGCATGGCCCCTGTGCCCGACTGCACTGATTCCCCATGCTGTTGGGGCCCCCCTGTGTGCCTGGGCCCCCTACAGGAGGACTGCTGCCTCCCCCCCCCCCTATCGGCGGCCCTGAGGTTAATGTAGCACTTTGTTCCATGTTTCTAAGTGCATTCTAACCCTAGTTATGGGGTCCGACCTGCCATGGACAATCCAAGAACAGCTATAAAGGAGACGGCTGAGTTATAGTTGCAGCTGTCCCGGCTCTGAGCACTTTCCACAGACAGGCAACGGCGAGAGGCATGCAGAGACTGACACGCCCTCCTCCCTCTGCATTCCTCTTGCCTGTCTGTGGGACGTGCTCAGAAGGTGAGACAAGCTGCAGCTATAATTCAGCCGTCTCCTTTATAACAGTTGTTGGATCTGCCAGTGTGGGAAGGGAGGTTCTCATAATAAGGTTAGAAATCACTTAGAAACATGTGACAAAGTACTACCTAAACTTTTCCCATAGGGGATCGACCTGAAAAATGTGAATTCTAATAATAGATCTTTAACCACCTCTCGCCCCTGCACTATAGCCGAAAGATGGCTACAGGGCAGGCTCACATTGCCCGGAGGGCATCTATGGACATCACCCTGCCATCGTGCTTCCCTCGCACCCCCCTGTGGTGCGCATCAGCACAGACCTCTGATCGCCATGTCCTTGGGGGGAAAAGAGCCAATCACAGCGGCTCTTTACTATGTGACCAGTTGTGTCCAATCACGGATGATCACAGTGTAAACAGGATTTGCCAAGGAGAAAATGGGACTTTAAAAGGTAGCCACCTATAACCCTGTGGAGAAAAGTGTTTAATAAAAAGTCTTTACATTTTATTGAAACATCATTAAAAGATTAATTACATAAAATCAATACATAGAACATATATATCTTCCCATTGTAAGGCAAACTCCCTCCTAGGTAGTGCGAGAGCGATATCTAAAGAAATACCCGTAGTATAAACATATGGCATATATAAATATCAAAATGACTGGATTTCACGGGTATCTCGGAGAATCACAGGATCTCTACGCGTTTCGCTTGGGTTGGACATCACTTGGATCTTTCTCTTTGGAGGGGGGCTGCATGAGGGATCAGCGTCTGCGAAATAGGTGTTATTGGCTCGTGACAGAGACCCCTGAATCTTGGGGACACCAGGGTGACATCTGTGGTGTGTGGACTCTTGGCCCTCTTTCTGATCAGGACAGATGTGTCCGGGTTACCCCCCCCCCCTCTTTTTCTTTTTCTTTCTCCATCTTATGGCTCCAGATGCTCCATACTCTCCTTCTTCCCTTTGGAAGCTGGTATTGACGGGATCCCCTGAAGAAGCTACAAGCGAAACGCGTAGCGATCCTGTGATTCTCCGAGATACCAGTAATTTTAATCTTTATATATGCCATATGTTTATACTACGGGTATTTCTTTAGATATCTCTCTCTCACTACCTAGGAGGGAGTTTGCCGTACAATGGGAAGATATGTATGTTCTATGTATTCATAGGTGTGAGCAGCCTATTGCATTAGGGTGTGCACCTCAAATCTCATGCATGTGTGTGTCTACATGTATATGGCCCAGATGCATTCATCTCCCTGCTGGCACAATGAAAGAGAAGTGGTTTAGCACTTCTCTTATGGCTGAGCTGGTAAGAGTGAGATCTGTTCCATATCCCCGCCCGCACACAGAGCGATAATGCTAATGTGCACTAGGTGATTAGGGTGTGCCCAGGCACACTCGGCACACCCTGTGCACACGCCTATGTATGTATAGATTTTATGCAATTAATCTTTTAATGATGTTTCAATAAAATGTAAAGACTTTTTATTAACCTCCCTGGTGGTCTGATTTTAGTCAGGATTTCTGTGCTAAAAGCGGTTCATTGTTTTGCATTGAAATCTGTTGTTTTATATTTTAAAACTCCCCTTCCCCTGCGATCCCACGCCGTCCTCACCCGCCGTCCTACAGCCATCCTCCCGTTGTCCAACCCGCCCCCCCCCCCACCCCACCGTCCTCCCCCCATCTTCCCCCACCGTCCTCCTGCCGCCCTCCCGCCATCTTCCACCACCGTCCTCCCCCGCCGTTCTCCCCTACTGTCCTCCCGCCATCTTCCCCCACCGTCCTCCCCCCGCCGTCCTCCCGCTCCGTGCTCAGCTGATGCCAGCACCTGTCTTCCAGTTCCCTTCCCTGTGAGCGCTGCGACGCAGGGGGGTGGAACCGGCGGCAATTTCAAAAATGTAAATACACCAAATGAGATGATACAAAGCTGTGATCCTAACAGATTACACTGTATCATCCCATCTCACCACAGGATTTCACCTGGTGACTTTTCCAGTGCCCTGCCTGTGCTTTTCCAGTTCTTTGTGCCTGGAAAATAGAGAACGACCATGGCGTCCAAAAAGCGTTCTTTTTGCGCAAAAGCGCTTTTAGAGGAACTGGAAAACAGCGACAGCGAAACGGAGTTACTTGAAGAACTGAGCGATAGCGATTGGTGGGAAAATTCGGCATCAGATACGGAAAGTGACGAAAGCGACGATTCTGATGTCTCTTTCTGGCACATCGCTTGTGGAATTTGGGAAGTTTATCAAATGATTCTTCAGAATTTCCAATGCAGCGATGTGCCAGAAAGAGACATCAGAATCGTCGCTGTCCTCACTTTCCGTACCTGATGACGAATTTTCCCACCAATCGCTATCGCTTAGTTCTTCGAGTAACTCCGTTTCGCTGTCGCTGTTTTCCAGTTCATCTAAAAGCTCTTTTGTGCAAAAAGAACGCTTTTTGGACGCCATGGTCGTTCTCTATTTTCCAGGCACAAAGAACTGGAAAAGCACAGGCAGGGCACTGGAAAAGTCACCAGGTGAAATCCTGTGGTGAAATGGGATGATACATTGTAATCCGTTAGGATCGCAACTTTGTATCATCTCATTTGATGTATTTACATTTTTGAATTTGCCGCCGGTTCCACCCCCCCTGCATTGCAACGCTCGCAGGGAACCGGAAGACAGGTGCCGGCATCAGCTGAGCACAGAGTGGGAGGACAGCGGGAGGATGGCTGGAGGACAGTTGGAGGATGGCTGGAGGACAGTGGGAGGGCGGCGGGGAGGAAGGCTGGAGGATGGCGGGGGAGGACAGCTGGGAATCACAGGGGAAGGTGAGTATCATTCTGGGGTAATCCCGAGTGTGGCTTGGGGTTACTGCTTTTGGTACTGAAAATGAACCCCGAGCCACACTCGGGAATACCGCTAGGGAGGTTAAACACTTTTCTCCATGGGCAGTGTTGGGGTAGTTACTCAAAAAATGTAACTAGTTACTAGTTACTTCTGTAAATTGTAACGAGATTACTTTACTAGTTACAGCATTTGAAAAGTAACTTCACTACTTATTACTTTACTTTCCTCTTTCTTAATTGACCATGTAGAAGAAGATACATGACACTCTTTCTGCATAGAGTTTATTGTATAAACACAGGCTTTGGGAAACATGAGAACAAAACCTGAAAAAACAGAATAAAACATAAAGTGCAACAAAAAGTCATAAACTTCATCCCTCTCTATTCTTCCAAATAACGATTGTATCGCACGGCTTGGGTAACGCAGGAAAGCGCGTTCCTATAGCCTAGTAAAGTAGTGTAGTTACCAATATTAGTATTGTAACTAGTTACTTTACTTAGTTACCAAAAAAAGTAATGTAGTTACTGTAATCAGTTACTTTGTAACTAGTTACCCCCAACACTGGACATGGGGTTATTGGTGGCTACCTTTAAAGTCCTATTTTCTCCTATCAATTACATATGGGGGGATGTGGAGCCATAATCTATTGAGTCTTGTCTCACACAAAGTTGTTCTCTGAGGATTTGCCGAGAGGAGAGCCGATAACCGGCAAATCCACACAGGGGACATCTACACTGATAATCAAGAAAATGAAGAAAGAACAATACAGCGCTAAAATAAAAAATAAAAAATATTAGCAAAGCGACTGGCACTACAGATGACAATCCGTATCTAAAGTAAAAATATATAAAGTGCAGATAGAAAAAACTATAATAAAGTGCATATATAGTCCAATATTCAATTGTGTCTATATAGCCAATAGGAATATTTATACAATACACATAATATACAACACAGCCAATAGAAATGATATAAAGTGCATATATAATCAAATAACAGATCAATAAAAGTCTGATTAATAAATCAATGAAAGTCCAAAGTGCAATCTGAAAAGAAAGTCTTTAATCGTTATTCCATGTGAATAATCTAAACATTTGTGCACTGGAACCACCACCAACCTTAGAGGGGGGCTTACCAGATAAAATGGACCTAATTAGGCTTACACCTAATGAGTCAGAAACAGCGTGATTAGATGGATAATCATCCAAAAGACGTCTGGATAGACTTCCACCACTCCAACAGCACCAACGATTTATTCCACTTTAATACAGGTTATTCCCATTGATGGACCATGCAGTCAAAAATAGAGCCTCAAGTTCTTCTCCACATATACTCAATAAAAGAGAGAACTCCACATAGTGTAAAACCATACAAATGTTTCGTTTATGGAATGGAAATCACTTTCAAGAAAACATCCTAGGATCAAATGTAACGCAGTGGCATTATAGCAGCAGATCCTACGCGTTTCGACTGAATAGACATCATCTGAGGTTCTAATATCAGTATTCTTTTTTAAATCAATATCCTGATTCTCAGTGCAGTCCCAACAGTGCTGACAAGTGCTGCCAATCAGTGCCCATTGGTGCTGCCAATCAGTGTCCATCAGTGCTGCCAATCAGTGCCCATCAGTGATGCCTGTCAGTGCCCAGGGATAAGAAACAAAGAGATCTTTAGTAAAAATCAGAACATATTACACATGATTAGGCACACATTTAGTGGCGGCTCACACTATAGCCATGTCAGACATTGCATGTGATTCGGAGCGCACTTCTCTGCAAATCACATGCGATGTCTGTGCGATGCAAATTTAGCCATACAGATTGTATGGATAAATTTGCATCACATTCTGACCAAAGTCGTGCAGGACCCTTTTTTTGGTCCGCACCAGAATCGGAACGCATGGATGTTCACACCTATGCGATCCGATTCCTGTCCGAATTGACAGTTCACAATGCGATATGCAAATTAATCCGGGGGTGTCATTAACTTTGTATTGACACTCCCAGCAGTTCGCATATGGCAGTGTGAACTGCCTGCGAGACGGGTGCGATGCGGGAACTTGCAGTGGATTCGCAGGGTTCCCGCATCGCACCAGTGTGAACTGGCACTTAACATTTTGATCACCCTAGATGTTAACCCCTTCCCAGCCAGTGTCATTGATACAGTGACAGTGTATATTATTAGCACTAATCACAGTATTGGTGTCACTGGTGATGTCAGTGGCAGTTAGTCAGTTCCCCTCCAGCGTCAGTTAGTGTCAGATTGTCCACTGCACTATCACAGTCCCACTATAAGTCAATTGCCACCATTACTAGTTTAAAAAAACAAAAAAATTCCAATATATATACACATGTATATATACATACATATATATATATATATATATATATATATATATATATATATATATATATACATACATATATATATATATATACATATATATATATATATATATACATATATACAGTATATATACACATACATATATATATATATATATATATATATATATATATATATATATATATATATATATATATATATATCATAGTTTGTTGACACCAACCCCAGCAATATACTTATTGATATTTTATCAGAGCAAAAAACATTTTGGCCAAAATTTATGAAAAAATTAGATTTTTTTATTTATTATTATTATTATTATTATTATTGGATATGTTTTACTGCAGAAAGTAAAAAAAAAAAATATTATTTTTTTTTTCAGAATTCTTTTTGTTTAAACTGCAAAAAATAAAATAAAAAAACACAGTGGTGATCAAATACTACCAAAACAAAGCTTTATTTGTTTGAAAAAAAAGATTTCAATTTAATTTGGGTGCAGCGTTGCATGACTGCGCAATTACCAGTTAAAGTAGCGTAGTGCTAAATAGCAAGAAATGGCCTGGCCATGATGGAGGGGGGAGTAAAACCTTCTGGAGCTCAACTGGTTAAGCACAGGTCTAGCCAAAACAATTTTATTGTTTTTTTTTGGATAGAGCAGTGGAAGGGTTAGCGCCCCTGCAAGGATTTGTTTTCTGTCTGTTTCTGTATAAAGGAGACTTTTTTTACCTTTTTTTTTTTTTAACCCCCTGTAAAAAAGTCAGTTGCGTCCAGAGCAGCGGATTCAGAGAGCGTTGCACATTTTTGGCAGATTCCCGGTGACAGGAAAACAGAAGAGCGGCTCCTGCACAAAGCAATCATCAAAAATTCAAACTGTCAAAAGCAGCGCGCGGGGTAATATAACACCGCGCCGTACAATACGTATACATCACGGAGAAATATAATTATACACCCAGAGCCGCAGTGTCAGGAGACCCGGCAAAAAAAAATAAAAAATAAAAATAAATAATATGCTACTTGGGGAAGAATTATTAAAGCAACTAATTTCTGCGCCGCATGATTGAATGCTGGGAAATAGGACGCGCTAAGCGCTGACCCATAAGGCATTGTGCCGTCCGCATTACAAACTATCACAATTTACTTTTTTTACAGCAAGACAATTGAAGAGTAATGACATCAGCAGAGCTGCGCTGCCCTGGGATATGCTGCGCGCACGCTGCGCTCCCTGCGAGGAGAACGGTGTCTGCAGCGAGCAGCAGTGCATAAATCGTAATCCACAGGAGACTTCCCCGGTTACAGCGTCCCCCCCCCCCCCAATGAAAATTTATGGCATTAGTTGTGATTACATGTGTGGTTGCAACTCAAACTCACAGAGACACCGCTAAAGAGCGTTAAGCAATATCCCAGCACAGCGGGAAGGCGAGGGCTAGGGCGCGCACCGGCCATAATGAGTCCGAAAAGAAAATCACATTTCACCCTCAAAAAAAAATCAGTTTATTTGTCTTTGGCTTTTTTTGGGGGGAGGGGGGAATGTATATAGACTAGCTCAGTTTAGTTAATTTATTAAATATACTGTATATGAAATAATGAGTTGGTTTAAAGTGGAACTTCACTCTCTCAACCAACATGGACTATTTTGAATATTTATGCTGCTAGCATTAGTACATAGATAGGAAAGTATATTGTATTTACTTGTTTTAACCACTTCAATACCGGACACTTTCACCCCCTTCCTGCCTGAGTTTCTGTTATAAAATTTTGCAAATAAGTCATTTTTCTTCTTCACTGATGGGCACTAATGAGGCTGCACTGATGGGCAGTAATGAGGCTGCACTGATGGGCACTAATGAGGCAGCACTGATGGGCACTAATGAGGCAGCACTGATGGCCAGTAACGAGGCTGCACTGATGGGAAGTAATGAGGCTGCACTGATGGGCACTAAAGAGGCAGCACGGATAGGCACTGATGAGGCTGTGCTGATGGGCACTGATGAGCCTGCACTGATGTGTGCTGGTGGGCACTAATGAACCTGCACTGATGTGCACTAATAGGCTGCACTGAGGGGCAGTAATGAGGCTGCACTGATGGGCACTAATGAGGCAGCACTGATAGGCACTGATGAGGCTGCACTGATGTGTACTGATGGGCACTGATGAGCCTGCACTGATGTGTGCTGATGGGCACTAATGAGGCAGCACTGATGTGCACTAATAGGCTGCACTGATGGGCAATGATGAGGCTGCACTGAGGGTCACTGATGAGGCTACATTAATGGCTCTGATAGACAGCACTGATGGGCACTGATGAGGCTGCACTGATGTGCACTGATGGGCACTGATAAGGCTGCATGATGTGCGCTGGTGGGCACTAATGAGCCTGCACGGATGTGCACTGATGGGCACTCATGAGGCTGCATTGAGGGTGACTGATGAGGCTACATTGATGGCACTGATAAGGCTGCATGATGTGCGCTGGTGGGCACTAATGAGCTTGCACAGATGTGCACTAATAGGCTGCACTGATAGGCACTGATGAGGCTGCACTGATGTGCGCTGATGGGCACTAATATTTGCCAAAAGAGAAAGGCAGCTCTGTCCAGATGTTGGTAGTATGCAGTACTGTAAAAGCAGCCCATGGATATGAAAACACATTTATTGACAAGAAGCCATAGTTAAAATCAGTGTTGGGGGTAACGAGTTACAAAGTAACGGATTACAGTAACTACATTACTTTTTTTGGTAACTAAGAAATGTAACTAGTTACAATACTAATATTGGTAACTACACTACTTTACTAGGCTATAGGAGGTAACTACACTACTTTACTAGGCTATAGGAACCAGTGGCGGCCCGTGCATAGGGGGCGCCGGAGCGCCGCCCCCCCCCCCCCTAGAAAAAAAAAAAAAATAGAAAAAAAATGACAAAAAAATAATAAAGTTTTGAAAAAAAAAAATTGTGTTCGCAGGCCTATGCGCTCGGCCTGGTGGATATGGGGGGGGTGGGGTTTACGACCCAGAAGAGGCACCGATTGGCTGCCTTCTGGGGGCGTAACCTGGCCGCATGAAAAAGCGCTGAGCCACCCCCACCTTCGTGATATCCTGGCTGTAATTGGTCCAGTCTCCAGCCTGGACCAATCATCATCCAGGACATCGCTGACTCGTAATGGGGGCGGTGCTGGTGCGTGCGTCAGTCACGCACCGTCACCGCCCCAATCTCCTTCCCGCCACCCGGACCGGAAGACAGAAGACTGAAGAGGAGGATGTCCACGGCGCTGCTCGTCTCGGTTCCCGGAATCCCGCCATCCTGCCGCCGTCAGAAGGTAAGTGATTGAAGCCGACCTGTGCCCTCACCTGTGCCATGCCTGTACCATCACCTGTGCCCTCACCTGTGCCATCACCTGTGCCATCACCTGTGCCATGCCTATGCCATCACCTGTGCCATGCCTATGCCATCACCTGTGCCATCACCTGTGCCATGCCTATGCCATCACCTGTGCCATCGCCTATGCCATCACCTGTGCCATGCCTATGCCATCACCTGTGCCATCACCTATGCCATGCCTGTGCCATCACCTGTGCCATCGCCTATGCCATCACCTGTGCCATGCCCATGCCATCACCTATGCCATCATCTGTGCCATGCCTATGCCATCACCTGTGCCATGCCTATGCCATCACCTGTGCCATCACCTGTGCCATGCCTATGCCATCACCTGTGCCATGCCTATACCATCACATGTGCCATGCCTGTGCCATCACCTGTGCCATGCCTATACCATCACATGTGCCATGCCCTCAATGTCATGCAATTTTTTTACCGCGTTTTTTGCCGCGAAGCAATACCTATTACATTTTTCTTTTTGCGCCCCCCCCCCCCCAAAAAATTTTGAGCACCAGCCGCGACTGATAGGAACGCGCTTTCCTGCGTTACCCAAGCCGTGCGATACAATCGTTATCTCAAAGAATAGAGAGGGATGAAGTTTATGACTTTTTGTTGCACTTTATGTTTTATTCTGTTTTTTCAGGTTTTGTTCTCATGTTTCCCAAAGCCTGTGTTTATACAATAAACTCTATGCAGAAAGAGTGTCATGTATCTTCTTCTACACGGCCAATTAAGAAAGAGGAAAGTAAAGTAATAAGTAGTGAAGTTACTTTTCAAATGCAGTAACTAGTAAAGTAATCTCGTTACAACTTACAGAAGTAACTAGTTACATTTTTTGAGTAACTACCCCAACACTGGTTAAAATGTGTATGACACAATCGATAAAAGGAAATCAAACCAGTGTAGTTCCAAGCCGATCATGTAGGTGGTGGTGGGTGATGACCTTCGGGACCACTGGGTGAGGAGATCCAATCACTGGGGTGAGCTGGAACAACGCCATCCAGAGTGTAAATGCAAGCTGTGGAACACGAAAGCTGAGTCGGACCAGCCGGCGCTCAGCGCGTGACGTGTATAGCAATGCAGTGCGGAGCGGAAGTCTCAAACCCAGAAGTAGAACCAGCTTGGAACACATTGACAAGAATGTTGCCATGACGACATGTTTCGCGCGCATGCGCTTTGTCAAGTCAGGACTTGACAAAGCGCATGGTTTGAGACATCCGCTCCGCTCTGCATTGCTATACACATCACCCGCTGCTGCTAGGTTAGTAATGTGATTGGGTGGAACTCGACTGTATTAAGATAAAGGACCTTCTGCCATTAGAACCACTAGAAGTTGTAAGAGTGTTAAAATAAGCACTGGGATGGCCAGTGGGTGAGCCCTGGGGAATGTTGGTTTGTCAGGCCCCGGGGGGGGGGGGGGGGGGGGACAGGCCTAAAGCTGTGTAAGGGGCCCCAATGTTTCTGATGGCTGCCCTGCCTACAGTCAAGCATGGTGGTGGGAGTGTCATGGTCCGGGGCTGCACTGAGTGCTTCTGGCACTGGGAAGCTACAGTTCATTGAGGGAACCATGAATGCCAACATGTACTGTGACATACTGAAGCAGAGCATGATCCCCTCCCTTCAGAGACTGGGCCGCAGGGCAGTATTTCAACGTGATAACGACCCAAAACACACCTCCAAGATGACCACTGCCTTGCTAAAGAAGCTGAGGGTAAAGGTGATGGACTGGCCAAGCATGTCTCCAGACCTAAACCCTATTGAGCATCTGTGGGACATCCTCAAACAGAAGGTGGAGGAGCGCAAGGCCTCTAACATCCACCAGCTCTGTGATGTCGTCATGGAGGAGGGGAAGAGGACTCCAGTGGCAACCTGTGAAGCTCTGGTGAACTCCATGCCCAAGAGCATCAACCGTCAAGGCAGTGCTGGTAAATAATGGTGGCCACACAAAATAGCCTATTAGTGTGACTGGCCAAGAATGTATCCAAATCTAAAATACTTATCCAGATCCACAGGAATGCTTGCCTTAAGATGTGATGATACGAGCCTCTCAAAACATTTAATGATGATATGAGCTAGGGCAACTGGACGATAATAATTTGACCACTTAGGCCTCTTTCACACTTATGCGACCTAAAAGTTGCGCAATTTTACCGCAATTTTTTTTGCCACGATTTTACAGCGATTTTGACTGGACTTGAAGCAATGCCCACAGCTATGGACCTCATAAGGCATAAAAATCAGCCCAATGTAGTGCAGGGACTATTCGTGGCAACTTGAAGTCGCACAGATATGAACGGTACTCATTGGAAATCATGGAGTACGACTTGTCATGTGACTTTGACAATAGCAGGACAAGTCGCACGAGTGTAAAAGGGGCCTATTTCTGATACTTGTCGTTTGCAAGTTAAAATCAGTATTTTTTTGCTAGAAAATTACTTAGAACCCCCCAACGTTATGATATTTTTTTTCAGCAGAGACCCTAGAGAATAAAAAGGAGATCTCTGCAATACTTTATCTCACACCGTATTTTCGCAGCGGTCTTACAAATGCAATTGTTTTAGGAACAGATACACTTTTTTGAATTAAAAAATAAGAAAACAGTAAAGTTAGCCCAATGTTTTTCTATAATGTGAAAGATGATGTTACGCCGAGTAAATAGATACCCAACATGTCATGCTTCAAAATTGCGCACACTCGTGGATTGGCGACAAACATTGGTACTTAAAAATCTCCATAGGTGACGCTTTAAAAATGTCTACAGGTCACCAGTTCCAGAGGAGTTCTAGGGCTAGACTTATTGCTCTCACTCTAACGATCGTGGCGATACCTCACATGTGTGGTTTGAACACCGTTTACATATGTGGGCGCGACTTGCGTATGCGTTCGCTTCTTATTTATTTTACCTTTTATTTTTTATTTTTACACTGTCCCTTAAAAAAAAGTGTTTTTTGATCACTTTGATTCCTATTGCAAGGAATGTAAAACATCCCTTGTAATAGAAATAAGCATGACAGGTCCTCTTTAACCACTGGCCGACAACGCGCCATGCAGCAAAGTGGCGCTATTGCGCGAAACGATGTACCTGTATGTCGTTTCATTCAATAACCACTAGATGGCGCCATTGTGCCGCTGGAGGAGCGATCATGCCGTGATAGGCTAGTGGAGATGTCAATCAACTCGTCCGGCGGCGTACCCAGAGATGTACAGTAACTAAGTAGAACTACTTCAGTACTGTACTTAAGTACCGAAAGGCGATATCTGTACTTTCCTAGAGTAGAATTTTTTTCTCCTACTTCCACTTTTACTGCACTACATTTTTTCGATGATTTCAATACTTCTACTCCAATATTTTTTTTTTGTGCTGCATAGTTACTCGTTACAATTATAAAAATGACCACTGCCAGAACAGTAGATGGCAGGTTTCATGAAGCTAAAACCATGTGTATTATCAGCGCATACGAAAATAAAAGCTACTGTATGTATAAATAAAAGCTGCATTTCAAATAATAAAAAACAATATGATGTTCAAACTTTTGACTTCTTTCTTTAATAACTACATAACACAGTACTTGTACTTTTACTTTCAGTACTTGAGTAGCAAAATTTTTAAAAAAACTACTTGCAATACTTAAGTACAAAAAATGTTGAATACTTTAGTACTTCTACTCAAGTCACTTTTTGATCGAGCACTTGTACTTTTACTCAAGTATGGGTTTTGAGTACTTTATACAACTCTGGGCGTACCTGATGTACGCCAGCCGGCCACCCGCGATCATCCTTTGGTGAGGCAGAACGCCGATCTGCCTATTTAAACAAGGCAAATTGCCATTCTGCAAGGGGACAAGCTAGAGATCTTGTTAAGCAGGAACCAGGATCTCTGTCTTCCCCCACTCAGTGCAACCCCCATAGTTAGAAAACACCCCCTAGGGACACAGCTAACACTTTGATCGCCTCTGATGTTAACCCCTTCCCTGCCAGTGTCATTAGTACAGTGACAGTGCATAGTTTTAGCACTGATCACTGTATTAGTGTCACTGGTCCCCAAAAAGTGTCAGACGTGTCAGATGTCTGATTTGTCTGTCGCAATGTCGCATTCCCTCTAAAAATCGCTGATCACCGCCATTACTAGTAAAAAAAATAGATAAATAAAAATTCCATAAAAATATCCCCTAGTTTGTAGAGGCTCTAACCTTTGCGCAAACCAATCAATATACACTTATTGGGATTTTTTTTTACCAAAAATATGTAGCAGAATACAAATTGGCCTAAATTGATGAAAAAATGTTGATGTTTTTTATTGGGAATGTTATGTAGCAGAAAGTAAAAAATATTGTTTTTGTTCTCAAAATTGTCGCTCTTTTTTTTGTTTATAGCGCAAAAAATAAAAATTGCACAGGTGATCAAATACCACCAAAAGAAATCTCTATTTGTGTGAAAAAAAAGAACATAAAATTGTTTTTAGGTACAGCGTCGCACGACTGCGCAATTGTCAGTTAAAGTAACACAGTGCCGTATCGAAAAAGTTGATTGGTCATTAAAGGGGTAAAACCTTCCGGTCCAGAAGTGGTTAATGTGAGATCTGGGGGTCAAAAAGACCTGGGATCTCACATCTACACTTAAATGCAAAAAAAAAAAAAAAATGTCATTTTTTTTTTTTCAGCGTGAAAAAAAAAATGGGTCCTTTAACCACTTTACCACCGGAGGATTTTGCTGTCTTCCGTCCAGGCCACTTTTTGCGATTCGGCGCTGTGCGACTTCAACTGACAATTGCGCGGTCGTGCGACGCCGTACCCAAACGAAATTTACGTCCTTTTTTTCCCACAAACAGAGCTTTCTTTTGGCGGTATTTGATCACCTGTGCGATTTTTACTTTTTGCGCTATAAACAAAAAAAGAGCGTTTATTTTGAAAAAATAACAATATTTTTAACATTTTTTTATATGAAATTCCCCCCAAAAAAGATGTAAAAACCAATTTTTTAAAAAATTTTTGGCCAATTTGTTTTATGCTACATATGTTTGGTAAAAAAAATCGCAATAAGCGTATTTTGATTGGTTTGCGCAAAAGTTATTGCGTTTACTAACAAAGGGAAAGATTTCTGTCATTTTTGGTGTTTTTTTTTTAACGCGTAATGGCGGCGATCTGCGATTTTTTTTGCGGGACTGCGACATTGCGGCGGACAGACCGGACCCCTGACTGACATTTTTGACACTTTTGGGGGTACCAGTGACATTACTGCAGTAATCAGTGCTATAAATATGCACTGTTACTGTAAAAATGACACTGGCAGGGAAGGGGTTAATTTTATTGGAGAGGGAGGGGTTAATGTATGCCTGGTGCTTACTGACGTGTAGGGGGGGAGGTGACTATGTGAGTCATGGACAGATCGGATGTCCAGCTATGCTGAACACTCCGATCTGTCACTCCCTGTCACTATGGAGATCCGCCCGCTGTGTTTACACACAGCGTGCGGATCTCCAGACTCGATCCCTGACGATCGGGTAAGAGCAGCGGCGATCGCCGCTGCTCCTCCCCTGGCCCGACTCCCGCTGTGAATGAAAACAGCGGGAGCGAGCCTCCGGCGGCGCGAAAGCGCCGCCCAGAAGGGGGAGTGTCCAATCACGTTAATACTACGTGGCTGGACGATAACGAACCACTCTGCCGCAGTAGTATTACTGTGAGCGGTTGTAGAGTGGTTAAGGCCGTTGAGAGGAAATGACCTATGATGTCGCTCTGGTCCTCCAAGGCCATAGAGTGGAGTGGGGGGCCAGCTTGCCCTCCCTCGACTTCCTGCCTAGGAGAGGAAAAGACCAGATCGTTTACACCTCTACCAACGGCTCCTGGAAGCAGGGGAAATGACAGGGAAGCGATGGGAGGGGGGGCACCTCTCCCGCCGCCCAAAAAAGCAATCCCGCCGCTGGGACCACCTTTATGTGAAAGAGGACCGCCGGCCGTGTAAGAAAATACCGGGGTTATGGCAGCTATTTGCTATCTGCTGCCATAACCCCGGTATTTAATGTCAATGTATTAACTTAAAACTGCGACGGGTGGTTAAAGAAATGGTTGCGGATTTTTAGGTATTTTTTAGGTATGATTTTTGTTTTTTTTAGGTTTGATTTTTTAGGTATTGCGCATTTTCCTGCTTTTCCTGCTTACTTCCTCCTGCTGTACAGAGCACCCGGCCGCTGCATCTGCATGCGCCGCCGCGGTAATAATATTAGGTCTCCATCTTGGACGTAACCCTGTATTATCTGCATGGAGCGGATGTTCAGGCTGCGTACAGGAACGCCGGCTGGCGCGCAGCGCGTCCCCCTTTGGTGAATGATTTAATGCGCTGTAAATTGCGAGCGCTCGTTGTGATTTATCGCGGTGCGTCCTACAAGACCTGGCGGATGTAAAGCATGGTAAATTCCGTATTCACTTTGAATTGTGGCCTCATTTACACTTCAATCACGGATGATGTATGCGCCGCGTGTTTTCCATGGTGCGCCATTTGCATGAAATACCGACTATTTTATGCCGACTTTTCATCGAATTGCGAACCGCTTATTGTTCTGAACTGAGAAAATATTTCTTCCTGTTTGCAGTCGCTGCGTTTCCATCTGCTGACGGGAAGATTGATATATTTTTGATGTTTTTGTTGCAGTTTAGTTGTATAGAAGTGACCGGTTTCCGTATCGCCACATCTATGCCGCCGCGGCGTTCCGCTTTTGGTCAAAATAGGGAATTTTATCTCTGAGCGATTATGTTATCAGCCAATCACAGCTGGGAAATCGCACCAAATTGAATTTGCACTCTTAGAGCAGAAGGTCGGCCACAACTAATCTTCATTTTGGATGGAGCGGAGGAGTTAGAGCAATGCTGGTCGACTTCCATTGTCAGAGACTGTAGACATACTACAGGAGAGGGTCAGAGACTGCACACAAACTACAGGCGATATTGAGAGACTGCAGACATACAACAGGAGACAGTCAGAGACTGCACACAAACTACAGGAGATGGTCAGAGACTGCAGACATGATACAGGAGATGGTCAGAGACTGCAGACATGGTACAGGAGATGGTCAGAGACTGCAGACATGGTACAGGAGATGGTCAGAGACTGCAGACATGGTACAGGAGATGGTCAGAGACTGCAGACATGGTACAGGAGATGGTCAGAGACTGCAGACATGATACAGGAGATGGTCAGAGACTGCAGACATACTACAGGAGATGGTCAGAGACTGCACACAAACTACAGGCGATAGTGAGAGACTGCAGATATACAATAGGAGATGGTCAGAGACTGTAGAAGTACAAGAGATGGTCAGAGACTGTACACATAGAACAGAAGATGGCCAAAGACTGCAGACATGATACAGGAGATGGTCAGAGACTGCAGACATACTACAGGAGAGGGTCAGAGACTGCATACATACTACAGGAGAGGGTCAGAGACTACATACATGATACAGGAGATGGTCAGAGACTGCAGACATACAACAGGAGACAGTCAGAGACTGCAGACATACAATAGGAGACAGTCAGAGACTGCACACAAACTACAGGAGATGGTCAGAGACTGCAGACACACTACAGGAGATGGTCAGAGACTGCAGACATGGTACAGGAGATGGTCAGAGACTGCAGACACACTACAGGAGATGGTCAGAGACTGCACACAAACTACAGGCGATAGTGAGAGACTGCAGATATACAATAGGAGATGGTCAGAGACTGTAGAAGTACAAGAGATGGTCAGAGACTGTACACATAGAACAGAAGATGGCCAAAGACTGCAGACATGATACAGGAGATGGTCAGAGACTGCAGACATGATACAGGAGATGGTCAGAGACTGCAGACATGATACAGGAGATGGTCAGAGACTGCAGACATACTACAGGAGATGGTCAGAGACTGCACACAAACTACAGGCGATAGTGAGAGACTGCAGATATACAATAGGAGATGGTCAGAGACTGTAGAAGTACAAGAGATGGTCAGAGACTGTACACATAGAACAGAAGATGGCCAAAGACTGCAGACATACTACAGGAGAGGGTCAGAGACTGCATACATACTACAGGAGAGGGTCAGAGACTACATACATGATACAGGAGATGGTCAGAGACTGCAGACATACTACAGGAGATGGTCAGAGACTGCAGACATACTACAGGAGATAGTCTGAAACCACAGACATACTACAGGAGAGGGTCAGAGACTGCAGACATATTATAGGAGATGGTCAGAGACTGCAGACATAGTACAGGAGATGGTCAGAGACTGCAGACATACTACAGGAGAGGGTCAGAGACTTCAGACATATTATAGGAGATCATACCTCTCTACGTTTTGAGATGGGAACAAGGATCACCTATAAGCAAAGCATGTAGGTATAGGACACACCCCCTGCCACACCCACTTAAAGTAAAATTACAAGAAAATGATTAGTTAAACCCACAAGTGATTTCTTCTTTACCACCACAATTCCTTTATACTGATTTTGAAAATTTACAAATGCAGCAATGTAGAAAAACGGGGTGAAAGGTTTAGTACTGGGAAACCCTTTTTGAATGGCACCCCCTACTGGTCTGTGAAAGAGCAGCGCGTTTCTGTGCGTGTCAGGAAAGAGCGGGTTTTGCACACGTCCCCCAACACGCAGAAAGCGTTTGCCAAGGCTGCGGCAGGAGACCACCATTTCTGAGCTCACAATTTTCTATGAAGTCCGGGCCCTGTATCATACGATGTGTCTGCTTCTCATCATCTTATATTTTCATGAGGTTTCTATATTTTGGAATGCTACAGCAATGCGATTCGTAGGCCGGCGACATTCCTCATCTGATCCAACGAGGATCATAACTAACCAAAAAAACTGTAAGACATCAACTGCATGATGGGAGATTCTTGGCAGACTGACATCCATATGAAGAAATAATCAATGGGATCTTCGTGGCTTTATTGTAAAACGCGTTTCGTCACACAGAATGCGCAAAGCGGAGCAAGGCTGAAATTCCAGGAGAATCCGCCAAATTCAAAAACATAATTTGCGCTTTGAGTGCTGTCAAAAAAAGCAAGGATGGTGGGAACCCCTTTATAATGGGCACAGCAGGTGTACAAACCAGGGAACTCAGCACAGGGATGGTGGGACCCCCTCATAATGGGCACAGCGGGTGTACAGACCCGGGAACTCAGCACAGGGATATAAAGAACCCCTTATAATGGACACAGCAGGTGTATGGACCCGGAAACTCTGCACAGGAATGGTGGGAACCCCTCATAATGGGCACAGTGTGTCTACAGACCCAGGAACTCAGCACAGGGATGGTGGGAAACTGCCATTCCACTCCCTGACAGCGAGGTGTGAGGTTGCTGGTTCCTTAGCTCGTGTGCTTCCAGAAGCCAGGGGCTAGAGTTGCTTCTCTGCCCCAGGAAGGATGCTGGATCCTGGGGAGGACCCTGGCGGGGGCCCCCTGGATAGGCCTGAGACTATGGAAGACATGGAGCTCGGCCGAAGGAGGGGTGAATCCCTGCCTACCTTTAGACGGAGGACTGTTGAAAAGCTGAGGCGGATTGAGAAAGAGGAGGAGAAATTGGCAACTTTGAAAGTAGAATTTAAAAAGAAAAAGTTGTATTGTGCCAAACTGTACAGTAAGAAGAGACCGGCTCTGAGGCCTGAATTGAAGGACTTAGAGCAAGCTTTGAGGAAGCAGAAAGAGTTGGTGAGCTCTCTGAAGGAAAGCTGTGAAGCACTTCAGGAGAAATACAGGAATGAGGAGCGTTTCAGCCGTATGAGGAGAGGAGCCGTTTCCAGCATGGAGAGTGACCCAGTCAGTGAAGAGATGCAGGTACCGACAGAGTCAGCAGAGAGTGAGAAAGTGGGCCCGGAGGATGAGCCCAGCTCTTCAACACCTCAAACATCTGCTGAGCCCCCAATGGCGGAGGCCTCTGTCTCCCTCCCTCTGCAGCAGCAATGTGGAACATCTGAGCAGGAGGTTGAGGGGGGTACTGGCATGTTGGAGTTCGTCGCTGAGCTGGAATCCCCTCTGGATGGAAGAAAGTTCCATTTTTCTGCAGATTCCCCAGATGAGGA
The DNA here is from genome assembly GCF_965119305.1 of Pelophylax lessonae. Classification (NCBI taxonomy): domain Eukaryota; kingdom Metazoa; phylum Chordata; class Amphibia; order Anura; family Ranidae; genus Pelophylax; species Pelophylax lessonae. The sequence goes on from NC_138773.1 coordinate 322,705,898, forward strand.
GATGGATACCGTTCCTCGCCCTATGAGAGAGAGACCTGTGGAGAGAGGAAGATTCACCATTAAGCCTGCAACATCCAGGAGGGAGTTTGATCCCACCATCAGCCATGACACTGCAGAGGTAACACAGCAAGCAGGTACAGTGTGTGTGCAAGGTGGTGATGTGAACTTTAATGACAATGTGCTTGCTGAGGGTTGTAGTGCTATGGGCTGTCAGCCCACACCCATAGACAATGTGCAGCATGCAGTGCAACCTGATACACCTGCTGAAAAAATTCCACTTTTAAATGCAAGTGGTGAGAAAATTGGAAAAAACTGTGTGTTTCTGGTTGAAGAGTCTGCAGAGAGGAGCACCACGGACATTGCAGAGGCTTTGCCTGGACCAAATACAGTGGCTGTTCCTGAGCATGGTGGAGGAGATGCTGGGAGCAGTAGTACTATAACTTTTTTGGAGTCTGCAGTAGACAAGGCTGTGATTGAACCCAGGAAAGCAGCTGAGTGCTCAGAGAAGGGGGAGGGGGTGGGTCTTGTCTCTGCTGCTCCAAAGACTGCAAGGGTTGATTCAGGCTCCTTGTCATCAGGTGTGGTTGTGTCTAAAGACAATGCTGTAATTGCTGATGTTTCTGGGAGGAAAACCTATGCTGGTGTTGCTGAAGGGTTTGGGAGGGGGGTGCAAGCAGGGAAGGAGCATGGAAATGTTTCATCTTCCTCATTATTTAAAAGGAGGAATGTGGTACAGCTCAGATGGGAAGGCGAAGGTATTCCGCCATATAGGAGAGCTGTGGTTGATAAGATTCTGCAGATGGGCTTTAAACCTGCAGATATCTTTGCCCTGATCAGTCCGACCGGCTCCTATGAGTACGATTTGTCCTTTGTCCGTCCGGAGTCTTTGGACATATTTTGGGAGAAATATGAACATGTGTATAGGAGCCTGCCGGACTGGAAAGGGCTCATCCCCAAAGTTGTGTCACGTCAGCCACTTATTAAAATGGTGACGATTCTTGTGCGCAATGAATCCATACCGCAAGGGGATTTATCTGTATGGCTGAGGAGATATGGAGACATCCTGAGCCCCTTACACAAAATTATGGATGATCGAGGAATATGGACGGGGGGATGGTCTGTGCAGCTAAAACTGAGGGTTATTGATAATGTCATCCAGCATCTGCCATCCTCAGCTTTCCTAGGGAGGGACAGACTGACCATCTTCTATCCAGGCCAGCCAAAGCTGTGCAATAAGTGTGGGGATAAAGGGCACTTTGCATCCTCCTGTCCAGTAATGAAATGCTCTCTATGTCAGGATTTAGGGCATTTGGCAAAGGATTGCAATATTATAAGGTGCAACTTGTGCAATGCAGTTGGGCATCCTTATAGCCAGTGTCCTGAGGCAATGCACAACCAGCCTGAGCTCATGAGAGAGTTTTTCCGTCTGGACATGGAGGATGCTCGGAGCTCAGCAGCTAGGGTGCCTGCGATTCCCTCCGAGACTGTACCAATACCCAGTGTGTCAGTGTCTTCCCAGTCTGTGGTGCCCCAGTCTGTGCCAATACCCAGTGTGTCAGTGTCTTCCCAGTCTGTGGTGCCCCAGTCTGTGCCAATGCCCAGTGTGTCAGTGTCTTCCCAGTCTGTGGTGCCCCAGTCTGTGCCAATGCCCAGTGTGTCAGTGTCTTCCCAGTCTGTATGTAAGGTATCGGTTACTAAGAATGTGTCCAATCCTTCTGTGTCTATGTCTTCCAAAATTGCAGAGGCGGCAAGAGGTGCTGAGGCAGGGGCATCAAGTACAGTGCCAGTCCCCTCCCCTAGACATTGCAGGGCTTCCATTAGGGACCATGGGGTGCAGAGGAGTGGGGAGAATGGTGAAGAGGCTGGCCTGGTGGTAGATAAGGTAAGGGAGAGTGGGGGTGAAGGGGAGGGTAAGAGTGGGGAAACTGTTATTTCCAATTTGTCCAAGGGGGATACGGAATGGTTGGAGGAGAAAAGAAAGAAGGGCAAAAGAAGGAAAAAAAAGTGTTCAGCTACCCACAGTCCTGAGGTTTTGCCTTTGACAAATAAGTTTGGGGTCCTGTCAGATGATGACGATGAATGGGACTTGTTGAGTACAGAATCTTCCATGGATGATGAGTCGCAGGGTGCAGTGAAGCGCACTGGTTCTCCAGGGGGAGAGAGTAGTCAGGCTAAGAAACGGCTGCCTCAATTATCTGTTAAAAGTGGCAACCAATAATGTTATCAGCTGAAAATCAGTCCTAAAATATAATTTTTCATTAAAGGCTCCATGCATGGTGATGTTCCTTAGTCTGGCTCTCTCGTAGGGTTTATGCTGTGTGCAATTTGGTTTATTTATTATGTTCTTGTTTTGTATAGTTATATTCAATTATTTTGTAAATATGTTATTTATAATTTATTTATTATGGTTTTATTGTATATAAGTTGATTGATTGTAAGAATTTCCAATAAACAAAATTAACCCCTCTTATTGGGAACAGCAGGTGTGTGGACCTGGGGACTTAGCATAGGGATGGTATGAACCCCTCATAATGGGTACAGCAGGTGTACAGACCCGGGAACTCAGCACAGGGATGGTGGGAACCCCTCGTAATGGGCACAGCAGGTATACAGACCCAGGAACTCAGCACAGGGATGGTGGGAACCCCCTCATAATGGGCACAGCGGGTGTACAGACCCGGGAACTCAGCACAGGGATGGTGGGAGCCCCTCATAATAGACACAGCAGGTGTACATACCCGGGAACTCAGCACAGGGATGGTGGGAGCCCCTCATAATGGGCACAGCAGGTGTACAGACCTGGGAACTCAGCACAGGGATGGTGGGAACCCCTCATAATGGGCACAGCAGGTGTACAGATCCGGGAACTCAGCACAGGGATGGTGGGAACCCCTCATAATGGGCACAGCAGGTGTACAGACCCGGGAACTTAGCTCAGGGAAGATGGAAACCCCTGAGTCCCCAGTAGATAGAGAAACTGTTCAGCGGGTTTCACTCATCAGTTTGTAATATCAGTTCTGTGAGATATGACTCTTTATCAGATCTCCAGAACACTGAGGCACCTTTATAAAGCTCAAAGAATGAGCATGGGGGTGCTTCACCCCAACCTAAAACTGGAGGATGACCAGAACTATGCCTACTGTGTATATTGCAATACATTTCAATTGAATGTTAGAGATGAAATGTTAGCTGAGCTCTCCCCACTGGATGGCGCTCTCTACAACCGTACAAATCCCACAGTTTAGGAGGACTGTGCCAGCATCCAGTGCTCAGTGATTGCTGTCAGGACGGAAGGAATTTGGAGCCTCCCACAAGTGATCAGTTGTTAACCTCTGAAAACATTTATTATAAAACACTCACTACACAGAAATATTCACATCAGTCTATACACCAGAAGAGCTTACAATCTAATGTCCTCCTACAGTCACACACTATTATTAATATACATTTATGTAGCTCTAAAATATACCATAGTACTGTACAGAGAACACTGAACAAGTCACATCAGTCTCTGTACCAGAAAAGCTTACACTCTAATGTCCCACCAGTCACACCTTATTTTTGCATTTATAAAGCTCTAACATATACAGGAGGAGGAAGGAGGTCCTGATTCCTCTATATAGATCTTTATATCACTAGAGGTAACACCAGCAGGGCAGGTGCTAGACTATTTTGCGCCCTAGGCAAGACCAGCTACTTGCACAGCCCCCCCCCTCCCCCAAAAAAAACTGTACACATTGCCCCCCTTCCTGCACATAATGCCCCCCACTTTAACCTTGCACTCCCCTCCCTGCAAGCACTGCCCTCCTTTAACGCTACACCACATTCCTGCACACACTGCCCCCCTTTAGCCCTACACTCCCCTTCCTGCACACACTGCCCCCCTTTAGCCCTACACCCCCCTTCCTATACACACTGCCCCCCTTTAGCCCTATGCCCCCTTCCTATACACACTTCCCCCCTTTAGCCCTACACCCCCCTTTCTATACACACTTCCCCCCTTTAGCCCTACACCCCCCTTTCTATACACACTGCCCCTCTTTAACCCTACACTCCCCTTCCTATACACACTGCCCCCCTTTTACCCTACACCCCCCCTTCCTATACACACTGCCCCCCTTTAACCCTACACCCCCTTCCTGTACACACTGCCCCCCTTTAACCCTACACCCCCTTTCCTATACACACTGCCCCCCTTTCAACACTACGCCCCCTTCCTGTAAACACAGCCCGACTCTCCATAGTTGGCACCTACCAGAGATGAGGAGGTGACAGGAGAGTAATGTGGCACTGGCCATGGCAGCGCCCTAGGTGGCAGTGCGCCCTAGGCGGCTGCCTAGTTCGCCTAGTGGTAGCACCAGCCCTGAACACCAGCAGTAGAAAAGAGGTCCTGATTCCTCCATATAGACCTTTATATGACTAGAGGTAACACTAGCAGGAGGAAAGAGGTCCTGATTCCTCCATCTAGATCTTTATATCAATAGAGAGGTCACCAGAAGAAGGAGGTCTTTATTCCTCTATATAGATCTTTACATTAGTAGAGGAGTCACCAGCAGGAGGAAGGAGGTCCTGATTCCTCTATATAGATCTTTATATCACTAGTGGGATCACCAGCAGTTGGAAGGAGGACCTGGTTGCTTTATATGGATTAATTAGACCTCATTTATAATACTGTACCCATAACTATTAATAAGATAAATACACTGCCTGGCAAAAAAAAAAAAAAGTCGCCACCTGGAACTAACTAATCAACTAAACTAAGCATGCAGTGACTATCATATTGGATATTACTGCATGTGCCCAAAGAATGAGGTCAGCTGAGTACCTGAATATACTGAATGACCAGGTTATTCCATCATTGGATTTTTTTCTTCCCTGATGGCACAGGAATATTCCAAGATGACAATGCCAGGATTCATCGGGCTCAAATTGTGAAAGAAGGGTTCAGGGGAGGATGAGACATCATTCTCACACATGGCTTGGCCACCACAGAGTCCAGAACTTACCCCCATTGAGAGTCTTTGGGATGTGCTGGGAATGGCTTTGCGCAGTGCTCTGACTCTCCCATCATCAATACAAGATCTTGGTGAAAAATGAATGCAACACTGGATGGAAATAAATCTTGTGGCATTGCAGAAGCTTATCGAAATAATGCCACAGTGACTGTGTGTTGTAATCAAAGCCAACAAAATATTTATGTGTGTGACAGGCAATGTACAGTATCTCACAAAAGTAAGTACACCCCTCACATTTCTGTAAATATTTTATTCTATCTTTTCATGTGACAACACTGAAGAAATGACACTTTGCTACAATGTAAAGTAGTGAGTGTACAGCTTGTATAACAGTGTAAATTTGCTGTCCCCTCAAAATAACTCAACGCACAGCCATTAATGTCTAAACCGCTGGCAACAAAAGTGAGTACACCCCTAAGTGAAAACGTCCAAATAGAGCCCAATTAGCCATTTTCCCTCCCCGGTGTCATGTGACGTGTTAGTGTTACAAGGTCTCAGGTGTGAATGGGGAGCAGGTGTGTTAAATTTGGTGTTATCGCTCTCACTCTCTCATACTGGTCACTGGAAGTTCAACATGGCACCTCATGGCAAAGAACTCTCTGAGGATCTAAAAAAAAAAAAATTGTTGCTCTACATAAAGTTGGCCTAGGCTATAAGAAGATTGGCAAGACCCTGAAACTGAGCTGCAGCATGGTGGCAAAAACCATACAGCGGTTTACCAGGACAGGTTCCACTCAGAACAGGCCTCACCATGGTCGACCAAAGAAGTTGAGTGCACGTGCTCAGCGCCATATCCAGAGGTTGACTTTGGGAAATAGACGTATGAGTGCTGCCAGCATTGCTGCAGAGGTCGAAGGGGTGGGGGGGTCAGCCTGTCAGTGCTCAGACCATACGCCGCACACTGCATCAAATTGGTCTGCATTGCTGCCGTCCCAGAAGGAAGCCTCTTCTAAAGATGATGCACAAGAAAGCCTGCAAACAGTTTGCTAAGGACATGGATTACTGGAACCATGTCCTGTGGTCTAATGAGACCAAGATAAACTTATTTGGTTTAGATGGTGTCAAGCATGTGTGGCGGCAACCAGGTGAGGAGTACAAAGACAAGTGTGTCTTCCTACAGTCAAGCATGGTGGTGGGAGTGTCATGTTCTGGGGCTACATGAGTGCTGCCGGCACTGGGGAGCTACAGTTCATTGATGGAACCATGAATGCCAACATGTACTGTGACATAGTGAAGCAGAACATGATCCCCATCCCTTCGGAGACTGGGTATTACAACATGATAATGACCCCAAACACACCTCCAAGACGACCACTGCCTTGCTAAAGAAGCTGAGGGTAAAGGTGATGGACTGGCCAAGCATCTCTCCAGACCTAAACCCTATTGAGCATCTGTGGGGCCTCCTCAAACGGAAGGTGGAGGAGCGCAAGATCTCTAACATCCACCAGCTCTGTGATGTCATCATGGAGAAGTGGAAGAGGACTCCAGTGGCAACCTGTGAAGCTCTGGTGAACTCCATGCCCAAGAGGGTTAAGGCAGTGCTGGAAAATAATGGTGGCCACACAAAATATTGACACATTGGGCCCAATTTGGACATTTTCACTTAGGGGTGTACTCACTTTTGTTGCCAGCGGTTTAGACATTAATGGCTGTGTGTTGAGTTATTTTGAGGGGACAGTAAATTTACACTGTTATACAAGCTGTACACTCACTACTTTACATTGTAGCAAAGTGTCATTTCTTCAGTGTTGTCACATGAAAAGATAGAATAAAATATTTACAAAAATGGGAGAGGTGTACTTACTTTTGTGAGATACCGTATGTTGATAAGATAGAATGAGTCCAGAATGGTGAAAGGTCTGAGGGATAAAACATATCAGGAGAGGCTTGGGGACCATAATATATACAGTCTGGAGAAAAAAAGGGAAAGGGGAGACATGACTGAAACCTTTAGGAGTAAGGGCTCTTTCCCACGGTCCGCCTCCGTAGGCGGATCCGTGCTGCTCAGCGGGGATCGATCCACGATCCTCGCTGAGCCGGCGGATGACAGCTCCGTCTCCGCTTGCAGTGCAGAGAGGGAGGTGTCAATGCCCCCGCTGCTCTCTATGGGGAATCGGATGAGAGCCGACCGCCTGTCCGCTCTCATCCGATCCCATCCATCCGATCCCACCCGATGCGGATGGCAGTGGGTGTCAGCGGACATGTCACCGCTGACATCCGCTGCTCCATAAGGCTGAATGGGGCATCCGATCAGATCCGCCTAAAAAACTGACAGACGGATCTGATCGGACCGCCCGTGTGAAAGAGCCCTAACTCTACTTTTACTGAAGAGAAGACGCTCTCCTCTGGGTGATCACTCAGTGCGCATTACAAGGATTACTCGGTATGAGTGATAAATGTATGCTTTAGTAGTCTTTTTCTTGTTAAAAAACATACTTTGCTCTTCCCTGTGAGTCCGCTCCCATCTTGAGTGTGGGCATCTGAAACCCACTTGTTGTTTCTTCCAGGATACGGCACTTGTGCATCTAGTAGAAAGTGTGGCGCACGTATACCGCGAGGTTGCAGGCAGGTGATGCACATTGGCTCCTGGGATTGATGAAACTCATATCCCAGGAGCCAATGCGTGGCCTCCGGGCAGAATCACGTAACGCACCCTGGCAGAAGGAAAGCATTGGTTGGTGAAATAAGGTATATATATATTTCTGGGGAAGGGTGGGGAGTGCCCAATGATAAATCATGCAGTAGTCATGAACGCAGGAGTGAAAAGTTTAAAATGTGGATGGAACTCCGCTTTAAGAAACTTTGTTGCAGATTCCTTCTCCGCAAAATTACACTTGTATCTCAGTGCAGAGATCCTAAAGTACACTATGTTACCAAAAGTATTGGGACGCCTGCCTTTACACGCACATGAACTGTAATGGCATCCCAGTCTTAGTCCGTAGGGTTCAATATTGAGTTGGCCCACCCTTTGCAGCTATAACAGCTTCAACTCTTCTGGGAAGGCCGTCCACAAGGTTTAGGAGTGTCTATGGGAATGTTTGATCATTCTTTCAGACAGAAGTGCATTTGTGTGGTCAGGCACTGATGTTGGACAAGAAGACCTGGCTCGCAGTCTGCGCTCTAATTCATCCCAAAGGTGTTCTATCTGGTTGAGGTCAGGACTCTGTGCAGGCCAGTCACATTCCTCCACCCCCAAACTCCCTCATCCATCTCTTTATGAACCTTGCTTTGTGCACTGGTGTGCAGTCATGTTGGAACAGGAAGGGGCCATCCCCAAACTCCTCCCACAAAGTTAGAAGCATGAAATTGTCCAAAATGTCTTGGTATGCTGATGCCTTAAGAGTTCCCTTCACTGGAACTAAGGGGCCAAACCCAACCCCTGAAAAACACCACCATCCCCTAATCCCCCCCTCCACCAAATGGTTTGGACCAGTGCACAAAGCAAGGTCCATAAAGACATGGATGAGTGAGTTTGGGGTGGAGAAACTTGACTGGCCTGCACAGAGTCCTGACCTCAACCCGATAGGACAACTATTTGAAGAATTAGAGTGCAGACTGTGAGCCAGGTCTTCTCTCCAATGAGAAGGCCTGGCTCACAGTCTCCTATCAGGTTGAGGTCAGGACTCTGTGCAGGCCAGTCAAGTTCCTCCACTCCAAACTCCTTCATCCATGTCTTTATGAACCTTGCTTTGTGCACTGGTCCAAATCATTTGGTGGAGGAGGGGATTATGGTGTGGGGTTGTTTTTCAGGGGTTGGGCTTGGCCCCTTAGTTCCAGTCAAGGGAACTCTTAAGGCGTCAGCATACCAAGATATTTTGGACAATTTCATGCTCCCAACTTTGTGGGAGGAGTTTGGGGATGGCCCCTCCCTGTTCCAACATGACTGCGCACTGGTGTTTAGAAATTGTCCAAAATGTCTTGGTCTGCTGACACCTTAAGAGTTCCCTTCACTGGAACTAGGAGGCCAAGCCCAACCCCAACCCCTGAAAAACAAGTCCTGACCTCAACCCGATAGAACACCTGTGGGTCGCGGTTTGAGAATGGTGCATGCACCTTTTTTTGTGGGAAATGCGGGCATGCTGCTGTGCCCGAGCAAACGTGGCCCACAAAAGCGCATAAAAGTGAATCAATCGTTAACCGTACTTCATTCCTTAATACATACAAAGCCATTCACAGCTTTGTCCCGAGACACATCACCAATCTTGTCTACAGATATCACCCAACTGTCCTCTCCGCTCCTCTCAAGACCTCCTCCTCTCTAGATCCCTTGTCTCCTCATCCATGTTTGTTTCCAGGATTTCCCCAGAGCCTCTCCCATCCTCTGGAACTCTCTACCTCAATCTGCCCGGCTATCTCCTACTCTGGCTGCCTTCAGGCGATCCCTGAAAACTCATCTCTTCAGAGAAGCTTATCACGCCTCTAACTAATCCGTTATCACTTCCAGCAGCTCATCCCCCACAGTTATTACCTTTTGTACCGCTTGCCCCACCCTATTAGATTGTAAGCTCCTATGAGCAGGGCCTTCTTATCCCTCTTGTATTTTATTGTATTGTAGCTGTAATGTCCCCCTTTATATTGTAAAGCGCTGTGCAAATGTTGGTGCCATATAAAACCTGTATAATAATAATATTTTCTATGGGTCCGGTTCACATCCATGCAATTTCCTACAATGCATTTTTTGGGAAGAGGTAGGGACTTTGTAACACATCTGGAAGAAGGATCAGGCAGAGGGATAACAATGTAACACATCTGGGAGGAGGATCGGGCAGAGGGATAACAATGTATCACATCTGGGAGGAGTATTGGGCAGAGGGATAACGATGTAACACATCTGGGAGGAGGATCGGGCAGAGGGATAACAATGTAACACATCTGGAAGAAGGATCGGGCAGAGGGATAACAATGTAACACATCTGGAAGAAGGATCAGGCAGAGGGATAACAATGTATCACATCTGGGAGGAGTATTGGGCAGAGGGATAACGATGTAACACATCTGGGAGGAGGGTCGGGCAGAGGGATAACAATGTATCACATCTGGGAGGAGTATTGGGCAGAGGGATAACGATGTAACACATCTGGGAGGAGGATCGGGCAGAGGGATAACAATGTAACACATCTGGGAAGAGGATCGGGCAGAGGGATAACAATGTAACACATCTGGGAAAAGGATCGGGCAGAGGGATAACAATGTAACACATCTGGGAAGAGGATTGGGCAGAGGGATAACAATGTAACACATCTGGGAAGAGGATCGGGCAGAGGGAAAACAATGTAACACATCGGGGAAGAGGATCGGCCAGAGGGAAAACAATGTAACACATCTGGGAAGAGCATCGGGCAGAGAGATAACAATGTAACACATCTGGGAAGAGGATCGGGCAGAGGGAAAACAATGTAACACATCTGGAAGAAGGATCGGGCAGAAGGATAACAATGTAACACATCTGGGAGGAGGATCGGGCAGAGGGATAACAATGTAACACATCTGGAAGAAGGATCGGGCAGAAGGATAACAATGTAACACATCTGGGAGGATGATCGGGCAGAGGGATAACAATGTAACACATCTGGGAAGAGGATCGGGCAGAGGGATAACAATGTAACATATCTGAGAGAAGGATCGGGAAGAGGAATAACAATGTAACACATCTGGAAGAAGGATCGGGCAAAGGGATAATAGTGTAACACACCTCAGAGGAGGATTGGGCAGAGGGATAACGATGTAACACATCTCGAAGGAGGATCGGGCAGAGTGATAACAATGTAACATATCTGGAAGAAGGATCGGGCAGAGGGATAACAATGTAACACATCTGGTAGAAGGATGGGTGCATAGGGATAACAATGTAACACATCTGGAAGGATTGGACAGAGGGATAACAATGTAACTCATCTGGAAGAAGGATCAGGCAGAGGGATAACAATGTAACTCATCTGGAAGGATTGGACAGAGGGATAACAATGTAACACATCTGGAAGAAGGATCGGGCAGAAGGATAACAATGTAACACATCTGGGAGGATGATCGGCAGAGGGAAAACAATGTAACACATCTGGGAAGAGGATCGGGCAGAGGGATAACAATGTAACACATCTGAGAAGAGGATCGGGCAGAGGGATAACAATGTAACACATCTGGAAGAAGGATTGGCCAGGCGGTTGCTGCTCTCCAGCCAGGAGGAAAGTTTGGCAGCCATGGTGTCATGTTCAGGGATTAACCCCTGAGTGTCCTGTAAGAAGCCCCCTTCCCATCTGGAGCAGCAAATGCTGGCAGTCCTGGGAGGGGGGGAGGCAGCGGGGGCTGGGGGAGGGGCAGAGGAGGAGGAGGAGGAGGGGTAGATTGAAAACAGATCAGTCAGGGCTGAAGTAATGGGCTCAGATCATCTGACTGCAGCAGCTCTACAGGGGGAGGAGGACTCCAAACTTTCCTCTCCGCATCCAACTTCTTCCCTGGGACTGCAGGCTGCTCACTGAGCCCTCTGCACTGCCCATCCATCCATCCCCTGGGGGAGCCCTGACCTCAGGAGCTCTGCATCCCCTCCCTGGACTGGGCACATCTTCCTGGACTTCACATCTTCCTTGGACTTCACATCTTCCTTGGACTCTGCATCTTCCTGGACTCTGCATCTGCACCCTGGTCTCTATTGACCTTCTCTTGACTCTGCACATCTTTCCAGGACTCTACTGACCTTCCTCTGGACCTCTTTCCAGGACTCTGCATCCCTTACCTGGTCTCTACTGACCTTCCTCTGGACCTCTTTCCTGGCACTCATCATCTCTTCCCAGGACTCTGCTAATCTCCTTTGGAGTCTCTACCCCTTGCTTGGACTTTGCATTTCTCTACATCTCCTTCCTGGGACTCCACGTCTCTCTTTTGGGTTCTGCGTTCCTTCCTTGGATTCTGTGGATCTTTGCTGGACTCTACATCTCTTCGGTGGGCACTGCACATATTTCCAGGACTCCACATCCCTCCCCAGGACACTGCTGGTCTTTCCTGGGCTCTGTACGTCTCTGGGACTCATCATCTCTTCCCTGGTCTCCTTTGAAGTTTCTACCCCTTGCTTTGACTTTACATTTCCCTACATCTCCTTGCTGGGACTCAGCACCTCTTCTTTGGATTCTACATCCCTTTTTACGGGACTCCGGTGATCTTCTTAGGACTCAGCACCTCTTCTTTGGATTCTGTAGGTCTCTGCTGAACTTTGTTGGGTCTCTAAGCGACTTGCCACCTCTGGACTGTCCTGTCACGGAAGCTGGGCTGACCTTCTTCCAGGTGATGGATTCTGGATCAGGAAGAACATTGTTCTGACTATGGACCCATTCAGGTGCCCTTCCTGCTGAGGACCTCCATGCTTATGTTGGATACAGAACTTCTTAGGGCTCCGTTGAAGAAACTCCTGTACCCAGAGGTAAGTGGTCAAACGCCTCTTGGAAACTTCTGTTTCTCAATGTATATCTTCTCCTACAATGTATAAGTGAACTCCTAGAATTATCCTAGATTAGCCAAAAAGAAGCCTCCATGCAACAACGGTGCCCCACGATATAGGCACTCCCAAAATTTGAAGGCCTGCTTTAATGGTTTGTGTCGGTTTATTAAATATCCATGTTCATAGATTGTAGACAGGACCAATACATGTGTATCTTGTGTGCAAATCACCTTTTTTCATGAAGCAGGGCTTTTTTTCTCAGAGAAAAGGTGCAGGAACTCCCCTTTCTAAGTTACTTTGTATCTCTGCCCCCCTACCCACCTCCGAGCACTAACCCTTGGTTCCACCTCTGAGCAGCGACACTTGGATCCACCCCCTACCCAACTTCGAGCACTAACCTTTGGTTCCACCTCTGAGCAGCGACCCTTGGATCCACCCCCTACCCACCTTCGAGCACTAACCCTTGGTTCCACCTCTGAGCAGCGACCCTTGGATCTACCCCCTACCCACCTTCGAGCACTAACCCTTGGTTCCACCTCTGAGCAGCGACACTTGGATCCACCCCCTACCCACCTTCGAGCACTAACCCTTGGTTCCACCCTCTGAGCAGCGACACTTGGATCCACCCCCTACCCATCTTCGAGCACTAACCCTTGGTTCCACCTCTGAGCAGTGATACTTGGATCCACCCCCTACCCAGCTTCGAGCACTAACCCTTGGTTCCACCTCTGAGCAGCGACACTTGGATCCACCCCCTACCCACCTTCGAGCACTAACCCTTGGTTCCACCTCTGAGCAGCGACCCTTGGATCCACCCCCTACCCACCTTCAAGCACTAACCCTTGGTTCCACCTCTGAGCAGCGACACTTGGATCCACCCCCTAGCCACCTTCGAGCACTAATCCTTGGTTCCACCTCTGAGCAGCGACACTTGGATCCACCCCCTACCCACCTTCGAGCACTAACCCTTGGTTCCACCTCTGAGCAGCGACACTTGGATCCACCCCCTACCCACCTTCGAGCACTAACCCTTGGTTCCACCTCTGAGCATCAACACTTGGATCCACCCCCTACCCACCTTTGAGCACTAACCCTTGGTTCCACCTCTGAGCAGCGACCCTTGGATCCACCCCCTACCCACCTTCGAGCACTAACCCTTGGTTCCACCTCTGAGCAGCGACACTTGGATCCACCCCCTACCCAGCTTCCAGTACAGCCCCTTTTAGAGAATACGGAGCCAAGTATAATTTTGTAGTGGAATGTATGGAATTTGGTTATGATAACAAGAAAAGCAATAAAATTGATCCCCCATAGCCAACAGCAATATACCCCCCCCCCCCAGCAGCAATAGACCCCCAGCAGCAGCAAAAGATCTCCTAGCAGCCAGCATCAATAGACTCTCTAGCAGCCAGCAACAGTAGACCCCCTCCCCAACCAGTAGATCCCTTCCAGCAACAATTAACCCACAGTATCAAAAGATCCTCCACCAGCAACAATAGATTGCCATCCAAAAATAGATCCCCTCCAGCATCAATAGATCCATCATCAGTAGACCCTCCAGCTCCCCTTGCCATGGCATACATTCAGTGCTAGAGGTGCCGGAACTGCGTTCCCCCGCGTTCCCACTGAAAAAAAGCCCTGTCATGAAGTATGTAGCGGAAGTTCCATATCTGCATGTGAGGTTAAAGTAAACTTTTTACAACCCTGGACGATTCAAACCGTGAGACAAAGCGGTGTGCAGAGGTAAGTTTTATTGGCCGCATGTCAAACCGATCGGTAGATCCAGAGATATAAGCAGCTCTAGTCCTATGCAAATCTTTAACTTATGTAAAAGTTGAGCTTGGACCTTTCCGACCCCTCTGGTCATTGAGATCACTCACCAAGTTGAAGGCCTCATTGACCAGTAGGGACTCGAGGCGCCTTTCCGAATGAGGCTTGGAGGTGGGAGGGCGCCAAGTCACAGTGGGGTTGATTTACTAAAAAGAGAGTGCAAAATCTGGTGCAGCTCTGTAAAGAAACCAACCAGCTTTCAGGTTTTATTGTCAAAGCCTAACTGAACAAACTGAATTTAGAAGCCGATTGGCACCAGATTTAGCATTCTCCAGTTTTGGTAAGTCACCCCCTGTGTACAGGAAAAGTCAAGATTTGCACACACCTTCAGCTGCCTGGATATTTGGTTCTATCATGCGGTTTTAACTAAAGCTGAGGTCAGTTGAGTACTGCTTGGATCTTGATGAAGGGGCCATACCCCGAAAGCTTGTTCTGAAAAATTGTATGTTAGTGCAAATGAAAAAAAGTATCACGGCCAGGACTCAATTGTCTCTAACTAAAGCTGAGCAAGAATCATGCATTCAGTTTTGTATTGTCCAGATATGCAGCTGATTATTTTACATTTCTAAACTGTTCCTACATAAGGGGATTTCCAGCAAGCATGAATCCGCCCTGCTCTTTGGCTGTGCTAATGTGCAGCTACCTGTGGCGCAATGCCCAGGCTTCAGGGTATCTGCTGTCCAGCTGTAGCTTGTTCATGAAGCTTCACCCCCTCCAACAGTTCCTGGAGATGTCTCCGCTCTACATGATATATTCCTTGCCTTCCAGAGGCTTTGTATATAGATGAGGTGTTTTCTTGTGCTTCTGGAGGTTCTTAAATCACCAGTTGGGCCAACAGTGGAAGAACATGACGTCTATTATTGAGGAACTAGAGTCTTCATTGTAACCATTGAGCAAGTTTTTATACCAGTCTAACGTTCTATGCTATCGTTCAGACAGTAAATACAGATTTCTGAGTCAGGAATTCTGCGTGAACGCCCTACAAACTGGGAGCTTCAAGTTGGAGGACTCGGAGGAAGCTATGCTACCAGAAATCCCCAATTTGGAGCTCTGAGTTTGTACAGAGCATATCTCTAACCAGCTGCTGTGGGACTACAATTCCCAACTTTCCTAGCCTCAAAGTACCCAGTCGCAGCGATTTCTGTACAAACCATTTTAGGGATCTGCTTCCCCGTGTGGGAAGATCAGAACGTGATAATTATGTCATGATAAACAATCCATAAAAAATCTGTGAAGGTTCTCATTTATCCAAGTCACGGTAGAGCTAGTAGTAGTTGATCGCATTCAGTTGGACTTCTGGTTCTGTAATGCTGAAGACATCTTAAGCTTCTTCTAGAACTGATAAATATGATCAGAACGTGACATGTATGTCATGATAAACAATCCATAAAAATATCTGTGAAGTTTCTTATTTATCCAAGTCACGGAAGAGCTAGGAGTAGTGGTTGGTCACGTTCCGTTGGACCTCTGGTTCTGTATTGCTTAAGACCTCTTGAAGCTTCTCCAAAACATGATAAAAATGATCAGAACATGATATTTATGTCACAATAAGCAATCAATAAAAATATCTGTTAAGGTTCTCATTTTTACGAGTCTCTGTATTTCTAGTAGTAGTAGTTGGTCACATTCAGTTGGACTTCTGGTTCTATAATGTTGAAAATGTCTTGAAGCTTCTCCAAGAACAGATAAATATGATCAGAACATGATAAATACGTCCCGATAAACAATCCATAAAAAATATTTGTAAAAGATCTAATTTATCCAAGTCATAGTAGAACTAGAAGTCATTGGTCAGATTCAGTTGGACTTCTGGTTCTGTAATGCTGAAAAGGTCTGGAAGCTTCTCCAAGAACTGATAAATATGGTCAGAATGTGATAAATATGTTATGATAAACAATCCATATAAATATTCATGAAGGTTCTCATTTATCCAAGTCACGGTAGAGCTAGGAGTAGTGGTTGGTCACGTTCAGTTGGACCTCTGGTTCTGTAATGCTGAAGACATCTTGAAGCTTCTTCTAGAACTGATAAATATGATCAGAACGTGATATGTATGTCATGATAAACAATCCATATAAATATATTTGTGAAGTTTCTCATTTATCCAAGTCATGGAAGAGCTAGGAGTAGTGGTTGGTCACGTTCAGTTGGACCTCTGGTTCTGTATTGCTTAAGACCTCTTGAAGCTTCTCCAAAACATGATAAATATGATCAGAACATGATATTTATGTCACAATAAGCAATCTATAAAAATATCTGTTAAGGTTCTCATTTTTACGAGTCTCTGTATTTCTAGTAGTAGTAGTTGGTCACAATGAGTTGGACTTCTGGTTCTATAATGTTGAAAATGTCTTGAAGCTTCTCCAAGAACTGATAAATATGATCAGAATATGATAAATACGTCCCGATAAACAATCCATAAAAAATATTTGTAAAGGATCTAATTTATCCAAGTCATAGTAGAGCTAGTAGTCATTGGTCAGATTCAGTTGGACTTCTGGTTCTGTAATGCTGAAGACATCTTGAAGCTTCTTCTAGAACTGATAAATATGATCAGAACGTGACATGTATGTCATGATAAACAATCCATAAAATATCTGTGAAGTTTCTTATTTATCCAAGTCACGGAAGAGCTAGGAGTAGTGGTTGGTCACGTTCCGTTGGACCTCTGGTTCTGTATTGCTTAAGACCTCTTGAAGCTTCTCCAAAACATGATAAAAATGATCAGAACATGATATTTATGTCACAATAAGCAATCAATAAAAATATCTGTTAAGGTTCTCATTTTTACGAGTCTCTGTATTTCTAGTAGTAGTAGTTGGTCACATTCAGTTGGACTTCTGGTTCTATAATGTTGAAAATGTCTTGAAGCTTCTCCAAGAACAGATAAATATGATCAGAACATGATAAATACGTCCCGATAAACAATCCATAAAAAATATTTGTAAAAGATCTAATTTATCCAAGTCATAGTAGAACTAGAAGTCATTGGTCAGATTCAGTTGGACTTCTGGTTCTGTAATGCTGAAAAGGTCTGGAAGCTTCTCCAAGAACTGATAAATATGGTCAGAACGTGATAAATATGTTATGATAAACAATCCATATAAATATTCATGAAGGTTCTCATTTATCCAAGTCACGGTAGAGCTAGGAGTAGTGGTTGGTCACGTTCAGTTGGACCTCTGGTTCTGTAATGCTGAAGACATCTTGAAGCTTCTTCTAGAACTGATAAATATGATCAGAACGTGATATGTATGTCATGATAAACAATCCATATAAATATATTTGTGAAGTTTCTCATTTATCCAAGTCATGGAAGAGCTAGGAGTAGTGGTTGGTCACGTTCAGTTGGACCTCTGGTTCTGTATTGCTTAAGACCTCTTGAAGCTTCTCCAAAACATGATAAATATGATCAGAACATGATATTTATGTCACAATAAGCAATCTATAAAAATATCTGTTAAGGTTCTCATTTTTACGAGTCTCTGTATTTCTAGTAGTAGTAGTTGGTCACAATGAGTTGGACTTCTGGTTCTATAATGTTGAAAATGTCTTGAAGCTTCTCCAAGAACTGATAAATATGATCAGAATATGATAAATACGTCCCGATAAACAATCCATAAAAAATATTTGTAAAGGATCTAATTTATCCAAGTCATAGTAGAGCTAGTAGTCATTGGTCAGATTCAGTTGGACTTCTGGTTCTGTAATGCTGAAAACGTCTGGAAGTTTCTCGCAAGAACTGATAAATATGATCAGAACGTGATAAATATGTTATGATAACCAATCCATATAAATATTCATGAAGGTAATCATTTATCCAAGTCATAGTAGAGCTAATAGTGCTTCAAGATGTCTTCAATATTTCGGAACTAGAAGTCTAACTTAGTTGGTCACGTTCAGTTAGACTTCTGGTTCCGAAATATTGAAGACATCTTGAAGCAATCTGATCAGAATGTAATAAATATGTCAAAAACAATCCCAAAAAATATTTGTGAAGGTTCCCATTTGTCCAAGTCATGGTAGAGCTAGTAGTTGTAGTTGGTCACGTTCAGTTGGACTTGTTCTGTAATGAAGACGTCTGGAAGCTTCTCCAAGAACTTAAGAAGAGACTTGGACAAGTTCCAAAAACACTTTCAACATTACAGAACTAATCCAGTTGAATGTGACTACATGCTACTAGCTAGACCAACCTTTCTCAACCTTTTTACCCCTGGGGATCCCCCTAAAATTGGTTTCCGGTTTCGGGGGAACCCTTACTAAAACCAATTAAGCAGAGGTCAATGGGAAAAATGACCCCTACATTGGGAGTCAGTAGGAAGATTACAACCCTTACAATGCTGAACAGAATGCCAGCCTTACATACAGCTAAAAACATAATAAGTGTCATGCTCCTGGCTTTACCAAGTGTTGTTGGTCCTGGAACTACGAAGGCATCAATAAATGGGAGGTTAATCAGCTCAAGGAAATCCTAGCAACCTGGAGGAACCCTAGGGTTTCACCGAACCCTTGTTGAAAATAGCTGAGCTAGATCATAAAATGATTTCCAGTATAAAATCACTTTTCCCACCAAAAATCCTCATTTTCTTAGTTTGTACCTTGGAGGAACATGCAAAGTTAAAGGAAGTCCATCACAATAATATGGTGAAAAAACACACCAGCAGAAGCCTTCTACTGAAAACCTCAGACCAGAACAGTCAAAGGGTCCAAAAATGGAAGTCAACCGAAGTTCCTACGTCAATCATGACTTCCGTGATTGTCGTCACGCAAATCAAGTTGTTGCTGAACCCACTATTAATTCCTGATATGTATCTTGAGATTAAAAATGAAGGTTACGGTAATATTTTTAAACCAATTTGGCGTCTACCAACCTCCTCATATCTATAATGGTACTTAAATCAAAAACATTTTTTGATTTAGGCATTAGTAAAGATTTGAGAAGGATAGATGGGCCCAAATGAGGTCTTTTATGGGTTGGTTTATGAACTGTGAGTACTGGGGGTTCCCCTCCTCTCATAAGTGTTTAATTATTTAACTTTTGATTACAGTTCTATTTTCAGGAGGTCTACAACCTCCTTCTTCTTGGTCAAAGCAGCATCAATTACACAATGGGAAAAGCTTGTCCTGAAAATGTAATTCAAGTAAAAAAAAAAAAAGTATCATGGACAACACTCAACTGTGTTGTTGCAAGTGCAGTAATGTGACTACAATCACCTTAAATATGGACATTGAAAGCTGTTTCTATGCATTTTGGGTTATTGTTGCCCGCCAGGGCTATTGCATTCTCTGAGTATGACCTATAATAGGGGGGTAGGGAATGTGGGGGTTCACACATCAGCTAACGCATCAAATACCTTGTGCCAAACTTTCTTCACATCCCTTAATGCAGTGGAGGAGGTCACAGAAGAGGGACACAAGCAATGCTGGGGACGGGACAATGCCTTGTGTTCAAAAAACAATTGACACAATCCGGCTTTTATCCTCTGTTAAGAATACGCTAAAACAATTCGGCTTCTCTGTGTGAATTAGAAGTCACCTCATTGTGACTCTGCCCTTCATTGACTTGGATGAGGTTTTTGTCCAGGGATAATGATAACGGGAATGCCGCAAATGTCAGTTTTTTTTAAATATTTTTACAGAGGAGTTTTTTTATTTTTTAACATTTTATTTATATATATTTATTATCCAAATTGAGTTCAGAACAACCCTATTTTTTTATTGTTTGGCCAGTTTTTGTTTTTTTTTGCTTTTTAATTCAGCTGTTTTGTTCAGATATACTGTGTGTGTGTGTATATATATATATATATATCTCATTTATAAAAAATGTATTATTATTTTTTTCAGCTGTTTTTCTTCTATGGAAATAATATATTAAATAAGAAAAAAATATATATATATATATATATATATATATATATATATATATATATATATATATAAATTTTTATTTAATATATTATTTCCATAGAAGAAAAACAGCTGAAAAAAATAAAAATACATTTTTTATAAATGAGATATATATATATATATATATACACACACACACAGTATATCTGAACAAAACAGCTGAATTAAAAAGCAAAAAAAAACAAAAACTGGCCAAACAATAAAAAATAGGGTTGTTCTTAACTCAATTTGGATAATAAATATATAATAAAATGTAAAAAAAAAAAACAAAAAAAAAAACACACAATAAAAGAAATGACTGTCGCATGAATATGGTTATCTGCGTTCATCTGGAAAATTACCTAAAACTTTTGGTAATTAAAATAATAAAACACCTCTGAAGAAAAACAGCTGAATCAAAAATATAAATTGTTTTTTTTTTATAAATTATATATATATATATATATACATACATACATACATATATATATATATATATATATACATATACATATATATATATATATACATACATACATATATTTTTTTTTAAGGAACACGAAAAAAAAATTATATATATATATATATATATATATACATACATATATATATATACATACATACATACATACATACATATATATATATATATATAATTTTTTTTCCGTGTTCCTTAAAAAAATTATAATAAAATGTTTATATATATATATATATATATATATATATATACTGTATATATATATATATACATATATATATACACACACATTATATATATATATATATATATATATATATATATATATATATATAGCTTTTTTTTTTACCAGGATAGACAGTTGTTATTATCAAGAAAAGAATTCAAATCTCGATGGATTTCAGCTGGATTTTTTGGTAGCCAAAGAAAAAAAACAAAGCAGACATCTTGGCAGTAAAAAAAGGCCAAAAATCTGTCTTGTAGCGTCTGTGACAAATATTTTTTTTACTCCTCTGAGTTCTGGTTAGGCTACATTCACAATTGTGATTTATTTTTGTTATTATTGTGATTTGACAGTTCCGAATTGCATTGACAAGTCGCACCCCATTGTCAGTAATGGAACCGTTTAAATCGTTGCAATTCATGTCGCAGCTACTTTGAAAAAGGTTCCTGCGCTACTTTTTCTGATTTCATCCCGACTTGCATAGTCTTCTGTTAAATGAAGTCACAAGCCGCAATGAAGTTGGAGATGCAAATTGCACTGATCTGCGGCTTTGAAATTAGAGCGATTTCAAAGCTGCACCGGTGTGAACCGGGGCTCAGGGACTTCTCTTGAGCATTTCTCACGCTCATTAAAATGCATTGACTACCCTACACACGGCGCGCAGAACCCCACACACGTTCTGATGAACGAAGCATTAAGGAGGCCATGATTTGTAAATTTGTAAATTTTCTTTTCGAATCTCGCCCCATTAGTGGGCTGATTTTTGTGCGGCCATCTCAGTGATCAAATGATCGGGCATGTTAGAAATTTTTGGAAAAAAATAACGAATTTCTATTCAATGATGGGAGAATCGTGCGGGAAAAATAATTGAAAAAGAAATGCGCATGAGCTGTTACCCAGTCCAAACCATTTGGTGGAGGGGGAATTCATGTTTGGGGTTATTTTTCTAGGGGTTGGGTTTGGCCCCTTAGTTCCAGTGAAGGAAACTCTTAAGGCGTCAGCAAACCAAGACATTTTGGACAATTTCATGCTCTCAACTTTGTGGGAAGAGTTTGGGGATGGCCCCTTCCTGTTCCACCATCTCATTGGAGAGAAGGCCTGGCTCGCAGTCTGCACTCTAATTCTCCAAATAGTTGTCCTATCGGGTTGAGGTCAGGACTCTGTGCAGGCCAGTCAAGTTCCTCCACCCCAAACTCGCTCATCCATGTCTTCATGGACTTTGCTTTGTGCACTGGTCCAAACCATTTGGTGGAGGGGGGGGATCATGGTGTGGGGGTTGTTTTACAGGGGTTGGCCTTGGCCCCTTAGTTCCAGTGAAGGGAACTCTTAAGGCATCAGCATACCAAGACATTTTGGCCAATTTCATGCTCCCAACTTTGTGGGAAGAGTTTGGGGATGGCCCCTTCCTGTTCCAACATGACTGCGCGCCAGTGCACAAAGCAAGGTCCATAAAGACATGGATGAGCGAGTTTGGGGTGGAGGAACTTGACTGACCTGCACAGAATCCTGACCTCAACCCGATAGAACTCCTTTGGGATGAATTAGAGCGGAGACTGTGAGCCAGGCCTTCTCTCCAACATCAGTGCCTGATCTCACAAATGCACTTCTGGAAGAATGGTGAAACATTCCCATAGACACTCCTAAACCTTGTGGACAGCCTTCCCAGAAGAGTTGAAGCTGTTATAGCTGCAAAGGGTGGAGCCAACTCAATATTGAACCCTACGGACTAAGACTGGGATGTCATTAAAGTTCATGTGCGTGTAAAGGAAGGCGTCCCCAGGGCTTTTTTTCTCAGAGAATAGGTGAGGGAACTCCTCCCTTCCAAGTCACCCCTTGTCTCCGCCCCCTACCCCACCTCTGAGCACCATTCCTTGGGTCCACCTCTTACCCATCTCCCAGTACCACCTCTTTTAGAGAATACAGAACCAAGTATCATTTTTGGTGCTAAGTATTTTTTATAGAATTTGTTAATGATAACAAGAAAGGCAGTAAAATAGATCTAGCAACAATAAACACCCCAGCGACAATAAATCCACCCCAGCAATAATAGATTGCCAACAGGCAGCATTAATAGACCCTTTGGCATCCAAAAACATTAGACCCCCCCTCCCTCAACAGTAGATCTCTCCTAGCAATGATTGACCCCCTGCAACACAAGACCCACCCCAGCAACAATAGACCTCCCCAGCAACTATAGACCCCCCTGCAAAAATAGATCCCTTCCAGCAACAAATAGATTCCCCAGCGGCCAGCATTAACAGACCCTCCAGCAGCCAGCAACAAAGATCCCCCCTTCAACAGTAGATCCCTCCCAGCAACAATTGACCCCCTGCAACATAAGACTCACCCCCAGCAACAATAGATCCCCCACCAGCAACAATAGACCCCCCCTGCAAAAATAGATCCCATCCAGCAGCAATTGATTCCCCAGCAAACAACATTAACAGACCCTCCAGCAGCCAAAAACAAAGACCCTCCCCTTCAACAGTAGATCACTCCCAGCAACGATTGACCCCCTGCAACATAAGACTCACCCCAGCAACAATAGATCCCCACCAGCAACAATAGACCTCCCCAGCAACTATAGACCCCACCCCCTGCAGAAATAGATCCCATCCAGCAGCAATTGATTCCCCAGCAAACAGCATTAACAGACCCTCCAGCAGCCAGAAACAAAGACCCTCCCCTTCAACAGTAGATCCCTCCCAGCAACGATTGACCTCCTGCAACATAAGACTTACCCCCAGCAACAATAGACCCCCCTTCCTCCGCAGAAATTGATCCCTACGGCAACAGAAGATTCCTCAGCAGCCAGCATCAATAGACCCTCCATTACACCCCAGCACCCCTTGCCATTCAGTTCTGGAGGTGGCGGAACTGCGCTCCCCCACGTTCCTGCTGAAACAAAGCCCTGGGCGTTCCAATACTTTTGGTAATATAGTGTGTAATAATATGGCCGGTGTGTCGGGTCGGGTCGGGTGGTTTGTGGACACCACGTGGCCCTTTTTCTTTCTGGCCACAATTTTTAAACTGAACGTGTCCTCATCTGGTCTCCAGCTGGTACAAAGTTACATTTTGTTGCATCATTTTGCAGCCTCGTATTTCAGGAATCATTTTCTGGCCTCTTTCTCAGAGATGAAATATTGCAAGTTGTAATTGTTACTATAAGTATGGATGTGGAATCGGAATCGGTGGGTGTGGCCCTCAGTGGACACAATGTGACCACAGGTTAGGGGTTTTTCCGCGTAAAGTAGAATTTAAGGAAATTGTTAATTGGGGTTTTTTTTTCATTCTGGGTGGAGTAATGGAGGGCTATAACCCCTGTCAGGTTTTTTTTTTTTGCCATCTGTGCCCCATTGCGGAGATTTCCCTTTCACTTCCTGCCCCATGGACAAAACAGGAAGTGGGAGGAAATCCCTGCAAATTAAGGAAATCTCTTGGGGGGCCGACCAGGTCCCCTTTTCGAAGATTTCCCCTCTATTACTTTTCTGGGAACAACCCAAAATTTTGGATTTTCTTTAACTTTCTGTTTCAATGATAATTATTGGTAAACAGGAGACTCCCTATCGGGGGCACAGACAGCAGTAACAGCCTGACTGGGGTTCTAATCCCACTCCACTCCATCCAAAACTTTTTTTTTTTAAATTTGCCTTTAGTTATACCTTAAAATGTTGCCTCAGTTTTGGGTGGGCTGACTCGTTAAAGTAAATCAAGCATCCGGTACAATTATTATTTATCTTAAATCCATGACCCTTCCAGGAAATTATTCCCTTTCACAGAGATCCCAGAACTCCCCCTGTCCATGCCTTTCTCTGCTCTTCTTTCCGGAAGCACAGCACCATTTTTGTTCAGGCATCATTCATGGTCACCACCTGGACTGGGATGCCGGCAGAGAGATGACACAGTCATGTAAATGGTGGAGCCTGTGAAGTTCTTGGCTGTGTTCACAAATGTCTGATACAAATCAGCCTCTGCTGCAGCCTCTCACTTTGTTACTTGCTTCAGAGTTAGGGCTCTTTCACACGGGCGATCCGATCAGATCCGCCTGTCAGTTTTTTAGGCGGATCTGATCGGATCCTCCATGCAGCTCTATGGGGCAGCGGGTGTCAGCGGAGACATCTCCACTGACACCCGCTGCCATCCGTATCCGATCCTGTGCGTGAAATCTGGACGGATGGAAACTCAATTTTTCCATCCGTTCAGGGATCGGATCGGATCGGATCTGATGAGAGCAGACAGGCGGTCCGCTCTCATCCGATCCCCCATAGAGGGCAGCGGGGGCTGAGACACCTCCCTCTCCGCTCTGCAAGCAGAGACGGAGCTGTCATCCGCCGGCTCAGCGGGGATCGCGGATCGATCCCCGCTAAGCAACACGGATCCGCCTACGGAGGCGGACCGCGTGAAAGAGCCCTTAGTCTGATCACTGGGGGAGGGGAGACTGAGGAAATTCCCTCTCCTGCCTGCTGCAGACTGGTGACATCATCTCAGTCTAGGCAAAGTCACTGGGGGAGGGGGTTGAGGAAATTCCCTCTCCAGCCTGAAGCAGACTGATGACATAACTTCAGCCCAGGCAAAGTCACTGGGGGAGGGGAGACTGAGAAAAAGCTTCCCTCTGTCTGCAGCAGATTTATGACATCATCTCAGCCAAGGTAAAGTCACTGGGGGAGGGGAGACTGAGAAAATGCTTCCCTCTGTCTGCAGCAGATTTATGACATCATCTCAGCCAAGGTAAAGTCACTGGGGGAGGGGAGACTGAGAAAATGCTTCCCTCTGTCTGCAGCAGATTTATGACATCATCTCAGCCAAGGTAAAGTCACTGGGGGAGGGGAGACTGAGAAAATGCTTCCTTCTGTCTGCAGCAGAGTGATGACATCATCTCAGCCTAGGCAAAGTCACTGGGGGAGGGGAGACTGAGAAAATGCTTCACTCTGTCTGCAGCAGATTTATGACATAATCTCAGCCAAGGTAAAGTCACTGAGGGGAGGGGAGACTGAAGAAATGCTTCCTTCTGTCTGCAGCAGAGTGATGTTATAATCTCAGCCTTGGTGTAGCTCAGGAGCAGCTATTTAACAATAAAAGTTGGAGCTGTGGCTGTGTTCTGTGACACGTCAGGAATTTATTCATGCAGATTTGTAAAGAAATATCTGGACTTTTAATGTTTTCTACTCCCCCCCCCCCCTGCAAAAAAACGAACGAACGCCATGCATTAAATCCTCGATTTTATGCACAGCCCCCAACTTCATCCTGCAACGTGGAAGAGATGTCGCAATACTCCAGCTCTGGCTCACACATTCTCCTGCCGCTATTGATGGACTACAGTTCCCAGCAAGCTGTGGAAGTTCCAGCTGGGAGTTGTAGCTCCTGGACCGAAGGCGCTCTTCCAGTCCTGCCCCCCCCGTTCCCCGGACAATGGTGGCAGACTCTGCCGTCTCTTCTTCTGCATCATTAATTCCACACTCGGGAGGAAATGACTGTACAGCTCATTGTTTGAATTAAAGAACCATTTTAGAGAACATCTTGAGCAGCTTTTGGTGTTTGCAATGAAAGTTTATTTTAGACTTAATCCCAGAAAAGTCTTGTGGTGGATACAGGATGCCGGAGCGCAGAGAGCGCGGAGAGCGCGGCCGACGCGTGTTCCAGACTTCTTGGTGAAAGTTTCTGGGTATGGCGGATCTGATCTGCACAGCTCCCGGGAATCGCAATAAATAAGAGAAGAAAAAGCCTAACGAGAAGCCTCAGATTTGGGGAAAAAAGAGAGAATAGGTGAAATTTGTCATCCGGGTTTTTTTTTTTTGATAAGAGGAATCTCCTAAATTTGTGACCAATCCTTAAATCGAAATTGATCCCTTTTTTTCGAGTGGACAATACAACCATAGGCCGGGTGCAGACTGGCAACTTTCGGCCCAAGGGGCAAGTACAAACCAGAGGCCCATGGTGCAGCGACTCAGCCCCCCTCCCACTCTCCCTCTTCCCGTCCTCCTCCTGACCCCCATTCAGGGGCAGACTGGCAACTTTCGGCCCAAGGGGCAAGTACAAACCAGAGGCCCATGGTGCAGCGACTCAGCCCCCCTCCCACTCTCCCTCTTCCCGTCCTTCTCCTGACCCCCCATTCAGGGGCAGACTGGCAACTTTCGGCCCAAGGGGCAAGTACAAACCAGAGGCCCATGGTGCAGCGACTCAGCCCCCCTCCCATTCTCCCGCTTCCCGGCCTCCTCCTGACCCCCATTCCAGGCTGAAGGTACTCTCTACTCACCGGCTGAATCCGGGGTCCCAACCTAGTAAGCAGGGGGCGGTTGGGGGGAGCTGGGACAGCTCGGTTGGGGCTGGCCAGGGGAGGAGAGTCTCCAGTGGGGCATGGAACCGGCCTCTGCTCAGACACAGTTTACACCATCCATGCTGGGGGGAGGCTTGCGTCTTCAACCCGCACCCAGTAGGTCAGTAGCAGGGACATTTTACTTCTCTTCACCAGGAATCCTTTAGGCATGTCTGTGGCAGAAGCAGTGCAGACTTTTTACAGGACATCAGAGCGGCCCAGGGGGCAATTGCCCCCCTGCCCCTGTCCTCCCCTGACCATAGGTGTGCGCAGCCTTTTGCATTAGGGTGTGCACCCCAAATCTCAAAGACACATGACTTTCTCTGCAACCTCAGCTGGATGGGATGTGCTCTGTGTATATGCAAAAACTGAGACATGATTCTAGATATAGTGGTGCCACACAGGGCCACTGATGGGGGGGGGGGGGCACCAGTCCTCCTGTAGGGGGCCCGAGCACACAGGGGGGCCCCAACAGCACGGGGAATCAGTGCAATCGGGCAGGGGGGCAAGTACAGAAGGAAGCCCTGTGTGGCTCAATGCAGCTGCTGAAAGCCAGTTTTTTCCCCTCCTGCCAGCTTTCAGCTGCTGCAGGGAGAGATACAGACACAGGACATCGCTCCTGTAATTGCTTCTCTGACACAGATCCCCCTCCCTCTTCTGCCTGCTTCTGATCCCCCCCCCTCTTTCAGTGTGCCCTCTTTTCACTGTGCCCCCCCCCCACAGCGCAAAAAAAAATCACAATTTGTAAAAAAAAAAGAATAATAATAAGAATTAAACATTGTAATCATTTATAAAAATCATAAAATAAAATGTAAATATTTTCAGCATTAAAAAAAATAATAATAATAATTTTTTTTTTTTTTTTTTTAAACAATTAAAAAGGGCTAATTCACATACATTGTGTCTGCTAATAATGATTTTAGTGTATTTTTAGTGAAAATATTGTCTTAAAATATTCGGGGGGGGGGGGGGGGACCCTGCCAGGTAGGCTGTATGAGGCCCCATAATAGCAGCCCTGGTGCCACACCCCATAGTGTATACGAACAGAAATAAGGGGGGAAGGAATAGCCCCCAAAGATGGTAGGACTTTATAGGCATCCACTGGTTAATCTCATAAAAAACGTACAATCAGTGTAAATACATTCATTTATTGGTATAAAAGTACATAAAAACCATCACAAAGATGAGTGTGCACAACAGTGCAACAACATGCTACTAAGCCAAAAAGAACTCGTATGTGGTCCGACAAATAGCAGGATCTGTGTCTGAAGACCATAAAGATGGCCGACCTCCTATGCCCGGATCAGAAAGGTTCTAATGTGCAAACATACCCAAGGAATCACTACTTGTTTTGCTATACAACTTCTTCAGGGGATTCCATTGGAGTTAAAATACAGGGACAAGGGGCACCCAACAATCTCCTGAGAGGGGGCTGCAGAGTTGCAATAACGGTGGAGTTGTTCCAGCTGGAACTAACACTATATATATCTCCTTCCTCGCATGGAGTCACAGCTCCTGGGAATGCCGATCCCAAGATATTGTGCTGCCTGGGTCCAAGAATAAAACGCTGCCCCCCACCCCCTCAAAAAAAAAAAAATTACGCAAACCAAAAGGCCCCCACATCCATTATTTTATATATATATATATATATATATATATATATATAAAATTTAGAAAATCTTATATACAGTATACTGTTATCTTCTTCCATAACTCACCCCTGGACCGGTCCACCAAACACCCACTGTCTGTCCTCAGTCCTCCTGTCACTCCTGTGTCTGCCGCAGCCACCGCCCTAAAAGAACCAGCCTGCCCTGCGTGAGATGGAGTGCGCCGATATCTGACGTCATTGCGCACACCACGATCACGCGAGGGACATTCCCCGGAGGAGACACTCCGCCTCCTCATACTCATCAGTTTGCACTAGGGGGCGGCAGTATGAGATGAGGAAATGCCGCCCGTAACTGATGACACAAAACTGCTAGAAAAAAATTATTGGTCGTCAATATACCGCCCCTCTCAAAGTCCAGCCTGGGTCCAATGGACCCAGTGGGACCCATGGTAGGGCCGGCCCTACCATGACAGACAATCTCTGAAGAGATGGGGAAATGCCGCCCGTAACGCGCCGCAAACTGATGGCACAAAACTGCCAGAAAAAAAATCTTGGTCGTCAATATACCGCCCCTCTCAAAGTCCAGCCTGGGTCCAAAGGACCCAGTGGGACCCATGGTAGGACCAGCCCTACCATGACAGACAATCTCTGAAGATGTTATTCTTATGACGAAATGCGTTAGATGAAAACGCACGTGGTGATGTCAGCAGCCGTAAGTTGGAGCGCAAGCCGAAAATAGCTGCGTGTCCTGCACATTCAGACCAGCTTCCGACGCTACAGCAGGAATACCACCGCATAAACTAACTGTATTCCACATTTGGCTTATTTCTTGGATTATCTCTTGGAATATTTGGTTGCTATAGCCCACGATGGGGCAATAAACCACCTTGAAATTCACTTTGAGGAATCTGGTTACCTTTTTTATTATTGCTAAGGGTATGTAAGATCTTCCACCAACCCATATAAAGCAAGGAACCAGTTGGATTAAAACCCAAGGGATATCGTTTATCTGGCTACGGTGAGTCACTCAAGCCTATCTTGATCTTTTTGCATTGACACTTCGGGGGTGATTTTCTGTCTGATCTCTATTCACTAAATAAGAGGAACATCGGTGGATGCCCTACTTGTTTCCTACTTTTGAGCACAAGCAGCACATTTTATATTTTTAAGCACTTTCATTTTAATTTCACGGAGGCTATCTAGCACTATTTAACTTCATGTATATGGTTTTAGTCCATGGAATCTATGTATTATTAATTTGCACTTTATTACTACGAATTGTTTACATGTTTTATGCAATTTATTTAATAATTAAATGTAGTAGATTTATTAATTAGTTCAGATCGGTGCGACTTTGAAAAGGTGCCTTCATTACTTCAAGGCGACTTAGTGCCAGAGAGTGTAAAGTCGGATCAAAGTCCTACTGGAAATCGTTCAACTTTGGAGCTGTGCAAGTGTCAATGGAGCCTTATGGGATTGTCCATCTCCTGTGTGCTCACTTATCCCTTCCACCAACCTCCACATCATTACTATGTCTTATAGTGGACAACTGGACAAGCAAATTTGCAAATGGAACCTTTTCGGTTTCCTTTCTCCTGCCGTCCCGTTGCCCTGGAATGAAGTGTTCTGCAAGTCCAAATTTTCTGGACTTTCCTGGAATAAACCATACTCCTTGGGGTTAGGTCTTCTAGACGTTCCTGGAATTACCCTTAGGGTTAGGTCTTCTGGACTTTCCTGGATCTAAGCCTTATCCCAGGGGTTAGGTCTTCTGGACTTTTCTGAAATTAAGCCTAATCCCATGGGTTAGGTCTTCTGGACGTTCCTGGAATTAACCCTTAGGGTTAGGTCTTCTGGTCTTTCCTGGAATTACAAACAAAGAGTTGGGGGGGGGCACACCCTGAACATGCATTTCTAAAGCTGGTGCTGCTATAAAAACCAATATACATATATAAATACAGAGGATAGCGCACACATGCAAATTAAATGACTATCAAATATAACGAGGCAATCAAAATGAGTAAAAATGGGGATTTGGTCCCACCATATGGCCATATCGTGCTCAAGCCCACCACTACGTCAAAGTACCCCATTGTCAGTGGGTCCTACACTATCCATAAAATGAAGGATAAATCCAACCTCTCTATACCATTGGAGATAATCCTTACATGGGAGAGATATGCAACTGCACTATAAGGGACTCCTCCTATATCTGCTTACTTTATTACTAAGGATTGTTTACCTGCAGTATGCACTTTATTTAATAATTAATTGTAGTAGATGTAATAATTAGCACATATATGGTGCACATTTGTATGTTTAATTAATTATTTCCACCACTAGCACACCTATTTTTTTTACATGCGAGGAAGCCTGGGAACCGCCAGCACAATACTTTCAATAGCGCCAGTTCAAATCGGTGCGACTTTTGAAAAGGTGCCTTCATTACTTCAAGGCGACTTAGTGCCAGAGAGTGTAAAGTCGGATCAAAGTCCTACTGGAAATCGTTCATCTTTGGAGCTGTGCAAGTGTGAATGGAGCTTTATGGCATTGTCCATCTCCTGTCTTTTCCTGTGTCCTCTCTTATCCCTTCCACCAACCTCCACATCACTACTATGTCCTATAGTGGACAACTGGACAAGCAAATTTGCAAATGGAACCTTTTCAGTTTCCTTTCTCCTGCCGTCCCGTTGCCCTGGAATAAAGTGTTCTGCAAGTCCAAATTTTCTGGACTTTCCTAGAATAAACCATACTCCTTGGGGTTAGGTCTTCTAGACTTTCCTGGCATTAAGCCTAATTCCAGGGGTTAGGTCTTCTGGACGTTCCTGGAATTAACCCTTAGGGTTAGGTCTTCTGGTCATTCCTGGAATTACCCCTAATCCTTGGGGTTAGTTCTTCTGGACTCTCCTGGAATTAACACTAACCCTTAGGGTTAGGTCTTCTAGGCTGTCCTGCAATTAACCCTTAGGGTTAGGTCTTCTAGATGTTCCTGGAATTAGCCCTAACCCTTGGGGTTAGGTCTTCTAGGCTCTTCTGAAATTAACGCTTAGGGTTAGGTCTTCTAGACTTTCCTGGAATTAACCCTAATCCTTGGGGTTAGGTCTTCTAGGCTCTCCTGGAATTAACCTTTAGGATTAGCTTTTCTGGACTTTCCTGGCATCAAGCCAAATCCCAGGGGTTAGGTCTTCTGGACGTTCCTGGAATTAAGACTTAATGTTAGGTCTTCTGGTCATTCCTGGAACTACCCCTAATCCTTGGGGTTAGGTCTTCTGGACTCTCCCGGAATTAACACTAACCCTTGGGGTTAGGTCTTCTAGGCTGTCCTGGAATAAACCCTTAGGGTTAGGTCTTCTAGATTTTCCTGGAATTAACCCTAACCCTTGGGGTTAGGTCTTCTAGGCTCTCCTGAAATTAACGCTTAGGGTTAGGTCTTCTAGACTTTCCTGGAATTAACTCTAATCCTTGGGGTTAGGTCTTCTAGTCTCTCCTGGAATTAACCTTTAGGATTAGCTCTACTGGACTTTCCATTGATCACAATATCTACTGGACTCAGACAATGGCCACCTGGGTATTTCTGCAAATTACTCCGCTAATAGAGATCTCCCTTGCTCTGATTGATATACCTGGGTTGTCATTTGAGGGCTCTCCTCCTGTTTGTGTTTGATTGTCATTTATTTGGCTCCCATACACCGCCGCTGCAGATGTTGGCGCTGTATAGATCCTTAATGGGGCCAATCGCAGCTTCCCTCTATGCAGCCTATACATTGCTCAGAGCGGAAACGCGCTGTCGTGGTTTTGGTCTTAAACATACAAACTTGTGGTTTTCATTCCAACTTCAACCGCACAACTTTCACTCTGTGATCTCATGCAAATCCCTCTCCTAATTATAATTGGCGAGCAAGCGTGAGCGTAATTCACCGTCAAGCGATCACTAAGCCGACCCGAGAGGAATATCCAATGTGGGAACCCCGAATATTTTATCAGACGATGCAACTTCCTTCTGCCTGACTAATGCAGGACATAAGCAGGCAAAGGTTTGATAATTATACATTTTATAATAAAAAAGGCCATTTCTTGTGGCCCTCTCCTGCAGCTGCAGCACCCTCCTTGTTTCCACCCCCACCTTGTTTCGATAGTCAACAGCAGACAGGAGGACTGAACTCCTCGACTAGATCCTGTTTATTTCAATGGAGCCGCAAAGAGAATTATCTCTGTCCCCCGCCCCCTGCCCCCCCCCCCTTTTAGCAGTCAACAGCAGAGAGGGGGACAGAACTCCTCCTACAGATCCTGTTCCCCTCTGTGCAGCCACAGCACCCCCTCGTCTCCACCTCCCCTGTTCTCAGTATTCAGCAGGCTCCAGCCCTCCTCTGGTCCGCCTGCAGACCCTGCACTTTCTACTTTCCAGCTCTGCCCCAAGCTTCTTCCCATCAGCAGCACAAGTTAAGGGGGTGCACAGTGATGTAAGGGAGGGTGGGGGGAGTCTTGACTTCTGATGATGGGGGGGGGGGAGCTCTTGACACCTGATGTAAGAGGGAGTGGGGTGCTCAGGATGTCCAGTCTTACAGATACATCCAGCCCTTTGAGGGCAATTGTAATGCTGATGCTGCTGGCAATAAAATTCAGTTTGACACCCCTGCTCTAAGGGCTCATTCACTTTTGCCTTGGTCTCTGAAGAGCGATCTGAATTTGGATTGCTCTTCAGGAAGCATTTTAAGGTTGCTAAGGAGCCTTCTCTCCACCCACTTTAACCCTTTGAACCCTGCACTTGCATGCTGCAACCACTTGCATTGCACATGGTTTCTGGGCAATTGCAGAGCAACCCCATTTACTTCAATGGGTCACACTCAGCAGGCGCTTTGCCCGCTGAAAGCAAACAGGGGTCATAATTCCAGCAAAACATTGTGGCCTCAGCATGTATAAACCCCCAACCACTGTTCCTTCAGCTGAAGGGGAGGGGGGGGTTACTGCCCCACAGAGGCTAATGTGAACAAGCCCCAATCTTAGAAACAAGGTTCCTAACCCCCCCCCCCCCCCTCCCCAATTCTACCTATCCTGCACACCCTGTATAGAAAAGATCGGTGTACTTACCCGTTTTCAATCTGGTCCGGTCCGGTTCGGTCAGGTAATCCTGCAGCTCCAGCTCTCCTATGCCAGTCAGCAGCTACTGCAGGGGAGAAGAGGGAACCCCAATCTTAGAAACGTTCCTACCCCCCCCCCCCCCCCATTCTACCTATTCTGCACACCCTGTATAGAAAAGATCAAGTGTACTTACCCGTTTTTAATCTGGTCCAGTCTGGTCCGGTCAGGTAATCCTGCAGCTCCAACTCTATGCCAGTCAGCAGCTACTGCAGGGGAGAAGAGGGAGCGCTGACAATAGCTGGGCCATGGAAGCCTATTAGTGTGACATCATGGCTCCAGGAATTCACAGCCGTGGTCGAGGCCTTACCTGATGCAAGAGAGGCAGAGCTGCCGGATCAAGTGACTGGAACGGATTGAAAAAAAGGTAAGTACATAGGTATGAAAGGATAGGTAGAAGGAGGGGGAGCAGATGTTTTAGGCCTGGGTCACACCTATGCGTTTTTCATTGTGTTTTCAGTTTTGCAGAAACGCACTACAGTCCTTTTAACATGGTTTTCTATGGGCCATGTTCGAAACCGATGCATTTTTTCTTTTTTTTGGAAAGGGTGAGGGACTTTTTTGCCCGCAGCAGGTTGCGTTTTTGGTTCCATAGACTTCAATGGCAATGGATTGAAAACACATGAAAAATGCAGTGCTTGAGCTTTTTGATGCGTTTCTGCTGGTTTCTCCTGCATGACGACAGATCTCTCCCAAATATATAAAACGCGTCTAAACACACGGCGGGAAAGTGCATCAGCTGCAACCTGCACAAGTGTGAAACTAGCCTTAGGCAAACCCACCCTGCCACCACACATGTGCGTTACGCCGTCATAAAGGCGGTTAACAATAAACTGGCCATACGTGTTACAATCTAAGTGCGCAATCTCATTAACCGCTTTACGACCGTCCGCTGCAGTTATACCGCGGCAGGCAGCCACTCACAGGCAAATTGCATGTAGGGAGCTCGCTCTCAGGAGGCTAGGGGGCGAGCGCGCCATCGGTGGCGCGCTCCTGCCCCCGCTCGTCAGCGAGGAAGCCAAAGCACGGGGCAGGCGGCTCCGATTGCCGCCTGACACCCGCGATCGCTCTCCGCTGAGAGAGAAGGACGGGCAGCTGTTGTAAACACATCCGACCGTTCTTCTCTCTGGAATGATCACAGAGCTCCTGTGATCCTTCTATATAGGATCACATGTCTCTATGATCATTTCACAAGCCACGCCCCCCACAGTTAGAATCACTCCCCTAGGCTCACATTTAACCCCTTGATCACCCAAAATGTTAACCCCTTCCCTGCCAGTGTCATTATTACAGTAACAGTGCATAGTTTTAACACCGATTACTGTAGTAATGTCACTGGTCCCCCCCAAAAGTGTCAAAAATGTCAGTTAGGGGTCCGATCTGTCCGCCGCAATGTCGCAGTCCTGCAAAAAATCGCAGATCGCCGCCATTACTAGTAAAAAAAAACAAAAAATGACATAAATCTTTACCGTAGATGCGATAACTTTTGCACAAACCAATCAAAATACGCTTATTGCGATTTTCTTTTACCAAAAATATGTAGCAGAAGACAAATTGGCCTAAAATGTTAAAAAATTTCGATTTTTAATTTTTTTATTTTTTGGGAATGTTATATAGCAGAATGTGAAAAATGTTTTTTTTTTTTTTTTCAGAATTGTTGCTCTTTTTTTGTTTATAGCGCAAAAAAGAAAAAAAAATCACACAGGTGATCAAAGACCACTAAAAGAAAGCTCTATTTGTGGCAAAAAAAAGGACATCAATTTTATTTGGGTACAGCGTCGCACGACCGCGCAATTGTCAGTTAAAGTAACGCAGTGCCGAATTGCAAAAAAGGGCCTGGTCATTAAGGGGGCAAATCCTTCCGGTCCAGAAGTGGTTAAAGATCTACCAACCGCCATGTTACACCTGGACCTTGCTGATCGGAAAAGAATAGATGGGATTGTTTAGGTTTGGCCCTCACGCTGTAAAAATTTTGGTAAATCTAAAGGCGATTCTCTGTCAACGCGGCAAAAAAACTAAAATTGTTTTTTTTTTTAAAAAAAGGACCCCTTAGCATTTGTTTAAAACAAGATAACACAAAAAATGTCTCCTTTGATGTGAAGAAAGTTTGAGGAAATTGTTGATAGACGTATCTGTAGATAAAAAACAAATCTTCTGCCGCGCGGCGACAGGGCTGCGTGCCACGATTTGCCGTTTTTTTGTCGGCAGATAACGATCCAGGTTGGCGGTGCTGGTATTTTGGGGTTGGGGTGGGGTGAGGGGGGGAAATCCTTTTAAGAAGTCCTGATTTGTTGTGGAATGTTAAAAATCTGCATTTCTGCAACCTGATCCGAGTGATGAGTCTGGAGCAGCAGGGAAGCCGGACGCCACAATGCCGTTACAGCTTCTCTGGGAATATGCCCGCTCACCCGGGGTCACCGGGACTTCTTCTGGCCTTTTCTGTGCCGATAAAAATACATTCACTAAACTACTTCCCGTAAATTGTTAATCTTTCCATTTCGTTTTTTTTTTGTTGAAACTTTGCTTTGTTTGGCTATTAGTTTTTTCTTAATTCATAAAAATTTCAAATTTTTTAACTTCCCTGGCAGTCTGATTATGTCAGAATTTTTGTGCTAAAAGCGGTACATTGTTTTACATGGAAATCTGTTGTTTTATATTTTAGGCCTGTAATTCTTAGGAATGACTCACTTAAATCTGTCCAAACAAGAGTCTAGTAGACATCCCGGGTATGATAAATTTTGAAACACTAAATCATAAATGATAATGTGATAATAATAAATTTCATCAAATTCTTCATTGTTTTGGAAGTGGAGATATTTTATTATGAGGGGGAATCTGTACTCTGACATGACCGTGCCGAAGAATGG
Organism: Pelophylax lessonae; assembly: GCF_965119305.1. NCBI lineage: Eukaryota > Metazoa > Chordata > Amphibia > Anura > Ranidae > Pelophylax > Pelophylax lessonae. The sequence goes on from NC_138773.1 coordinate 322,742,684, forward strand.
AGTGGCAAGCAGTGGCAGCTGGTGCTCCAAATTTTTGGGGGAGCGCAAACAGAAAAATGTAATAGGCATTGTTTTGCGGCAAAAAACGCGGCAAAAAAATGCGTGGCTTTGAGGACACAAAAGTGTGAAAGGGGCCTTCAGTAATCAAGGTATAGTGTGCCCCCTTCAATGCAGAGTGTTCAGTGTGCCCCCATCAATGCAGAGTGACCAGCGTGCTCCCTTCAATGCAGAGTGACCAGTGTGCCCCCTTCAATGCAGAGTGACCAGTGATCAGTGTGCCCCCATCAATGCAGAGAGACCACCGTGCCCCCTTCAATGCAGAGTGACCAGTGACCAGTGTGCCCCCTTCAATGCAGAGTGACCAGTGTGCCCCCATCAATGCAGAGTGACCAGCGTCCCCCCCTCTAATGCAGAGTGACCAGTGTGCCCCCATCAATGCAGAGTGACCAGTGATCAGTGTGCCCCCATCAATGCAGAGAGACCATCGTGCCCCCTTCAATGCAGAGTGACCAGTGACCAGTGTGCCCCCTTCAATGCAGAGTGACCAGTGTGCCCCCATCAATGCAGAGTGACCAGCGTCCCCCCCTCTAATGCAGAGTGACCAGTGTGCCCCCATCAATGCAGAGTGACCAGCGTCCCCCCCCCCTTCAATGCAGAGTGACCAGTGTTCCCCCATCAATGCAGAGTAACCAGCGTCCCCCCCTCTAATGCAGAGTGACCAGTGTGCCCCCATCAATGCAGAGTGACCAGCGCCCCCCCCCCCTCCAATGCAGAGTGACCAGCGTGCCCCCTTCAATGCAGAGTGACCAGCGTGCTCCATTCAATGCAAAGTGACCAGTGTGCCCCCTTCAATGCAGAGTGACCAGTGACCAGTGTGCCCCCTTCAATGCAGAGTGACCAGCGTGCCCCCTTCAATGCAGAGTGACCAGTGTGCCCCCATCAATGCAGAGTGACCAGCATGCCCCCTTCAATGCAGAGTGACCAGCATGCCCCCTTCAATGCAAAGAGACCATTGTGCCCCATTCAATGCAAAGTGACCAGTGTGCCCCCTTCAATGCAGAGAGACCAGTGTGCCCCCATCAATGCAGAGTGCAAAGCACCTCTCTCCTGCGCTCTGTAAGGTGATCTTCTAACACATCCAGCCACGCTCATGCGGCTACCGAAGACCTTCTACTTGGCTTCTACTTGGATGCTTCGGCCTCGCAGCTCCTTTCAAGACCAGGGTAGTCTGAGACCACTAAAATAAAAAAACAAACACAAGGGCGCACCGGCCTAGTGCATTATCCTCTAAAAAGGTTTTATTTGATAAAAGGTATAAAAATACTCACAGACAAGTTCTTGGTACAAGCATATCAAATGGATTGATTGCCATCAGCATCAAAACCAAAGGGTTTATCGTCCTCTGGAGCTTGAAGGCTTACGCGTTTCGAGGCTTAGCCTCTACCTCAGAGAAGGGCTGAGACATGGTCCATAGGCTCTGAGGAAGAGGCTAAGCCTTGAAATGCGTAAGCCTTCAAGCTCCAGAGGACAATACACCATTTGGTTCTGATGCTGATGGCAATATATCCATTTGATGTACTTGTATGTGAGTATTTTTAAACCTTTTGTCAAATAAAACTTTTTTACAGGATAATACACTAGACCGGTGCGCCCTTGTGTTTGTTTTTCGATTTTATATTGCACTATGTGGCCTTATGGAAGGTACCCTTTTTCACTGCAACATTGTCCCCTATGACATTCTTCAGGCTTGTAGGGACCCTTCCTCAAGGCAACATAGTGACCTTTGACAGGATTGGGGCTCGCAGGGTCTCTTTGTGAAGGTTATTTAGTGTCCTATGACATTTTTGGGGCTTGCAATGTCCCTTCCCTATGGTGAGGGTTAAGGCATTCCTCAAGGAGGGACTCTGTGGGCCCCAAAAATGTAATAGGGCGCTATGTTAACTTGAAGAAAGGTCCCTGTGAGCCCCAAGAAGGCCTTTATTTCGCCTTCAGGAAGAGACTCTGTGAGGCCCAAAAATGTTGTAGGTCATCAGGTTTCTTTGTGGAACGGTCCCTGTAAGCGTCAAGAATCTCAGAGAGTACTATGTTGCCTTGAGGAAGGAACCCTGGGAGCCCAAAAATGTCATAAAGCACTATGTGCCTTCAGAAAGGGATCCTGAGAGCCCCTAAAATGTCATAGGGCAAAAACGTCACACCCCATTACTGATTCATGCCCATTAACTCGCCAAAAAACGAAAGAACTGTCCAAATGACCGAAGTTCAGCCGATTTTTCATATAGTGTATAACCAGCATAACTTTAAACTGCTAACCTGTAGAAATTTTTAAAGCATTACCTATGGAGGTTTTTAGTTTGTCACCATTCCACGAGCGTGCGCAATTTTAAAACATGACATGTTAAGTATCTACTTACTCGGAATAACATCATCTTTCACATTATAAAAAAAAAAAAAAGAATGGGAGTATATACTGTTTTGTTTTTTGTTTTTTATTCATTAAAGTGTATTTTTTCCAAAACAATTGCATTTCAAAAACAGCTGTGTGCTACTGTGTGACATAAAAAATTTTGAAACGACCACTATTTTATTCCCTAAGGTCTCTGCTAAAAAAAAAAAAAAAAAAAAAAAAAAAAAAATTATATATATATATATATATATATATATATATATATATATATATATATATATATATATATATAATGTGTGTGTGGGGGGGGGGGGGTATAAGTAATTTTCTGCTGAAAAATACTGATTTAAACAAAAAATATGCCAGAAAAGTCTTCTGCATGGCATGCACCCGATTCCTAATTAACTGCAAATGTGGAACACGACGAAGATCAATTCCACATTCGCTCTGTACTCCACCTCTGTTTGCAAAGGCTGTGCAAATACCGTGTGACATAAAAAAAATTGCAAAGACCACCATTTTATTCTCTAAGGTCTCTGCTAAAAAAAAAAAATATATATATATATATATATATTATATATATATATATATATATATATATATATATGTGTGTGTGTGTGTGCGTATATATATATATATATATATATATATATATATATATATATATACATATACATATAATGTTTGGGGGGTTATAAGTAATTTTCTGCCAATAAATACTAATTTAAATAAAAAATGTCAGAAAAGGCGTTGTCTTCTGCATGGCATGCGCCTGATTCCTAATTAACTGCAAATGTGGAACACGACGAAGGTCAATTCCACATTTGCTCTGTACTCCACCTCTGTTTGCATTTGAAAAACGGCTGCGCAAATACCATGTGACATAAAAAAATTGCAAAGACCACCATTTTATTCTCTAAGGTCTCTGCTAAAAAAATATATATATATATAAATAAAATGTTTGGGGGTTATAAGTAATTTTCTGCCAAAAAAATACTATTTTAAATAAAAAATGTCAGAAAAGGCGTTGTCTTCTGCACGGCATGCGCCCGATTCCTAATTAACTGCAAATGTGGAACGCGATGAAGATCAATTCCACGTCCACTCTGTACTCTACCTCTGTTTGCATTTGAAAAATGGCTGCGCAAATACCGTGTGACATAAAAAAATTGCAAAGACCACCATTTTATTCCCTAAGGTCTCTGCTAAATATAAATATATATATATATATATATATATATATATATATATATATATATATACATATATATGTATATATAATGTTTGGGAGTTTAGAAGTAATTTCCTGCCAAAAAATATTGATTTAAACAAAAAATGTCAGAAAAGGCGTTGTCTTCTGCACAGCATGCACCCGAATCCAAATTAACTGCAAATGTGGAACACGACGAAGATCAATTCCACGTCCACTCTGTACTCCGCCTCTGTTGTTGTTTACATCACAAGTCTCTTCGCCGTTTCCAACTCTCCAGGGAAAGAAAAAGTGTTTCTAAAATAATCAACAAATTCTCTGATTTGTTTTTTGTTTTTTTTATTGTAAACTTTTGTTTCTTATTTTCCTGTGAATTTTCCTCCCGATTTCCCACAAAACAATACATTGTATCATCTCTGCAATTTCTGGATAGAGATGGGGGAGAGGATGATACAATGTTTACATGTCACCTTGGTGTTGTGTCTGCGCGGCGTAGAACGCGCGGTAGGGATGGTTCTGGAAGCGGCGCGCTCCGGAGAGGTGTGTGTGATTCTGGACAATTTTGGCTTCCTCTGATTTCCCCCGAGGTCTTCTATGACTTGAATAGACTTGTGAGTTCCCGGTGATGTCATCTCTGAGGCTCGTTCATCTCAGGCCAAGCTAGAAGGTTCCCAACGTATCGAATCACCAGAAGACATCAGCCAGAAAAAAAACAGCTTCATCCGGGAAGCGGCTCATCCCAACAGAGGCCGGGCCCTCTACAGCCGCAGCTGAAGTTTAAAGTATAACTAAAGGCAAAACTTTTTTTTTTTTTAGTTTTGGATAGAGTGGAAATGGATTAGAACCCCTGTCAGTTTTTTATTGCGGTCTGTGCCCTAATTTGGGAGATTCCCCCCCCCCTCTCTATTTGTCCTGTTTACCATTATTATTGAAAGGGAAAGTTAAGGAAAATCCCAAATTTTGGGTTGTCCCCCGAACAGTAAAAGAGGGTAAATCTTCCAAATCTTCCAATGGGGACACTAGTCCTGGTGACCTTGGGGGGGTCCCCAGAGAATTCCATTAACCCCTTCCAGACCGCCCACTGTGTATTTACATTGCTACTTTGACGTTAACCACTTCTGGACCGCAAGACTCCCCCCCCCCCCCTTAAGGACTAGGCCATTGCGTTACTTTACCTGACAATTGCACAGTCGTGCGACGCTGTACCCAAATAAAATCAATGTCCTTTTTTCCCACAAACAGAGCGTTATCGCGTCTACAAACTAGGGAAAAGATTTATGTTATTTTTATTTATTTTTATTTTTTTACTAGTAATGGCGGCGATTAGCAATTTTTAGCGGATCTGCGACATTGCGGCGGACAGATCGGACCCCTAACTGACATTTTTGACACTTTTTACAGTAATCAGTGCTAAAAATATGCACAGTTACCGTACTAATGACACTGACAAGGGGGGTCAACCCAGGGGCGATCAAAGGGTTTAGTGTGAGCCTAGGGGGTGTTTTCTAACTGTGAGGGGGATGGGCTTGTGAAATCAATACAGAGATCTTGTGTTCCTAAATAGGAGGATCACAGGAGTGCTACATTGATACCAGAGAGAAGAACGGTCTGCTGTGTTTACAACAGCAGACCGCCGTTCTCTCTTCACGGGGAGTGATCGCGGGTGCCCAGCGGCAATCACGGCCGCCGACCCCGTGGATCGGCTTTCCCGGTGGCGAGTGGGCACGCACCCCCAGGATCAACCTGCGGTGGCTGGTTGGCAAGTGGTTAAATATCATTAGTGTCATTGGGAGGAATACTGCCCCATCATTGGTGTCATTGGGAGGAATTGTGCCCCATTATTGGTACCAATGGATCCTATTGTTGGTGTCATTGGAAGGATCTGTGTCCCATCATTGGTGTAATTGGGAGGAATTGTGCTCCATCGTTGGTGTCATTGGAAGGAATTGTGCCCCATCATTGGTATCATTGGGAGGAATCGTGCCCCATCATTGGTGTCATTGAAAGGAATCATGCCCCATCCTTGGTATCAATGGATCCCATTGTTGGTGTCATTGGGTGGATTTGTGTCTCATCATTGGTGTCATTGGGAAGAATTGTGCTCCATCGTAGGTGTCATTGGAAGGAATTGTGTCCCATCATTGGTGTAATTGGGAGGAATTGTGCCCCATTATTTGTGTCATTGGAAGGAATCATGCCTCATCGTTGGTATCAATGGATCCCATTGTTGGTGTCATTGGGCGGATCTGTGTCTCATCATTGGTGTCATTTAGAGGAATTGTGCCCCATCATTGGTGTAATTGGGAGGAATTGTGCCCCATCATTGGTGTTATTGGGAAGAATAGTGCCCCATCATTAGTTTTATTGGAAGGAATCGTGCCCCATCCTTGGTATCAATGGATTCCATTGTTGGTGTCATTCGGGGGGACCTGCGTCTCATCATTGGTGTCATTGGGAGGAATCGTGCCCCATTGTTGGTGTCATTGGGAGGAATCGTGCCCCATCATTGGTGTCATTGAGAGGAATTGTGCCCCATTGTTGGTGTCATTGGGAGGAATCGTGCCCCATCATTGGTGTCATTGAAAGGAATCATGCCCCATCCTTGGTATCAATGGATCCCATTGTTGGTGTCATTGGGTGGATTTGTGTCTCATCATTGGTGTCATTGGGAAGAATTGTGCTCCATCGTTGGTATAAATGTATCCTATTGTTGGTGTCATTGGGACAATCTGTGTCTCATCATTGGTGTCATTTAGAGGAATTGTGCTCCATCATTTGTCTCATTGGAAGGAATTGTGTCCGATTGTTGGTGTCATTGGGAAGAATTGTGCCTCATCATTGGAAGGAATCGTGCCTCCTTGTTGGTGTCAATGGATGAAATATTGCCCCAAGGGCCATGGAGGCACGATTCCTTCCAATGATGCCAATAAATGCAAAGCAGAAGGCCGCATCCGCCCCCCCGGGCTGTAGTTTGGAGACAAGTGCATTAAGGCAACACTCGTTCATGCAAGAAAAAAAGGCGCATAAACACAACGCACCGGGACGCCAAGCGCTGGAGAGGCCCTAAACTCTGCCGAGCGCCACTTACTTGGGAAAAGTGAATAACCTCATTTAGTTTCAATGGATTGCTACAACGTTCTGAACCGCGAGGATTATACGTCCCACTAAAATCATTTTTTTCTGGGTAGCAGACGGTGGCGGAGGGTCCGCGGTTATAAAACGGCCCTTTCATTGTGCGAGATTTCTGGAGGAGGAGAAGAAGGAAAGAAATAAAAAAATAAAAAAGATATTTTTCTAGCGCGCGGCATGAAAGAATATTTAAACAAATATTGTACTGGCTGCGAACGGTTTGTGCCAAAACATTAAGTAAATAAGAGAGTAATCCAAAATATACAGCCGTGAGAGCAACAGGGAGAGAGTGATTAGTTGCTCGCCGCCCTCGCATGTTTGCTTTACTAAACGCACAGAAAGAGGTTGTAGAAATCGACTGGATTTTTGGTTTATGATCGTTTCATAAATCGCCTTTTTTTTTTTTCTTTCTGGATGGCGTCTGCATATCTGCGGACAACGCCGAAGTGTTCTCTGCCTTGGGCTTGGATAGGAGGAACTCTGCAGATCTGGAGACCAGCCCCTTATTTTTGCTTCAAACTTAGCGTTTCGTGAACGGCGTTCTTGTGCGCGTTTGCGTGCTGCACGCTTAGGGCAGCCCATTCATTTCAAAGGGCTGACCTACGCAGGGCAAATGGGCCATAGTAAAAAAAAATAAAGAGATTAGGTCAATGATGTCATGAACATCTCCACACTTTTATCTGTGCAGCTGGGGATGCTTGTGACATTATTGACCTTATATGGTCATGAGGCCATATAAGGTCAATAACACGATATTGTCAAAAGTATTGAGACACCTGCCTTTACACGAACATGAACTTTAGGCCCCTCTCATACTTGTGCAACTTGTCCTGCGACTTGGGACTACAAAGTTGCATGACAAATCCTACTCTATGATTTTCAATGAGTACCATTCATATCTGTGCGACTTCAAAGCAGTCCCTGCATTACTTTGGCATGACTTTGATGCGTTTTGAGGTCCATAGCCCTCAGTATTGCTTCAAGTCCAGTCAAAATAGTAGCAAAAAATCGCAGCAAAATCGCGCTGCTTTTTAGGTCAAGTGTGAAAGGGGCCTTAATGCATCTTAGTCTTGGTCGGTAGGGTTCAATATTGAGTTGGCCCACCCTTTGCAGCTATAACGGCTTCAACTCTTCTGGGAAGGCTTTCCACAAGGTTTAGGAGTGTGTCTATGGGAATGTTTGACAATTCTTCCAGAAGCGCATTTGTGAGGTCAGGCACTGATGTTGGATGAGAAGGCCTAGCTCCCAGTCTCCACTCTAATTCATCCCAAAGGTGTTCAATCGGGTTGAGGTCAGGCCAGTCAAGTTCCTCCACCCCAAACTCGCTCATCCATGTCTTTATGGACCTTGCTTTGTGCACTGGTGCGCAGTCATGTTGAAACAGGAAGGGGTCATCCCCAAACTGTTCCCACAAAGTTGGGAGCAGGAAATTGTCCAAAATGTCTTGGTATGCTGATGCCTTAAGAGTTCCCTTCACTGGAACTAAGGGGCCAACCCCAACCCCTGAAAAACAACCCCCCACACCCTAATCCCCCTCCACCAAATGATTTGGACCGGGTCACAACCAGGGGTGGACTGACAACTCATGGGGCCCCCGGGCAATCAGAGATCATGGGGCCCCCTGTGTCCACACTCAATCCACACAAAGCCCCATCTACAAATTGCAGCTCAGCCACATAGAGTGGGCATTTAAATATCTACCACAGCATAGCCTGCATGGACGGTCCTGGCTTCTTTCTGTAGTGTGTAGCCTCTCATGGGGCCCCCTACTGACCCTGGGCCCTCGGGCAGTGCCCTAATCCCCGAATGGTCAGTCCGCCCCTGGTCACAACTCATGCACATTTTTTTTCAATTATTTTTCTTGCATGATTCTCCCATCATTGATTAGAAATTCATTAATTTTTTTTCCAAAATGTCTTGGTCTGCTAACACTTAAAGAGTTCCCTTCACTGGAACTAAGGGGCCAAGCCCAACCCCTGAAAAACAACCCCACACCCTAATCCCCCTCCACCAAATGATTTGGACCAGTGCACAAAGCAAAGTCCATAAAGACATGGATGCGTGAGTTTGGAGTGGAGGAACTTGACTGGCCTGACCTCAACCCGATAGAACACCTTTGAGAGGAATTAGAGCAGAGACTGCAAGACAATCCTTTTTGCTGCAGCAGGTTCTGTACACTGTACAGATGCGCCACTTTACAGGCAGACTAAGGAGACACCCCAGGCACTATAATTAAGGGAATTTTTAATTTTTATTGTTTCATTTTAAGCATCATTAAAATCACTGCTTCTTAAAAACAATATTTAATTTTTTTTTTTTTTTGCATTGATACATGACCCACAGGGCAGTACCTGGGCCCCCCCATACCCTTTTTAAGGCCAATAACTTGCATATAAGCCTTCAAAATGGGGACTTTTGATTTTTTATGTTCGAGTCCCAAAGTTTTTAATAGAGTTTGCGGTTCCAGTAGGAATGAGCTTTTTCCCTGTTTGGGAATTCTGGTGGGAACCGGGGGGGGGGGGGGGGTGTTGGGCCCACCACTAATGAAAACATGCATGTTTGCAGATGCGTTAACAAATAATGGCACTGCAGTGCATTTTCTAAAGGAGTGTTTCTCTGCGTATCGGGAGAATGCGCACTTTTGCGCACGTTCCTGACATGCAGTAGTGTAGTGTGAGCCTAGGGCTGATCGAGCCCATAGACTTCAATGGGAATGTATGAAAAAATGCATTAATAAAATATAAAAATGCAGATGCGCAACCTAGCCTGATCCTTCAACAGGCTGATTAGTGCTTTATGCGTCTCTGATTGCTGGAGTCACTTATCATCTCTTCCAATGCTCGGAAATGGAATCCTCTAAACCCCGGTGGAAGTTTTTGGTTTTCGTGTATTTTTTTTTGTTTTAATTTACAAGACATTTAACAGGCGGCGGGATGATAATCTCCAGTGTTTGCCTCAAATCCTTCAAAGTAATCTCTCCCAGAAGTTGGTGTCTGGTGATCGGCATTCAACCCTCAGGGGCTGGAAGAGTAATTACCTAAATTGGGTGTCGTTAACCCTTCTGTGTCCGCTGAATAGCTTTGGCCTCCCCCAATTCTGGCATGCGATTGGCCCGGGGAGGGTTACAGTCACTGTCTGTTCCTTGCGGATTAGCATGAGAATAATAACTGCTGACATTTCCATTGTGGTGAACTCAGAGTTCCAGCGGTTACACAGAAAAGAGCCGAAATCGCCGTCTATTCACATCCCAGCGCCTTCTCAGCCCCCCGAGAGCCGCGCGTTTCCCGGACAGAGGGGAGCCCGTCTGACGTTTATTAAGGGGCGCTTTCTTCCTGAATGCACTAGTACAGTGGATCACCTTATAATGCATTTACATAACAGTACCCACCATGCAATGCTTTCTGTGCCTCTGAAACCTGAACAAAGACTTACTTTATGGGAAAGATCTCCAAAAACATCAGAAAAATGGCCCAGAAAAAAAGGGGATGGCCGGACATCTAAAGCCAAAACTTTTTTTTTGTTTCATTTTGGATAGCATAATGAAGGATTAAAACCCATCGGGGGAGGAGAGGGGGTTTCCATCTGTGTCCTATTCCCATTCCGCTTCCTGTCTGTAGATGCTCTGGTAGATGTGTGGTAGCACTGGATGAGAGTCAAGATTACAGAAGTAGTTCTCATTTAGGGAGGTCAACACCACAGCTGCATGAACTTAAAGGAGCAGAGATGATTATGGCATCAAAGATCTAATATGGTCAAAATGATTCTAGGACAATATCCCCCCTGAACAACATCCCCCTGGACAATATCCCCCCGGACAATATCCCCCCTCTAACCCTAACCCTATGTCCAGGGGAATGTTTTCCGGGGGGATATTGTCCTGATACTGGCCAAAATATGTCAATGACGTTGAGCCAATAAGGCCGAGTGGCCATATTAGTTCAGTAATGTCACAACCATTAGCCCCAGTGGGAATGTTGTAGAACTGGATAAGAGTCAAGATTACAGAGGTAGTTATTCTTTAAGGAGGTCAACCTGTAGTGAACCCACAGTGTATAAAGACCAGTTATAGTCCTAGGTGGATGCCTCTTTGATTATGGTAGTAGAATCCTTTATCGGATGGTCTACTTTTGGGTGTGGGGTTTGGAAGTGGAGAAGCTCATGGCATCATAGACCTAATATGGCCAAAGTAAGTCAATGACATTGACCCAATAAGGCCACATGGCCATATTAGATCAGTGATGTCACAACCATCCGCCCTGATACTGATAGGTGTGTAATAGCGCTGGATAAGAGTCAAGATTATAGACGTAGATCTTCTTTAAGGAGGTCAACCTGTAGTGAACACACAGTGTATAATGACCAGTTATAGTCCTAGGCGGATGCCTCTTTGATTATGGTAGTAGAATCCTTTATCGGGTGGTCTACTTTTGGGTGTGGGGTTTGGATGTGGAGAAGCCCATGGCATCATAGACCTAATTTGGCCTAAGTAAGTCAATGACATTGACCCAATAAGGCCACGTGGCCATATTAGATTAGTGATGTCACAACCATCCGCCCTGATAGGTGTGTAATAGCGATGGATAAGAGTCAAGATTACAGACGTAGATCTTCTTTAAGGAGCTCAACCTGTAGTGAACACACAGTGTATAATGACCAATTATGGTCCTAGGCTGATGCCTTTCAGATCATAGTGGATGAATCCTTCATCAGATGGGCTACATTTGGATGTCAGGTTAGGAATAGCCATTAGCTTGGGTTTGGTCTGAACCTAGCTTACAGAGGTAGTTCTTCTTTAAGGAGGTAAACCTGTAGTGAACCCGCAGTGTATAAAGAACGGTTATAGTCCTAGGTGGATGCCTCTTTGATTATGGTGGTAGAATCCTTTATCAGATGGTCTACTTTTGGGTGTGAGGTTTGGATGTGGAGAAACTCTTGGCATCATAGACCTAATTTGGCCAAAGTAAGACAATGACATTGACCCCACAAGGCCACGTGTCCATATTAGATCAGTGATGTCACAACCATCTGCCCTGATAGGTGTGTAATAGCACTGGATAAGAGTCAAGATTACAGAGGTAGATCTTCTTTAAGGCGGTCAACATGTAGTGAACCCACAGTGTATGATGACCAGTTATAGTCCTAGGCAGATGCCTCTTTGATTATGGTGGTAGAATCCTTTATCAGATGGTCTACTTTTGGGTGTGAGGTTTGGATGTGGAGAAGCTCATGGCATCATAGACCTAATATGGCCTAAATAAGTCAATGACATTGACCCAATAAGGCCACGTGGCCATATTAGATCAGTGATGTCACAACCATCCGCCCTGATAGGTGTGTAATAGCGCTGGATAAGAGTCAAGATTACAGACGTAGATCTTCTTTAAGGAGGTCAACCTGTAGTGAACACACAGTGTATAATGACCAGTTATGGTCCTAGGCTGATGCTCTTCAGATCATGGTGGATGAATCCTTCATCAGATGGGCTACATTTGGATGTCAGGTTAGGAATAGCCATTAGCTTGGGATTGGTCCGAACCTAGCTTACAAAGATAGTTCTTTTAAGGTCAGCCTGTAGTGAACCCATAGTGTACAAAGACCGGTATAGTCCTAGCCTTAAGCCTCTTTGATCACAGTGGATAAATCCTTCATCAGATGGTCCAGGGATGGGGTTAGGAATAGGCATTAGCTTGGTTTTAGTCCAAACCTATGTTTGGCCTAACACAAATGGAGGCTCTCGGTCCCAACCAATCAGCTGCGATTGGGGATTCACGCCCTACAGCTGCATGAATGCAAAGGGGTGGAGATGGTTTTCGCATTATTGACCTAATATGGGAAAAGTAGGTCAATGACATTTACCCAATAAGGCAATGTGGCCATATTATACCAATGATGTCACGACTAACATCCTGGTATATGTGTGGTAGCACTGGATAAGAGTCAAGTTTACAGAAGTAGTTCTTCTTTAAGGAGATCAATCTGTAGTGAACATACAGTGTATAATGACCAGTTATGGTCCTAGGCTGATGCCTTTCAGATCATGGTGGATGAATCCTTCATCACATGGGCTACATTTGGATGTCAGGTTAAGAACAGCCATTAGCTTGGGTTGGGCCGAAACTAGCTTACAGAGGTAGTTCTTTTAAGGAGGTCAGCCTGTAGTGAACCCATAGTGTATAAAGGTCGGTTATGGTCCTAGGCTGATGCCTCGTTGATCATGATGGCAGAATCCTTCATCAGATGGTTTACTTTTGGGTGTGGGATTTGGATGTGGAGATTCTAATGGCATACTTGACCTAATATGGTCAAAGTAGGTCAATAACATTGACCCAACCAGGCCATGTGGTCACATTAGATCACTGATGTCATGACCTTTCTTCCCTGCCCGGTATATGTGTGGTAGCACTGGATAAGAATTAAGATTACATAAGTAGTTCTCCTTTAAGGAGGTCAATCTGTAGTGAACGCACGGTGTATTAAGACCGGTTATAGTTCTAGGCTGATGCCTTTCAGATCACGATAGATGAATCCCGATCAGATAGTCTACATTTGGATGTAGGGTTAGGATTAGGCATCAGCTTGGTTTTAGTCCAAACCTATGTTTGGCCAAACTCAAATGGAAGCTCTTAGCCTCAACCAATCAGCTGCGATTGGGGATTCCCCCCCTACAACTGCATGAATGCAAAGGGGTGGAGATGGTCATGGCATCATTGACCTAATATGGGAAAGGTAAGTCATTGACATTCACCCAATAAGGCCATGTGGCCATATTATACCAATAATGTCACGACTAACATCCTGGTATGTGTGTGGTAGCACTGGATAAGAGTTAAGTTTACAGAAGTAGTTCTCCTTTAAGGACGTTAACCTGTAGTGAACCCACAGTGTATAATGACCCAGTTATGGTCCTAGGCTGATGCCTCTTTGATTACAGTGGATGAATCCTTCATCAGATGGTCCACTCTTGGGTGCGGGGTTAGAAGTAGAGATGAGCTTGGGTTCGGTCTGAAGCTTTGTGTGACCGAACACAAAGTAAGCTGTCATTTCTGGCCAATCAGCTGTGAGCGAGGGATTCCTGCCCCACAGCTGCATGGACACAAAGGGGTGGAGAAGCTCATGGCTTAATAGATCATTGATCTAATATGGCCAAAGTAGGCCATGAAGTCCATAGGTGTGCGCAGCCTACTGCATTAGGGTGTGAACCCCCAACTTCAAACACATATGCCTTTCTTTGCAGCCTCAGCTGCACTGGGCAGTGAATGAATTGGTCTGTGCTGAGTGGCTTCCTATTCAATCACAAACTGAAGCATAATAAACACAATTTACTATGCTTCAGTTATGAATGGACACAGTGAGTGAGTGTGTTCACTGTATTCATTTAGAAAATGAAGATGCAGGTAAATTACATATTTACTAGCCCCTTCCCCCCGCTCTCCATCCTGAAACATCTCCTGCAGTAGCCGGGGGGGAGAGGAGAGGAGGGAAGCTAGCAGCACTGCAAGGCAGAAGAGGCAAACAAAGAGGGGGGCGCCCAGCAGTAGGGAGAGTCAGCATCGCACATAGTGATTAGGGTGTGCCCAGGCACACCTGGCACACCCCCTGCGCACACCTATGATGAAGTCATATTAGGTCAGTGAAGTCATGATCAATCCTCCAATAGGTGTGTGTGGTAGCACTGGATAAGAGTCAAGATTACAGAGGTAGTTCTCCATTTAACTTGTAATAAACACGCGGTATGCATGGTGGATGAAACCCACTCTTTTCATTTATAAACTTTATTGAAGGTTTAACATTTCTCAACAATTCTCATTTGTCACAAATATGTTAACTTTTTATACAAATCAAACAAAAATACAAAAAATATATATATATAATTTCCCTTCACCCACATTTTCCATTTTCCTACTATAAAAAAAAAATTAAAAAAAAAAATAAGACAGAAAAAGAATAAGAAAAAAAAGAAAGGTACAAAAAAAAAAAAAAAAGGGGAGGGGAACCAATGGCGACTACCTATTACCATCGGACCCTTCATCCCGTAAGATTCCTACCCTCTTCTGAGAGAACAAATATGTTCCATGCTTCCCATATCTGAGTACAGGGGCAGACTGGCAACTTCTGGCCCAGGGGGCAAGTATAAACCAGAGGCCCATGGTGCAGCGACTCTGCCCCCCTGCCACCCTCCCTCTTCCCGGCCTCCTCCTGACCCCCATACCAGGATGAAGCTCCACTCGAGGTACTCTCTACTCACCGGCCGAATCCGGGTTCCTGAACTGGTCAGCAGGGGGCAGTTGGGGGGAGCTGGGACAGCTCGGTCAGGGCTGCCAGGGGGAGAAGAGTCTCCAGTGGGGCATAGAAATGGCCTCTGTTCAGACACAGATGACACCATCCATGCTGGGGGGGGGGGGGGGCTGCACTCTGTCCTTGTCTTCATCCCACGTTCAGTATGTTAGCGGTGGGGACTTTTTACTTCTCTTCACAAGGGAACCCTGTAGGCATGTTTGTGGCAGAAGAGGTGCAGCCTTATTAAGGAGCATCAGAGCGGCCCGGGGGGCAATTGCCCCCCTTCCCCCTGGCCCAGTCCTCCCCTGTCTGAGTATATCTCTCCCTATTCTATTTTGCTGTTAGGATCAAATCTTCCATCCTATTTATTTCTTCTACTTTCTCCATCCAATCCTAGGAGGTGCTTCTTGTCGCCATCTCCTCGGGACACGCGTCCTCGCTGCGTTTAATAAATGAGTTACTATGGATCTCTTATATTTTTTAGTTGAAGTTCCTGTTAATTGTAGGAGAAAATGATGGCTGGATCTATTAAGATCTCTACATGTTCTGTATAATATTTCTAATTTCTTCCCAATAACTCTTTATCCTTGGACCAAAATATACGTAATATTGTGCCCTTTCCCTCATGGCATTGCCAACATCGATCTGACACATTAGGATAAATACTATGTAGCTTATTGAGGGTATAAGAGTTGGTTCACACTGATCCGACACGACTTCGGGGCGACTAATGCCGTCGTCCGTGCATCGCGCCTTTGATGCGGCTTGCAACGACTTCACATAATGGAAGTCAATGCAAGTCCCTCCGACTTTGCAAAAAAAAGGTACAGGAACCTTTTTCTAAATCGGAGTGCCTTGAGTCGCTCCTATTAGAACGGTTCCCATTACACAGCACGGTCCGCTACTTGTCAGGCGACCAAGACGGAAGAGTGTTAACCGGCAGTAATACCATCTTGTCAATATTTTATAATTTGTCTCTTGTATTTTAGTACACATTGAGGAATTAAAGACTCGTTCAATTATCTTTTGTCGCCGTCCATAGGAAAAGGCACAATTCAAATCCTTCTCCCATCTATGAAGACCAAGTATTTTAAATTGTTCCCGAGGTACAACCAGTAGGTTATACATTTTTGATAGAACATGGGTTAAGGTCCCTATTTCCGAGCAGTACTTTTCAAAAGGTGTTAATTGTCTTCCATATTCTGGGGGATTAGGAATTGAGTGTAAAAAATGATGTAACTGCAGGGAATTCCAATGGTCTACTCTTGGGTGTGGGATTAGGAGTATGAATGAGCTTGGGTTTGGTTCGAAACTCTGTTTGATCGAACTCAAAGGAAACATCAGCTGCGAGGAGGGGGGTTCCCACCACACAACTGCATGAACACATAGGGGTGGAGAAGATCATGACATCATTGACCTAACATAGCCAAAGTAGGTCAATGACAATGACAATGAACCAGTAAGGTAATGTTGCCATATTAGATCAACCTTTTTCTGTGGACATTATTTATCTCCATCACTTCCCCCACCGGTTGTATAGCGGTCTGCTCCAGTCGCTAATACCGTTGCAGCGTTCTTACATTTTTTTTACATGTGGTGAAGCCGGCAGAACTCTGTGTGAGCGCCCAGAGTCCCAGGTGATTCCGCGTTCTACTAACTCAGCACATATTATACGCCAGGATGGATGCGTGTGTACGGCACCCCGCGCATGTTCTGTGACCTCATGGTTATAAATGAGGTTCTGGGGTTTGGTGAGAGATCAGAATGGAAGAGAACAGAACAAGGGAGAAACATCTTGGAGTGGCTAAACTCTGATTTAAAGGTCAAATCCACCTGAAGCCGGCGTTTCCGGTGTGCTTGGCTGTAAACCCTTCCATATCCCCAGTGAAGTGACCGGCCTCAGATGATACACAGAGATGGAACAAATCCTCCTACATACAATGTACCTGCATAGGTGTGCGCAGCCATTAGGGTGTGCGCCCCAAAGCTAAAACACGCATGCTTGTGTATATATATGTGTGTGTGTGTATATATATATATATATATATATATATATATGTGTGTGTGTATATATATATACAGTGGGTACGGAAAGTATTCAGACCCCCTTAAATGTTTCACTCTTTGTTATATTGCAGCCATTTGCTAAAATCATTTAGGTTCATTCTTCTTCCTCATGAATGTACACATAGCACCCCATACTGACAGAAAAACACAGAATTGTTGACATTGTTGCAGATTTATTAAAAAAGAAAAACTGAAATATCACATGGTCCTAAGTATTCAGACCCTTTGCTCAGTATTTAGTAGAAGCCCCCTTTTGATCTAATACAGCCAGGAGTCTTTTTGGGAAAGATGCAACAAGTCTTTCACACCTGGATTTGGGGATCCTCTGCCATTCCTCCTTGCAGATCCTCTCCAGTTCTGTCAGGTTGGATGGTAAACGTTGGTGGACAGCCATTTTTAGGTCTCTCCAGAGATGCTCAATTGGGTTTAAGTCAGGGCTCTGGCTGGGCCATTCAAGAACAGTCACGGAGTTGTTGTGAAGCCACTCCTTCATTATTTTAGCTGTGTGCTTAGGGTCATTGTCTTGTTGGAAGGTAAACCTTCGGCCCAGTCTGAGGTCCAAAGCACTCTGGAGAAGGTTTTTGTCCAGGATATCCCTGTACTTGGCCGCATTCATCTTTCCCTCGATTGCAACCAGTCGTCCTGTCCCTGCAGCTGAAAAACACCCCCACAGCATGATGCTGCCACCACCATGCTTCACTGTTGGGACTGTATTGGACAGGTGATGAGCAGTGCCTGGTTTTCTCCACACATACCGCTTAGAATTAAGGCCAAAAAGTTCTATTTTGGTCTCATCAGACCAGAGAATCTTATTTCTCACCATCTTGGAGTCCTTCAGGTGTTTTTTAGCAAACTCCATGCGGGCTTTCATGTGTCTTACACTGAGGAGAGGCTTCCGTCGGGCCACTCTGCCATAAAGCCCCGACTGGTGGAGGGCTGCAGTGATGGTTGACTTTCTACAACCTTCTCCCATCTCCTGACTGCATCTCTGGAGCTCAGCCACAGTGATCTTTGGGTTCTTCTTTACCTCTCTCACCAAGGCTCTTCTCCCCCGATAGCTCAGTTTGGCCGGACGGCCAGCTCTAGGAAGGGTTCTGGTCGTCCCAAACGTCTTCCATTTGAGGATTATGGAGGCCACTGTGCTCTTAGGAACCTTAAGTGCAGCAGAAATCTTTTTGTAACCTTGGCCAGATCTGTGCCTTGCCACAATTCTGTCTCTGAGCTCTTCAGGCAGTTCCTTTGACCTCATGATTCTCATTTGCTCTGACATGCATTGTGATCTGGAAGGTCTTATATAGACAGGTGTGTGGCTTTCCTAATCAAGTCCAATCAGTATAATCAAACACAGCTGGACTCAAATGAAGGTGTAGAACCATCTCAAGGATGATCAGAAGAAATGGAAAGCACCTGAGTTAAATATATGAGTGTCACAGCAAAGGGTCTGAATACTTAGGACCATGTGATATTTCAGTTTTTCTTTTTTAATAAATCTGCAACAATGTCAACAATTCTGTGTTTTTCTGTCAGTATGGGGTGCTATGTGTACATTCATGAGGAAGAAGAATGAACCTAAATGATTTTACCAAATGGCTGCAATATAACAAAGAGTGAAAAATTTAAGGGGGTCTGAATACTTTCCATACCCACTGTATGTGTGTATATGTATATATGTGTGTATGTATGTTGTTGTGCAGCAACCCCTTTTTGATTTTTTCTATATATGGCCTGTGGGGTTGCTGCCAGCACATGTTTGGATTGCCGTGGCGCACCTCACCCTTTGGATTATATACTATATACAGTATCGCACAGAAGTAAGTACACCCCTCACATTTTTGTAAATATTTTATTCTATCTTTTCATGTGACAACACTGAAGAAATGACACTGTGTTACAATGTAAAGTAGTGAGTGTACAGCTTGTATAAGGCCCCGTTCACATAGGGGCGACGCTACTTCGCACCGCGACCTCAGAGGTCGCGGTGCGAGCAGCGCGCCGCGACCTCGGAGCGGCCGCCACAGACTTCATAACATTGAAGTCTATGGCGGTCGCCTCCTGGTCGCCCCAAAGAAGCTCCGGACCCTTTTTCTAAGTCGGAGCGAATTGTGTCGCTCCTATTAGAACGGGTTCGCAGCTTCCCTATGGGAGGCGACCTACGGCGACCTGTGAGGCGACCAGGTCGCCTCACAGGTCGCCTTAGTGTGAACCGGGACTAACAGTGTCAATTTGCTGTCCCCTCAAAATAACTCAACACACAGCCATTAATGTCTAAACCGCTGGCAACAAAAGTGAGTACACCCCTAAGTGACAATGTCCAAATTGGGCCCAATTAGCCATTTTCCCTCCCCGGTGTCATGTGACTCATTAGTGTTACAAGGTCTCAGGTATGTTCAATTTGGTGTTATCGCTCTCACTCTGTAAATGATCAATATACAGTATCTCACAAAAGTGAGTACACCCCTAAGTGACAATGTCCAAATTGGGCCCAAAGTGTCAATAATTTGTGTGGCCACCATTATTTTCCAGCACTGCCTTAACCCTCTTGGGCATGGAGTTCACCAGAGCTTCACAGGTTGTCACTGGAGTCCTCTTCCACTTCTCCATGATGACATCACAGAGCTGGTGGATGTTGATTTGCGTCTTCTGTGCCCGGAGTTCAGCTTTAAGCGGTTTTATATGCGCTCTCCATGTGCACAAGAGCCCCCCGAGTGTCCTTCACACGAGTAGCGCCCCCCCCCCCCTTCTCTTGTGCGGCGGCTCTCAGCGGTGACTCTTTGTGGAGGAGACAATGCCATAAGTCAAAGTGGAGTGACGGTGACACCTCTGGAGGGCCCGCCGGGGGCCCCCGCAGGACTCTTGTGTTAAGCTGAATTGATTGAATTTTAATGGCGGTTGGAGGCTGCGAATGGCAATGATTTTATGGGGTGTCTTCTCCCGGCCGGACATTAACGAGCAGCTGTTGAGTTTATACGGATTCCATTGGCCGGCGTCCCGCTAGAACCCCGCCCGCTCCGCGTCTCCCGTAACATTAACCCTTTAGGGGCCCCGTCCTAATTGTTGTACATGGGATGCCTTTATTTTTTTTTTTTTTAGGTACATGTGTGACGTGATCAGGAACATTTCTAGCCAATCCTTTCCATTTTTTTTTTTTATTCCCTCTCACAGAGATCACCGTTCTTCCCCTGATAATGCTTTCATCTGCTTTTCTCTCCAGAAGGGCGGCACCATCATTATTTGGGCATCTCCCATGGTCACCATCTACTTCCTCCACTGAGATACCGGAACATGTAAACCCTAGTGCCTGTGCAATTCCTGGCTGTGTTCACAAATGTTTGACTCATGTCAGCCCCTGCTGCAGCCTGTGACTTGCTACAAAGTTACAATGTACAGTCGGATCACTGAGGGAGGGGAGACTGAGGAAATGCTTCCTCCTCCTTCTACAAAGTTACAATGTACAGTCTGATCAATGGAGGAGGGGAGACTGAGGAAATGCTTCCTCCTCCTCCTAAAAAGTTACAATGTACAGTCTGATCACTGGGGGAGGGGAGACTGAGCAAATGCTTCCCTCTTCCTTCTACAAAGTTACAATGCACAGTCTGATTACAGGGGGAGGGGAGACTGAGGAAATTCTTCCTCCTCCTTCTACAAAGTTACAATGTACAGTCTGATCACTGAGGGAGGGGAGACTGAGGAAATGCTCCCTCCTCCTCCTACAAAGTTACAATGCACAGTCTGATTACAGGGGGAGGGGAGACTGAGGAAAAGCTTCTTCCTGCCTGCAGCAGACTGATGACATCATCTCAGCCTAGGCAAAGTCACTGGAGGAGGGGAAACTGGGGAAATGCTTCCTCCAGCCTGAAGCAGACTGATGGCAATATAGAATGGTACATGCCATAGAATGGGTTTACCACCCTCTGTCTATTCTATAACCCCCCCCCCCCCCACTCCTTACTTCCCTGCACCTGGGGCAGCTTCCCTTCCTGCCCATCCCTTGTCCCGGCCCTGAATCTCCAGGACAGGAAGTGAGAAGAAATCTCCCTCACAACATCACAAACAGACAGTGGCGTAGCGTGGGTTGTCAGCACCCGGGGCAAGGCAAGTAATTTGCGCCCCCTAACCCGCAGGATTTTAGCACTCGACTCTCTTCCACTAGATTAGTTAAAGAAACCTTTACCCCCAAGCACATGTATTGTTTGTTAAGAAAATACTGATGTAATTAAAGTAAAATGCATCTAAATACAAGTTTGAATGACCAGCGTGCCCCCTTTCAATGCAGAGAGACTAGCGTGCCCCCATTCAATGCAGAATAACCAGCGTGCCCCCATTCAATGCAGAGAGACTTACCTGCAGCAGCGGCTTCTCCTCAGTTCCCCGCGTCTCCTCGAGTCCTCCCCCCTCCTCCTCAGCCAATGGCATGAGTTTGCCTTTCGGCCAATCAGGAAGCGGGTCTGGGACCTGCTTCCTGATTGGCCAGGAGGATCATCCGTGTGACAATAGCGAATTTTCATTCGCTATTGTCACACAATGGGTGGGCTCAGGGGGCAGTGCTCTGCGCCCCGGGTCCACCCTTTTTTGAAGCCGATTAGAGCCTCTGGCTCTAATCAGGTGATTAAAAAAAAAACACTCTGTGACAGCGCCAGGCTGCTGACTCACTCGCTGCTAAACCCCACCCTACACCAATGGACAGGTGAGGCACAGTCCAGCCCCGCCCCGACCCGCCATTTTTAGCCATAGGGCGGCCATGCTGGACATCTCCCAGCCTAAAGATGGAGGCAGCCGCAGACAGTGTGTGAACTGTGTATGTCAGAGTCAGACAGACAGAGTGATACTGTGGATGCACCCCCCCAGATGTTGCGCCCGGTGCGGCCGGCCCCCACGCTACGCCACTGCAAACAGAAGTCATTTTTTTAAATGAAAGGGGAATGCTGGAACCTCTGCCAGTTTTTATTGTCGTCTGTGTCCCTGTTGCAGATTTCTTCTCATTTCCTGTCTGGTAAAGCGGGTGACCCCAGGACAGGAAGTGAGAAGAAATCTCATTGACAGCAACAGGCAGATGTCCTTATTTTTAAAGGGGAATATTGGAACCGCTGTCAGTTTTTACTGTTGTCTGTGTCCTTGTTCTATTCCTCACTTCCTGTCTGGTAAAAAGGGTGACCCCAGGACAGGAAATGAGAAGAAATCTCCCCAGGACAGGAAATGAGAAGAAATCTCCCCAGGACCGGAAATGAGAAGAAATCTCCCCAGGACAGGAAATGAGAAGAAATCTCCCCAGGACCGGAAATGAGAAGAAATCTCCCCAGGACAGGAAATGAGAAGAAATCTCCTTGCAACAATCAGAAGTCATTTTCTTTAAAGAGAAATGTTGGAACCTCTGTCAGTTTTTATTGTCATCTGTTTCTCTATTGCAGGTTTTTCCTCACTTCCTGTTAGGGGTTCTAATCCATCCAGTTTATTCTGGCTGTAACAATGTTGCAATTTTCTGTTACTAAAACTCAATTTTTTTATTTTACAATCATTTTCTGATACCCAGAACACCATTTGGTAGATTTTGGGGGTTTCTTTTCTTCTTCATCGGATGATTAGTCGGTGGCGGCTCTCTATTGGCCGCTCCCACGCACTGCCATAAGGATGACGCAGAGGGATGAACGGCAAACTCCCTCAATGGCTTCCTTTCACTGGGTTCTCCATTTCCGGGGGGAGCTAAATTTAGGGTCTTTCATCATCCCCAGAACTACATGAGGGTCACATGATCCGCGGTCATTCCAGGTCAGAGGTTAACGGCCGTGACATCCTGCGGCTTCTGAAATCGCCAAAATCACAGACAAAACAGACCGACTTCATTAACCTTAATCTGAAACGCTCATTTGGGAAATTAATGAGTTTTTATTTTTTTTTTAACAAATTCCGGACGCAGCCTCGGATACAATCGGCATTATCTGCCGCGATTTCCCCGGACGTTTATTGAAACGTACCGCGTGATTGTTGTAGACATGGGAGATCCATGCTGGAGAGCGGAGTACATTCATGTAGAGATTGCTTCTCGTTGTAGAAGGTTGTAGGAGAGTGTACAATAAGGTGGTGTAGTGTATGGTTGTACCACATACTCATTCACATGGGGGAAGGGGGCGGGATCTGGGGGTCCCCTTGTTAAAGGCGGCTTCCAGTTTCCAATAAGCCCCCCGCCCGCAGACCCCCACAACCATCGCCCAGGGTTGTGGGGAAGAGGCCCTTGTCCCCATCAACATGGAAACAAGGTGCTTTGGGGCAAGGGGGCAGAGCCCCCTGCCCCAAAGTACACCTCTATGTTGGGGGCATGTGGCCTGGTATGGTTCAAGAGAGGGGGGCACTCATTCATCCCCCCCTTTCCAGGCGTGCCAGGCTGCATGCTCAGATAAGGTTCTAGTATGGGTTGGGAGGTGGGGGCATTCACTCGTCCCCCCCCTTTCCTGGCCTGCCAGGCTGCATGCTCAAATAAGGGTCTGGTATGGGTTGGGAGCTGGGGGCGTTCACTCGTCCCCCCCTTTCCTGGTCTGCCAGGCGGCATGTTTATATAAGGGTCTGGCATGGGTTGGTAGGTGGGGGGTGCTCACTCGTCCCCCCCTTTCCTGGCCTGCCAGGCTGCATGCTCAGATAAGGGTCTGGTATGGGTTGGGAGGTGCTCATTCGTTCCCCCCCCCTTTCCTGGCGTGCCAAGCTGCATGCTCAAATAAGGGTCTGGTATGGGTTGGGAGGTGGGGGCGTTCACTCGTCCCCCCCTTTCCTGGTCTGCCAGGCGGCATGTTTATATAAGGGTCTGGCATGGGTTGGGAGGTGGGGGGTGCTCACTCGTCCCCCCCTTTCCTGGCCTGCCAGGCTGCATGCTCAGATAAGGGTCTGGTATGGGTTGGGAGGTGCTCATTCATTCCCCCCCCTTTCCTGGCGTGCCAGGCTGCATGCTCAAATAAGGGTCTGGTATGGGTTGGGAGGTGGGGGCGTTCACTCGTCCCCCCCTTTCCTGGCCTGCCAGGCGGCATGTTTATATAAGGGTCTGGCATGGGTTGGGAGGTGGGGGCGCTCACTTGTCCCCCCCTTTCCTGGCCTGCCAGGCTGCATGCTCAGATAAGGGTCTGGTATGGGTTGGGGGGGCACTCATTCGCCCCCCCCCCTTTCCTGGCCTGCCAGGCTGCATGCTCAGATAAGGTTCTGGTATGGGTTGGGGGGGCACTCATTCGTCCCCCCCCTTCCCTGGCCCGCCAGGCTGCATGCTCAGATAAGGCTCTGGTATGGGTTGGGGGGGCACTCATTCGTCCCCCCCTTCCCTGACCCGCCAGGCTGCATGCTCAGATAAGGTTCTGGTATGGGTTGGGAGGTGGGGGCGCTCACTCGTCCCCCCCTTTCCTGACCCGCAAGGCTGCATGCTCAGATAAGGGTATGGTATAGGTTGGGAGGTGGGGGCGCTCACTTGTCCCCCCTTTCCTGGGCTGCCAGGCTGCATGCTCAGATAAGGGTCTGGTAAGGATTAGGGGGGATCCCACACATTTTTTTTTTTTTAGATTTTGACGTGGGGGTTCCCCTAAAATCTGTACTAGAACTAAAGGGCCTGGTGTGGATTGTGGGGACCCTCACGCTGTTTTTTCTTCTTTTTTTTAATCAAATTTGTCTTTGGAGGGTATGTGCAATTTAGATGCGTTCCCATAGAAGGTAATAGCTGGAAAATCGCATGTGAACTGCACCGCAGTGCTAAAAAAACGCTCAGGAATCTTTTAAAATTTGTAGCGAATTCACACCACAGCTGCACCACACATATGCGAACCGGCTCCATGGGGAGGGCTGCCGGTTCATGAGTTATGGGAATCGGATGCAGTTAAAATCGCATCCAATTCACATATACAGTATGTGAACGGGGCCTTACACATAGAGATTTACGAGCGGCGATATGCAAATAACTGGCCCGTGCGTGGAATGATAATATGGCGGTGGACGCGGCGTTTCCCACTCGTGTCCTTTTATGGGCAGCGTCTTTTTATTGGGGGGGGGTGCAGTGAGTAATTTGGGGGAGGGGGTCATACTGTGCGTGAGTCACTGAGGGTTCAGAAGTTCAGCGAAGAGAAGGAACAGTCAGCACTGACATACAGAACTCCCAGCTGTATCTTATAAACCCCCCCCCCCACCCGAAAACTCCAGGGTGTCACTATAACCGTCTGCCTCCCCCCCTCCCCCTCCTACACTGTCCCGGGGGCCCCTTCTGTAAACCCCCCAATACTCAGACCCTCCATGCCGCCGTCCTGCACAGGAAATTGCTGTCTCGCTTCTGTCTGCATTAATAATATCCCCTCCGAGATCTTCAGAAGGAAAACTTTCCCTGCAGATCTTCCAACCTTCCACTTTATGCAACTTTGTAGCCGCTTTCTCTTAACCACTTCTGGAGCGGAAGATTTCCCCCCTCAATGACCAGGCCATTTTTTGCGATTCAGCACTGCATTACTTTAACTGACAATTGCACGGCGACGCTTTACCCAAATAAAATTGATGTCCTTTTTTTCCCACAAACAGAGATTTCTTTTGGTGGTATTTGATCACCTGTGCGATTTTTATCTATTTTTTATAGATAGATAAAATATATAAGATATATATATCTATAAACAAAAAAAAGAGCGACAATTCTGAAAAATAAAAAGGAAAATATTTTTCACTTTCTGCTATATAACATTCCCAATAAAAAAAAAATGAAAATCAAAATTAGTCAACATTCTAGGCCAATTTGTTTTCTGCTACATATTTTTGGTAAAAAAAAAATGACAATAAGCGTATTTTTGGTTTGCGCAAAAGTTATTGCGTCTACTAACTACGGGAAAGATTTATGTCATTTTTATTGTTTTTTTTTTTTTGTTTACTAGTAATGGCGGCGATCTGCGATTTTTAACAGGACTGCGACATTGCGGCGGACAGATCGGACCCCTAACTGACATTTTTGACACTTTTGGGGGGACCAGTGACATTACTACAGTAATCAGTGCTAAAAATATGCACTGTCACTGTAATAATGACACTGGCAGGGAAGGGGTTAACACTGTGGGTGATCAAAGGGTTAAATGTGTCCCTAGGGGGTGCTTACTAACTGTGTGGGGGATGGTGCATGAACACTGAGACCTGTGCTCCTAAATAGGAGTATCCCTGTGTTCATTACTGACAGAACAGATCTCCACAGGGAGCGATCGCGGGTGATTCTTAAGGCCAACCATAGGTATACTACACCACCATATTGGCCGGTGGTGTCAGGCGGACAGATTGGACCCCTAACTGACATTTTTGACACTTTTGGGGGGACCAGTGACATTACTACAGTAATCAGTGCTAAAAATATGCACTGTCACTGTAATAATGACACTGGAAGGGAAGGGGTTAACACTGTGGGTGATCAAGGGGTTAAATGTGAGCCTAGGGGAGTGATTCTAACTGTATGGGGGCGGGGCTTGTGAAATGATCACAGAGAGCTGTGTTCCTATATAGAAGGTTAACAGGCGCTCTGTGATCATTCCAGAGAGAAGAACGGTCAGCTGTGTTTACAACATCTGACCGTTCTCTCTCAGCGGGGAGCGATCGCAGGTGTCAGGCGGCAATTAGAGCCGCCTGCCCCCTGCATTGGAGTCCCCCCTGCCGAGTGGGTGCGGGAGCACGCTGCTGGCGGCGCGCGCTTGCCCCCTAGCTGCAGGCGTGCGGCTGACCTATACCTATGTCAGTTTGCGCAGGAGGGGCTGCCTGCAGCAGTATAACTGCGGCGGGCGGTCCTTAACTGGTTAAGGAACACATTGACACAATTAGAATACGGTTTTGTTATTTTACTTGAAGGATAAATCAATATAACTTATTGATAACAAATATGACTTAACAATAATAAAGTGTAGCAGTATCAGTCAGGTGAACCCCACCTAACACAAGGAGGCGCAATGGACTGACACCAAGAATGGATATTGCAACCCTACTATAGCATCAGCTTTACCTGTCAATGTTATGGCATCATATGTTAACTTATGACTTATGAAAACCTCTGGAATCAAGTCTAGTAATATCTAATCCTCACTAATAATAATCCAATATTATTATAACCGGTCCCCTTTAAGACAGCTGGTTCTGAAGTCCCTCTCCTAGCAAGGCCTTGCAAAGTCTTCACCGGCAGTTGGAGTTCTCATGACTGTTCGATGTGATATTTGTATTCCCAAGGTGATAATGTATATGTGATCCTATCTGCAGTCAGTGTGTCATAGATGAAGATTTATACTTGCGATTAGGATTTCACCAGGCACCTTTCCGGCAATCAGTGTCCACTTGTAACCCGGGCGATGTCCTCTCCCACGCTCCTGCGTCACGGAGAGTGATCGGTACTCGGCTGTCCCGGTCAATCAGTTCAGCTTCACCCGTTATCTACTCAGCTCCACTGGATCTATCACCGCTGTGTGATTACCAGCATCCACACGCGGAGGATCGGCTCCGCTCCGGTCTCTCTCTAGGCCGCACGTCCTGGGCCTCCGTCACCAACAGTGTTCCGTCACACCTCTCAGGCTGACCTCTTTTCGCTGAGTCCCGGAAGCAAGAGAGCTTTCAAGCTGTGAAGCAGACCGATTTATTTCCTCTCCCATCGTCCTCTGCTTCCCCATTGCTTCTTGGGAAGACTCCCCAGCAATCCAGATAATGATCTACTCTTTGTCCAGAACTATATCTCCCACAATCCTGTTCTACCACTTCCTGTGAGAGGCCAATCTCTCTGAAAGCAGTCTTAAAGGTGCACAGAGACAGTCTGCAGGGGCAGAAGGCAAATCTGCCCTATCAAAGAATGGCAGTCCACTACAGTTACAATTTACAGTCTGATCACTGGGGGGAGAGGAGACTGAGGAAATGCTTACTCATGCCTGCAGCAGACTGATGACATCATCTCAGCCTAGGCAAAATCACTGGGGGGGGGGGGAGACTGAGGAAATGCTCATGGAGGAGGAGTTGATAATGGGGATAGAGACACACACACAGTTGGTTAGGGAGGACCCTTGATGGGGGGTGGTACACACAGTTGATGGGGGGGGGCACACAGTTGATGGGGGACACACAGTTAATGGGGGGCACACAGTTGATGGGGGGCACACAGTTGATGGGGGGACACACAGTTGATGGGGGCACACAGTTGATGGGGGGACACACAGTTGATGGGGGGCACACAGTTGATAGGGGGACACACAGTTGATGGGGGCACACAGTTGATAGGGGGACACACAGTTGATGGGGGCACACAGTTGATAGTGGGGACACACAGTTAATAGGGGGGACACACACAGATGCTAATGGGGATAGAGACCCACACACAGTTGGTTGAGGGGGACACTTGATGGGGGGGTACGCACAGTTGATGTGGGGGCCAGTGGTGTATTTAGGTTTTGTGCTGCCCTAGGCCGGACTAAACTTGTGCACCCCCTAATTTAAATATGACCCACCCCTTCCTGTTTATGACCCGCCCTGTCATCTGTAAACCACAGACTACAACCATAGTCTATAAGTGCCCATCGGTGTAGCCTCATCTGTTCCCATAAGTTCAGCCTCATTAGTGCCCATCAGTGCAGCATATCAGTGCAACCTCATCAGTGGCCACCAGTGCAGCCTATCATTGCTCATTAGTGCAGCCTATCAGTGCATCATATCAGTGCAGCCTATCAGTGCCCATCAGTGCAGCTTATCAGTGCCGCCTCATCAGTGACCATCAGTGCAGCATATCAGTGCAGCCCTATCAGTGAAGCTTATCAGAGCCGCCTCGTGCCCATCATTGCAGTTTATCAGAAACCACCATTGGCAGCACAAAACCTAAATACAGCAGTGGGCCTGCGGTCTGTCCGAATGTCCTCACCGGCCGGTATTATCATACCAGGAGGCAGCAGTCTGGGGGTGCCAGACTGATTTGCCTCCTGGACCCCTCTCTCCGACCCAGTTTGCCCCATAATACTGGAACTATACTAAAAGTGTAGCGCAAGCCAGCGGGGACCCTTTTCGTGCGGAAGCTGGGAGGAGGCTGTTTTTTTTTTTTTGTGCGGGGTGCAGTTTTTTTGCTGCCTCCCTGCAAAGTGCCACCCTAGGCCTGGGCCTTGTTGGCCTAGGCCAAGATACAGCATTGGTGGGGGCACACAGTTGATAGTGGGGGACACACAGTTGATAGTGGTTGGACACAGTTGATAGAGGGGCACACGTAGTTCACAGGACACATACAGTTGATAAGAATAGAGACCCACACAGAGTTGGTTAAGGGGGACACTTGATGGGGGTGGTACTCACATTTGATAGGGGACACACAGTTGATCGTGGAGGACACACAGTCGATGGGGGGGGCACACAGTTAATAGGGGGACACAGAGTTGATAGTGGGGGGGACACACAGTCGATGGGGGCCACACAGTTGATAGTGGGGGGACATACGCAGTTGATAGTGGGGACACACAGTCGATGAGGGGCACACAGTTGATAGCGGGGGACACGCAGTTTATAGAGTGGCACATGTAGTGGATAGAAGGGACACACACAGTTGATTATGGGGTACACACAGAGTCGATAGTGGGAAAAGAGACAATTGATGGAGGGGGTAAGCAGAGTTGATAGGGGGACACACAGTTGATAGGGGGACACACAGTTGATAGGGGGACACACAGTTGATAGTGGGGACACACAGTTGATGGGAGGCACGCAGTTAATAGGGGGGGACATACAGTTGTTAGAGGGGCACATGTAGTTGATAGGGGGGACACACACAGTTGATAATGGGGATAGAGACACACACAGA
The DNA here is from genome assembly GCF_965119305.1 of Pelophylax lessonae. Classification (NCBI taxonomy): domain Eukaryota; kingdom Metazoa; phylum Chordata; class Amphibia; order Anura; family Ranidae; genus Pelophylax; species Pelophylax lessonae. Next base: position 322,772,558 of record NC_138773.1, read on the forward strand.
GTTGGTTGAGGGGGGACTCTTGATGGGGGGGGGTACGCACAGTTGATGGGTGGGTATGCACAGTTGATAGGGGGGACATTTACAATTGATGGGGGAGGGCACAGACAGTTGATGGGGAGACACATAGAATTTTTAGGGCAGGAACACACAGTTGATAGGGACACATACAGTTGGTGGTGGTGGAGGGACAGTTGCCTGGGGGGGGGACACACACGGTTGATGGGGGGGGACAGTTGATGGACACACATAGTAAATAGGGAGGAATGCACAGACACAAGTGACACGCTTTGCTGGGAAGGTAAAAAGGAATTCTTTGCTCCGGTCTGATGTGAACTCGTCTAGGGACGATGCCAAATGATTTGGCACAGCAGAATGTTGGCTCGGGGCTGAGAGATGCCTGAGCCTGTCTGATGTCTTCTATAGACAGGAAGTCTCCTCTCTCCTGGGGCAATGCTGACCCCATGGCTGCCCTTTACTGGCTGAAGGCTTTGAACCTGAAACTTATGGCGGTCGCTATGGCCTTAGTCTACGCCATAAAGTGTCAGAAATGGGCGCAGGACATAACTGCGTTCGTTTGATGGGTGGCGAGGGCGCGAACAACAATCACTGAACTACTGAGGGGTCAACCGTTCCAAATCCAACGGAATCTATTTATAATTTTTTTATGACTTTAGGAGCGAAGTACTAAATCAGGCGCAGGAAGTTTCCTTTTCATTCGGCCGTATACTGTTGGACATATAATATAGGACATATACTGTAGGACATATACTGTAGGCCGTATACTGGTGGACATATACTATAGGCCGTATACTGTAGGACATATACTATAGGTTGTATACTGTAGGACATATACTAGAGGCCGTATACTGTAGGACATATACTAGAGGCCGTATACTGTAGGACATATACTAAAGGCCGTATACTGGAGGACATATACTATAGGCCGTATACTGTAGGACATATACTATAGGCCGTTTACTGGAGGACATATACTATAGGTTGTATACTGTAGGACATATACTAGAGGCCATATACTGTAGGACATATACTAGAGGCCATATACTGTAGGACATATACTAGAGGCCGTATACTGTAGGACATATACTAAAGGCCATATACTGTAGGACATATACTATAGGCGGTATACTGGAGGACATATACTATAGGCTGTATACTGTAGGACATATACTATAGGCTGTATACTGCAGGATATATACTATAGGTTGCTTACTGGAGGACATATACTATAGGTTGTATACTGTAGGACATATACTAGAGGCCGTATACTGTAGGACATATACTATAGGCTGTATACTGCAGGACATATACTATAGGCTGTATACTGTAGGATATACACTATAGGCTGTATACTGGAGGACATATACTATAGGCCGTTTACTGGAGGACATATACTATAGGCCGTTTACTGGAGGACGTATACTATAGGTTGTATACTGTAGGACATATACTATAGGCCGTTTACTGGAGGACATATACTATAGGTTGTATACTGTAGGACATATACTAGAGGCCGTATACTGTAGGACATATACTATAGGTTGTATACTGGAGGACATATACTATAGGCTGTATACTGGAGGACATATACTATAGGCCGTTTACTGGAGGACATATACTAGAGGCCGTATACTGTAGGACATATACTATAGGCTGTATACTGTAGGACATATACTAGAGGCCGTATACTGGAGGACATATACTAGAGGCCGTATACTGGAGGATATATACTATAGGCTGTATACTGGAGGACATATACTATAGGTTGTATACTGTAGGACATATACTATAGGTTGTATACTGGAGGACATATACTATAGGCTGTATACTGGAGGACATATACTATTGGCCGTTTACTGGAGGACATATACTAGAGGCCGTATACTGTAGGACATATACTATAGGCTGTATACTGTAGGACATATACTAGAGGCCGTATACTGGAGGACATATACTAGAGGCCGTATACTGGAGGATATATACTATAGGCTGTATACTGGAGGACATATACTATAGGCCGTTTACTGGAGGACATATACTAGAGGCCGTATACTGGAGGATATATACTATAGGCTGTATACTGGAGGACATATACTATAGGCCGTTTACTGGAGGACATATACTATAGGTTGTATACTGTAGGACATATATTATAGGTTGTATACTGGAGGACATATACTATAGGTTGTATACTGTAGGACATATACTATAGGTTGTATACTGGAGGACATATACTATAGGTTGTATACTGTAGGACATATACTATAGGCCGTATACTGGAGGACATATACTATAGGCCGTATACTGGAGGACATATACTATAGGCCGTTTACTGGAGGACATATACTAGAGGCCGTATACTGTAGGACATATACTATAGGCCGTATACTGTAGGACATATACTATAGGCCGTATACTGTAGGACATATACTAGAGGCCGTATACTGTAGGACATATACTATAGGCTGTATACTGTAGGACATATACTATAGGCTGTATACTGTAGGACATATACTATAGGCTGTATACTGTAGGACATATACTAGAGGCTGTATACTGTAGGACATATACTATAGGTTGTATACTGGAGGACATATACTATAGGCTGTATACTGTAGGACATATACTATAGGCTGTATACTGTAGGACATATACTATAGGTTGTATACTGGAGGACATATACTATAGGCTGTATACTGTAGGACATATACTATAGGCTGTATACTGTAGGACATATACTATAGGTTGTATACTGGAGGACATATACTATAGGCTGTATACTGTAGGACATATACTATAGGCTGTATACTGTAGGACATATACTAGAGGCTGTATACTGTAGGACATATACTATAGGTTGTATACTGGAGGACATATACTATAGGCTGTATACTGTAGGACATATACTATAGGTTGTATACTGTAGGACATATACTATAGGCTGTATACTGTAGGACATATACTATAGGCTGTATACTGTAGGACATATACTATAGGTTGTATACTGGAGGACATATACTATAGGCTGTATACTGTAGGACATATACTATAGGTTGTATACTGGAGGACATATACTATAGGCTGTATACTGTAGGACATATACTATAGGCTGTATACTGTAGGACATATACTATAGGTTGTATACTGGAGGATATATACTATAGGCTGTATACTGTAGGACATATACTATAGGCCGTATACTGTAGGACATATACTATAGGTTGTATACTGGAGGATATATACTATAGGCTGTATACTGTAGGACATATACTATAGGCTGTATACTGTAGGACATATACTAGAGGCTGTATACTGTAGGACATATACTATAGGTTGTATACTGGAGGACATATACTATAGGCTGTATACTGTAGGACATATACTATAGGCTGTATACTGTAGGACATATACTATAGGTTGTATACTGGAGGACATATACTATAGGCTGTATACTGTAGGACATATACTATAGGCTGTATACTGTAGGACATATACTATAGGTTGTATACTGGAGGACATATACTATAGGCCGTATACTGTAGGACATATACTATAGGCCGTTTACTGGAGGACATATACTATAGGTTGTATACTGTAGGACATATACTAGAGGCCATATACTGTAGGACATATACTAGAGGCCATATACTGTAGGACATATACTAGAGGCCGTATACTGTAGGACATATACTAAAGGCCATATACTGTAGGACATATACTATAGGCGGTATACTGGAGGACATATACTATAGGCTGTATACTGTAGGACATATACTATAGGCTGTATACTGCAGGATATATACTATAGGTTGCTTACTGGAGGACATATACTATAGGCCGTTTACTGGAGGACATATACTATAGGCCGTTTACTGGAGGACATATACTATAGGTTGTATACTGTAGGACATATACTAGAGGCCGTATACTGTAGGACATATACTATAGGCTGTATACTGCAGGACATATACTATAGGCTGTATACTGTAGGATATACACTATAGGCTGTATACTGGAGGACATATACTATAGGCCGTTTACTGGAGGACATATACTATAGGCCGTTTACTGGAGGACGTATACTATAGGTTGTATACTGTAGGACATATACTATAGGCCGTTTACTGGAGGACATATACTATAGGTTGTATACTGTAGGACATATACTAGAGGCCGTATACTGTAGGACATATACTATAGGTTGTATACTGGAGGACATATACTATAGGCTGTATACTGGAGGACATATACTATAGGCCGTTTACTGGAGGACATATACTAGAGGCCGTATACTGTAGGACATATACTATAGGCTGTATACTGTAGGACATATACTAGAGGCCGTATACTGGAGGACATATACTAGAGGCCGTATACTGGAGGATATATACTATAGGCTGTATACTGGAGGACATATACTATAGGTTGTATACTGTAGGACATATACTATAGGTTGTATACTGGAGGACATATACTATAGGCTGTATACTGGAGGACATATACTATTGGCCGTTTACTGGAGGACATATACTAGAGGCCGTATACTGTAGGACATATACTATAGGCTGTATACTGTAGGACATATACTAGAGGCCGTATACTGGAGGACATATACTAGAGGCCGTATACTGGAGGATATATACTATAGGCTGTATACTGGAGGACATATACTATAGGCCGTTTACTGGAGGACATATACTAGAGGCCGTATACTGGAGGATATATACTATAGGCTGTATACTGGAGGACATATACTATAGGCCGTTTACTGGAGGACATATACTATAGGTTGTATACTGTAGGACATATATTATAGGTTGTATACTGGAGGACATATACTATAGGTTGTATACTGTAGGACATATACTATAGGTTGTATACTGGAGGACATATACTATAGGTTGTATACTGTAGGACATATACTATAGGCCGTATACTGGAGGACATATACTATAGGCCGTATACTGTAGGACATATACTATAGGCCGTATACTGGAGGACATATACTATAGGCCGTTTACTGGAGGACATATACTATAGGCCGTTTACTGGAGGACATATACTAGAGGCCGTATACTGTAGGACATATACTATAGGCCGTATACTGTAGGACATATACTATAGGCTGTATACTGTAGGACATATACTAGAGGCCGTATACTGGAGGTTGGAGTTCAGTTCATTTTTTTTACCCTTCATTTTTATTCATTTAGCTAAACCATTGGCTCCATAAAGCGTAAAGAATCGTATTAAATATCCATTCGTAAACTCCAGTCAGTGACTTTGCCTAGGCTGAGATGATGTCATCAGTCTGCTGCAAGCAGGAGGAAGCATTTCCTCGGTCTCCCCTCCCCCAGTGATCAGACTGTACATTGTAACTTTTTAGCAAGAACTGCAGCTTGGGACCTGGTAGGAAGTAAATGGTGATTCCTGAGCAAAGATGGCGCCACCCTTTTGGAAAGAAAAGCAGATGAAGGCATTGTCAGGGGGAGTCCTGTGATCTGTGAGAGGTAATAAAGACCTGGAAGGGGAACTCGCACATTACTCAGCATTTACCTAACAGGAAGAAATAAATGTGATAAGAGGTCCTCTTTATGTACTCAGGTCCATGACATCTGTGCATGATCCTGCCATGGTCTGTACACCCCCAGACTCCTCTCCTCCACTGTGGAGGAACCCCCCTTCCTCCAGGGTGATGAGAGCGCAGAGAGTCTCAGCACATCACTGGGAGAGCAGAGACAGGCAGAGACTTGTACAGAGTGGAGTCAGATGGAGTCTCTGGAAGTTCTTGGCAATGACAGGGAGAGAATCCCGGAGTTCTGTGCTGGGGATGTTTGTGTAAGCCGGGCTCCGGTGCTGGCAGCCTCTACAGTCCCTGTCTGTCTTCAGGTCCCTGCACCCCCTCCCCCCACCCACCTCTCCTCTCCACTCCCAACCTTTCTTTTCTTTTACTTTCCTTCTGCAATCCTCTTCTCTCATCTCCTCACCTCTCCCCTCCTCTCATCTCCTCACCTCTACCCTCCCCTCCTCTCATCTCCTCACCTCTACCCTCCCCTCCTCTCATCTGCTCACCTCTACCCTCCCCTCCTCTCATCTGCTCACCTCTACCCTCCTCTCCTCTCATCTGCTCACCTCTACCCTCCCCTCCTCTCATCTCCTCACCTCTACCCTCCCCTCCTCTCATCTCCTCACCTCTCCCCTCCTCTCATCTCCTCACCTCTACCCTCCCCTCCTCTCATCTCCTCACCTCTACCCTCCCCTCCTCTCATCTCCTCACCTCTACCCTCCCCTCCTCTCATCTCCTCACCTCTCCCCTCCTCTCATCTCCTCACCTCTACCCTCCTCTCCTCTCATCTCCTCACCTCTACCCTCCCCTCCTCTCATCTCCTCACCTCTACCCTCCCCTCCTCTCATCTCCTCATCTCTACCCTCCCCTCCTCTCATCTCCTCACCTCTCCCCCTCCTCTCATCTCCTCACCTTTACCCTCCCCTCCTCTCATCTCCTCATCTCTACTCTCCCCTCCTCTCATCTCCTCATCTCTACCCTCCCCTCCTCTCATCTCCTTATCTCTACCCTCCCCTCCTCTCATCTCCTCACCTCTACCCTCCCCTCCTCTCATCTCCTCACCTCTACCCTCCCCTCATCTCCCTTCCTCACCTCTCCCCTCCTCTCATCACCTCTCCCCTCCTCTCATCTCCTCGCCTCTCCCCTCCTCTCATCTCCCTTCCTCACCTCTCCCCTCCTCTCATCACCTCTCCCCTCCTCTCATCACCTCTCCCCTCCTCTCATCACCTCTCTCCTCTCCCCTCTTCTCTTTCTTTCTCCTCTCTTCTTCTCTCCTCTCCTTTCATCTCTCTCCTCTCCCCTCTTCTCTCTCTCCTCTCCTCTCATCTCCTCTCCCCTCTTCTTCTCTCCCTCTCTCTCCTCTCCCTTTTCTCTCTTCTCCTCCCTCTTCTTTCCTTTCCTTTCTTAACCTCTGCCTCACTCCTCGCCTCTCTCGTTCCTCTTTCTCTCTCCTCTCTCTGTCTCTCCTTTTCCCTCCTCTCCTCTTTTATCTCTCCTCTCCCTTCTTTCTCTTCTCTTCTTTCCTCTCTCTGTCTCTTCTCTCTCTCTCCTCTCTGAGCCCTTCTCTCTCCTCTCCTCTCCTCTCCTCTCCTCTCCTCCTTTCTCTCTCTCCTCTCTCTGTCTCTCCTTTCCCTCCTCTTCTCTCTTCTCTCCCCTCTATGCTTTCTTTCATTTCTCCCCTCTATCTCTCCTCTCCTTTCCCTCTCTCCTGTGTCTCTCCTCTCCTCACCTCTCCTCTATCCTGTGTCTCTCCTCTCCTCTCTCCTGTGTCTCTCCTCTCCTCACCTCTCCTCTATCCTGTGTCTCTCCTCTCCTCTCTCCTGTGTCTCTCCTCTCCCTCTCTCTCTCTCTCCTCTCTTCTCTAATCGCTCTCCCCTTCTCTCTCTCCTCTTCCTCCTTTCTATTTTCCCTCCTCTCACATTCAGGAGAGTTTGGGCAGATAAACTGGCCAAGGTGCCTTATGGCATGGATGGCGCTCCTCCTGGACACACTGGCAGTGGGGTTTTATTCTCCAGCTACTGAACGCTGCTGGAAGCGTCTCTGTGCGCGGACACATGGAGAGGAGTTTGGGGCAGGGGAAAGAAATGCAGACGCGGTGAGGAGCAGCTGCAAAAACCTCCAGTGTGCATGAGGCCTGAAAGTGAGGAAAATCCCCGGTGTGCACCGAAGTGTGAATGTTTGTGAATGACCCCCAAACTGAAGTGCCTGAGAAGAGACTCATCCCAGTTAGTCATCCATTATATTTCAGCGATTACTGGAAATCGCTCGCCATGGAGGTGATCTGTTAGTCTAGTAATCCTTGCTGTGATAGATGGACTGCGTATGACCTCAGAGCTGCGTTCGGTTTTGCCGCACGCAGAGGAGTCTGGATGGTTCGTCACGTGCCCCGCAGTGCCGCATTGCTGTGCAGATCACATGCAAAGTCTGTGCAATGCAAATTCAGCCGTGCAGTTTGTATGGCTGAACTCGCATCACATTTGCACGAAAATGGTGCAGGAACCTTTTTTTTTTCCCACACTGGAATCGGATCACCTATGCAATCCGATTCCTGTCCGCATTCAGAGTTCGCACTGCAACAAGACACTGCAGGACAAAAACGGTGCAGCACCTTTTTTTGGTCCATATTGGAGTTAGAACACATGAGTGTTCACACCCATGCGATACAATTCCTGCACCATTTGGCAGTTCGCACTGTGATCTGCGAACCGATCTCGGGGTGTTATTAACTTTGTATTGATACCCTCAGGGGTTCACAGATGGCAGTGGGACCTGTCGGCCAGAGACATGCGATGTGGGAACCTGCACTGGAATAGCACTGGTTCCCGTATTGCAGTAGTGTGAGCTGGGTTCACACTATTGCGATGTCATTCGCACTGCATTGCAGATCACATGCAAAATCTGTGTGATGCAAATTCAGCCATACAAACTGTATGGCTGAATTTGCATCAGATTTGACAGCGCAGGACCCTTTTTTTGTTCTGCACTGGAATCAGAAACCATGCGTGTTCACACCCGTGCCATCCGATTCCTGCACCATTTGGCAGTTCGCACTGCGATCCGATCTGGGGGTGTTATTAACTTTGTATTGACACCCCCAGCAGTTCATAGAGAGCAGTGTGACCTGCCTGCCATTCAATGTGGGAACCTGCACTGAAATCGTGCTGGTTCCCGTATTGCAGTAGTGTGGGCTGGGTTCACACTATTGCGATGTTAGACATTGCATGTGATTCGCACCGCATTGCTGTGCAGATCACATGCGATGTCTATGTGATGCATATTTAGCCATACAAACTGTATGGCTGAATTTGTATGTCATTCGATAGCGCAGGACCCTTTTTTTGGTCTGCACTGGAATGAGAACGCATGAGTGTTCACACCTATGCAATCCGATTCCTGCACCATTTGGCAATTCGCACTGCAATCTGTGAACCGATCTGGGGGTCATTAACTTTGTATTTACACCTGCAGTGGTTCATAGAGAGCAGTGTGGCCAGAGACATGCGATGCGGTAACCCGCACTGGGATCGCGCTGGTTCCCGTATTGCAGTAGTGTGGGCTGGGCTCACACTATTGCGATGTTAGACATCGCATGTGATTCGCACCGCATTGCTGTGCAGATCACATGCGATGCCTGTGCAATGCAAATTCAGCCATACAAACTGTATGGCTGAATTCGCATCGCATTCGGACAAAAATAGCGCAAGACCCTTTTTTGGTCCGCACTGGAATCGGAATGCATGAGTGTTCACACCTATGCATACTTGCCAACTGTCCCTTTTTTCCTGGGACAGTCCCTGCAAATAGGAGCCTGTCCCAGGTAATTTATATTGTCCCTGGAAGCGCCTGTTAATCCGGCTGCCCATAAATGTTACACAGAGGTAGTGCAGCTGAATGGGAGAATTATTCCAACTCTACTACTGTGGCCTTAAGTTTGAAATTCCCTTTTTAATTTCCTGTAATTTTCTCTTTATTGAGTAGACTCTATAATCTGATAAATAGGTGAGATTAATTATGCAGAGTGGGCGGAGCTTCAGGGAAGTGGGTGTGGTAATTGATAGCTGTGCTGCAAAGTGTCCCTGGAAATTTTTTTAAAATGTTGGCAACTATGCCTATGTGATCCAATTCCTGCACCGTTTGGCAGTTCGCACTGCGATCTGCGAACTGATCTGGGGGGTCATTAATTTTGTATTGACACTCACAGCAGTGTGACCTGCCGGCCAGAGACATGCGATGCGGGGACCTGCACTGGAATCGCGCTGGTTCCCGCATCACAATAGTGTGATCCCAGCCCTAAAGTGTAAGCTCTTCAGGAGTTTGCTGACTTTCCGTCCCCGGTGCCTTTGTAAAGCAATTAAGAGCCGCTCGTTAGTCAAACAGATAAACGTAATTAGCTGATAAGGATGAATTGAGCGCCGAGGTAATGGAGATGTTTGTCGCCTTGCGGTGTTTGCGTTGTTTTGTTGTTTGTTGAAGTTGTGTTGAGCACTAAATTATGTAAATGATCTAATAAAAATTAACATCTTATTATTATACAGGATTTATATAACGCCAATAGTTTGCACAGCGCTTTACAACATAAAAGGTGACAATACAATAAAGTACAAGAAGATCAACCACTTATTTCTGACATTTGTTGTTTACAAGCGAAAATCTGTATTTTTTTGCTAGAAAATTACTTTGAACCCACAAATATTATATATATATATAGTATATATATATATATATATATATATATATATATATATATTTTTTTTTTTAGCAGAGACCCTAGAGAATAAAATGGAGATTGTTGCAATACTTTATGTCACACTGTATTTGCCTGGCGGTCTTAAAAACTAAATTTTTGGGGGAAAAATACACTTTTTTAAATTAAAAAAATAAGAAAAAACAAGTTAGCCCAATTTTCTTCTATAATGTGAAAGATAATGTTATACCGAGTAAATAGATACCGAACATGTCATGCCTCAAAATTGCACACACTCGTGAAATGGCGACAAACATTGGTACTTGAAAATCTCCATAGGCAACGCTTTAAAAATTTCTGTGTGCAGAGCTTTGTGTGCAGAGCCCTGTGTGCAGGGTTCTGTGGGCAGAGCCCTGTGTGCAGGGTTCTGTGGGCAGAGTCCTGTGTGCAGAGCTATGTGGGCAGAGTCCTGTGTGCAGAGCTATGTGTGCAGAGCTTTGTGTGCGGAGCCCTGTGTGCAGAGCCCTGTGTGCGGAGCTTTGTGTGCAGAGCTTTGTGTGCGGAGCCCTGTGTGCAGAGCTTTGTGTGCGGAGCTTTGTGTGCAGAGCTTTGTGTGCGGAGCCCTGTGTGCAGAGCTTTGTGTGCGGAGCCCTGTGTGCGGAGCTTTGTGTGCAGAGCTTTGTGTGCGGAGCCCTGTGTGCAGAGCTTTGTGTGCAGAGCCCTGTGTGCAGAGCTTTGTGTGCAGAGCCCTGTGTGCAGAGTCCTGTGTGCAGAGCTTTGGGCTGGGAAGGAAGGGGTTTATTGGCTGTGTATCTTGTAGAGGAATGACAAGGTTGTAAGCTCTTTGGGTGACAGCTGCTTCCTCACCTGTCATCTCTGTCTGGGCCTCATACCTGGAGAAGAAATATCCCCGCAGAGCCGCGTTCCGGGAAGGTACGCAGAGCTCCATCCCCCCATTCTCTTCTCATTACAAGAAGAACAAAAGAAAGAAATGTTTAACTGTACATCTGTATACTGTATTACTGGGGACCCCATTCTGGGGGGACAACACCTCTCTGAGGAGACATTGATCGGATATTCAGTTATTTTTTTCTGATATCATATAACTCTTATTAGAAGTACATGTGTGCCTTCCTGCCTGAATCCCATTGGATACAGTATGTTTCATGCAAATTTACCTGCTCTCCAAACTGCAGCCTAGGGGCCAAGGGGCCCTTTACTTACCTTTATATGGCATTATTCCACCCACTGACACCAATGATGGGACACTATTTCTCCCACTGACACCAATGATGGGGCCCTATTCCTCCCACTGATACCAATGATGGGACACTATTTCTCCCACTGACACCAATGATGGGGCACTATTCCTCCCACTGACACCAATGATGGGGCGCCATTCCTCCCACTGATATCAATGATGGGGCACTATTCCTCCCACTGACACCAATGATGGGGCACTATTCCTCCCACTGACACCAGTGATGAGGCACTATTCCTCCCATTGACACCTATGATGAGGCACTATTCCTCCCATTGACACCAATGATGGGGCACTATTCCTCCCATTGACACCAATGATGGAGCAATATTCCTTCCACTGACACCAATGATGGGGCACTATTGCTCCCACTGACACCAGTGATGAGGCACTATTCCTCCCACTGATACCAATGATGAGGCACTATTCCTCCCATTGACACCAATGATGGGGCACTATTCCTCCCACTGACATCAATGATTGGGCACTATTCCTCCCACTGACACCAATGATGGGGCACTATTCTTCCAATTGACACCAATGATGGGGCACTATTCCTCCCACTGACACCAATGATGGGGCGCCATTCCTCCCACTGATATCAATGATAGGGTGCTATTCCTCCCACTGACACCAATGATGGGACACTATTCCTCCCATTGACATTTTAACATGTTTGAACAGAGCTGAACAGTTGAATAAAAGTCGCATCAAAATCGCACTGCATATCATGCCACTTTGGAGTCGCGATCTCGTGTGAATGGAGCCTCAGGACCGGGACACGGTAATGCGACATTTTTATTTGGGGGATGGGATTCACTTTAATCTGTTCACGTTTCTTTTAGAAAAGGACGCCATGTTTCCCTGGGAGGATAGATTTGGTCAGCTGGTTTTCTGAAGAGTAATAAAAGTTATTTTTAGCGTTGGGGGCGCTCCGGGGTTAAGGGGTCTTCATCTGAATGGCGAGCTGTCCTGACCCTGCAGCGCGGTGACAGCTGGACTCCCTGTCTGTTTTGGTAGTCACCGAAGCTGCAGATGACGCACATGTGTTTGTGTTTTATTTGGAAACATTGTATCTCCTGCGATGATCTCCAAATAAAACTCCCGACTTGAGCTGCCATTTGTTTTTGTTTTCTTCTTCCATTTCCTGTATTATCCGATCATCCAAACATTCGTATCTACAGGAAAAACAAACCCCAAAAAAATCTTATTTTTCACTTTCTGCTATAAAACATCCCCAGAAAACGTAAAAATAAAATGTTTTCATCATTTTAGGCCAATTTCTATTCTGCTACATATTTTTGGTAAAAAAAAAAAAATAAGCGTATTTTGATTGGTTGGCATAAAAGTTATCGTGTCTACAAACTAGGGGAAAGATTTATGTCATTTTTATTTATTTATTTATTTTATTAATTATGGCGGCGAACTGCGATTTTTAGCGGGACTGCGACATTGCGGCTGACAGATCGGACCCCTAACTGACATTTTTGAGGGGACCAGTGACATTACTACAGTAATCAATGCTAAAAATATATCAGTGTACTAATGACACTGGCAGGGAAGGGGTTAAAACCAGGGGCAATCAAAGAGTTAATTGTGTTCCTAGGGGGTGCTTTCTAACTGTCTGGGGGATGGGCTTGCTGGATGAACACAGAGATGTGTGTTCCTAAATAGGAGGATCCCTATGTTCATCACTGACAGAACAGCGGTCTGCGGTGTTTACATAGGCAAACTGCCGTTCTGTCTTTATGGGGGAGCGATCGTGGGTGCCCCGCTGATTGGCTCTCCCTCTGGCCAATCAATGCGTGTGTGCGCCTCCAGCAGCGCACGCTCTCCCCCACTATCTGTTACACAAAATGACATGCAGGTACGTCTTTTCACGTAACTGAGCCGACCTGCCGCAGTAAAACTACTGGTCGGCAAGTGGTTAAAGCGGTAATAAACCCAGAAGCAAACATTTATTATATTGCAGCTCACCAATTCTTAGATGGGATGGCTGCATTCGTTTTTCCTCTGCATTACCGTTCTCACTGGCGAGCCCAGGAAACAATCCGACAGTTAACACAGCTGGCCATAGAGGCGAACAGAGACCAGATCATCTCTATGATCTTGGAGGACCGAAATGACGACGGTTCACACAGCTGGCTATAGAGGCGACCTGAGACCAGATAATCTCTATGATCTTCGAGGACTGGAGTGAGGACGGTTCACACAGCTGGCTATAGAGGCGGCCGGAGACCAGATAATCTCTATGATCTTGAAGGACCGGAGTGAGGACGGTTCACACAGTTGTCCATAGAGGCAACCAAAGACCAGATCATCTCTAGGATCTTGGAGGACCGGAGTGAGGACGGTTCACACAGCTGGCCATAGAGGCAACCGGAGACCAGATCAGCTCTATGATCTTGGAGGACCGGAGCTAGGACAGTTCACACAGCTGGCCATAGAGACAATCGGAGACCAGATAGTCTCTATGATCTTCGAGGACCGGAGTGAGGACGGTTCACAAAGCTGGCCATAGAGGCGACCGGAGACCAAACCCTCTCTATGATCTTGGAGGACCGGATTGAGGATGGTTCACACAGCTGTCCATAGAGGCGACCAGAGACCATATCATCTCTATGATCTTGGAGGACCGGAGTGAGCACGGTTCACACAGCTGGTCATAGAGACAATCAGAGACCAGATCATCTCTATGATCTTGGAGGACCGGATGAGCACGGATGACACAGCTGGCCATAGAGGCCCCCGGAGACTCTATGATCTTGGAGGACCGGAGTGACGTCATTACATTACTTCCAGTCTAGTGCGGAGGTAACCCATTTTTTATTTAATTTTTAAAGCAAAAGATCAAATTGTATTTTTTGATCTTTTGCTTTCAAAGGTAAAGGAGAGATTTGGGGTCTAATAGACTCCAGATATCTCCATAAAGAGGACCTGTCATGCTTATTTCTCTTACAAGCGATGTTTACATTCTTTTGTAATAGGAAAAAAAATTAAAAAATAAAGGGACAGTGTAAAAGTAAAAAAAATTAAATAATAAAGCTAAAGGTAAAAAAATTAAAAGCGCCCCCTTCCCTCCGTGCTCGCACACACAGAAGCAATCGCATAACTAAGTTGCGCACGCATATGTAAACGGTGTTCGCACCATGCATGTGAGGTATCTCCACAAACGTTATAGCGAGATCAATAATTCTAGCGCTAGATCTCCTCTGTAACTCTAAACTGGTAACATGTTTTAAAAATTTAAAGCGTCACCTATTGAGAATTTTAAGTATTGTAGTTTATGGAAAATCCACAGTGGGACCAATAGGGGAAAGAGGACTATACTATACCCAAAAGTAGAAAGAGATAGTAATGAGAAAAATACAATTAAAAATAGAAAAATAATACTCTAAAATGTAAATTTTATTGAGACAAAAGCACATTAATACACCTCAATGGAGGACCATTAATAGGTAAGCAATAAAAACAATAGGAACATACAAAATGTCATAAATATACAGGGAGGGCCCCGGTATAGACAGGATTATTATTGTAGGTAAGGTTTTTTTTTTTTTTAATAATTGTTTATTTTCCTAATTTATTTTTCATTAAGATTTTACATAGGCTGTGGTCCTTTTTTGGGATACTTTTGGCCCCCATTTTGTGTTCAGTATTGGGGACCTCGCTTTGAATGTTCCCCTATCTAATCTTTGAAGGTACATAGGGACTTTTTTTGTTATATTTCATTATATTTTATTTATATTTTTCATATCATTACATTTCCCCCTTTCTCATTAAGTTTTTTAGATTTGGTAATTTCTTTCCTTTTTGCTCCATGATCCCCTGTGCGGTCCTTTTGGGATTTCTGCCATTGCTCGTGGTGTGTCGTCTCTAAATCTCTGACACACAGCTGGTTTTCCTTTTCTCTTCATATGTATAGGCTTCCACATGTTTTGAGATGCCTAACGTAAGTAAAAATTGTTAGGGTGTTGTATCCCGCTCCACCATTGGATTTTATTATCTAGATTTTTATATAGTCATTATCCTTTCTTTTTTATTATTATTTTTTATTTTTTATCTGTTTTAGATATTCTTGATAAGTGGACATTTCTACCCCCAGAAGAAGACTTTATGTTTCAACGCGTTGGGGTCTCTGTATCCACAAATTTCAATATCATCCTATCTATACTGGGGCCCTCCCTGTATTTTTATGACATTTTGTATGTTCCTATTGTTTTTATTGCTTACCTATTATTTTTTATTGCTTACCTATTAATGGTCTTCCATTGAGGTGTATTAATGTGCTTTTGTATCAATAAATTTCGAAATTTTTGGGTATTATTTTTCTATTTTTAATTGTATTTTCCTCATTACTATCTCTTTCTACTTTTGGGTATCATATAATCCCCTTTCCCCTATTTGTCCCAATGTGGATATTCCATTATCTTCCAAGGGATTGATCACCTCCCCCCCCCCCTCCCCCATATTATTACTTATATTTTGGAACTTAGCTGCCTTGAAAGTGTTGTAGTTTGTCGCCGTTCCATGAGCATGCGCAGTTTTAAAGTGTGGCATGTTGGGTATTCTTTTTTTGTGGCATAACATCATCCTTTATATTTTACCAATAAATTGGGTTATATATTGTGTTTGTTTTTTTTCTTTTGCTTTTTTTTTTTTATTTAATTAAAAGTGTATTTTTTTAAATAAAAAAAACTGCTTGAAAAATTGTTCGAAAAATGGCTTCGCAAATACCGTGTGACATAAAAACTGCAACAATCATCATTTTATTCTCTGGGGTCTCTGCTAAAAAAAAATATATAATGTTTAGGGGGGGTCTAAGTAATTTTATACGGAAAAAAATAAAAAAAAATTTCTTGTAAACAAAAAGTGCCAGAAAAGACACTTTTTCACGCTTTAAATCTTTCCATTTTCATTACATACATTAAAGTGTTACTAAACCCACAACAGTAAAATCAGTCTGTAGGAAAGCATGCTTGTTATAGTCACTGTGGAACCTAAGGGGTTAATCCTCTGCTTGTGTAAAAAGGCTTTTTTTTTTTTATTATATAACTAAAAGTGTATTTTTTTAAAAAAAAAATTGCTTGAGAAATTGTTCGAAAAATGGCTGCGCAAATACCGTGTGACTTTAAAACTGCAACAATCGTCATTTTATTCTCTGGGGTCTCTGCTAAAAAAAAAAAAAATATCATGTTTGGGGGTTCTAAGTAATTTTCTAGCAAAAAAATACAATTTTTTTTCTTGTAAGCAAAAAGTGCCAGAAAAAACACTTTAAATCTTTCTATTTTCATTACATACCTTAAAGTGTTACTAAACCCACAACAGTAAAATCAGTCTGTATATGCAGTAATGCATCCTTGTTATACTCACTGTGGAACCTAAGGGGTTAATCCTCTGCTTGTGTAAAAATGCTTTTTTTTTTTTTTGTTTTTTGTTTTTTTTTTATTATTTAATTAAAAGTGTATTTTATTAAATAAAAAATGTGTTTGAAAAATTGTTTGAAAAACGGCTGCGCAAATACCGTGTGACATTAAAACTGCAACAATTGTCATTTTATTCTCTGCGGTCTCTGCTAAAAAAAAAAAAAAATATATATATATATATATATATATATCATGTTTGGGGGTTCTAAGTAATTTTCTAAGCAAAAAATACTTTTTTTTTTTCTTGTAAGCAAAAAGAGCCAGAAAAGAGACTTTTTAACGCTTTAAATCTTTCCATTTTCATTACATACTTTAAAGTGTTACTAAACCCACGACAGTAAAATCAGTCTGTATATGCAGTAATGCATGCTTGTTATCCTCACTGTGGATCCTAAGGGGTTAATCCCATGCTTGTGTATAAAGGCTGTTTGATCCTGTCTTCCCTGATCCCCCCCCCCTTCTTCCACTGTCCCCAGTCCATCTCCTTATAGAACAGAGCCTTGGAGGCACTCTGCACACTCTCAGTTTGGTGTGTATTTTTTTTCATGGAGGAGTGCATGTGATCAGCACAGGGCCAATTAGCATTGTCCAGACAGAGGGTCAGGGGTCCTGCCACCTCATTGGACAATCAGAAGAGAATGAAAACTCCTCCTACAAGCTTTAACCAGACACTGATATAAGTCACAAGACTGCTATATACTGCTGATGAGAAAAGGAATTTAGCAGTTCATATTTACTAAAATAAATAATCCTGTCTTCTCTGATCCCCCCTTTTTCCAGTGTCCCCAATCCATCTCCTTATAGAACAGAGCCTTGGAGGCACTCTGCACATGCTCAGTTTGGGGAGTTTTGCTAGAGAGTTTTTTTGTCATGGGACAGTCTGTATATGCAGTAAAGCATGAGAGGTTAATCCTCTGCATTGTTTAAAAAGACTCATCGATCCTGTATTCTCTGATCCTCCCCTTCTTCCATAGTCCCCAATCCATCTCCTGATAGTACAGAGCCTTGGAGGCACTCTGCACATGCTCAGTTTGGTGAGTATTGCTAGAGAGTTTTTTTGTCATGGGAGAGTGCATGTGATCAGCACAGGGCCAATCAGCACTGTTCAGACAGAGGGTCAGGGGTCTTGCAACCTCATAGGACAATCAGTGGAGAGTGTAAACTCCTCCTACAAGCTTTAAGCCGACACTGATAGAAGTCACAAGACTGCTATATACTGCTGATGTGAAAAGGTATTTAGCAGATCATATTTACTAAAATAAGTAATCCAATCTGCCCCCCCCCCCTTTCTTCCACTGTCCCCAATCCATCTCCTTATAGAACAGAGCCTTGGAGACGCTCTGCACATGCTCAGTTTGGTGTGTATTGCTAGAGAGATTTTTTTTTTTGCATTGGGAGAGTGCAAGTGATCAGCACAGGGCCAATCAGCACTGTCCAGACAGAGGATCAGGGGTCCTGCAACTTCATAGGACAGTCAGAGGAGAATGAAAACTCCTCCTACAAGCTTTAAACAGACACCGATAGAAGTCACAAGACTGCTATATACTGCTGATTAGAAAAGGTATTTAGATTTGTTTATCTTAGTAAAATAATTGCATTTCCATGTACTGTGGGAGAGTAACACTTTAATTTAGCCCCAGTGATGTCATCACTGGGTCTGTGTGCTTCTCTATGCAAAGCAGGCAGATATGGAGTAGGGCTAGGGAAGCAGTCACACAGTGAAGATTGGTCTTATCGTTTTAAGCTCATACTGGCTTGTGGTCTGACATTGTATAACCCTGTAATTTCCCTTTTCTTTTTTTTTCAGGCTCTGTCTCTGGGGTATGAGCCACTGACATGGAGAGTTCAGGCCCCGTGAGCGCCGCGCACAAGAAAGAGACCAAAGCGTCCGTTCTGGATGGGAACGCCTTCTCGGAGGTTGGGAAGAAAGCTTCCGCTCACCCCACTTCATCAGGAGGTACCGTACAGCGATACGCGTTTCGTCAACATACATTGCAATTCCTGTATTTTACATATCTGTGTGTTTTTGTATTTTGTTTTTGAGCGGAGCGTCATTTATGGTTTTCCTCCCGCGGTGACATCACTGCGCCCCCCCCCCCCCCATTATACCAATTATTAGGAGATGATTGTGAAAATTGGCGTTATTAGCCATTTGCTTTTCTGGTGACTGACAGCCGACGTGTTGTTGCGATTTATGTGTGATATCTGATATTTCCAGTAGCGTGTTAATAATGTGTGTCAGGCGTGTACCCGGGGAGGGGGGGATCAGAGGATATGGCAACACGCCCATACACTGCGCCATCAATGCAAGGAGAGTCATTGTGGCTAAATTGGTTTCCCTGCAAAATTATTGTATTCACCTTCACTTAAATTTTAATACATTTTTGTCAAATATTTTTCCTGTTAACAAAATGTATCAAAGACAACCCAAATTTTTTTTTTTTTAGCAAACGATGCCAATCCTGTCATCAACTACAACAATTCTTTTGTTTATAAACGAAGCCATGAGATAGTCATAGCAGTGCTGAGGTGGAAATCACATGGCTTTGTTTATAAACAAAGGTTGCTTTTTAGGATTCCTTTGTTCTTTAGTATTGAATGTAAAATTCCTAGCTAGTGAAGGGCTGTTTTTTTTATTTTTATTTTTTTGTATAATAGGTCTAGGATGGTTGAAAGGAGCTTCTGTAACATTTGGGAACCAAATCCCAACAGATTTGATCCCTCCCTTTCCCCCCCCCCCCGTCCTGCTTTGAGGTTTGTTTGGAGATTTACCCCCACTTCCCATTCTGTTTAGAGATTTGCCCCCACTTCCTATTCTGTTTAGAGATTTGCCCCCACTTCCTATTCTGTTTAGATATTTGCCCCCACTTCAAGCCCTTGTTGGAGATTTGCCCGCATTCCCTTCCATTGTAGGAGATTTAACCCTCACTCCTTGCCCTTGTCAGAGAGTTGCCTCCACTTCCCGCTCTTGTTGGAGATTCACCCCCCTCTCTCTACCCATGTTGGAGATTCTCCTCCACTCCCTGCCATGGTTGGAGATTTGCCCCCATTTCCCAACCCCGTTGGAGATTTTCCCCTATTCCCCTTTTTTAGAGATTCACCCCTGCGTCCTCTCCTTACAGGAGATTTACCCTCGCTCCCCGTCCTGGTTGGAGATTTGCCCCCCACCCCCCTTGCCCTTGTTGGAGATTTTATCCCACTTCCTGCCCTTGTTAGAGATTTGTCCCCACTCCCTGCCCTTTTTGGAGATTCGCCCCCACTCCCCGCCCATGTTAGATTTACCCCTGTTTTCTGCCCTTGTTAGAGATTTGCACCACTCTCTGCCCTTGTTGGAGATTTGCCCCGCACTCCCTGCACTTGTTGGATATTTGCACCCCACTCCCTGCCCTTGTTAGAGATTCGCCCCCACTCCCTGCCCTTGTAGGAGATTCGCCCTCACTCCCTGCCTTTTTTAGAGATTCGCCCCTGCGTCCTGTCCTTACAAGAGATTTACCCTCACTCCCCGTCCTGGTTGGAGATTTTCTCCACTCCCTGCCTTTGTTGGAGATTTGCCCCTACTCCCTCCCCTTGTAGGAGATTCACCCCCACTCCCTGCCTATGTTAGAGATTTACCCCTGCTTTCTGCCCTTGTTAGAGATTTGCCCCACTCTCTGCCCTTGTTGGAGATTCGCCCCCCACTCCCTGCACTTATTGGATATTTGCACCCCACTCCCTGCCCTTGTTAGAGATTCGCCTCCACTCGCTGCCCTTGTTAGAGATTCCCCCACCCTCCCTGCCCTTGTAGGAGATTCGCCCCCACTCCCTGCCCTTGTTGGAGATTCACCCCCACTCCCCGCCCATGTTAGAGATTCACCCACGCTTTCTGCCCTTGTTAGAGTTTCGCCCCCACTCCTTGCCCTTGTTGGAGATTTGCCCCCACTCCCTGCACTTGTTGGATATTTGCACGCCACTCCCTGATCTTGTTAGAGATTTGCCCCACTCTCTGCACTTGTTGGATATTTGCACCCCACTCCCTGCCCTTGTTAGAGATTTTTCCCCACTCCCCGCCCTTGTTAGAGATTCACCCCCACTTTCTGCCCTTGTTAGAGATTTGCCCCCACTCCCTGCCCTTGTTAGAGATTCTCCCCCACTCCCTGCACTTGTTGGATATTTGCACGCCACTCCCTGATCTTGTTAGAGATTTGCCCGACTCCCTGCCCTTGTTGGAGATTCGCCCCCACTTCCTGCCCATGATAGAGATTTACCCCTGCTTTCTGCCCTTGTTAGAGATTTGCCCCACTCTCTGCCCTTGTTAGAGATTTGCCCCCACTCCCTTCCCATGTTAGAGATTTGCCCCTGCTTCCTGCCCTTGCCCCCTGTCCTGGTTCGAAATTTCCCCCCACTCCCTGCACTAGTTTTAGATTTGCCCCCACTCCCTGCACTAGTTGGAGATTCGCCCCCACTTGGAGATTTGCCCCCAGTCCCCGCCCATGTCGGAGATTTGCCCCCACTTGGAGATTTGCCCCCAGTCCCCGTCCATGTTGGAGATTCGCCCCCCACTTGGAGATTTGCCCCAGTCCCCGCCCATGTTGGAGATTCACCCCCCCTTGGAGATTTGCCCCCCGTCCCCGCCCATTGTTGGAGATTCTTATTTTTAAAGTGTCCATCTTTGTGTATCGTAGTTTTCTGCACCCAAACTTACTTAATGAACTTTTCGCAAACTTTTTGAGGTCTTTCCAGTTTTGTGAATTTTTTTTGTGGACCCATAAACCTTCGCGTGATCCACCTAAAAAAGTTGACTTTCCCATTTCCGAATAAAAAAAACTCTCCTCCGCCCCCGTTTGATTGGATTCGGGCAAACCATTTGTTTCTTGTGATTTAAACCTGATGTGAAGGAACTGAAGGATTTAACACTTTTTCTGGGTGCGGCGCAGACTTTTATTGATCCGCACAGTCAGTGTTTCATGCCGGGCTGGAGGGGGGAGAGGCCTTTGAAATCAACAGGGGGGCGCCATTCTGGGGATTTAATTACCTTTGTGACAGATGCCAAGGTGTGATTGTACACAGGCTGTTAAAGTTTAGAGTTGATTGCTGAAGGGACCCTCTTAATTGATGATTTCCAGGACTTGCACCCCCCCCCCCAAACCTCTGATTTCCCACAATCCCTCTGGTGTCGCAGTCTGCTGCTCAAGTGGAAGAGATGGAAATCTGACCATTTGTTTAAAGAGAATTTTGTCTCCCAAGATGGAGCTGTCCAGCTGATTAAAGGAGACAATTCCCAGATTCTGCATGCTGATAGATACCAGAGCTCCAGAGGTGCAAAGGATTCTGGGTACAGGGCTGGTTACATAGTACTGCGCACATCAAGGGGGGGGGGATTGCCATCGCAGCATTGCCATAGGTCAATCTGTATATTATGCAGTCACCTATAGCAACCAATTAGCGATCATCTCCTTTTGCTTGGAATGCTTTCAATGTATACAAAGTATCTACTTCGAAAGGGGGGGGGGCTTGTAGAACGCCAATCAATTAAAATTAGGGAGCGGATGGGCGTATACACACTGCCGCGTTAGCATTGCGTCGTGGTGAGGATTAGGTCCTGCAGGCGTTGATGCTTTGCAACCACCTCTATTTTATTTCTAATAACCAGATCTGGACCGGAAGGATTTGCCCCTTAATGACCAGGCCATATTTTGCGATTCGGCACTGCGTTACTTTAACGGACGATTGCGCAATTGTGCGACGCTGTGCAGCACCGCCATATACAGGAGTGCAGCACCGCCATATACAGGAGTGCAGCACCTCCATATATAGGAGTGCAGCACTTCTATATATAAGAATGCAGCACTGCCATATACAGGAGCAGTGCCGGGACAAGGCCATCCAGAGCCCAGGGCAAAGATGCCAAACTGCGCCCTCCCTACCCTTAGGGTTAGGTTCAGGGTGCCCCCATCCCTGCAATAAACTATTGCGCCCAGGGTAGCCACCCCTCTTGCCAACCCCTTGTCCTGGCCCTGGATGTCCCCAAACCTCACATGATATCACAGTGCCCAGGAGCGCAGCACCGCCATACACAGGAGCGCAGCACCGCCATACACAGGAGCGCAGCACCGCCATATACAGGAGTGCAGCACCGCCATATACAGGAGTGCAGCAAAGCCATATACAGGAGTGCAGCACCGCCATATAAAGGAGTGCAGCACTGCCATATACAGGAGTGCAGCACAGCCATATAGAGGAGTGCAGCACCGCCATTTACAGGAGTGCAGCACCGCCATTTACAGGAGTGCAGCACAGCCATATACAGGAGTGCAGCACTGCCATACCAAGAGTGCAGCACCACCATATACAGGAGTGCAGCACCGCCATATACAGGAATGCAGCACCGTCATATACAGGAGTGCAGCACCGCCATATACAGGAATGCAGCACCGCCATATACAGGAGTGCAGCACCGCCATATACAGGAATGCAGCACCGCCATATACAGGAATGCAGCACCGCCATATACAGGAGTGCAGCACCGCCATATACAGGAGTGCAGCACCGCCATATACAGGAATGCAGCACCGCCATATACAGGAGTGCAGCACCGCCATATACAGGAGTGCAGCACCGCCATATACAGGAATGCAGCACCGCCATATAGAGGAGTGCAGCACCGCCATATACAGGAATGCAGCACCGCCATATACAGGAATGCAGCACCGCCATATAGAGGAGTGCAGCACCGCCATATACAGGAATGCAGCACCGCCATATAGAGGAGTGCAGCACCGCCATATACAGGAATGCAGCACCGCCATATACAGGAGTGCAGCACCGCCATATACAGGAGTGCAGCACCGCCATATACAGGAATGCAGCACAGCCATATACAGGAGTGCAGCACCGCCATATACAGGAATGCAGCACCGCCATATAGAGGAGTGCAGCACTGCCATATACAGGAATGCAGCACAGCCATATACAGGAGTGCAGCACCGCCATATACAGGAGTGCAGCACCGCCATATAGAGGAGTGCAGCACCGCCATATACAGGAGTGCAGCACAGACATATACAGGAATGCAGCACCGCTATATACAGGAGTACAGCACCGCCACATACAGGAGTGCAGCACCTATCTAAAATGTAAAGGAAATGAAAAGTATTTTCCATACATGTGAAGTCTCATTCCCTTTCTAGAATTTTCTCTGCAGACTTTTCTGGTGTAATGAGGAATGTAGGTCCGGAGTTCTGGGGGGGGGGGGGGAGGGTGCAGAGTCCTCCTGGGGTCCCCGGACCCCCAGTCGCAACCCCCCTCCCCCGCTCGGCACTTCTATCTCGCCTGTTGGATGAATAATGTAGGGAGAGATCTTAGTGAGCGGAGGACTTCCAGGGAGGCTGTTTGAAGATGGAGGAGACACATGATGAAAGAAGTCTCTAATCAGCTCTAAAAAGCCCTTAAAGGATTCCTAATAAATAACTCAGAGTGACCAGCAGGGAGAGCGGCTTTGTCTTCAACTTTCCCGCAATTAGATTTCACGTTCGTCGCGCGTTCCGCGGGGAAAATCCACAGAAAGGCAAAAATTGTGCGAAAAGGCGGCTTTCTTCCCTCCGCATGGCGGCCGAATATCCGTGATTTCTGGGAACGGTCCCGGCTGCTGCTTTCTGGAAATATTACGCTTTTTTTAAACTTTGTTACAAAATCTGATTACAAAGTATCATTGCGTCCTCCATTCACTTCCTACAATTCTCTCCTAATAAAGCCGGACTCCAGGCAAAGATGCTGAATATACAATTGAAATACATTCATCATTGGGTTCCACTAGTTTTGTGACACCGACACGCCTGCCAGACAGTACAACCCGGTGACGGTACAACCCGCCTGCCAGACAGTACAACCCGGTGACGGTACAACCCGGTGACAGTACAACCCGGTGATGGTACAACCCGCCTGCCAGACAGTACAACCCGGTGACAGTACAACCCACCTGCCAGACAGTACAACCCGGTGACAGTACAACCCGCCTGCCAGACAGTACAACCCGGTGACAGTACAACCCAGTGACAGTACAACCCACCTGCCAGACAGTACAACCCGGTGACAGTACAACCCGGTGACAGTACAACCCGCCTTCCAGACAGTATAACCCGGTGATGGTACAACCCGCCTGCCAGACAGTACAACCCGGTGACAGTACAACCTGGTGACAGTACAACCCACCTGCCAGACAGTACAACCCAGTGACAGTACAACCCGGTGACAGTACAACCCGCCTGCCAGACAGTACAACCCGGTGACAGTACAATCCGCCTGCCAGACAGTACAACCCGGTGACAGTACAACCCAGTGACAGTACAACCCACCTGCCAGACAGTACAACCCGGTGACAGTACAACCCGGTGACAGTACAACCCGCCTGCCAGACAGTATAACCCGGTGATGGTACAACCCGCCTGCCAGACAGTACAACCCGGTGACAGTACAACCCGGTGACAGTACAACCTGGTGACAGTACAACCCGCCTGCCAGACAGTACAACCCAGTGACAGTACAACCTGGTGACAGTACAACCCGCCTGCCAGACAGTACAACCCGGTGACAGTACAACCCACCTGCCAGACAGTACAACCCAGTGACAGTACAACCCACCTGCCAGACAGTACAACCCAGTGACAGTACAACCCACCTGCCAGACAGTACAACCCGGTGACAGTACAACCCGCCTGCCAGACAGTACAACCTGGTGACAGTATAACCCGGTGACAGTACAACCCGCCTGCCAGACAGTACAACCCGCCTGCCAGACAGTACAACCCGGTGACAGTACAACCCGCCTGCCAGACAGTACAACCCGGTGACAGTACAACCCGCCTGCCAGACAGTACAACCCGGTGACAGTACAACCCGCCTGCCAGACAGTACAACCCGGTGACAGTACAACCCGCCTGCCAGACAGTACAACCTGGTGACAGTACAACCCGCCTGCCAGACAGTACAACCCGGTGACAGTACAACCCGCCTGCCAGACAGTACAACCTGGTGACAGTACAACCCGCCTGCCAGACAGTACAACCCGGTGACAGTACAACCCGCCTGCCAGACAGTACAACCCGGTGACAGTACAACCCACCTGCCAGACAGTACAACCTGGTGACAGTACAACCCGCCTGCCAGACAGTACAACCTGGTGACAGTATAACCCGGTGACAGTACAACCCGCCTGCCAGACAGTACAACCCGCCTGCCAGACAGTACAACCCGGTGACAGTACAACCCGCCTGCCAGACAGTACAACCCGGTGACAGTACAACCCGCCTGCCAGACAGTACAACCCGGTGACAGTACAACCCGCCTGCCAGACAGTACAACCCGGTGACAGTACAACCCGCCTGCCAGACAGTACAACCCGGTGACAGTACAACCGCCTGCCAGACAGTACAACCCGGTGACAGTACAACCCGGTGACAGTACAACCCGCCTGCCAGACAGTACAATCCGGTGACCCAACTTTTTTTTCTTCTGCATTTTAAGCAAGAGCTTAATCTGCCTACACTTTGGTTTTCTTGGTTCCCCCCTTATCAATTTTCTAATGACATTTTGTAATAAAACCTTTCCATTTTCATTACATACTTTATTTTAGCCCCAGTGATGTCATGACTGGGTCTCTGTTCTTCTCTATGCAATGCAGACAGATTGTGGATGGTGGGAGGGGCTGACAGGAGGCTGTACATAGCTTCATGAAAACATCACAGCCCCCTGCCTCAGTCCTGAAGCATGCAGTGGGAGGAGTTATGCAAATCAAATGCTTTGATAGGTGAAAGTCCTACTAGGCACTTTGTATATGCATGCAGAACTAAAATCCAACTAAAATCCAATGAATGGGGGGGGGGGGGGGCAGGGATTGTCAGGCAGGAGAGTAAAGAGCTAAATGATATTGGGTGTCCCCTTTCCTTGCCAGCCTGACTGTACCTGGCCCCGCCCCTTTCATTTATTGGGTTTCAATTCTGTCAATCACATGTGGGAGTTACCTAGGGTGATGTATGCTACCTGGAACGCCCCCTCCTCCAGACTGACACTCACCCATCAAAGCATTTTTATATTTGCATAACTCCTCCCAACAGCCAGCCCACTGCTTGCATCAGGAGGCTCAGTGGGTGTTGCCCAATAACTTGCCTAGGAACGCCCATTTCTCCAGACTGACACCCACCCCAATATATTTCGATTTTGAATGCAGAGTACTTAGGAGGACACTTACCCATCAAGGCATTTGATTTGCATAACTCCTCCCACTGGTTACATCAGGAGTGAGGGGTTCAGCATCACAGATGGGTGTTACCTATGCAAATACAGCCTGCCTAGAAACTGCCACTCCTCCAGACTGATACCCACCCCAATATATCTTGGTATTTGCATATCTCCTCCTAACAGCCAGCCCACTGGTTGCATCAGGAGGCTTAGTGGGCATTACCCAGTAACAGCCTGCCTAGGAACGCCCACTCCTCCAGACTGACACCACCCATTAAGGCGGTTTGATATTTGCATAACTCCTCCCAAGAGCCAGCCCACTGCTTGCATTAAGGTTCAGTGGGCGTTACCCAATACCAGCCTGGCTAGGAACATCCACTTCTACCAACTGACACCCACCCCTCCATATTTTGATATTTGCATAACTCCTCCCAAGTGCCAGCCCACTGCTTGCATCTGGAGGTTCAGTGGGCGTTAACCGATACAGCCTGCCTAGGAACAGACTTGTATAAAGTACTCAAAATTTCTACTTGAGTAAAAGTACAAGTGCTCGATCAAAAAGTGACTTGAGTAGAAGTGGAAGTGCTCGCAGAAAAAGTTACTTAAGTGGAAGTACTAAAGTATTCAACATTTTTTTTACTTAAGTATTGCAAGTATTTTTTTCAAAAAAATTGCTACTTAAGTACTAAAAGTAAAAAGTACCAGTAGTTTTGAAAAAAAAATTCTACTCAAGTACTGAAAGTAGAAGTAGAAGTACTGTGTTATGTAGTTATTAAAGAAAGAAGTCAAAAGTTTGAACATCATATTGTTTTTTATTATTTCAAATGA
The DNA here is from genome assembly GCF_965119305.1 of Pelophylax lessonae. NCBI lineage: Eukaryota > Metazoa > Chordata > Amphibia > Anura > Ranidae > Pelophylax > Pelophylax lessonae. The sequence continues at coordinate 322,800,553 of NC_138773.1, forward strand.
TTTATTCAAATGATTAACCTAAAGGACAATCACAATTCCTTAGGCTGTAACTTTTTGTAAACAAAAAACAGATAAAGTCCCTCCCTTCCCCTTTTAAAGCATCCACCTTTTAAAGCCAGGGGTGGCCTCCTTCCTGAGCTTCCTCACTCTCACAGCCAGGCAGATCACTTGAAGTTGAAGGGCCAGGGATGCAAGGTGGTGTTTTTGGTTCGTCCATCTTTTCAGCTGATCAAAAGGCAGAACAGGAGCATGCGCAGTCTTCTTAATCGCGGTTTGATTTGATTTGCTCAATTGATGATGATGTGCCAGGCCAGCTTCATCAAACCTACAACGCTTAAAGTAAAAAATGCATCAAAAACTACTAACAAAGTGGCTGTGCTAAAAATGCTAATAAAGTGCCTGCAATTATATATATATTCTTCTTGTATTCAAAATCATCGCCCACAGTATCAAAAATAAAGTGACATGTCTGTGCTAAATGCGGTGCAAATTATTCCCACAATGTAAATGTAATTCATATAAAATATATATGACAATACCACAATAAAATAAGTTGTGATTGTGAATAAGTTAGGTGCAAGTTTAAGTGTGTAAACTAAACTTTATAACGAAAAGTCCAGAACTGAATTCCAGTGTGCAATCTAAGAAGTGCTTGTCACTTGCTGTCAGATGCTTCCACCTTTCTTCTGTGATCTGCTCAAGTAAAGTGGTGGACTGGATAGCCTCTCTCTCTGCCTCTCACCTTAGTAGCACTGGCACTGCACTGGTTCAAAAAGCTATCTATATTATTTTCCTTATAAGAACTTGTCAGAACATGCTTCCACCACCTGTCCTTCAGTAGTGCTCATTTGCTTTGCTCAAGTCAAGTGCCACTGCCAGTGGCCACTACAGTGCAGGCACAGCCGCACAGGCAGAGGACGGCCGCAGGAAGCACAGGCACCACCACAACACAACACTTATGGTCCATGGACCATGGATGGTCGGATAATCATCATAGCCGTTAGTCTCACTCTTCTTGGTTCAAAAAAGCGACCCATGACCCGTGTGTATATAATATATTATTATTTTATATTGATTTGATTCTCAAATGTCACATTTGCCATGGCAAGGATTAGGCCCTCTCCACGGTCCACCTCACTCACCTCATAGAGAAGAAGATGAGATAACAAAGAAAATGCTCCGAGTCCTGCTCCCGCGTCCCGCCGCCCGTGTCACAACTCCTCTCAGTAAGGGCCCTAAGGGGTGGAGTCTGAGTGACACACAACATGTTTAGAGGCGGAGACCTTGAGTGGGAAGACTGCAGCATGGCTCCTCCTGTGCGGTCTTAAATTGATGATCATGAAAGTGATTCCGCGGGCCGCGGCGCGAGCGAGGCTGTGGGATTGATTGAATTGAGTTGTGCTGCCTACTGCTACACGCTACCTACTATTAAATTGTGAGTCAGTATATTTTATTTCATTTTTATATATAAAAGCGGTATTGTTGAGCACTACTAGCCACTAGATCTCCTGGCTGTCACTTTGTCACATGTTGGGGAATCACAGCGGCTCGGCTCCAGAAGTGGCGGGTGTCCCCGTCATCCTGCCAGGGCTGCCAAGAAGTTCATCACCTAATCTTAAGTTATTAATATCTTATGAGGAGAGGACCTATGTGATTGAGAATTGAAATAATTAAATATATATAGCTTTTTGAACCAGTGCAGTCAGTGCCACCCAGACGCTATCCACCAGTGCCACCACCATTAAGTGTGTTGGTCGGTCACTCGAGCACTGAAGGAGGTGGAAGCATCTGACAAGTGAAGTGACACTTTAGATTTGCACACTGGAATTCATTTATGGACTTTTCGTTATAGATAGGTTTACACACTTCAACTTGTTGCACGCACCTGACCTAACTTATTTCATAACTTATTTTATTGTGCTTTATTGTCATATTTTATATGAATTGAATTTACTGTTACATTGTGGGAATAATTATTTTCACTGCATTTAGGCTTTAGCACATTCATGTCACTTTATTTTTGATACTGTGTGGAGTGTGGAAGGGCACTGGGGGCAACGATGATATTATATAGATTGCACAGGCACTTTATTCGTACAGCCAAGTTGTGTTTGTTAGTAGTTTCTTGATGCACTTTAAGCGCTGTAGCACCATTTATTTGTTTGTTTCATATTTTCTTTTTATTGGAAAGATTTGGTATAGCAGCTTTTATTATACACAGCCTTTATTTTCGTATGCGCTGATTTACAAATGACATTATACACATTTTTTTGAGCTTTATGCAACCTGCCATCTACTGTTCTGGCAGTGGTAATTTTTTTAAAAGTAACGAGTAACTATGCAGCACAAAAAAAAAATACTTGAGTAGAAGTATTGAAATCATCGAAAAAATGTAGTGAAGTAAAAGTAGAAGTAGGAGAAAAAAATTCTACTCTAGGAAAGTACAGATACCGCATTTCGGTACTTAAGTACAGTACTTAAGTAGTTCTACTTCGTTACTATACATCTCTGCCTAGGAACGCCCACTCCTCCAGACTGACACCACCCATCAAGGCGGTTTGATATTTGCATAACTCCTCCCAAGAGCCAGCCCACTGCTTGCATTAAGGTTCAGTGGGCGTTACCCAATACCAGCCTGGCTAGGAACATCCACTTCTACCAACTGACACCCACCCCTTCATATTTTGATATTTGCATAACTCCTCCCAAGTGCCAGCCCACTGCTTGCATCTGGAGGTTCAGTGGGCGTTAACCGGTACAGCCTGCCTAGGAACGCCCACTCCTCCAGACTGACACCACCCATCAAGGCGGTTTGATATTTGCATAACTCCTCCCAAGAGCCAGCCCACTGCTTGCATTAAGGTTCAGTGGGCGTTACCCAATACCAGCCTGGCTAGGAACATCCACTTCTACCAACTGACACCCACCCCTTCATATTTTGATATTTGCATAACTCCTCCCAAGTGTTAGCACACTGGTTGTATCAGGAGGCTCAGTGGGCATTACCCAGTAACAGGCTGCCTAGGAACGCTCACTCCTCCAGACTGGCACCACCCATCAAGGCGGTTTGATATTTACATAACTCCTCCCAAGAGCCAGCCCACTGCTTGCATTAAGGTTCAGTGGGCGTTACCCAATAAACCAGCCTGGCCTGGAACAGCCACTTCTCCAGACTGACACCCACACCAACCCATTTTCATATTTGCATATCTCCTCCCAACAGCCAGCCCACTGCTTGCATCTGGAGGTTCAATGGGCGTTACCCAATAAACAACCTGCCTAGGAACACCTACTCCTCCAGACTGACACCGCCCATCAAGGCAGGGGGCTTGTGCCACGCCCATCATCTATCAGCCAAGGTTCGGGTGGTCCCAAGCAGTACAGCAACTTTGACATGGTTCAGGTCCCTCCCACCAGCCATGACATGGAGAAGCATAGAGTCCCAGTGATGACATCACTGGGACTTGAATATAAAGTGTTTTTTATTTAAACATTTTATTAGCATATTGATGAGGGGGGAGGGGAGAAATCAGGGAAGGCAAAACAGATGAAACTTTAATGTATTTGTAGGACTTCTTTTTAGATTTGGATAAAATGGGGAAGAGATGGACCCTCTGTCAGGTTTTTATTGCTGTCTGTGTCCCCCCCCCCTGCTGCATAAATCCCTCCTCTATAACCAGATGACCATAGAAAAGTAATGGGGAGATCCAAACTTGTTCCTATTGGCTACCTTTATCTGCTAATTCCCTTGAGCCTTCTGTAGAATTGTTACACTGTATCTGTTCTTACAAAGACCTCCGTATTAGGTTGTCACCAGGCCTAGAGTTGGGGGAAAATCTTCCTTTGGGGACACCTGTACCTTTGAGCGGGGAACTCTTCCCACTTGGTAATGGCTTCTTCCCACTTCCTGTTGCATCTCCGGGACAGGAAGTAAGGGGAAATCTCCCCAATGGGACAAAGACAGCAACCAAAATAAAGTGACCCCGAAATAAAGTGACCCCGATGTACTCCACACCACACAATGTAACATACCAGATGTATACTTATGCGCTTTTCTATTGGTCAGGGAGGAGTGTGCACGGCATTGTGGGAAGATCTGGTTATAACTGGACTGTGCGTTGCCTACGATGAGTTCCCGTGTGTTAGGTTTGCGTATTTCAGTTTTAATGACCGGTTCTCTTTATTCCATGTGTCGGGGCGCTCCGGTGCGGGGCAGTAAAGTGTGGCTGAGGTTTTGCAGCCGGTGACCCCAGCCAGGACACGTGTCACCCACAGGAGGCTATTTCTGAAAGACCTAAATTTAGGAGAATTCCGGATAGACAGCTGCTGCTGCTTCTGTTCAACCTGCAAACAATTAGCCAGTTCCTGCGAGATGGGGGCGAGCACAGCCTCTGTCACTGACCCACGACGTACCCCCCCCCCCTCTCCCCCCATTCTCATGGACTGAAACGTGGTGGATTTTTATACATCAAGCTGCATTATCAACATGAGGATCAATCAACAAGAAAAAAGTATCAGTATAAGGAATCCTATGCTCAAAAAAGTGACAGTTATTTTCAGTCCAATGGAAGCCAATAATGGACGGTTCGAATCGGCTAGGATTGGAACCATGTATGGGCAGGCAGGGTGATCGATCAAACAACTTGGGTACAACCAGACTGTCAGATTTTTCATGTGAATATTGCCAGCGACTATAGCCGCTAGGAATAATCACTGTGGCACATCATCTATGGTTGGCTGAGGCCTGAAAATACCAGCCTTAGACTGAAAAGACCGGCATGGGGGGGGCGTAACATTAAAGCACAATCACTGCATACTTACGAATCTTTGCTGGTTGGTCCCACCCAGGCTCCATCCTAACATGTGCAGGGACTTGTTGGTCCCACCCAGACCCTTCCTCTAAATGTGCAGGGACTTTGCAGGTTGGTCCCACCCAGACCCTTCCTCTAAATGTGCAGGGACTTTGCAGGTTGGACCCACCCAGGCTCCACCCCAAAATTTGCAGGGAGTTGCAGATTGGTCCCATCCAGGCTCCCTCCCGACATGTGCAGGGACTTTGCAGGTTGGTCCCACCCAGACCCTTCCTCTAAATGTGCAGGGACTTTGCAGGTTGGACCCACCCAGGCTCCACCCCTAAATTTGCAGGGAGTTGCAGGTTGGTCCCATCCAGACCCCACCCCTAAATGTGCAGGGACTTTGCAGGTTGGTCCCACCCATACCCCACCTTTAAATGTGCAGGGACTTTGCAGGTTGGTCCCACTCAGACCCCACCTCTAAATGTGAAGGGATTTTGAAGGTTGGTCCCACCCAAGCTCTACCCCAAAATGTGCAGGGACTTTGCAGGTTGGTCCCGCACAAGCTCCCCCCCTAAATGTACAGGGTTTTTGCTGGTTGGTAGCACCCAGGCTCCACCCCTAAATGTACAGGACTTTGCAGGTTGGTCCCACCCAGGCTCCACCCCTAAATGTGCAGGAACTTTGCAGGTTGGTCCCACCCAGGCTCCACCCCTAAATGTGCAGGGACTGTGCAGGTTGGTCCCACCCACACCCCTCCTCTGAATGTGCAGGGACTGTGCAGGTTGCTCACACCCACACCCCACCTCAAAATTTGTAGTGACCTTGCAGGTTTGACTCACCCAGACACCATCTCTAAATGAGCAGGTTGCTCCCACTTAGACCCCACCTCTAAATGTGCAGGAACTGTGCAGCTTGTTCCCATGCACACCCCGCCTCTAAATATGCAGGGACCTTGCAGGTTAGTCCCGCCCAGATCCCAACTCTGAATGAACAGAGACTTTGCAAGTTGGTCCCTCTAAATATGGAGGATCACCAACTCATAACTCCAATCCCACAATGTTTGCGTTATTATTACCTTAATGCGCAAAAAAAGCCGAGGCTGGGATCCCGGGACACGGCCCTGCACACAGCATTGGCAGCACAGAGGGCCAAGATACCAAGCGGTCCAGGAAAATCCGGGATGGTTTGTTTGCTGGGACAGTTTGGCAGAAAGCGGAGACCGAATACAGACTGGGCAAACATGCCCCCCCCCCCCCCCCGGGTCCATATTACTTTGTAAAACACTGAAGATTTTTGAAGTGAATATTGAAGCTGCAGTGAAGTTCTCCTTGGCTGTGATTACACAGAACGGTTCTGAGAAAGAAGAATTTCTGAAGAGGGAGCTGGGCATATCAGGGGCCGGGCATACTGGGTGTTGTTGTCCTTCAAAAGCCGGGAACCCCATCCCCCCTTCAAGGGGAGCCGTGTGCACAGTGAGGTCTTATGAAGCATTTTAAGCTTTTCCGCTCCCAGCGTTTCTCTTGAAGCCTTTAAAGGACCCTTTAGCTCCAGTTTTGGGACGTCAAAGACAAATCCTTAGAGGAGCGCTGCTGTCACTTTAAAGGAGCTGCTGGCAGGCATTCAGCAATCCCCGGCACCACTTCAACCCTCGCTAAAAGCCTGCCGCAGCTTGTTTAAAGTGACAGCCTGACTCACTCATCCCCATTAAAGGATTGTTCGGCACCCACAAAGCTGACATTTAAAGCTGGCAGCATGCAGAACGATCGGCGCTGTGCAAAGGGCTGCAATTAAAGCTGAACTCCGAGTGGAGGGCACAACTGAATGCAGCTCTGCGATCATCAGTACATTATTACATCGATCTTTACACGCAAGCAATGCAAGTAGCTGAATTCCCCTTGGTATCAGTCCCTGTACAGCAGAGCTCAGACTGGGAGAGGAAGAAGCAGCACAAGGAGCCAATCCAGGGCTGCTGTTCGAAATCATAGGCCGTACAGCCTACCTAGCAGGTTGGTCCCACCCAGGCTCCACCCCTAAATGTGCAGGAACTTTCCAGGTTGGTACCACCCAGACCCCACCTCTAAATGTGCAGGGACTTTGCAGGTTGGTCCCACCCAGACCCCACCCCTAAATGTGCAGGGACTTTGCAGGTTGGTCCCATCCAGGCTACACCCCTAAATGTGCAGGGACTTTGCAGGTTGCAGGTTAGCTGAATTCCCTTTAGTATCAGTCGCTGTACAGAAGAGCTCAGACTGGGAGAGGAAGAAGCAGCACAAGGAGCCAATCCAGGGCTGCTGTTAGAAATCACTGGGCCCTGTGCAGCCTACCTAGCAGGCTGGTTCCATCCAAGCTCCACCCCTAAACGTGCAGGAACTTTGCAGGTTGGTCCCACCCAGGCTCCACCCCTAAATGTGCAGGGACTTTGCAGGTTGGTCCCACCTAGGCTCCACCCCTAAATGTGCAGGCACTTTGCAGGTTGATCTCACCTAGGCTCCACCCCTAAATGTGCAAGGACATTGCAGGTTGGTCCCACCTAGGCTCCACCCTTAAACGTGCAGGGACTTTGCAGGTTGGTCCCACCCAGGCTCCACCCCTAAATGTGCAGGGACTTTGCAGGTTGGTCCCACCTAGGCTCCACCCCTAAATGTGCAGGCACTTTGCAGGTTGGTCCCACCTAGGCTCCACCCCTAAATGTGCAGGCACTTTGAAGGTTGGTCCCACCTAGCCTCCACCCCTAAATGTGCAGGCACTTTGCAGATTGGTCCCACCTAGGCTCCACCCCTAAATGTGCAGGCACTTTGCAGGTTGGTCCCACCCAGGCTCCACCCCTAAATGTGCAGGGACTTTGCAGGTTTGTCCCACCTAGGCTCCACCCCTAAATGTGCAGGGGCTTTGCAGGTTGGTCCCACCTAGGCTCCACCCCTAAATGTGCAGGGGCTTTGCAGGTTGGTCCCACCTAGGCTCCACCCCTAAATGTGCAGGGACTTTGCAGGTTGGTCCCACCCAGACCCCACCTCTAAATGTGCAGGAACTTTGCAGGTTAGCTGAATTCCCTTTGGTATCAGTCCCTGTACCCTGTGCATCGAGTGGAGTGTGCAAAGTACAGTGGCTTACGCGTTTCTGGGATACAGCCGTCTTCCTATGGAAACAAGGCAGATCGCTGTTCTGTGAGAGGAGAAGATGGAGATCTTGTGTTTCTGCTAAACAGGAACACAGATCTCTGTCTTCCCCCAGTCACAGCTCCTCCCCCACAGTTAGTAAGCACTCCCGGGGAACACATTTAACCCTTTGATCGCCCCTGAGGTTAACCCCTTTCCAGCCAGTGTCATTAGTACAGTGACAGTGCATTTTTTTTAGCACCGATCACTGTACAGTGTTGGTGTCACTGGTCCCCAATAAGTGTCACCTAGTGTCAGATTTGTCTGCCGCAATGTCCCAGTCCCGCTGAAAATCACTGATTGCTGCCATTACTAGTTTGTAGATGCAATAACTTTTTTGCAAACCAATCAATATACACTTATTGGGATTTTTTTTACTGGGAAAAAATGTAGCAAAATACAGATTGGCCTAAAATGATGAAGAAATTTAATTTTTTTTAATTTTTTTTCTTGGATATTTTATAGCAGAAAGTAAAAAATATTGTTTTGTTTTTTTAAATTTTTCAGCCTTTTTTTTTTTTATAGCCCAAAAATAAAAATCGCACAGGTGATCAAATACCATCAAAAGAAAGCTCTATTTGTGGGGAAAAAAGGACATCAATTTTATTTGGGTACAGCCTCGCACGACCGCGAAATTGTCCATTAAAGTAACGCAGTGCCGTATCGCAAAAAAATGGGCTGGTCATGAAGGGGTAAAACCTTCCAGTGCTGAAGTTGGCTTATTGGGATTTTTTTTTTTTTCTAAAAAAATGTAGCAGAATACCAATTGGCTTAAAATGATGAAGAAATTAGATTTTTTACATTTTTTTTTAGATGTTTTATAGCAGGAAGTAAAAAATATATATATTTTTTTTTTTTTTAAATTGTTGGTATTTTTTTGTTTATAGCGCAAAAGATAAAAATGGCAGAAGTGATCAAATACCACCAAAAGAAAGCTCTATTTGTGGGGAAAAAAAAGACATAAATTTTTTTTGTTGGGTACAGCGTCGCATTACCGCGCAATTGTCCGTTAAAGTAACGCAGTGCCGTAACGCAAAAAAATGGGCTGGTCATGAAGGGGGGTAAATCTTCCGGGGCTGAAGTGGGTAATAAAGTCATATAGGTGAATGAAATACCGGCACAGTGTGGGGGACTTATTAAAAAAAAAAAAAAAAATAGAATAGAAAAAGGGAAATTAGGAATGGATTAAATATGAACGATCGACCTTTTCCTTGTAGCTGCTGTGGAACGACAAGTATCAGCATGCCCTGGGAAGTCATGCTGGGAGTTGTAGTTCCTCAGCAGTTTGAGGAATTTGGCCGGGCACGCTCCATTAATAAAGCAGAAGAGCCTGCGAGGGGCCGGAGCCCCCTAAAAGCCGAAGAATTCCAGGAATTTATTGTAATGGAATTCCCTGTTTTTTCTCAGCCTGGATCCATCGATCAGAGAGAGGAGAGAGAAGGTTGTATGATGGATCCCAGGCATGGCGCTGCACCCCGGAGGGGGGCGGGATCTTACACACCAAAACAACTTCCGCACATCCTGCGTTCCTTCTTTTATTTGAAGTTTTCAGCGGTTCCCCTTTAAGAGCTGTTGTATTTTTTTTTTTTTTTTTTTTATATATTATATTAAAAATAAAAATTAAAAAAGTTGAGTTACTGGCCCCCACTCTGGCCGGTAACACACCTCCTGTATTAGAGCGCCCCCACTCTGGCCGGTAACACACCTTCTGTATTAGAGTGCCCCCACTCTGCCTAGTAACACACCTCCTGTATTAGAGCGCCCCCCACTCTGCCCAGTAACACACCTCCTGTATTAGAGCGCCCCCACTCTGGCCGGTAACACACCTTCTGTATTAGAGCGCCCCCACTCTGCCCAGTAACACACCTTCTGTATTAGAGCGCCCCCACTCTGCCCAGTAACACACCTCCTGTATTAGAGCGCCCCCAATCTACCCAGTAACACACCTCCTGTATTAGAGCGCCCCCACTCTGCCCAGTAACACACCTCCTGTATTAGAGCGCCCCCAATCTACCCAGTAACACACCTCCTGTATTAGAGCGCCCCCCAATCTGCCCAGTAACACAACTCCTGTATTAGAGCGCCCCCACTCTGCCCAGTAACACACCTCCTGTATTACAGCGCCCCCACTCTGCCCAGTAACACACCTCCAATGTTAGAGCGCCCCCACTCTGCCCAGTAACACACCTCCTGTATTAGAGCGCCCCCACTCTGCCCAGTAACACACCTCCTGTATTAGAGCGCCCCCACTCTGCCCAGTAACACACCTTCTGTATTAGAGGGCCCCCACTCTGGCCGGTAACACACCTTCTGTATTAGAGCGCCCCCACTCTGCCCAGTAACACACCTTCTGTATTAGAGCGCCCCCAATCTACCCAGTAACACACCTCCTGTATTACAGCGCCCCCACTCTGCCCAGTAACACACCTCCAATGTTAGAGCGCCCCCACTCTGCCCAGTAACACACCTCCTGTATTAGAGCGCCCCCACTCTGCCCAGTAACACACCTCCTGTATTACAGCGCCCCCACTCTGCCCAGTAACACACCTCCAATGTTAGAGCGCCCCCACTCTGCCCAGTAACACACCTCCTGTATTAGAGCGCCCCCACTCTGGCCAGTAACACACCTCCTGTATTAGAGCGCCCCCACTCTGCCCAGTAACAAACCTCCTGTATTAGAGCGCTCCCCACTCTGGCCAGTAACACACCTCCTGTATTAGAGCGCCCCCACTCTGCCCAGTAACACACCTCCTGTATTCGAGCGCCCCCACTCTGCCCAGTAACACACCTCCTGTATTAGAGCGCCCCCACTCTGCCCAGTAACACACCTCCTGTATTAGAGCACCCCCACTCTGCCCAGTAACACACCTCCTGTATTAGAGCGCCCCCCATTTTGCCCAGTAACACACCTCCTGTATTAGAGCGCCCCCCATTTTGGCCAGTAACACACCTCCTGTATTAGAGCGCCCCCCACTCTGCCCAGTAACACACCTCCTGTATTACAGCACCCCCACTCTGCCCAGTAACGCACCTCCTGTATTAGAGCGCCCCCCACTCTGCCCAGTAACACACCTCCTGTATTAGAGCGCCCCCCATTTTGGCCAGTAACACACCTCCTGTATTAAAACCCCCCCCACTTTGGCCAGTAACACACCTCCTGTATTAGAGCGCCCCCACTTTGGCCAGTAACACACCTCCTGTATTAGAGCGCCTCACTCTGCCCAGTAACACACCTCCTGTATTAGAGCGCCCCCCATTTTGGCCAGTAACACACCTCCTGTATTAGAGCGCCCCCCACTCTGGCCAGTAACACACCTCCTGTATTAGAGTGCCCCCACTCTGGCCAGTAACACACCTCCTGTATTAGAGCGCCCCACTCTGCCCAGTAACACACCTCCTGTATTAGAGCACCCCCCACTCTGCCCAGTAACACACCTCCTGTATTCGAGCGCCCCCACTCTGGCCAGTAACGCACCTCCTGTATTAGAGCGCCCCCCACTCTGCCCAGTAACACACCTCCTGTATTACAGCACCCCCACTCTGCCCAGTAACGCACCTCCTGTATTAGAGCGCCCCCCACTCTGCCCAGTAACACACCTCCTGTATTAGAGCGCCCCCCATTTTGCCCAGTAACACACCTCCTGTATTAGAGCGCCCCCCATTTTGGCCAGTAACACACCTCCTGTATTAGAGCGCCCCCCACTCTGCCCAGTAACACACCTCCTGTATTACAGCACCCCCACTCTGCCCAGTAACGCACCTCCTGTATTAGAGCGCCCCCCACTCTGCCCAGTAACACACCTCCTGTATTAGAGCGCCCCCCATTTTGGCCAGTAACACACCTCCTGTATTAGAGCGCCCCCCACTCTGCCCAGTAACACACCTCCTGTATTAGAGTGCCCCCACTCTGCCCAGTAACGCACCTCCTGTATTAGAGCACCCCCCACTCTGGATGAAGGAGCAGCATTATCAGCCTGGGGGGGAAGGGAGTGTTAGATGGACTTGCAGATTTAGCTACACTAACAAGATAACACTTTATAATCAGTTTTTTTTTTCCATTTTGGAATAAAGATTTTACATAAATAAATAAAAGCTGATCATTGCAAGCACCCCTGTCGGTGATAAATGGTTTGCCTCATACCTGTAACTGCTGGAGAGCGTGTGCTTTTGAAAAACAACAGACTTGCTGATCGGATCACCAGATTAAAATAGAAGAAAGAAAGTCTAAATAAAAAAAAAAGAAAACAAATACAGCCATCACATCTAAGAATTGGTAAACCGGATTATAATAAATGGTTTGGGTTTAATATTGCTTTTAATTGGTTGTAAACCCCAGATGTGAAATATGAACAAAGCATATCCCTCTATAGTGTGTATTTGTCTCAGTCCAGATCATTAAGTGTCATTTCTGTCTGCTTCCTCCTTCCTCTGCTATCAGTATGAATCACGTCTAACAAGTTCTCCTGACACCAAGAGATAAAAGGTGACAGGGGAGGGAGCTGCAGCACACAGCCTGTGATTGACAACCTCAGCCCTGTTCCTGTGTGCTGTGTGAAGCGGGGGGGGGGGGGGGTTGTCCCTTCCCTCCAATCGGCTCTCAGAGCTCGCCTCACTGAGTGAAACTTCAGCTCCCCATCCCCTGCTTTCTGACAGCACAGGCTTTATAAATTCTAAATTTTGAATGAATGTAGAGCAGAGAGGCTGTATATAAACAGATAAAACTCATGTAAGAGAAATGTATTATTTTTATTAAAAATAATAATAATCATATGTTCTGTTTTGCATGAGGGTTAGGCTGTTTATTATTATTAGTATTATTATTTTTATTATTATTATTTTATTTATTTATTGTGTTTAAGGTTAGGAGTTACTTAATTATTTAATTATTTATCTATTATTACATTGTATTCATTTATTGTATTTATAATAATCTTTTTTTATGTATTTATTTTATATGTATTTATTCATTTTATTATTATTATTATTATTATTATTATTATTATTATTAGTAGTAGTAGTAGTAGTAGTAGTAGTAGTAGTAGTAATAGTAATAGTAGTAGTAGTGGTAACACCCTAACCCAAAAAAATAAATAAGACAATATTATTATTATTATTAGTAGTAGTACTAGTAGTAACACCCTAACCCTAACAAATAAATAAATAATAGAACATTATTATTATTATTATTAGTAGTAGTAGTAGTACTAGTAGTAACACCCTAACCCTAACAAATAAATAAATAATAAGACAATAAATAAAATATTAACCCCAATCCCTAATCCTAACCTAACCTTAACTCTAACCCCTTACCCTAACAAAAAAATAATAATAATAAAAATAAAAAAAAAGAAGGAAAAGGCAGAAAAATTGAGCAACGAATGATGCAACAGATGATAGTTTTATCTATTGGTTAAAATGGCATTTATTTTATTATTTGTTATTATATGTATTTATTGTACAATTATTTATTCATTTTTTTTATTAATAGTAGCAGTAGTAACACCCTAACAAATAAATAAATAAATATTAAGACAATAAATAAAATATTAACCCCAACCCCTAATTCTAACCTAACCTTAACTCTAACCCCTTACCCTAACAACATAAAAAAAATAATAAAAATTAAAAGAAAGAAAAGCTGATGGAAAAGCTAAAAAGACAGAAAAAATTGAGCAACAAATGATAGTTTTATTTATTGGTTAATAAAAAAATGGCATTTATTTTATTATTTGTTATTTGTTAATATATGTATTTATTTTACTTTTTTTTTTTTTTTTCATTTTTTATTATCATTATTAGTAGTAGTAGTAGTAACACCCTAACCCTAACAAGTAAATAATAAGACAATAAATAAAATATTAACCCCAACCCCTAATTCTAATCTAACCTTAACTCTAACCCCTTACCCTAACAAAAAAATAAAAATAATAATAATAATAAAAATTTAAAAAAGAAAGAAAAGCTGATGGAAAAAAGGCAGAAAAATCGAGCAACAAATGATGCAACAGATAATAGTTTTATCTATTGTCTAAAAAAAATGGCATTTATTTTATTATTTGTTATTATATGTATTTATTTTACTTTTTTTTTTTATTTTTTTATTATTTTTATTAGTAGTAGTAGTAACCCTAACAAGTAAATAATAAGACAATAAAAACATTACTAACCCCAACCCCTTAGGCTCCGTTCACATGTCAGCGTATGGATCGCTGGCAGAACCGCCGCGGTTCCGCCCGCGATCCGGAGAATATTGCAAATCGCGGGACGCCTGTGCGTTGCCCGTTGATTTGCAATAGCCCCCCAAACGCTGAGCGATGTTGTCGCGATTTCCGCCTGCCGAATCGCGGTAACATCGTGCAAAAAAAAATTGCGGGACGCATTACGCCCAAAAAAGTACAAGAGCTTCTTTGGAGCGTATTGCGTCCCGCGATTTTTTTTTGCGCGATGTTACCGCGATTCGGCAGGCGGAAATCGTGGGAACATCGCTCAGCGTTTGGGGGGCTATTGCAAATTCAACGGGCAACGCACAGGCATCCCGCGATTTGCAATAATCTCCAGATCGCGGGCGGAACCGCGGCGGTTCTGCCCGCGATCCATACGCTGACATGTGAACGGAGCCTAAGGCTACATTCACACCTGAGCGTAGCGTTTTCACGCGTTTTTACCGTGTTTTTTACCGCGATTTACAGGAGTTTTTTGTGCAGGCGTTTTTAGATTGAATAGAGACCAATGGAAAACGCCTGTAATCTGCCCAAAAAGAAGCTCATGTACTTTTTTGAGCGTTGGGCGTTTTGCTTACAGCGTCAAAACGCTCAGATGTGAACAGGGGCCATTGAAAGGAATAGGATTTGTCTTGTTGGGCGTTTTGAGAGCTGATCCTAGAGCAGAAAAACTCCCCAAAAACGCCAACATGTGAACGGAGCCTAACTCTAACCCCTAAAAAAATAATAATAATAAAAATTTAAAAAAGAAAGAAAAACTGATGGAAAAGCTAAAAAGGCATAAAAATCGAGCAACAAATGATGCAACAGATAATAGTTTTATCTATTGGGTAATAAAAAATGGCAAAGCTCAAAAACACTCTAATGGGCATAATAATGCATCAAAACCGCAGAAAAAAAAAACGCCAAAAAATGCCGGAAAAGCACCCATAGACGCTACGCTCTGGTGTAAATGCAGCCTGATGCCTCGGGCATAAGTGGATACAAAGCAGCCTGTTGGTATTAATATGAACATTTTTAGGCCCCTTTCACACATGTGCGACTTGTCCTGCGACTTGGGACTGCAAGTCGTACCTCACGAGTACCATTCATATCTGTGCGACTTCAAGTCGCAGTGACTTCAGAGTAGTCACTGCACGACTTTGGTCTGACTTTGATGTGACTTGAGGTCCATGGACCTCAGGATTACACAGGCATTGCTTTAAGTCGTGGCAAAGTCACATCAAAGTCGTGCGACTTTCAGGACGTACAAGCGTGAAAGGGGCCTAAGTGCCGGTTCACATTAGTGCGATCCCAGAGATCGTATGTAATTCAGAGCGCACTGCTCCTAAAATCACATGCGATCTCTGTGCAGTGCAAATTCAGCCATACAGTTTGTATGTCTGAATTCGCACCGCAATCGCACTAAAACACGCACAGGACCCTTTTTTTGGTCCGCAGCAAAATCGGATCGCATGGTGGTTCACGCTAGTGCGATCCGGCGATCTTGCAGATCGCAATGCGATATGCGATCTTATCTGGGGGTGTTGTTAACTTGTAATTGACACCCTCAGCGTATCGCATATGGCAGTGTGAACTGCCCAGGGGTGCGGATGCGATGCGGGAACACGCTGTATAATTATAGCGTTCCCGCATCGCAGAAATGTGAACCTGGCACTAAAGGGTCCCCAAAAAGCCATCCACTCAGCCGTATACTAGATATCAGGAGCTGGGGGGTCATCTACGCTGAAATCTCCAAAGTGTTTGGGGGGAATCGCCCTTAAAAAAACGCAGCTTTTCCGTCCGGCGTGGACGGGTCCGGTGTCTGTGCGATCTGCGAGTTTATTTCCAGCTTCTGCAAGGCCAGCAATGTTCTGATATAAAGCCCGGGAGAGGCCAAAATCTGGAGGAGGAGACCTCAAAGTAAAGGCTGAATGGAAGCGCACATTCCTCCCGCCTTCATAAACATCGGGGGGCCGAACCGCGTCCGCAGGGAGCTCCGGCTGCAACCGCACAGCTTGTGATCAGAGGGGCCAAATTTGCAGCGCCGCCGCCACCCGCATCCTGATCCCCCCCCTCCCCCCCAATCACATTAATGTTAACACATCTGCGGGAAAACATAGAAAACAGACTTTCCACCTCCAAGAGATTCCAGGAGATTCTCCTTATTATCATTTCCCATCTTTTTTTCTTTATTTGTATCTTTCTTTTTTTTTTTTTTTTGTTATTTCACAAAAATGTAATAATATATTTATTATATTAATAATACATTTTAAAAAAATGAATTAATAATTTAATAATATATGATCACAACTGGATTGCTTTTTTTTTTTTTTTGTGAATTTATTATTACTATATATTTTTTTTTTAGATTCCAGAACAATATACCGCGCATGCTGGAAACGTAACATGTCTGAGGCCGCGTTCGGTGTTCCCAATGATGGGGCACTATTCCTCCCACTGACACCAATGATGGGGCACTATTCCTCCCACTGACACCAATGATGGGACACTATTCCTTCCACTGACACCAATGATGGGGCACTATTCCTCCCACTGACACCAATGATGAAGCATTATTCCTCCCACTGACACCAATGATAGGACACTATTCCTTCCCCTGACACCAATGATGGGGCACTATTCCTCCCACTGACACCAATGATGAAGCATTATTCCTCCCACTGATACCAATGATGAAGCATTATTCCTCCCACTGACACCAATGATGGGGCACTATTCCTCCCACTGACGCCAATGATGGGACACTATTCCTCATACTGACATCAATGATGGGGCACTATTCCTCCCACTGACACCAATGATGGGGCACTATTCCTCCCACTGACACCAATGATGGGGCACTATTCCTCCCACTGACACCAATGATGGGGCACTAATCCTCCCACTGACACCAATGATGGGGCACTAATCCTCCCACTGACACCAATGATGGGGCACTATTCCTCCCACTGACACCAATGATAGGACACTATTCCTTCCACTGACACCAATGATGGGGCACTATTCCTCCCACTGACACCAATGATGAAGCATTATTCCTCCCACTGATACCAATGATGGGGCACTATTCCTCCCACTGACACCAATGATGGGGCACTATTCCTCCCACTGACATCAATGATGGGGCACTATTCCTCCCACTGACACCAATGATGGGGCACTATTCCTCCCACTGACACCAATGATGGGGCACTATTCCTCCCACTGACGCCAATGATGGGACACTATTCCTCCTACTGACATCAATGATGGGGCACTTCTCCTCCCACTGACACCAATGATGGGGCACTATTCCTCCTACTGACACCAATGATGGGGCACCATTCCTCCCACTGACGCCAATGATGGGGCACTATTCCTCCCACTGATACCAATGATGGGGCACTATTCCTCCCACTGATACCAATGATGGGGCACTATTCCTCCCACTGACGCCAATGATGGGGCACTATTCCTCCCACTGATACCAATGATGGGGCACTATTCCTCCCACTGACGCCAATGATGGGGCACTATTCTTCCCACTGACACCAATGATTAGGCACTATTCCTCCCACTGACACCAATGATGGGGCACTATTCCTCCCACTGACACCAATGATGGGGCACTATTCCTCTCACTGACACCAATGATGGGGCATTATTTTTTCTGCTGACATTGGGACCTTTTCCTACTGAGCCCTCTGAAAATGAACGAAAAAAAAGCAACCCATAAATGTTTTACGCCGCGCATGCATTAAGCGGGGAAGGGGAACTTGTTGCTCGCAGGTTTGCGGCGTACAAAGTGTTTGCGATCGCTGAACGACATGGAGAATAAATTACAGCTCCCCTGATAAATGGTTCTATTAGCGCTCCCAGATTGTTCATGCAGATAGGTTGCGCGGAGCGGAGCGGCGCACGCCGCGCACACGCCACATACATGGCTGTAAATAGGTTATTGGGCGTGTAAATAACACATTAGAGATCTGCATTTGTGGCGTGTCGCCCCGGGGCGGGAGAGTGGAAGGAATAAATAATGGCAGACAGGGAAGTAAAAGGACGGCATTAATCGCCGCCGCCTGCAGGAGCGTAAACATGACGGACGTGATAACAATCCGAATACGGGCGCCGCTAAACGATGGGGGATGGATCGCTGCTCCGAGCGCCAGATATCAAAAACGACGGAATTCGGGGGGATGGGAGAGCACCAAAACGAAGCCATGGATGGCGTGCCGGCTGTTGGGGAACTACAAATACCACCATGCCTTATAATAGCCATTTTATTACGTTCTAAGTTTAGATTGGCTGCAGTGTTGTCTGTGGGGGAGAATGAGATTCAGATCCTCACACTGAGGCTTTCCCGACTCTCGGGACTCTCAAGTCAGCGGCCTCTGAAAAGACAGATCCCGCTGGCTCCTCCCCCTTCCTCCTCATCAACATCCCAATTCAAATTGAATTCATTTATTTTAGACCCAATTACTTCATCACTGGTTGTGGATTTGTGCTGGGAGGGGGAATTTGTTCTAGAAAGATGGGGGGGGGGGACGATTTGTGCAGGGAGGGGAGATTTGTGCTAGAAGAGGGGACGATTTGTGCAGAAAGGGGAGATTTGTGCTAGAAGAGGGGAGGATTTGTGCAGGGAGGGGAGATTTGTGCTAGAAGAGGGGAGGATTTGTGCAGGGAGGGGAGATTTGTGCTAGAAGAGGGGAGGATTTGTGCAGGGAGGGGAGATTTGTGCTAGAAGAGGGGAGGATTTGTGCAGGGAGGGGAGATTTGTGCTAGAAGAGGGGAGAATTTGTGCATGGAGGGGAGATTTGTGCTAGAAGAGGGGAGGATTTGTGCTGGGAGGGGGGATTTGTGATAGAAGAGGTGAGGATTTGTAGGGAGGGGGGATTTGTGCTAGAAGAGGGGAGATTTTTACTAGGAGGTGAGATTTGGGGGGGAGGATTTGTGCACGAGGGGAGATTTGTGCCAGAAGAGGGGAGGATTTGTGCTTGGAGGGGGGATTTTTGCTAGAAGAGGGGAGGATTTGTGTGGGGAGGGGGATTTATGCTATAAGGAGGGGGGATCATTTGAACTAGGAGGTGGGATTTGGAGGGAAGGTTGTGCTGGGATGCAGGATTGGGGGTGAGAATTTGAGCTGGGAGGTTGGATTTGTGCTGGGAGGGGGAGGATTTGTGCAGGGAGGGGAGATGTGTGCTAGAAGAGGGGAGGATTTGTGCTGGGATGGGGGATTTGTGCTAGAAGAGGGAAGGATTTGTTGGGGGAGGGGGGATTTGGGGGTGGTTTTGTGCAGGGAGGGGGTTGCTGAGATGTGTGCTGGATGGGGAAGAGGATTTGGGGTAGGATAAGGGACAGATTTGTACTGGAGAAGGGAAGACTTGTGCTGGGAGGGGAATTTATACTATAAGGGGGGGGGGGAGCACTTCTGCTGGGAGGTGGGATTTGTGTGAGAATGGGGGGATATGTGCTAGAATGGGGGGAGCATATGTTCTGGGAAGGGGATTTGTGCTTAAAGTGGGAAGAATTTCCACTGCGAGGGGGGATTTGTGCTAGAAGGGGAGGGTTTTTTTTCAGGAAGGGGAGATTTCTGCTAGAATGAGAAGGGGATGATTTGTACTAGGAGGTGGGATTTGGAAGGACGATTTGTGCTGTGAGGCAGAATTAGGGGGGAAGACTTGTGCTGGGAGGGATTTAGAGGGAGTATTTATGCTGGGAGGCGGGATTAGGGGGAGGATTTGTGCTGGGAGGAGGGATTAGGGAGAGGATTTGTGCTGGGAGGGGGGATTAGGGGGGAGGATTTGTGTTGGGAGGAGGGATTAGGGAGAGGATTTGTGTTGGGAGGTGGGATTAGGGGGAGGATTTGTGCTGGGAGGGGGGATTAGGGGGAGGATTTGTGCTGGGAGGGGGGATTAGGGGAGAGGATTTGTGCTTGGAGGCAGAATTAGAGGGGAGGATTTGTGCTGAGATGTGGGATTAGGGGGAGGATTTGTTTTGGGAGGTGGGATTTGGAAGGACGATTTGTGCTGCGGGGTGGAATTAGGGGGGGATTTGTGCTGGGAGGTGGAATTTGGGGGGGGATTTGTGCTGGGAGGCGGGATTTGGGGGGAGCATTTGTGGTGGGAGGTGGAATTTTGGGGGCGGATTTGTGCTGGGAGGCAGGATTTGGAAGGACGATTTGTGCTGGGAGGGGGGATTTGTGCTGGGAGGCGGGATTAAGGGGGAGGATTTGTGCTAGGAGGCGGGATTAGGGGGAGGATTTGTGGTGGGAGGGGATTATAGGAGGGAAAGGATTTGTGGGTAGGTAGGACGAGGCACAGATGTTCCTACCATGTATAATATATATAATGGTGGAAAGGACTCAGGTTAGGGGGCGCTATACTTGCCTTGCCCCGGGTGCAACCCACGCTAAGCCACAGGAGGCGGAGCTCCGTCTGACTGGCTGCAGCTTCTACTGGAGAAGCTCACAGTGTGCGGTGAAATCAGAGGAAGCCGTTTCAGTCCAGAGAAGGAGCGGCGCTCTTTAGCTGCTCATTGGGTGCCATCAGATCAGTGACAGTTGTAAATCTGGGGTGGGCGTGGCGCAAAGCTCTCAGGTACCCCCCCCGGCCCGCGCGTTTCGCCCGCAGGACGGCTGCCAGGAAGAGCACTAAGCGGCTGCAGGAGATAACATGTCCGGGGGAGGGGAATGTCCTCTCGGCCTCGGCTGGGTTTTATTTTTGATGCGGACGAATAATTCTCGCATTCCCTGAAGGAGAGATTTCTCGTTTTTTTGGCCGAGCCTCGGAAACCGCGCTCAGCCCACACACAGGATTCCACGTACGCAGGCGACTTCCTCCCGCCACCGTCAGAGAGAGAGAGAAAACCACATTCCGGGATTGGAGCTCCAAAGAGAGTAAAACTTTACATCCACATGCGTGTGTGGCGGTAACATGTGCCGGAGCGCAGCGCACATCCTGCTCCATGGCGCCCCCTGCGCACTGTGTGGTTGCGTTACAAACGATATGTCGCAGTTTTGGGGAAGGTTTTGGTGCGTTGGCGGGCCGGGATATTCAGAGGACTGGAAGAGACACCAAAATGTAACCCGAAGGGCTCATTCTGCTTTTCTCCTTGAAGAGCGATTTGTGCTCGGATTGCTCTTCAGAGAGCATTTGCCGGGCGGTGAGGAGGGGTTGTATTGCCTCTTCACACTTAAACGCCACACAAGGGCGCCCCCATTGAGGAAATGCTAAATCCTGTCTGCAGCAGACTGATGACATCATCACAGAATAGTCACTGGGAGAGGGGAGACTAAGGAAATGCTTCCTCCTGCCTGCAGCAGACTGATGACCTCACCTCAGCCTAGTCACTGGGAGAGGGGAGACTGAAGACATGTTTCCTCCTCCTTCTACAAAGTTACAATGTACAATCTGATCACTGGGGAAAAAAGGAGCCCTGAGGAGCCCTGGCAGACTGAGGAGATGCTTCCTTCTGCCTGGAGCATACTGGTGACCTCACCTCAGCCTAGACAATGTCACTGGGAGGAGGAGAGACCGAGGAAATGCTTCCTCCTGCCTGCAGCAGACTAATAAAATCATCTGCCTAGGCAAAGTCACTGGGGGAGGGGACACTGAGGGAAATGCTTCCTCCTCCTTCTACAAAGTCACAATGTACAGTCTAAACAGAGGGGGAAGGGGGGTAGACTGAGGAAATGCTTCTTCCTGCCTGCAGCAGACTAATGACATCATCTCAGCCTAGCCAGAGTCACTGGGTGAAGGGAGAAGAAGTAAATGCTTCCTCCTGCTTGCAGCAGACTGATGACATCATCTCAGCCTAGACCTCACCTTAACCTAGACAAAGTCACTGGAGGAGGGGGAGACTGAGGAAATGCTTCCTCCTCCTTCTACAAAGTTACAATGTAAAGTCTGATTACTAGGGAAGGGGTGGGGGGGGGGTAGACTGAGGAAATGCTTGCTTCTGCCTGCAGCAGAGTGATGACCTGATCTCAGCCTAGGCAAAGTCACTGGGGGAGGAGAGACAGAGGAAATGCTTCCTTCTGCCTGCAGCAGACTGATGACCTCACCTTAACCTAGACAAAGTATCTGGAGGAGGGGGGAGACTGAGGAAATGCTTCCTCCTCCTTCTACAAAGTTACAATGTAAAGTCTGATTACTAGGGAAGGGGTGGGGGGGGGGTAGACTGAGGAAATGCTTGCTTCTGCCTGCAGCAGACTGATGACCTGATCTCAGCCTAGACAAAGTCACTGGGGGAGGAGAGACTGAGGAAATGGTTCCTCCTCCTTCCTCCTCCTTCTACAAAGTTACAATGTACAGTCTGATCACTAGGGGGTGGGGTGGGGGGGTTGGGGATAGACCGAGGAAATGCTTCCTTCTGCCTGCAGCAGACTGATGACATCATCTTAGCCTAGACAAAGTCACTGGGGAAGGGGAGACTGAGGAAATGCTTCCTCCTCCTTCTACAAAGGACTGAGGAAATGCTTCCTTCTGCCTGCAGCAAACTGATGACCTCACCTTAACCTAGACAAAGTATCTGGGGGGATGGGAGACTGGGGAAATGCCTCCTCCTGCCTGCAGCAGTTTGATGACATCATAAGCCTAGATGAAGTCACTGGGGGAGGGGAGACTGGGGAAATGCTTCCTTCTGCTTGCAGCAGACTGATGACATCATCTCAGCCTAGACAAAGTCACTGGGGGGAGGGGAGACTGAGGAAATGCTTCCCTCTGCCTGCAGCAGAGTGATGACATCATAAGCCTAGGTGAAGTCCCTGGGTTGTATCTCAGGGATGGATTTGTATTGGTGGAAGGTTCCTGAATGTTGATCCCGGTACTGTCTGTGTTGCATGTATGAGATTTATTCCCGGGGATTTATAAGGGGATGGAAGTTTCCCTATTTCCTGGGGCCTGAAACATGTCGGTGATCGGTGACGAGGGATAGGGATTTTATTTTGCCCCCTCCAGTGATGAGGGCTGAGAAGGTCGCACTGTGTGGCTGAGCTGTACAGCAGCGGAAGAATGGAGTTCCCCTTTAAGTAGCCCCTCCCACTGGCTTTCTATAATCCGTTAACCCCTTGTCTGCCCGAGGAGGCATTAAGGATCAAATTGCTGCAAAGCCGCAGGAAGGAAGCGGAGAGCCGGCCTCTTCCCCCACCTTTAATCCCCCCGGCCCCGGAGCGCAGGTAGAGCGACGCCAGAGAGGGCGCGGCCCCCCCGCTCCACCTGAACCCCCGTCTGGGGGCCCCATAATGACCCGTCACTCAACCCCCGCCTGACTCCAACATCACACTGCAAGAAGTGCTACTGTGCACAGATACCGAGAATTATACCCGCCATACAAGAGAAGTGCTACTGTGCACAGATACCGAGAATTACACCCACCATACAGGACAAGAGAAGTGCTACTGTGCACAGATACCGAGAATTACACCCATCATACAGGACAAGAGAAGTGCTACTGTGCACAGATACCGAGAATTATACCCGCCATACAGGACAAGAGAAGTGCTACTGTGCACAGATACCGAGAATTACACCCACCATACAGGACAAGAGAAGTGCTACTGTGCACAGATACCGAGAATTACACCCATCATACAGGACAAGAGAAGTGCTACTGTGCACAGATACCGAGAATTATACCCGCCATACAGGACAAGAGAAGTGCTACTGTGCACAGATACCGAGAATTACACCCACCATACAGGACAAGGGAAGTGCTACTGTGCACAGATACTGAGAATTACACCCACCATACATGACAGGAGAAGTGCTACTGTGCACAGATGCCGAGAATTACACCCACCATACATGACAGGAGAAGTGCTACTGTGCACAGATACCGAGAATTACACCCACCATACATGACAGGAGAAGTGCTACTGTGCACAGATACCGAGAATTACACCCGCCATACAGAACGAGAGAAGTGCTACTGTGAATAGGAACAGATACCGAGAATTACACCTTCCATAGAGGACAATAGAAGTGATACTGTGCAGAGATACCGAGATTTACACCCGCCATACAGGACAAGAGAAGTGCTACTGTGCACAGATACTGAGAATTACACCCACCATACATGACAGGAGAAGTGCTACTGTGCACAGA
The DNA here is from genome assembly GCF_965119305.1 of Pelophylax lessonae. Classification (NCBI taxonomy): domain Eukaryota; kingdom Metazoa; phylum Chordata; class Amphibia; order Anura; family Ranidae; genus Pelophylax; species Pelophylax lessonae. Next base: position 322,824,810 of record NC_138773.1, read on the forward strand.
TACCGAGAATTACACCCACCATACATGACAGGAGAAGTGCTACTGTGCACAGATACCGAGAATTACACCCGCCATACAGAACGAGAGAAGTGCTACTGTGAATAGGAACAGATACCGAGAATTACACCTTCCATAGAGGACAATAGAAGTGATACTGTGCAGAGATACCGAGATTTACACCCGCCATACAGGACAAGAGAAGTGCTACTGTGCACAGATACCGAGAATTACACCCACCATACAGCACAAGAGAAGTGCTACTGTGCACAGATACCGAGAATTACACCCACCATACAGGACAAGAGAAGTGCTACTGTGCACAAATACCGAGAATTACACCCACCATACAGCACAAGAGAAGTGCTACTGTGCATAGGAACAGATACCGAGAATTACACCCGCCATACAGGACAAGAGAAGTGCTACTGTGCACAGATACCGAGAATTACACCCACCATACAGCACTAGAGAAGTGCTACTGTGCATAGGAACAGATACCGAGAATTACACCCGCCATACAGGACAAGAGAAGTGCTACTGTGCACAGATACCGAGAATTACACCCCCCCATACAGCACAAGAGAAGTGCTACTGTGCACAGATACCAAGAATTACACCCGCCATACAGAACAATAGAAGTGCTACTGTGCACAGATACCGAGAATTACACCCGCCATACAGGACAAGAGAAGTGCTACTGTGCATAGGAATAGATATCGAGAATTACACCCACTATACAGCCCAAGAGAAGTGCTACTGTGCACAGATACCGAGAATTACACCCACCATACATGACAGGAGAAGTGCTACTGAGCATAGGAACAGATATCGAGAATTACACCCGCCATACAGGACAAGGGAAGTGCTGCTGTGCACAGATACTGAGAATTGCACCCCCCATACAGGACAAGAGAAGTGCTACTGTGCATAGGAACAGATACCGAGAATTACACCCGCCATACAGGACAAGAGAAGTGCTACTGTGCACAGATACTGAGAATTACACCCACCATACAGGACAAGAGAAGTGCTACTGTGCACAGATACCGAGAATTACACCCGCCATACAGGACAGGAGAAGTGCTACTGTGCATAGGAACAGATACCGAGAATTACACCCGCCATACAGGACAAGAGAAGTGCTACTGTGCACAGATACTGAGAATTACACCCACCATACACGACAAGAGAAGTGCTACTGTGCACAGATACTGAGAATTACACCCACCATACAGGACAAGAGAAGTGCTACTGTGCACAGATACCGAGAATTACACCCGCCATACAGGACAGGAGAAGTGCTACTGTGCATAGGAACAGATACCGAGAATTACACCCGCCATACAGCACAAGAGAAGTGCTACTGTGCACAGATACCGAGAATTACACCCACCATACAGGACGAGAGAAGTGCTACTGTGCACAGATACCGAGAATTACACCCGCCATACAGGACAGGAGAAGTGCTACTGTGCAGACTCCATACATACAGAATAAGAACAGATACTGAGAATTACACTTGGCATACAGGAGGAGAGAAGTTGTACTGTGAAGGCAGAGGTGATCTCGGTATCGGCACACTATAGACGTGGGCGGGAAATTTTGGAGGCTTCTGCTTTTCTAACGTTCTAATTGGTTCCTGAAGAATTTGGAGTTTGGCGCAGATCCCCTCCCCCTCCTGGTGGGGGAAGGTGTTTGATGAGCTCTTAATTCGGAGCAGACCGCACTGTCACGTCTCGGGTCGGAGTTCCTGAGAAGATGAGAAATGGCGGCTTTGGCTGGGATTCTTCAGTAATTCAGAGAACAATGGCGGTTCAGGAAAACGCGGATTCGTCCCGCAGAAAGCGACAAATATCTTCATAAAGAGCGTTCCAAATTAGAGAGAACATCTTCATCTGGGGGACAGCGGGGGGAGGGGGGTGCACCAAAATCACTGTTATTTTGGGCCCTTTCACTTCTCAGTGGCCTCATATGTCTCCCATTAGTGTGCGCCCTCGGTGGTCATAGGGTAATAAGCCCCTGATGGTCATAGGGTAATAGATCACCGATGATCATAGGGTAAAAGATCCCTGATGGTCATCAGGTAATAGACCCCCAATGGTTATAGGGTACTAGACCTCCTATGGTCATAGGGTAATAGACCACCAATGGTCATAGGGTACTAGATCCCTGATGGTCATGGGGTAATAGATCCCTGATGGTCATAGGGCAATAGACCTGATGGTCATAGGGTAATAGATCACCGATGGTCATAGCGCAATAGACCCCTGATGGTAATAGGGTAATAAATCCCTGATGGTCATAGGGTAGTACACCACCAATGGTCATAGGGTAATAGACCCCTGATGGTCATCGGGTAATAGACCCCAAAGGTTATAGGGTACTAGACTCCCTGTGATCATAGGGTAATAGACCCCAATGGTCATAGTGTAATAGATCCCTGATGGTCATCGGGTAATAGACTCCAATGGTTATAGAGTACTAGACCCCCTGTGGTCATAGGGTAAAAGACCACCAATGATCATAAGGTAATAGATTCCTGATGGTCATAGTGTAATAGATCCCTGATGGTCATCCGGTAATAGACCCCAATGGTTATAGGGTACTAGACCCTCTGGGGACATAGGGTACTAGATTCCTGATGGTCATAGGGTAATAGACCCGATGGTCATAGGGTAATAGATCACCGATGGTCATAGGGCAATAGACCCCTGATGGTAATAGGGTAATAGATCCCTGATGGTCATCGGGTAATAGACCACAATGGTTATAGGGTACTAGACCCCCTGTGGTCATAGGGTAATAGACCACCAATGGTCATAGGGTACTAGATCCCTGATGGTCATAGAATAATAGACCCCTGATTGTCATAGGGTAATAGACCCCTGATGGTGATAGGGTAATAGACCCCCAGTGTTCATAAGGTAATAGACCCCCAATGGTCATAGGGTAATAGATCCCTGATGGTCATAGTGTAATAGATCCCTGATGGTCATCGGGTAATAGACCCCAATGGTTATAGGGTACTAGACCCCCAGTGGTCGGACCCCAAACTGACATTTTTGACACTTTTGGGGGGACCAGTGACATTACTACAGTAATCAGTGCTAAAAATATGCACTGTTACTGTAATAATGACACTGGCAGGGAAGGGGTTAACACTTTGGGTGATCAAGGGGTTAATTGTGAGTCTAGGGGGTGCTTTCTAACTGTGAGGGGGATGGGCTTATGGAATCAACACAGAGACCTGTGATCCTAAATAGGAGGAGCTCTGTGTTCATTCCAGAGAGAACAACGGTCTGCTGTGTTTACAACAGTAGACCGTCGTTCTCTCTCCACGGGGAGCGATCATGGGTGCACGGCGGCAATCATGGCCACCATCGGCTTCCCCGCTGCCTAATGGGGGAGCGCTCCCGCGAACCAACGTATAGGTACGTTGGTTCGCGCAGCTGAGCCAGTATATCTGCGGCGGGCGGTCGGCAAGTAGTTGTGTGAAATATGTAAAAAAATTGCCCCGAACAGCAAGTGGTTAAGCGCGCTGGGATACTGTACGGAGCGCGCATTGAACGCGGCGGTGTGAACGGCCCCTAAATCGCAGTTTTATTGGAATCTCCTCAATATGTGCCCTAGTGACAGGTTCTCTTTAAACCTGATTTATTTTTTTTTTTTCTGTCCTCCTAAGACGGCTTCATTAGGTGATGAATAAATGGCTACGCGTTTCAGCGCGATGTCGGGTCGTTTGTTATGTTGGCCGTCGCTCTCCCAGCTGCCTGTTTCCCGCGATCTGTCATTAATCAGAAAGGAAATATCGGCCCGGCGGGGTGATTGCGATCTCCTTCATTACTATCTGCAGGATTAAAGCTTTTCCTGAACCTATCTGGTACGGGACGGGGAGAGCCGGGAACATCCATCTCCAGAGGCGACGCCGCGGCCTCGCCAACGGGACAAGGTGCTACCCTGCAGGACTTTATAATAAGCTCCTGGATGATCTGCAGGAAAAAAGCTGAATCCCCCCACCGGGCCCCGGGACCGCCAATTCATCAGTGGGGACACCACGGACAGGTCTGTGCAACCCAGATAATAGGGGTTGGGTCAAATTTAGACAGATGAGATTCGTTTGGTTCCGAATTGAAATTTGGATGTATTTTTTTGTTGTTCAGTAATTCGGATGTATCCGAATTCCCAAATCCTCCGAAATAATATGACCACATTTCTCTGAAATAAGGAAATCTGAATTCAAATTGAATTTGGAAACGAAAATGAAGTGTAAACATATTGCAATTCTTAGATGTAAAAAAATTGGCAGCCACATTAAAAAAAAAGAATCGAATGGTGATTCGAATTTTTCTGAATTTGACCAAATTCAATTCAATTCAGCCAAATTTTAAACATTTTGAATAAAAAAAAATGTAAACATATTGCAATTCTAAACGTTAAAAATTTGGCAGCAGCAGTCGAATAAAAAAAAAAAATTCAAATGACCATTTACATTTTTCTAAACTCAATCTAATCGAATTCAATTCGACCAAATTCGGAAAAATTTGTATATGAAATGTAAACATATTGCAATTCTTAGGTGTGAAAAATCGTCAGCCGCATTCAAATAAAAATTTTTTTTTTCGAATTCGAATGCTGATTTGAATGTTTCCGAATTCAACCAAATTTGAAACATTTGGAATATAAAAATGTAAACATATTGCAATTATAAATGTGAAAAATTTGGCAGCAGCAGTTGAATTAAAAAAAAAAAAATTCAAATGCCCATTTAAATTTTTCTAAACTCAATCAAATTGAATTAAATTTAACCAAATTTGGAAAAATTTGAATATTAAATGCAAACCTATTGCAAATCTTACATGTAAAAAATTCACCAGCCGCATTAAAAAAAAAAAAAAAAATTTGAATGCCAATTAAAATTTTTCCGAATATGGTCGAATGCTATTCAATTGGTTTGAATTTGGAAAAATCATGAATACGAAATGTAAACATATTGCGATTCTTAGATGTGCAAAATTTGGCAGCCGCATTCGAATACAATTTCTTTTTATTTGAATGCCGTTTCAAATTTTTCCAAATTCGACCAAATTTAATTCAATTCAACCAAATTTGTAAAAATTTGTATATAAAATGTAAATATATTGCAATTCTTAGATGTGAAAAATTTGCCAACCGCATTTGAACAAAACAAATTTCGATTTAGAATGGCGATTTAAATTTTTCCGAATATGGTAGAATGCCATTCCGATCGTTTGAATTTGGAAAAATTTGAATATGAAATGCAAACATATTGCGATTCTTAGATGTGCAAATTTTGGCAGCCACATTTGAATAAAAAAAATTTGAATTTAAATTCCAATTTGAATTTTTCAAATTTTGTGGAATTCAGTTAGGTTGAATTTGGAAAAATTTTAATATAAAATGTAAACATATTGCAAATCTTAGATGGGCAAAATTTGGCAGCCACATTCGAATAAAAACAATTTGAATGAAGATTTGAATTTTTCTGAATGTGGTCGAATTCATTCCAATTCAGTTGAATTTGGAAAAAATTGAAAATGAAATGTAAAACATATTGCAATTCTTAGATGTGAAAAATTCAACAACCGCATTCAAATAAAAAAAAATTTCTATTCGATTGCCGATTCAAATTTTTTTCGAATTCTACTAAATTGAATGGAATTGGAACAAATTTGGAAAAATTTGAATATGAAATTCAAACATATTGCAATTCTTAGATGTGAAAAATTCGCCAGACGCATTCGAATAAAAAAAAAATTCTAATTTGAATGCCAATTAGAAATTTTAACAATTTTGTGGAATTCAGTTAGGTTGAATTTGGGAAAAATTAAATATGAAATGTAAACATATTGGCGCTTGATGTGAAAAATTCACCAGCCGCATTAGAATCAAAAAAGTTTGAACAACTTTGGAAGTTTGGAAAATTCGAATTGAATTTGAAAACGAATAAACAAATTCCAAAAATTAATTTAACTAAACAAAATTAGTTAATTAGGAATTTGAAACAAAACAAAATTAATTTTTTCGTTCTGCACGTCCAATCTCATTTTTCTGACTGGTGTAATTGGCTGTAAAGCGAAGAGCTGATTGCTGAGAATTCTACATCATTAGACCGCTGTCTGGCAAGCGAAACAATCCCAACGCGTTTCAATCACTGACTCATTTCTGATACCGAAGTAGTGATGATCAATAAAAATGAAACTTTGAATATATTGTATTACATCGCTATTCATATTATTGTTATCTATTATTATCAGTCTGAAGAATAAGATCTGGAATCCAACAAGCAGGAGGCTTCTGATGCGGATCTTGTGATGGGGAGGAGCTTGCATTCCAGAAATTAGAAACAATGTTACCAGAATGTATCTAAGCTGGAGAGAGAATGTTTACATGTATCAGTTCAGCAATTCCTTAGAGCTCAGCATCAGAAGCTGCAGATGCACTCATTTCCTTGGGGCCATCCAGCATCATCTAGCACTTTCCTCCCCAGCCTCTCTGTCCCTGGTCTGCCCCTTTCATTATCTGTATTTGGGTTCTTCCACTCATGGAGGCTCAGCTCAACATGTGGGCATTACCCATGCAAATCCAACCTGCCTAGGAATGCCCACTACTCCTTCCTGGGCGAACCTATCCCTGGCCCCGCCCCTTTCATTTATTGGAATTCAGTTCTTTCAATCATGAAGGCTCAGCATCACATGTGGGCGTTACTTATGCTAATACAGCCCCCCTAGAAACGCCCACTCCTCCAGACTGACACCCACCCAATATATATTGATATTTGCATATATTGTCACAAGAGCCCGCCCATTGCTTGCATCGGAATTCTCAGTGGGCGTTACCCAATACACCCTGGTTAGGAACGCTCCAGACTAACACCACTCATCAAGACATTGTGATATTTGCATAACTCCTCCCACTCTCCAGACTGACACCTACCCATCGAGACATTTTGAAATTTGCCTAATTCCTCCCACTCTCCAGACTGACACCCACCCATCAAGGCATTAGGATATTTGCATAACTCCTCCCACTCTCCAGACTGACACCTAGTCATCAAGACATTGTGATATTTGCATAACTCCTCCCACTCTCCAGACTGACACCCACCCATAAAGGCATTTGAATATTTGCATAACTCCTCCCACTCTTTCAGACTGACACCCACCCATCAAGGCATTTGGATATTTGCATAACTCCTCCCATTCTTGTAGATTGACACCCACAAAGGCATTTGGCTATTTACATAACTCCTCCCACTCTCCAGACTGACACCCACCCATCAAGGCATTTGGATATTTGCATAACTCATCCCACCCCTCCAGACTGACACTGGCCCATCAAGACACCAAGCACTCACTGCTTACATCAGGGCTGAGGTCTCTGGAGAGGAGTACTGAGGCAGGGTGCTGTGATGTTATCAGGAAGCAATGTACATCCCACCTGACATGATCTGCCTGCATTGCATAGAGAAGCACAGAAGTCTGGTGATGCCTAGAGACAGGAAGTGGGTGAAAACAGGCTGCAGGAGATCCGCAGCACAGAGGTGTACCCAAGAATAAGCAGGGAATAAAGCAAGTGGGTCTATGGGGGATGGAGAGGGTCAGGTATGTCATGAATATGGAAAATGGAAAAGTTTTATTTAAAAATGTCATTAGTATGTTGATGAGGGGGGAGGGGGAAATATAAGCAGATTAAACTTCAGCTGTGGGGCTCGGCGCTCTCACCGCGGCGGGCCTGCGATTATTAATAACTGTCATTTCTGCGCTGGAAGCGGATACTTCAGCAGCCTCCGGATCATAATTCAAATCCAGAGCGTTCATTAGGGCTGACCTGAAATGTATGCGTGCCGCGTGGAAGCCGGCTTTATTAATGAGCCGGCCGGGCCACACTCGCCAAACGCCGCCGCCGCGCTCCTCTAGATTGTCAGCTGCTTGTGTTTTGGCAGGTGCTGAGCAGCCAACGCGGGGAACGCGGAGATGTCACCGCCGTATTTCATCCTCCGTCAAATTACAGGATGGATGAAGGCGAGGGACGAGCGCAGCAGAACAAAACGTGGCGAGAAGCCTCTTATTTTAACCTAAAAATCCCCAAATTACATAGAATTAAAGATTTAGGAGTATTAAACGTAAATGTCTGTTTCTGTCTCGGAGTCGGGAATATTTGGACGCTGACGGTGGGAGGAGCCACTTTTCCCGCTCGTCACATCTGCGCTCTTTTATTTTTTTAACCACTTCCGGACCACCTGCTGCGTATATACTGCGGCCGGGCGGCCCGGCTACACGAAATCTCCTACATGTATGTGATTTTGTGCACGGGTATTCGAGGGGGCGCGTGTGAGTGGACACAGCGGGAGCCAATCAGCAGGTCAAGGCCGCCGGGGACCCGCTAATCGTTTGGCGGAATGACAGAATGGCGGTCTGCCTTTGTAAACAAGACAGATCGCCGATCTGTCACAGAGGAAAAGAGAGATCTTATGTTTCAGCTAAGCAGTGGTCTGTAAATGGTGGCCCAGGGGGCCAGATGCGGCCCTCTGCTTGCTTATATCCGACGCTTGGGGCACAATTCCTCCCTATGACCCCAACAATGGAGCACAAAACCTCTCAATGACCACAATGGTGGGGCACATTTCCTCCCAATGACACCATTGATGGGGCAAAAATCCTCTAAATGACCCCAATGATAGAGCACGATTTCTCCCACTGACCCCAACAATGGGGCACAAATCCTCCCAACGATGCCAATGATACCAATGATGGGGCAAAAAACCTCTCAATGACCACAATGACACCAACGATGGGGCACAATTTCTACCAATGACAACAGCATTGGGGCACAATTCCTCTCAATGACGCCAACGATGGGGCGCAAATCCTCTCAATGACGCCAACAATAGGGCACAATTCCTCCCAATGACACCATTGATGGGGCAAAAATCCTCTCAATGACCCCAATGATGGGGCACAAATCCTCCCAATGACACCAACGATGAGGCACAATTTCTCCCAATGACACCAACGGGGCAAGATTCCTCCCAATGACCTCAAGGGTGGGTCACAAATCCTCTCAATGACGCCAATGATGGGGCACAATTCCTCTTAATGACCCCAAAGATGGGGCACAAATCCTCCCAATGACCCCAACGATGGGGCACAAATCCTCCCAATGACCCCAACGATGGGGTACAAATCCTCCCAATGAGGGGGAAAACAAATCCTCCCAATGACGCCAATGATGGGGCACAATTCCTCCCAATGACCCCAAGGATGGGGCACAAATCCTCCCAATGACACCAACGATGGGGCACAAAACCTCTCAATGACCCCAATGATGGGTCACAAATCCTCCCAATAACACCAGCCTTGGGGCACAAATCCTCCCAATGACGCCAATGATGGAGCACAATTCCTCTTAATGACCCCAAAGATGGGGCACAAATCCTCCCAATGACCCCAACGATGGGGCACAAATCCTCCCAATGACCCCAATGAGGGGGAAAACAAATCCTCCCAATGACGCCAATGATGGGGCACAATTCCTCCCAATGACCCCAAGGATGGGGCACAAATCCTCCCAATGACACCAACGATGGGGCACAAAACCTCTCAATGACCCCAATGATGGGGCACACTTCCTCCCAATGACACCAACAATGGGGCACAAAACCTCCCATTGATCCCAACGATCCCAACAATGGGGCACAAATCCTCCCAATGACACCAACGATGGGGCACAAAACCTCTCAATGACCTCAATGATGGGGCACAAATCCTCCCAATGACACCAACGATGGGGTAAATTTTATACCAATGACACCAATGACCTCAATTGCCCTTTGTTTAAACCATTTTGAGACCCCGTGCTCTAGTGCATCCACTCCCCCCACAGTTAGAAAGCACCCCCTAGGAGCACACATAAACCCTTGATTGCCCCTAGTGTTAACCCCTTCCCTGCCAGTGTCATTTATACAGTGACAGTGCATTTATTTTTTTTTAGCACTGGTCACTGTATTGGTGTATTGGCTTTGCCGCGTCGCTCGTTATGGTTTTCGGCTTCTTCCGGTCTCCACCAACAACCTTCCATAGAAAACATTTTCCTTGACTGCGCTCTGCAGAGCGGCAACAAAATGTAACATGCATGAAGAGAGCGGGCGCGTTCCACCCGCTAATCGCAGTGCGTATAACCCCCGTTGTGCCGCTGTTTAATTATTACGCGTTTTCCGCAGAGCTCCTCATCTTCACATTACCCAGAATCCCCGGCAGCCTCAGATCTATTATAGAACGGTCTGCTTAGGTATGCACGACCTTCTCTTTATCTGTTCCTTTTGAAGATTTACATCTGTTCACATCTTCGCGGCGTTATTGAGACGCCGAGCCGTGTTAGCGTCTCCGTTCTCCCGCGACGCCGATCACAAATTTCACATCCCTTCCCCCCCCCCCATCTGCTTCTTGACTAATCTACTGTGATTGGTTACGTCTGTTTGAGCGTCCTGTCATTTTTAAAGGCAATTCTTTGATTGGACGTCGCTACGGCGTATGTTGGTGTTATATTGGATGAACTGGGATCACGTGTGTTTGTTTATACCAAACTCCATCTTTTCTATGAGGTTCCGTAGCAGCAACAGAAGCCTTCCTGTGACTGTGTCCTGTTGCACGCCCTGCATGCATTTTTATACCAATCTTCATCTTTTGCACTAGAATTACTGGTCTATAAGTGCCGGTTCACACATATGCGATGCGGGAATCCTGCAAATATACTGCAGGTTCTGAATGGCTGAACTCGCAACGCACAGACATCACATGTGATTTGCAGAGCAGTGCGCTACATGCGATGTCTGACATCGCATGTATGTGTCAACCGGGACTGAGCGTTTTGCCAGTTTTTTTTTTTTTTGCACATTTTTATGAGCAATTTTGGCATGGTTTTATACAATGTTTTTGCGGTTTGGGGCTTTTTTTTTTTTTATTAGCCAATAGAGAAAATCTGTTGCATCAATTTGTTGCTAGGTTGTTCAGCTTTTTTAGGTTTTCCATCGTTTTTTTTTTTTTTTTTATTATCGTTATTCATTTATTATTATTTTTTTGTTAGGGGTAAGGGGTTAGATTAGGGTTAGGTTTAGGGGTTATATATATATATATATATATATTTTGGTTAGGGTGGTGATAATATTACAACTACTAATCATCATCATCATAATAATAATAAATATAAATATAAAAAAATACACAAATAAATAAAATATTTATTAATAAATACAATAAATGAAAACCATGTAAACATAAACAAAGAAATAACGAACCTAATAATACTACAACTGATCCGACTCAAAGTCGCCCCGACTTCGGGCGACTAATGAAGTCGCCCATGCACCGCAACTTCGGCGCGGCTTGCAACGACTTCTCATAATGGAAGTCAATGCAAGTCGCTCTGACTTTGCAAAAAAAAAAAATAGTGCAGGAACCTTTTTCTAAGTCGGAGCGACTTGAGTCGCTCTGATTAGAACGGTTCCATTTCATAGCATTGGAAGCTACTTGTCAGGCGACCAAGTCGCCTGACAAGTCGGATCAGTGTGAACCGGCACTCAGGGTTAGGATGTTAATATTAATACTACAACTACTAATAATCATCATCATAATAATAAAAATAATAATAAATGTAAAATAAATACACAAATAAATAAAAATAATCATAAATAAATACAATAAATGAAAACTACTGTATGTATAAATAAATAAATAACGAACCTAATAATGCTACAACTATTAGGGTAAGGGTGTTAATAATAATACTACAACTACTAATAATTATCATCATCATCATCATAAAAATAATAATAATAATAATAATTAAAAAAATATAAAAAATACACAAATAAATAAAAATAATCATAAATAAATACAATAAATGAAAACTATTTTAAAATAAATAAATAAATAACAAACCTAATAATACTACAACCATTAGGGTAAGGGTGTTAATAATAATACTACAACTACTAATAATCATCATCATCATAATAATAATAATAATAATAATTATTATTAAAAACATATAAAAAAGATACACAAATAAATAAAAATAATCATAAATAAATTCAGTAAATGAAAACTATGTTAAAATAAATAAATAAATAACAAACCTAATAATGCTACAACTATTAGGGTAAGGGTGTTAATAATAATACTACAACTACTAATAATCATCATCATCATAATAATAATAATTAAAAAAATATAAAAAAAATACACAAATAAATAAAAATAATCATAAATAAATACAGTTAATGAAAACTATGTTAAAATAAATAAATAACAAACCTAATAATGCTACAACTATTAGGGTACGGGTGTTAATAATAATACTAAAACTACTAATAATCATCATCATAATAATAGTAATAATAATAATAATTAAAAAAATATAAAAAATACAAAAATAAATAAAAATGATCATAAATAAATACAGTAAATGAAAACAATGTTAAAATAAATAAATAACAAACCTAATAATACTACAACTATTACAGTAAGGGTGTTAATAATAATAATAATAATAATAATAATAATAATACAACTATTAATAATAATAATCATTATCATCAACATCATAATAATAATAATAAAAATAATAATAAATAAATGTAAAATTAATACAAAACATAAATAAAAATAATCATAAATAAATACAATAAATGAAAACTATGTTAAAATAAATAAATAACAAACCTAATAATACTACAACTATTAGGGTTAGGGTGTTAATAATAATACTACAACTACCACTAATCATCATCATCATAATAATATTAATAATAATAATAAAAAAATTTAAAATAAATACACAAATAAAAATAATCATAAATAAATACAATAAATGAAAACCATGTTAAAATAAATAAATAACGAACCTAATAATACTACAACTATTAGGGTTAGGGTGTTAATAAAAATAAACCCTTAAAAATAAAAATAAAAACATAAAATAATTAATAATAAAAATAACACAAAATAAGTTATAAATATTAGTCATAATAATACATGATTATTAATAATATTGTTTTTTTTTCTTTTGGTTCGGGCATTTATTATTATTTTATCAATATTATTATTATTATGAATAATAAATAATAATACACCCCTGACCTTAAAACATTTATTTATTATTATTACATATTATTAATTTTTTTCATTTATTTATGATGATTTTAGTTATTTGTTTATGTTTATTTTACATTTATTTATTCATATATTATTACAATTTTTTATTTATATACATTTATTCATTTTAAACAAAAAAGTGTGCAAAAACGCGCAACAAAATGCGCAAAACGTGCACAAAAAACAAGTTGTGCTTTTCTATTAATTTCGATGGGAGTAAAAATGCACCAAAACTGCGCTAATCGGCCCAATTTGATGTACACTGATGGCGGTATATAGGCACCTGTAATAAATAAATGACAATGTCCCGCCTCCCTATACTGAGAACACAGCAAGACTTTTCACAGTCCCTGGCTCCTCCCACAGCGCACAGCGCCCCCCCCCCCCCCTTGTCTTCACACAGTGGCTGGGAATGGAGGTTGTACCGTTCTTATGGGGGGCTTCCGCAGCTGAGAAGAGAAGAACAGGCGTGCACACAACCTGAAATCGCATACACTGACTGAGAGATCCCCCCGCGCAGTCCGATAATCGCCCCCCCCCCCCCCCCCGGCTCTGGCTGATTAATCTGCCCTACTTTACTCATCATCTCCTCATTAGTCTCTTTCTGCAGAGAGGTCCCAGGGGGGTCCCCGGGAGTCGCATTACAGCGATCGGCGACCCATGGTAATCTGTCTGCCAATATAATGGAGTCATTGTCCCCCCAACTCTCCTGAATCTCCCAGGTTAGGAACAATGAGGGGTCTGTGGGGGGGGGGGGGTGAAGTAATTTGCAGTTAATAATTGCTAGACCCCCCCCCCCTTCCCCACAACTGAACTTTAACCCTTATATCTCCAACTAAGGCCCCTTTTACACTTGTGCGACTTGTCATGCAACTTTGGACATCAGTGTTGCACGACATGCCGTTCCCCATGTTTTCCAATGATAACCATTCATATATGTGCAACTTAGGGCCATGTGCGACTTGTCCTGCGACCTGCATCCTGCGTACTCCATGATTTCCAATGAGTACCGTTCCTTTCTCTGCGACTTCAAGATGCAATCACTTCAAAGTAGTCCCTGCACTACATTGGTCTGACTTTAATGCATTTTGAGGTCCGTAGACATTGCTTCAAGTCCAGTCAAAATCAATGTAAAATCATGCGACTTTTGGGTCGTGAAAGGGGCCTTAGGCGATTTTTTTATGCGATTTTGCCTGGTCTTGGAGCAATGTCTATGTCTACGGATCTCAAAACACATTAAATTCGGCCAAAAGTGGTGCAGGGACTACTTTGAAGTTGTTGCGATTTGAAGTCGTACAGATATGAACGGTACTCATTGGAAATCATGGGATACGACTTGTCATGCGACTTTGCAGTCCCAAGTCGCAGGACAAGCCACACAAGTGTGAAAAGGGGCCTTAAAGTTGCAGCAACTTCAAAGTAGTTCATGCACTACTTTGGTCAGACTTTCATGCAACTTGAGGGCCATAGACTTCAATATTAACCCTCAGAAGTTGCATGAAAGTCGCACCTGAATGTTATACAATGCAACTTGGGTGCAACAGTTGTCCATTAAAACTGGTCAAAGCAAAAGTCGCATCAAAGTTGCACCCATCCAAAGTTGCATGAAAGTTGCACTCCGAAGTCGGTGCAACTTTGGAGTCGCATAAGTGTGAATGGGGCCCAAAGGAAACCAGTTATGACGTCCTGGAGTATTTTTTTTTACTGGTCGTTCAAACGTGAATTCAGCCGCAGCCGGGGAGCGATGGAGTAATCCAATATGGAGGATTCCTGCAGGTGGCCGCTCTGTTCCCAGATGGATTCGGATTCCTCTGCGATTATCCCTCTTAGGCTCAGGTCGCATCTAGAGGTGCGACTGAGCGCACGGGCGTTTCCATGCGTTTTCAGCGCGGTATGACCCATTCATTTCAACGTGCGTGAGAAATGGGAAGAAGAAGTCCCTGACCAAACACACTTGCAGCACCATGCGATTTGGCACACAGGATAATGGGCGCATTTGCAGATGCGCGGGGGGCGGCATTAGGCGTCGTGATGTGAACGGGGTCCAAGGGGCTCATTCACACCACAAAATTAATGCTACTACAGCAAGGAGGAGTCCAAGGTCACACATTTCATTGTGATGCGATTCAAGCCTGTTCCATTTCAGTGCGGTGCGATTTGAATCTGTTAGTTTGCAGTGTAGTGCGATTTGAGACTGTTTGTTTTCAGTGCAGTGTGATTTGAGCGCATTCATTTTCAGTGCCGTGCGATTTGAGCTTGTTCGTTTTCAGTGCGGTGCGATTTGAGTCTGTTCATTTTCAGTGCAGTGGGATTTGAATCTGTTCATTTTCAGTGCGGTGCGATTTGAGCGCATTAATTTTCAGTGCAGTGTGATTTGAGTCTGTTAGTTTTCAATGCGGTGCGATTTGAGCCTGTTCATTTTCAGTGTGGTGCGATTTGAATCTGTTCGTTTGCAGTGCGGTGCGATTTGAATCTGTTCGTTTGCAGTGCGGTGCGATTTGAATCTGTTCGTTTTCAGTGTGGTGCGATTTGAATCTGTTCGTTTGCAGTGCGGTGGGATTTGAGCTTGTTCGTTTTCAATGCGGTGCGATTGGAGCCTGTGCATTTTCAGTGTGGTGCGATTTGAGCCTGTGCGTTTTTTAGTGCGGTGCGATTTGAGCCTGTGCGTTTTCAGTGCGGTGCACCAAAAAATGTGTTTTTCTTTGAAAGCCGTTCACATCTATGTGGTGCAATTCTGATGATGTTAAAAAAAACAAGGGTCCCGTGTGTGTTTAGTGCGGTGCGATTTTTTGCTCCATTAAAAATCACATAACAATTGAGCACAAATTTCACCCAAACTGCATGAAAATCGCACCACATGCAGTCTTAACTTAACTGCATGCCTAAATCGCAATAGAAAAACTGAGCGATTCCAGAACAGATACATGTGACCCGATTCTTAAAGGTTGTAGCCCAAAAAAGCATCAGGAGCTTCTTCTGGGGTGACGAAACGCGTTTGGAGCGGCCCATTCAAGCGATTGGGCTGCCCTATGCACAACACATGGAATCGCAAGAGATTTGTAAATCAGCTTAACAGCCGAGGCTGGAGGGAGTGCATGCAGACAGAAAGTGACTGTAAAGAGGCCGCAGGAGACCAGCAGAGGGGAGTGCATGCAGACAGAAAGTGGCTATAAAGAGGCTGCAGGAGATCAGCAGGGGGATGCATGCAGACAGGAAGTGGCTGCAAAGAGGCTGCAGGAGATCAGCAGAGGGGAGTGCATGCAGACAGGGAGTAGCTGAAAAGAGGCCGCAGGAGGAGATAAGCAGGTGGGGGTGCATGCAGATAGAAAGTAGCTGCAAAGAGGCTGCAGGAGATCAGCAGGGGGAGTGCATGCAGTCTGGAAGTGGCTGCAAAAAGGTCACAGGAGATCAGCAGGAGAGTGCATGCAGACAGAAAGAGGCTGAAAGAGATCAGCAGAGGGGAGTGCATGCAGACAGGAAGTGGCTGCAAAGAGGCTGCAGGAGATCAGCAGAGGGAGAGCATGCAGACAGGAAGTGGCTGCAAAGAGGCTTCAGGAGATCAGCAGAGGGGAGTGCATGCAGGCAGGAAGTGGCTACAAAGAGGCCGCCGGAGATCAGCAGTGCTGAAAATGATGAAACAGGTGAAAAGACTGAGGCCTCTTGCACACTGCAGCTTAAAAAAAAAATAGTTTTTTTTGCAGAGCTAAAATTCATCCCATTCATTGTAATGCGCCTGTGCACACAGGTGTTTAAACGAGTGCCGTGCATTCTTCAGTAAAAACAAAATAGAAAAATCTACATTTTGGGCAGTAATTTATGCCTCATATAAATGTGCGCAAATGGCCATTTACATAACGCACAAAGCGATAACATGAGAATACGTCTCCGCACATTTGCGCAAACGCATATGCATGAAAACACTGGCAAATACATTAAAAAAAAAACTGATGGAAAAGTAGACGCTCACACAGGAGTATTGTGTGTTATAAAGAAATGTCAGTTGGTTGCTCACACAGGAGTATCGTGTGTTATAAAGAAATGTCAGTTGGTTGCTCACACAGGAGTATCGTGTGTTATAAAGAAATATCAGTTGGTTGCTCACACAGGAGTATTGTGTGTTATAAAGAAATGTCAGTTGGTTGCTCACACAGGAGTATCGTGTGTTATAAAGGAATGTCAGTTGGTTGCTCACACAGGAATATTATGTGTTATAAAGAAATGTCAGTTGGTTGCTCACACAGGAGTATCGTGTGTTATAAAGGAATGTCAGTTGGTTGCTCACACAGGAATATTATGTGTTATAAAGAAATGTCAGTTGGTTGCTCACACAGGAATATTGTGTGTTATAAAGAAATGTCAGTTGGTTGCTCACACAGGAGTATTGTGTGTTATAAAGGAACATCAGTTGGTTGCTCACACAGGAGTATTGTGTGTTATAAAGAAACGTCAGTTGGTTGCTCATACAGGAGTATTGTATGTTATAAAGAAACGTCAGTTGGTTGCTCACATAGCAATATTGTGTTTTATAAATAAACGTCAGTTGGTTGCTCACACAGGAGTATTGTGTGTTAGAAAGAAATGTCAGTTGGTTGCTCACACAGGAGTATTGTGTGTTATAAAGAAATGTCAGTTGGTTGCTCACACAGGAGTATGGTTTGTTATAAAGAAATGTCAGTTGGTTGCTCACACAGGAGTATCGTGTGTTATAAAGAAACGTCAGTTGGTTGCTCACACAGGAATATTGTGTGTTATAAAGAAATGTCAGTTGGTTGCTCACACAGGAGTATTGTGTGTTATAAAGAAACGTCAGTTGGTTCTGACGCACACAGCGAACTCGGGGTGATGCGTCTAAGAATGCTCTGCAGCGGAATGCAGGGATGATGCGTTGGTGCAGCCCCTTCTCAGGATTCCCCCCGGATTGGTTGAATGTGGATTTATTTACCGCCGAGGTCCATAAAGCGTGCGGAGTGTGTAAATCTGGCAGAATCCACATCATTAGGGTGGTAATGAGCGCGGTTCGGGGGGGGGCGGGGTGTGTACTCTGCACTCACACTGAGGAAGCGCACATTGTGGCCCCGCGCCGCGCCTGTTTGCTCGCCTTTTGTCTGGCCTCCGCTTTGCATTCCGCTGATGGATGGCGAGGTCGGAGGTGCTCGGCTCGGGAAAAGGCTGAAGTGCCGTCTCAGCAAACTCTTCAAACGGGGTGGAAGGAGCTGGCAGCGCCGTGTGGCCGCATTACCTCCGCCCCCCCATCAGGATGACACTTTACAAGGGAATTCACAGCCTCTCCAAGGCGCTCTTGTCACTGATATTTGCTGAAGTAGGTACTTGCCTCTAACAAGCGGCCAGATCTATAGCGGCACAATGAGCGCCGAGCGCCGGGCACCCCCACCTCCTCCACTCTGCCCACTATTTTATTTATTTATTACATTGTTTATTGTCCGCAGCGCTTTACATATAAGCTAAACCCGCCACCCCTCCCAAATGCGATCCCCATTTTGATCGCTTTTCAGAGGCGATTGACAGGTGGTGAGGAGGCAATGTGACCTCGCCGCCCGTTCCGACCCCATTTATTGCCGAACAAACGCATGCATTGCACGCAGTTTGCGGCACTCACATGGGTTACGTTCAGCGAGCTTGCCGCCCCCCGATATGTTGGATCATTTTTGACCAAGGGTGCAGATCGACCCCCCTATATTCACTGCCGCTGCAGCTTAAGGGGGAGGTGGTAAAAACGCAGCTTAACTGTGCATTTTTAACACCCCCCCCCCCCCAACGTTAGTCTAAACGAGGCGATACTGTCCTGTTCACATCAGTCCCTGTCCTCAGAGCCGGTTCACACCATACTAATGCAGTCCGGATGCGTTCCGCATGCGCGTTATTGACACATTTTGTGGGCTGGTTAACACTACAGATACGTCCTCCAGATCCGTTCCAGGTGCATTCCTGCATGCGCGTTTTTGTGCATTCCAATGCATTTTTTTCTCTCTTTCTCTTCATGTTACTTCAAAAATGTCCTCTAGATCTGTTCCGGATGCATTCCTGCATGCGCATTTTTTGGTGCATTTTTTTATGCACTCCAATGCATTTTCCCCCTCTTTTTTCTTACCACAAAAACGTCCTCCAGATCTGCTCCAGATGCATTTCTGCATGCGCGTTTTTGACGCAATTGTTTATGCGTTCCAATGCATTTTCCCCCCTCTTTTTCTCTTCACCTTACTTCAAAAATGTCCTCCAGATCCATTCCAGATGCATTTCTGAATGCATGTTTTTGATGCATTTTTTATGCATTCCAATGCATTTTTTTCTCTTCACGTTACTGCAAAAATGTCCTCCAGATCTGTTCCGGATGCGTTCCTGCATGCGCATTTTTGGTGCATTTTTTATGTGTTCCAGTGCAATTTTTCCCTCTTTTTTCTCTTCACCTTACTTTAAAAATGTCCTCCAGATCCACTCCAGATGCATTTCTGAATGCACAGTTTTGATACATTTTTTATGCGCTCCGATGCCTTTTTCTCCCTCTTTTTTTCTTACCACAAAAACGTCCTCTAGATTAGTTCCGGATGCATTTCTGCATGCCTGTTTTTGATGCAATTTTTTATGCGTTCCATTGCATTTTTTCCCTCTTTTTTTTCTTCACCTTACTTCAAAATTTCCTCCAGATGCATTCCTGAATGCACATTTTTGATGCATTTTTTATGCATTCCGATGCATTTCCCCCCTCTTTTTTCTTACCACAAAAACGTCCTCCAGATCCGTTCCAGATGCATTTCTGCAGGCGCGTTTTTGACACAATTGTTTATGCGTTCCAATGCAATTTTTTCCTCTTTTTTTTCTTCACCTTACTTTAAAAATGTCCTCCATATCCGTTCCAGATGCATTTCTGAATGCATGTTTTTGATGCATTTTTTATGCTTTCCGATGCATTTTTTTTCTCTTTTTCTCTTCACGTTACTTCAAAAATGTCCTCCAGATCTGCTCCGGATGCGTTCCTGCATGCGCATTTTTGGTGCATTTTTTATGTGTTCCAGTGCAATTTTTCCCTCTTTTTTTTCCTTCACCTTACTTTAAAAATGTCCCCCAGATCCATTCCAGATGCATTTCTGAATGCACAGTTTTGATGCATTTTTTATGCGCTCACATGCGTTTTTTTCCCTCTTTTTTTTCTTACCACAAAAACGTCCTCTAGATTATTTCCGGATTCATTTCTGCATGCCTGTTTTTGATGCAGTTTTCTAAGTGTTCCATTGCATTTTTTCCCTCTTTTTTTTCTTCACCTTACTTCAAAAATGTCCTCCAGATGCATTCCCGAATGCACATTTTTGATGCATTTTTTATGCGCTCCGTTGCATTTTTTCCTTTTTTTTTTTCTTACCACAAAAACATCCTCCTGATCCGTTTCGGATGCATTCCTACATGTGCGTTTTTGACGCATTTTATATGCATTCCAGTGGATTTTTGCTGCGCCCTATATGCTTTTTTCCTCCTTTTTTTTTTGTTTTTCTTTCTCTTCCTTTTTTTCTTTTACACTTTACTGGGGGCCGGTGCGTTTTTGGTGTATTTTTGGTGCATTTTTTTATGAGTTTTATTGCGTTCCAGTACAGTTCTGTGCAGTAAAATTGCAGCATGTTCTACTTTTCTGGAACTGCAAGCTCTGGTGTGTTCTATGCCATTGGAAATCATATGACCTACTGTCCATGCATTTTGGATGCAAAAAAAAAAAAGAAGAAGCAGAAAAGCATGGGAACGTATGCGGTGTGAGCCGGCCCTAAGTAGGAACACGTGCATTCTTCTGCATTTTTTGGTACATTTAGGGGCCTTCCGGTGTGTTTTTTAGGGTTGCACTGATACCGATACCGAGCATTGACGCGACTACTTAAAATAAAGTAAAATAAAATCCCAATATTAATTGGTTTGTGCAATAGTTATCGCATTTACAAACTATGGGATAGATTTATGGACTTTTTTTATTTTTTTTTACTAGTAATGGTGGCTATCGGCGATTTTTAGCAGTGGACAAATCTGACACTAAGTGACACTTTTTGGGGACCAGTGACACCATCACAGTGATCAGTGCTTAAAAAAAAATGCATTGTCACTGTACTAATGACACTGGAAGGGAGGGGGTTAACATCAGGGGCGATCGAAGGGTTAAATGTGTTCCCTGGGAGTGCTTGCTCACTGTGTGGGAGAGGTGCTTTGACTGGGGGAAGACAGAGATCAGTTTTTCCGGCTTAGCAGAATCACAAGATCTGTGTCTTCCTCCCTGTCAGAAGGGCGATTTCCCTTCTTTACATAGGCAGGCTGTCGTTCTGTCCGTCTCGGGAACGATCACACGGGGCGCCAGCGGACATTGGGTCTGCCGGACCCGCTGATTGGCTCCTGCTGTGCGCACCCCAGACCAGAAGAAAAAAAGTTACGTGATGTTGCGCTTTAGGCCCCTTTCACACTGTCTGTCCGTCGGCGGACTCCGTTTATCTCAGCGGGGAATCGATCCGCCGATCCCCCGCTGAGCAGGTGGATGACAGCTGTTCTCTGGCTGTGTGCGGAGACACAGCTGTCAGTTCCCCATACATCTCTAAGGGGGAATCGGATGGGAACGAACCGTCGGTCCGTTCTCATCCGATCCCATCCGATCCGATCACCTGGACGGATGGAAAATAGGGTTTCCATCCGTCCAGATTTGACGGATCGGATCGGATGTCAGCGGACATGTCTCCGCTGACATCTGATGCCCCGTAGGGATGCATTAGGGGACGGTTCAGAT